>NC_086153.1:70365812-70990812 GCF_035149785.1 Candoia aspera | reverse complement strand
GAAGGCATTGCACTGACTTCACTCTTTTTTCAGCACCAGGCAAAGGATTTTTTATTCTTCCTCGCATTTTAGTTAATCAATGTACTAATGTATTAATTTTAAGCCTATATGCTACTGCTTTTGTTGTTTTATCAGTTTAGTCTTATATACTGGAATGTTTTGGTATTTCAATCATTCAGAATTTTACTCGGTGATTTGAAATCACCATGAGAAAACCTTGCTGTGAAGGATGGCAGCTTTGAAAAATAAAAATCAATGTTTAATGAGACCTAACCCCTTGCAGATGCTCTGAACTACACATGTTCATCGCCTTGTGTGAAAATGCCAAAAGTTCAGCAAAGTCATTGCCCTGTTCTAAGAAGGCAATGCTCACAACCATTGAATTATTCAGAGGAGAAAAAGCTGTTTGGATGAACTGATCCTCCCCAGTTCACAGATTTAATTTAATCAATTTTAATCAAATCTAGTACAAAACATCCTCCTCTATAACAGATGATTTCTTAATCAAGTTCATTCATAAGAAAGCTGGATATTCTGATGGCTAAAGGAAAAAGCAATCAAACCAAACCAAACCAAACCCACCTGCCTTGAGAATGCTGCAGACTTTCTCAACAGAGCCACTTCAAAAACCTGTCGCTGGCTTAACAGTTGAGTAAGCAAAATCACCTTTTTCTTGGAACAAAGGTACCTTTTAATAAGACATGAATCAGTCCCTCTACACTAATCCTTTTTGCATTGAATAAAGTGACAATTTCATAATCACTCTTTGATTTATTTACAATTCCCAGGAAATAACAATTTAATCCGTAAGCGAAAGGTCATTCTTCTATTGTTTTTCTTTTTCTTTTTTTCTTTTTCTTAGTTTGTATTAGTTTTTACCTTTTTCATTGTAACAGATGCATGTGAATCATGAGGAAGTAAGGTCGTTCTTAAAGTATTGGGCTTTTCAAACATTCCTTTTTGAGATTCCCTCTTTGACTTCAAGCTGTATGTTTGTTATCTTGGAGGTCTGATAATGTTAAAAAATGCTCCCACATAAACACACACAGCAAGCACTTTGCAGACTTAGAAATCCAGCACAATTTATAAACCATTTTATGGCAAATGTCAATATTACCAAAAAGCTCCTTGAGATTTCAAGCTGATTTGCATGTACTTCTGAAGCACATTGCTTATTTGGTTTAAATGTGATAGGTCTTGGCTTTGTCAATATTTCAGGTACATTTCACAGAATGCATTTTCCTTCAGTAGTTTATACAGTGCTCCAAGATATGTGTCATTCTACAAATCTGATTAATATAGCTTTGCAACACATATTATAAATTAGTGCTACACAAATCCTTCAAAATAGATGGGCTCAGAAAATAGCATGGCTGTTTAGCTATGTGTCCCCAGATGTTGCAAAGGACATCTTCTGAAGGATTGGCACAATTCTGTTAGGAATATAGAACACTACCAGCCACTCTCAATTGTCCAGAATGTGACACCTGGTAAAAAAAAGATGAACGTTGTGTGAAGCAGATTTTAAATATCAGGGATGGCAAAAGAGGATAGGAGTCTCCTCTTCCTCCTCCTCCTCGTCTTCAGCAAGAAGCTTTCTTACTTAAGGCCAGTGGCATCTGCAGGAGGTGGGGAAGGGAGAGCAGAATGACCAAAGCAACATTGTGCTGTGATGACACAAGCCCTGCCCTTTTGCACATATGTTGTGACATCACGGACACATATGGGGAGAAGTTTCTGATATAACAGCATCATGATTTTTTTGTCATTTTGACACAAGCAGCAAGATCCTGTGGATGCCCATGCTTAAGGTACACAGGTAGATTCTTCCCCCCCACCCGGCTTCATTATTCCAATGCATGTTTGCAACAAAATACAGAGAAAGTGCTGAACAAATCGATGCAAATGGCATTTTTGTTCAAATGCATTATAATGATTTAGAACACTTGTTGATGGTGTTACCCTTTATGAGTGAAAAGCATAGGTGGTGTATAAAAACCTTTATATTTCAGTGCTGAATATGGCATTGTTCCCTTACTTCTTTTGGTTCAACCATCACATATGGATTGCAGTAGTTATTATGAAGCACTACAGTAGATCCTGCCTCTGTTGACACAGAGGATTTTTTAAGGGACTCTTGCTATAAACCCTTTCTCTTTCTTTCTGTCAGTGCACACAGGTCTCTGCAGGGGAGGAGCAAATGAAGAAACATCCATCATAATATCAAGACGCAAAGCCCAGCCTTACATATTTGTGTCCTGACATTGGATGCATGGACACAGGGGTCCACTGGGAATCACGATGCCAGAAAAAATAATGAACCGTTCCTGAATGGTTCTTTAAAAGTGACCAGATAAAAGAACAATAGTGGAGTATAAGCCAGTATATTAAACAATACTCCCCATCCATATATGCTAATCAGCATTTCTGTGCAAATGTTAGGATATACAGAGTGATACTCATCACATGCATGCAAATGGGGCACAGTATGTTTTTTTGAAAGCAAAACAACCTGAACCAAATACCAGGTACTGAAGCAAAGAAAAGGAGAAAGAAAGGAGTGGCAAGACCCACATTCTTGAAGAAGAAATATTATTCAACAATATCTTAGTGAGATAAGTTCATTGATCTAAAAGAGAGAAGTGCAATTGAATTCTATATTGCTTTGCATCATTCTCTATTTTATTTATATTAGTTTCACTTCCAGATCCACATGGCTCATAACATTATTGCTTAGGGAGGTTTTTTTGGCTTGCTTTTTATCCTTCATTTGTTGTTTGCTCATGAAGGAGACACAGCTTGTCTGCTAATATCTACGGTTTGACAGCTTTTGCCCCAAATGATCTATAAACTCCAGGTTTTGTGCTAACCCTCTACATTGTCCTATTTTTTAAGGCATTATACTGTATCTGGCAAGTATTGGACAGCTTGCCTACACTAAGGTTTCTACTGCTTTATACTTCAGACCTGAGGGCTGTCTTGTCTTGCTACAGGTAGTCTTCATTTAGCAACCACAACTGGGACCTGATTTGTCTGTTAAGTGAAGCAGTTGCTAAGTGAAACCGTGACCGTGCTTACAATCTTACTTCAGCTGTCCTTTGTTTTAGAGACCTGCAAACAGCATAAAAGCAAGGATTGGTCACAGAATCACTTTATCATCACCACTGTAACTGCAAATGGTTGCTATAAGAGGCGGTCACTGAATGATGACTACCTGTATTACAGAGCACTCAAAGGGAAGGTGATAGCTATACTTGCTTTGCCTACAGAAAGTGCATGTTCGATCCCTGGCATAGAAGATACATCAGAGTCTGAAAAAAATATGAAAAGCTAGAAGATATCTTAAAACAGGAAGCGTATATAAAGAACAAGAGTCTAAAAGAATCTAAAATGAAGGTTAGGAGCATTAGATGGGTGCAGGGGAAAATAAAGGTTAGTACGTGGAAGACCACATCTCTCAAATTACAGAGCACTCTAGTATGGTGAACTAGATGCTCATTTAGTCTAGCTTATGGCACTGATCATCATCCAATTAATTTTAAATGCTTCTGCACCGAACCTGGCAACATTATTATTTTGTAGCAGGGTTGGTATCTGAAAGCAGCAGGGAGGTGTAGAATTGTCCTGTGCACCCTGGGTATTTATGCAGTAACAGTGAGATAAGGCTAGTACAAATGTCTCTGTAGTACAGGCACTGGAGAAGCACATGCTCTCTTGTTTCTGTGTGTCCAGAGTCACAGGGGCACTGTCTCTCTGGGTAAGGAAACTTCCTGTATTGGCCTTCAAGGACAGCTGAGGGGAGGGCACCACATCGTGCCAGAGTAAAGGCATTCTGGTGTTTAGGTACTTCAAGTTTAGTTGAGTATACGATAAGCAAAGAAGAGTACCCATTCGATTCACTGGCAATAAAGGTTGGGGTCTTGGCTAGATCCAATTGGTGCTACACTGTTTAATGAGTGCTTTGGCCTGATCATATCCCCTGCTGAGTAGAAGTCCTGGAGAGAAGACCAAGGATGAGATTTTAGTTGCCACTGCCTGTTTCCATGTGGATTGAAAACCATTACCCATAGTTAACGGAGCAAGGCCAAGGGGAAAAGGATGGTTTGAGGCAATAGTTGAGTATGGTCACCTGCACTCTAGCCTCCACTTTCATGAGGCCTGTCTCTAGTTGCAGGGTAGCATTAGAGACACATTTTGGGACTTGAAGGGCTGATTTTAGAAATTTGGATTGTATAAGCTCTAATGATGCAAAATGGGAGAAGTGGCCCAGGTAGGCACTATAAAGAAGTGGTGCTATTGGCTTTGAATAATCTGAGTGCTACAGATATATAGTGGTCACCTCTTGCCTTAAGGAATTTAAGGATGGCAGATGAGTTCCTCTGTGTAGTTAGTGAGTTCCAGTCCTTCTTAGGCATAAAGCCAGCTGGGTGACCCTGGGCCAGTCACTCTCTCTCAGCCCTAGGAAGGAGGCAAGGGCAAACCACTTCTGAAAAACCTTGCCAAGAAAACTGCTGGGACTAGTCCAGGCAGTTGCCATGAGTAAACATTGACTGGAAAACCCCTCCCAAAGCCCCTCAGTTGTTGTATGGTCATTTTGAGGGCATTGGTGTCTGTTAGGAATTTCTGGCCTTGGTTCTTTGTTGCAGTTATAGGTAGTCCTCGCTTAACAACCACAATCATGACCGGTGACTCCATCGCTAAGCGGCACAGTCATTAAGTGAGACATCACATGACCACGACTTGAAATTTTACTGCTGGCTTCCCTATCGACTCTGCTTGTCAGAAGCCAGTTGTGAAGTACCTGAATCCTGATCACATAAGTGCAGCAATGCTGCGACAGTTGTAAGTGTGAGGACTGGACATAAAGTTACTTTTTCAGTGCCATTGCAACTTAGAACAGGGCAGTCATTAAGCAAGGATTACCTGTATATGCTCCTTGATTCTTTGCTTGTAATTGCTCTCCTGTTTGCCCTATGTAGAGTTTGGTTGCTGTCTTGGCAGTTGATTTTGTACATGATGCTGCTTCTTTCTTGGTAGTGTGTGCAATCTTTTGGTTTATATAATAAGATGCTATTGTGTATGCCAGGCTTCCAAAGTGGATAAAAAAGGATGATTCTGGTAGGGACAGAGGTATCAAGTCTAACCTTCTGGACTAAGACAAATGTAAGTCACTGTTTGCAGTAGCCTTTTGAAATATCAAGAATCATCACGTATATAGTCACCTTACAGAATATCAAGAATAATAATGGTGAATGCTTTTGCAATACTAAGGCTTACAGTTTAACAGCATAAATTGTAGCAAGAGAAATAAATCTCAGGTGCTCCTAGTTGTCAAATATGACTGTTTCAGAACTTCCCATAGACAGTGCTATATTACTGGATGTCATAATGATTTTAAAAAGATTATAACAAGCTTTGCAAGGACCTGCTTCTCTATATTTATAAATTCAAAGTTTCAAATACATTAAAGCAAATGTTGTTTTTCAGTGAAAGAGAGCTAACTTTTTTTTTTTAAGTGAACATACCCTGAATGCTATGTATGTTTGACGGTAAGGTGATTTGGTTTGGACTGTCTATGTTCTATTGTAAACTGCCATAGGCTGACCATGGGCTGGGAGCATGTGGTATATAAATGAGCTAAGAAATTAACTAACTTATTCTTTTCCATTTGGGCCAAGACATTGTAGGATTTTGGGGGGGTTGGGAGGAATTTTGGATTTTTTATGTTTTTTAAAACTAGCGGAATACTTTTTTTTAGGGCTTGCATTCCTGTTTTTGAATACTTCACACCTTAAAAAATGGAAAACTATGCTGTTGATTTTCAGGAATTATGAAGAGACTCGAGTTGCAGAAAACTCAAAGCTGCCTGCAGACCTCAGGCCTCATGTTATCCATTAATGGCTTAGACCAATGGATGAAATGGAACTTCTGGTGGGGACAGGGCCAACTGAACAGCTGTGTCCGCAAGCTCTGTGGAGAGAACTGACAATGTGGCAGTGTTTTTGGGCTCGAGCAGGCTTTTTCCTGAAGCCCGAAGCATTTTCATGGACAAAGAAAATGCTCAGAATCATCCCATCTGCCCTGCAGAATAGCGACTTGCAGCCAAAGAATCACAAACAGCGTCTGCGCCAATCCGCTAAGAGCCGCCGGGAGGCCGGAACATCACCATTTCCAAGCTGTGCTGTAGCCTTAAAGAGACACTAAGTCGAGCCACCCCATTTCTAAATCACCCAATTTATATATATTTTTAAAGTTATGTACCCTAAGAGAGGATTTTTATAGCAAGCAGAAGCATTCTCTCTTGGTGCTTATTATTTCTGGGATTATTTTTTACAAAAAAATCTTTTAAAGTTTTGGCTTGTTTCCCTTTTAAATACTATGGAGGATTGAGAATAAATAATTACCTCCCTGCTGTTATTTTTGTATAGAATTTGAATAATTTTATATTTTTCTACACATTGAATTTGCTGTTTTGAATCTTCAGCTTTCTGTTGCCACTTTCCCTGGGAACTGCCTGTTAGCATACTTTCTCTTGTGTCAACAACTTTTGGAAATTTTCCATTAACTCATTAACTCTTATTCTTGCTAGTCAAGTATCTAGGGGGAGCTATAATCTACTGCCTGAAACATGGAGGATTTCAAGGAGACTTTCTCAGAGTTTCCTTGTGAGCTTAAACTGTCCTTTAAACAGATCTTTTCTGACTCCTGTCAAGCTATTTTGCAAGATATTTGGGACATTGTAGAAAATATCAGCTTTAAAATGTGTCATCTGGCTGGGGAAGTTGTGGAAGAAGTTGAGGAACTCAACAATAATGATAGAAATGTCTTTAATAATAGTGAGATCAAGGTTTCTGCTGATGACGACCAGATTGTGGAACTGAAGGAATTAAATGAACAGATCAATTGCAAATTATAAATGGAATTGTCTGTTTGATGGACAGTTATGGGGAAAAAGAGGTTTGTTTCTATCGGAGCTTTTTGTTGATTAGTTTGATTTTTTTAAGGGGGGCAGTTGGGCTTTTTGATCTCTCTATGAAAAATGCCTTGTGTTTATTGTGGAGATATGTGAATGCTTTGGTCTATTTTGAAGTGGGGTAAGGATTTGAGAATGTTTATCTGGATTGCTTTTAAGGCTTGTCTGACTTTATATTCCTTTTCAACAATTTGTTAAGATTAATGAGGTATAAACAATAAATGCTGGTTTTAGGTTTAATAGAATTAAGGTTGTTATAATTGCAGTATTATTAATTTTAAGAGTAGACAATTTATGTCTTTTGGTTTGATTTTTATTGTAGTAGACAAAAATGTATAGAAATAGTGGCAGAAAGGAAATAATTGAATAAATGTTGTTTTTTGGGGGTAAGTTGATTAAGAGGTTTATATATTTCTTTTTCTTTTAATATAAGGGGAAGGAGCAATTGTATTTAGTGACTTTTATAATGTGCTAATGGAATGATTTATAGAAATAGTGTGATTTTGGTTTGCTACAGAGTAAGGGATTGATTATGGAAATTGCTGTATATTCTTGTTGTTGAGAGTCAGAAGTCACCTTTTTATATAATCTTTAAAATCCTTTTTTTCTTGTTTTTTCACACTTTTTAGTTTTTTCTCTTTTCTTTTCGTAGTTTTTTTGCTTTTTTGTCATTTTTATCTTTGCTTTAAATCTAATAAAATTCTTATACAAAAAAGACCAATGGATGAAGTGTAAGTTGAAAACCTACGCAAACAAAATTGGGAATAAATCTCATAGATATTAGAACTGGAAAAGGACTTTAACAGGGGGATTTGGGTCATGCCAAGATGAATATTGGCAAGTATTATCACATTTAACTGATCAGGAGGAATGGAAACAAATACAAAAAAACTCTGTGCAATGTAAGGTTTGAACATGCAGAATTTTTGCAAACTTGAAGATTTTTAAAATGAAGTCTTGCAAAAATCTATCCATCCCAAATCAAGAGGAACAGGCTTCTATTTCAGCAATTGAAATGATTTACTTTTGTATGGGGATCAGATATGTAAAATGTTTTGCTTAGAACATTATGTATCATGATTCTCTCCATGTGTGTTCAGAAACCAGTCGAACTGAGATCTGTACGACTTAGTCCCCACATAGAGTTGTAAAAGGAAACTATTAAAATTTCAAATAGTGTGTGACCTGGGGAAAAAAAAAACTTATTTCAAAAAGGGGTTTCCCCATTTTTTTTTAAAATTCTTTACAGGCATTTCATCCAGAAGAACAGTTTACCTCAGTGTCCTGTAAGGAGATGTATACTGTGATGGTTGCCTTATTCCCAAAGAAACACAGACTCACTTAGTCAGGGCTAAGGATTTCCGGTTTATTAGGAATAGAATGCATACACAGAAAAAGACGGGAATGAGCACATGGCGTGTGAGGTAGCCGGTAAATACCCCCGGTGCGGACCTGGTCCTTCTCCACCCCCCATTGTCCCAAAGTCCTGATCCGGAGTCTTGATGGGCGATCAGGGTGCGATTCCGGAGTCTCGATGGGCGATCAGGGGGATTAGCGCTGATCACCTCTGTCCTCTTCCTGTGTCCGGTGCAGGTGTGTCCCCCGGGGTAATGCGGAGATGTCAGGGAGATAGGATGATGGCTTCTTGGGTCAGGGCAAAGGTATAGCTCCTTTGTCCTTAATTGGTATTTGTCTTTAGTGCTTAAAGGATTATCACTAATTCCTTCCTCTTTCCTTCTGTTCTCCGGAAAGGCATGTTCCCCGTTGTGATGCATGTATGCATTGCAACGGGGGACATGACATATACTGATCCTGAAA
The DNA here is from genome assembly GCF_035149785.1 of Candoia aspera. NCBI lineage: Eukaryota > Metazoa > Chordata > Lepidosauria > Squamata > Candoiidae > Candoia > Candoia aspera. Next base: position 70,982,021 of record NC_086153.1, on the reverse strand, counting down.
CAGTGGATCATATTTTATTGTATTGTGAATTTTATAAGAGTCTTCGGCAGGAAGTTATCTGGCCTATTTAAAAATCTAAACCAGGAAGGGATACTTCTGAGTATGTAAAAAATTTACTTGCAGATGAAAATCCTGAGATCACAGTGGCAACAGCCAGATTTTTAACTATGGCTATAAAAACAAAGTTTTTAGTAACAAATCAATGAGTTGGGCTTTTAAGTGTATCATGTAATATTTATTAAATATTTTATTTGTTAAATTGTTTTATTTAATGTCAAGGTTAGATTATATTTGTAACTTTTTTCGGGCTTATTGGCTGTAAAATAAAGATTGATGGATTGATGGATTGATTGATTGAAAGCAGAAGTACTTGTCTTTAGCCCATAGCATCTAGATTTTCTCACAATACCTCTTGGGCCTGAACAAATCTAAGAAATATAGATGATGGGTACAAAAGATCAGCACCTCAGTTTGAAGCAAGCCTACTCACTGGTTGAAAAAAAGAAAAGAGAGAGAGAGAGAGATCCTGCCACTGCAGAAGGAGAATAGTAAAGCAAATAAGATTCTGGGAGGATTCGAAGAGGAGGAGGAAGAAATGCTCATTTATTCATTTATTTTATTTCTTCCTCACATTTCTTCATCATCCATCTTGCCAAAGCGACTCACTCATATGTGAGGGGAAGAGGGAAGGAGTGCGGGTGATCCTGGAAAAGAGGATGCTTGAGAGGGATAGATAGCTAGGGTGTTCTTCAGAGGGTTGATTTGGGACAGATGATTCTTGAGCAAGCATGCATGCATTACAATACTAGGTAAATATCTGAAGATCATATTCCAACAACACAATATAACAGAAGATGAAAGAACAGCAACTGGAAAGGGAGGTTGAAAAGCAATTTTTTCCTACTCTACCCTTCACTTCCACTGGTTCTGACAATTATTACAGATTGTCAACTCCTGAAGGAGAGGTCTGTCCTTTTATTAGAGCTGCACTCCAGCTAGGGAGTTGTGCAGGAGGAATTAAGAAAGTCAGGCTGGCAGCTGCCGCTGCACGATCAAAGCCCCACCCTTTTTCTACGTTGTGTTTGTTCCTCCCTCCCCTGTATGACCCTAACTCCATGGCAATACAAAGCTTGAACCAGCATGGAATGGGACCGTTCTACTTATCTGTCCAAGATGCTGCACCTCCAATATACAGTTCAGCAGCTCAGCATGCTGGAAGGGGCCACGCTATGCCTCAGAAAAGGTGGAGAAAAACATTAAAATAGTCTCTTTGTGCACTTGCTCATATACTCTGTGAGTCAGGAGGAGGCAAAAGCACTGGATTCAGGATGGTATCTGTCCTCAAATCAAAGAGAATGTTGCAATAGGTAGCCCCCATCACAACTTTTCGACTGGTAGCAAGATTGTGGGTTTGGTCAAACAGAGAAGTGTCTATCTTTGCTGCAGCCATACCATATTATCACCTCAGCTCTTTTGCTGAGCTCTTCTCTGAGACAACACTTTCCCCAATTTTTTTTTTTAATCTTCTTTCAATTGGTTTAATTATTCAGATTTCCAGATTTGGCCTTGTATGCTGTGATAGGTGTGTATGTGTGTATTTTAGCATATTAAGTAATGTCACTGAATAGATCTAGGATGAGAAAGGCTGAGATAGACCCCAGTTAAATTATAGTGGCAAAGTTTTACTGGAAATCTTGAGAAAAGTAGCTTGGGCAAGTAGAATCTATGGTCAGAAGAATGTAAATTCAAAACTCTTACAGTGGTTGATTTGGCATACTTTATCCACTCAGAATGAGGCAGCTCTTCTGTTTGATCTCATCTTGATGAACAGAAAAACATTTATGGACAATTTAATAAACCATATTTTAAAGGAATCTAATTCAAAACCCCTTGCTTTTTGTGCAATACAGAAGTATTTCATCTTCATAATGTGAAACCTTTCAATGAAAAATAATAAAACGATAGGCATCTATTTTTTTTTCATACTAGATAGGAGAAGATGGAGGGAGATTTTACCCCGACTGGCTGAACGTGGACACAGTCTAGACTCTTTTTTGTTTTATCTCAACAGAGTTCAGCTCCAGATTTAAATGCTTAAGTAAGTACAATCTCTCTTTCTCCTCTCATCTATCCCTGGAATAAAATCAGGATACAGCACACATCAAAGATAATGTTTGATAATTTTTTGTTGAAATGTTAGTAAGTCCATATTTAATCTTGCAGCTTATAAGGAGCAGAACAGAGATGTAGGATTCAAAAAGAAATACAGTTACACATCAGAAAGGAAATCCTCTTTCTAGGTATTTATTTATTTATGAGATTTATGGGCTGCCCAAATCTATTATAACTCTGAGTGGCTAATTACTAATTATTCAAATATAATTGCTAACATTTAATACTAAATATGTAAGTGGTTCTGGGAAGGAGAGGTCTGTGGAATCTAATAATAATAATAATAATGAAATATATATTCCACCTTTCTGCAAAAAAATCAGTATTCAAGGTACTAACAATAAAGTACTGACAAGAAACCAAATTACCAATGCTTTGATTTAAAGCAACAAAATTGGTCTATCAAATACTAAAATAAAATGCAACAAAAATAAGTAATGTTAAGATGAGAGCCTACCTCCATAGCAAGTGAACTTAATCATATTCTATCGGTCTTATATTCTGCATTATGTCCCTTAATTATATCTTGAACAACTGATAATAGTAATAATAATTAAAAAAAAGACATTCCGAATTTTAAAAAGTACTTTTGCTTGACAGCAGGAAGAAGAGAAACTGTTATCTTGCCTCACTTGATAGGCCATGCTAATGCTGAAAACAGGTCCATCTGTGCTCTACATTACTTTATATAGAAATTAGTATCTGCTGCCACTGTTAATACTTATAAGGTAAAGGTAAAGGTTTCCCTTGACGTAAAGTCCAGTCGTGTCCGACTCTAGGGGGCGGTGCTCATCTCCGTTTCTAAGCCTTGGAGCCGGCGTTGTCATAGACACTTCCGGGTCATGTGGCCAGCATGACGACTCGGAACGCCGTTACCTTCCCGCCGAAGCGGTACCTATTGATCTACTCACATTTGCATGTTTTCGAACTGCTAGGTGAGCAGGAGCTGGGACGAGCAACGGGAGCTCACCCCGCCGCGCGGTTTCGAACTGCCGACCTTCCGATCGGCAGCTCAGCGGTTTAACCTGCAGTGCCACTGCGTCCCTTGTTAATACTTATAGAACCACAATATTTTGAAGAAACTGCTAAAAAATAATTGATCCATGGTTATGATCTTGCCAAACTTCTGGATCTCTACCAGTTTCTTTAGAGGTATTTGTCATTTTTTTTCTCCTTGCAAGTTCTTAACTTTTTACCTTGAGTTCTCCAGTGTATCTCAACTACCATGTTTGAAAAGTACATGACACACATTGGGAAACAGGCCATTGCCTTGGCAGACTAACTTTAACTGTCTATAAATTACTACTAAGGTTGCCTGCCCATAACTCATATGGACAGGCCATAGCCCTTTACTTACTCAGCAGATACCACACTGCAGCCATCACAGCTGATCCTTTTCTCCACCAGTCCATTGGCACATCTGGATGTTGACATGAGATGAGCAATAGGATCAGGGTGAAATACAGCCCAAGGAGCAAACTTTGCTGCCTTTTTGGGTAGCACTGACTTGGCTGGTTTAATGGCATACAGCTGGAATTTCCTCTGACTTTTTTCAGTGATTCTTTACTGAAAAGATTTCTCCCTCAGCAGGCTCGATATTGGCTCAATGACTCTTCATGAAGCTGTTGTACAAAAACAGCTTTCTAACCTGCTGTAATTCAGTGCTTTATTCCAGTAAGTTGTCACCTGAGGAAACCGCCTGGTGTGTGTGTCTGTACATTTAATATAATAGAACAGTATGGGGCCCAGTGTTAGAGAACTTCACTAAATTACCTCAAGTGATGTATAGTCAGTACGTCTGAGCAGCTTGTCAAAGGTTTATAAGAAAGCATAAGTACCAAAAATAGATGCTCCAGAAGCTGGTAAATATTAGGTTATTTTAAAGGTCAGGATTTGCTGGGTGCAGTATACATAAAGCACATTTAATACTTCCACAAACCTTAAGGTCCTGGTTTTTCAAGACCTTTAACTAACTCTATTTTATGGGCCAGTGATTACATACACTCACACATCCTGAAAATCTTGAATATTAACTAATTTATGTAGTGACTAACAGAGTTGTCTGAATTAATGCCAGCTAAGGTTACCCTTGAGAGCCAGTTTGGTGTAGTGGTTAAAGCAGACTAGAAACTAGGAGACTGTGAGTTCTAGTCCTGCCTTAGGCACAAAGCCAGCTGGGTGACATTGGACCAGTCACTCTCTCTCATCCCTAGGAAGCAGGCAAGGGCAAAACACTTCTTAAATCTTGCCAAAAAGACTGCAGGGACTTGTCCAGGCAGTTGCCAAGAGTTAATGTTGACTCAAAGGAACAAAAAAGGAAAGGAAAGGAAAGGAAAGGAAAGGAAAGGAAAGGAAAGGAAAGGAAAGGAAAGGAAAGGAAAGGAAAGGAAAGGAAAGGTTACCCTTTGCCATTTTACCATACTAAATCAGAAAATCTAAATCAGCTTCCTGCTACTAGGCAGTCCAATTCAATGGGTAGGGGTAGTGAACTGGCAGTCAGTCTGCCATTTTTAAAACCTTGCCAGCAAATACTAGATGGCTGGGTATATGTGTGAAGGTAGCCCAAAGAGACCCATTCAATGTCTATTTTCTTTCATTCCCCACTTTTGAAGTCAGTGGGAGGATTAAGCATAATAGCGCACGGCTGAAAGAGATGTTAGGGCCAGTTCTGGGGTTTCTCAGGGGAACAAATAGGGTTTGGATCCAGTAGAATAAAATCTTCCTCTGATCAACTTCTGTAATAAATTGACTTACTATCGCACTGTCCAGAATGGGACTGAGTAGCTCTCTTTTTCCCTAGCTGGTGACACAATTTTGTTTGGTGTTTGTATAATTAATTGTATTTAAATGTTTTAATTTGCCTTTAAAAAAACTTTTAAGTTCTGCAAGAAGTGTCATCTACTATACATGACGTAATGCTTGATTCAAATACTAATAATCATGAATGCAGTTATATATAAGAGTATCAAAATAATCTTGCTGAGAATGTTTAATATATAGACTCAAAAGAGCAAAAATGACAATTTTCAGCCAGTGAGAAGACCTAGGAGAAACTGATTCTGTAAGAGGTAACAAATGGCCATATTTCGAGTTAAAAATTAGAGTTGTTTTGGACAGAAAATAAGGGAGTAGCTGCTGAGGCAGTAAATGTGATTTGGGTACAGGTAAACTCCCAGAAGTAGCTGTGGGAGACAGAAAAAAGGAACTTCTGGTTAACCATGACTTCCCTAATATTGTGGCATCAGTTCCATTTCCCTCCTGACTTGCTTTTCCTATCTCCTTCCTTCCTTCCATGCTTCTTGATGATTTCTTCTTTGAGGTCAATTTACTGCCTCAGCTGCTACTCCCTTATTTTCTGTCCAAAACAACTCTAATTGAGTGCAGTGAGTGCAGCCACATCACCTCTGAAGCTCCTTTTCTGCTTCAGATCCAAATAGCTGCACATGACTGGTTGGGAATATAAAGCAGGGTGGATATTGCATGGAATGAAATTTGACTTCGGGGGAGAAATGTGGTGAAATGTTCTAAAGAGGACTGAGATACCTGGCCTGTACTTTAAGTAAGGATCAGCACATACCTAATCAGCATTCTCTCTGTTTTTAGTTGTAAGCAAGCAAGCATATGCTGTTACCATTTGATCTTCTGTCTAGACTTCTATCTGGGTTTTGATTTGTTCCCAATAAAGGTAACTTTGTGAATCTTTTAAATTCTGAATGTGTGCTATCCTTGCTCCTATATCTGGTAAAATACAATCCAGGATAAAAAGGGAAAGGTTGTAGTCTCTTTAGACAGAATTGATGGCAGCAAATATAGATTGTAAAGTGGGGGGTGGGGGGAGAGAAGAGAGGTTTTATTTCAGGAAAAAATTAGGCATAAGATGGGATCTCTGCCTCCATGGAAAGGTTGGCAATGATGGTACTAACTTCTTCTCCCCCTCCACCCCAGCTGCTTTTCTTCTAAGAGTTCTTTGCCACTCAGCCTTAATCCTCTTAGATGGATGGGCTGTCAGGTGGAGTTATGGCAGGACTCATATTTTGCTTTCCCTCAGAGTGGGGCATCAGATTTGCTAGGCTTCAGCTCTTCTTTGCCTCGAGACAGAATAGTTTTCCTCCATGGAGATGGTGGTTATTCCTAAATCAGCTGCTGCTTAATTTGCCATGACATAATTATGCACACAAAGGACACCTTATTATTTACTTTTTGCTGTTTAGGATAGCCCTAATGTTTGAAACTGCAGTAGGTGCTGTTTTCACATTTTTAGCTGAACATGGTCATTTGTAGAGGAACAGCATTCAAGAACTCTGAGGCACATTTCCAGTAGTCATTTTGTTTTCCAAAACTGTTGGAAGGAGAGGAAATTCAAAGCCTGGGCACCAAACAAGTAGCATTACTTGAGCTTTGTGTGATGTGGGCAACATTTTATCTTTCAAGATAAAACCAGCTCCATTTTCTTTTTCTTCCTATTTTTGAGGCACAGGGTTAGACAGGGAACCATTATTAATACAGGCAATGCTTTTTTCAGGCAATGATTAAACTAACCTTTTTTTCCCTTCCTCCTCCCCTCACTGTAGGATGCTGGGCTCAGCAGATGGAGGGATAATACCTCTAGCATTTGGAAGGAAGGAAGGAAGGAAGGAAGGAAGGAAGGAAGGAAGGAAGGAAGGAAGGAAGGAAGGAAGGAAGGAAGGAAGGAAGGAAGGGTTTTTTTGAATTTGAAGTCCAATTCCCCACAATGCAGGACTATTCACACAAACATTTTGTTGTTTTCCCTTCCCAATCCTGCTGAGATAATGTGTGCAAACTGAATTTGTCTCCTGCCAGGAGAGATCCAGGCCCAGTCCTGGGACCCATCTATCGTAGATCCATTTGCTTTTGTGAAATTTTGACCTATGAATGAAAATTTGAAACCTGATATCTGAAGCCTATAGAGATACCTATATCCTACTGAGGGCCAGAAAGTACCTTCAGTGCTACATTTTGTTATTTTTCATTCGAAGAACTCAGACACATGGAAACCAGTGAAGGTTTACAACTGAAAGTTCCATTCATTCACACACACATGCACATCCATCCATCCATCCATCCATCTCTCTCAAACTAACTCAAAGTTTAGCTGTGATCAAGGAAAGAAATGCTGAAACAGGCTTCCTGATATGGTCACACAAATCCTGTGGTAGCCAGGATTCAGTTATACAACCCATAGGGAGCAAAAGATCTCAACTTATTCTGCCAAAACATTACATTGCAGAGTTCTCCCTTGTGTGTTTTACCATCCTCCCTTCAGCAGTTCTCCAGGGTAGATATAAGAATACTCCATTCAGTAAAATTCCATGTGTGGAAGGTGCAATAGAAACACTGGCCCACATTTTTCTGTATTGTCTTTTAGATTGGGACATCTGAAACACCATGGTAGTCCCCTTAATTATTATTTTTTTCCAGATGTCCTGGAAAACTTTTATGTAAACTGTTTACTTGCAGACACCAAAATTCTATTTGGCACTCTGCTATAGACAGTACTGTTGGATGGTGGAGTGGAAAACACAGAAAGTAGAAATCAATCGTTTTCCTTTATTATTTCAGATTATTGCATTTTATATTGATTTTATATATTCTTATGTATCATGTATGTGTGCGTGTGTATAAAATTTTATTATCATTTGAGGCAATGTAATGAATCTTTGAAAAGATTCATTGCATCGAAAGTTTAGATCTGAGTTCCAGAGTGATTGAGATAGGTAACTACTTGCATGGTATTTTTGTTTTCTATGTAATACCTTCAAAGGACACCATTTCCCATACTTGCAAATAAAGCTTCTATTCACACAAACACATGGTATAAAGCTACACACCATCACTCTAAAAAGGCATTATATATTGATTGGCATTAGTGGCAACGTGACTATGTGCTTTCAAGTCAGTGTTCACTCTCAGTGACCAGATAGATGTTCTTAGGAGTCTTCTCCAGCACCAAAGTTCAAAAATGCCAATGCTCTTTCTATCCTGCTTCATTCACTCCATAGAATGTCACAGGGAAAATCACTGCCTACATGATTCTGCTCTTCGTAGGTACAAACATATTGTGGCATCTGCAAATATTTTCCAAGGCCTTCATTGCTGCCCTACCCAGTGCTATTCACTGTATGTCTTGACTGTTTTTTTTTAATTGTTGATAGTTGATCCTAAAAGATAAAAGCTATCCATTATCTTCATTCTTTCTTTTCTTTTGTTTCCATCCAGTTTGTTATTCTACCATCTCAACTCTTTTTTGTTTCTTGCTCTTTTTATTGTCATGTTTTCATGTTTTAAATCATTAGTAAACTGCCCAGAGTCACTGGGAGTTGGGAAGCATATAAATTTAAATAATATTAATAAAAATAATGATGATGATGATGATGATGTCAGATCTAAGGCTGGCTGCTGTGTTTGTTGTCATTGTGTGAAAGGTGAAAGGCCCCCTGTGCAAGCACCAAGTCATGTCTCTTTTTGGGGGGACGCCACTTTCACAACGTTTTCTTGGCAGACTATAGAGCGGGGTGGTTTGCCATTGCCTTCCCCAGTCGTCACCTTCCCCAGCAAGCCGGGTACTCAGTTTACCCACCTCGGAAGGATGGGAGGCTGAGTCGACCTGAGCCAGCTACCCGAGACTCCAGCTTCCGCTGGGATAGAACTCGGGTCACGGGGAGAGTTTCGGTTGCAACACTGCTGCCTACCACTCTGCACCACACGAGGCTTCTTGTTGGCATTAGCTTGGTCTTTATATTTAATCTTAGTCCCCTTTTTTCACTGTGCTCCTTGACTTTCATTGCTAGAGCTTGCAGATCATTTACATTTTCAGCTATCAGAGTAGTGTTATCAGCATACCACAGAGTATTGATATCTCTTCCTCCAGTTCTAATACTATGTTCAACTTCTTGCAGTGCAGCTTCCCTCAATATATATTCTGCATGTAGGTTGAATAAGTGACAATAGTAGCATTAATATACTGATACATGGTTCATTTATTAATGTAGTTATGCATTGTGGTTAATAATACCATATTAGCTTGCTCTACCACCATTTAAAACAGCAGTGGTGTTATATGAAACTTGGAAATATACACAAAAAAAGACATATAGTAAAGCAGAAAATTCCAGTGTCTCGTGAGAATATATTATGAACAGATTAATTCTAAATATAAATGACTATTGCAACTGAACTACTTCAGTACTGATTATTAAGCCAGGAATGAAATGGAAGGTGGGCAAGGAAAATGAAGTTTGCCTAGTTAAAATGTAATTAGATTTAATATAGATGAAGAAGGTAGAGATTCCCCTTGTTCGATGTTTACCATGCAAGTCCAATTTATATGCAGTCATAAATCCTTTGAAATTGACATACCCTTAATCAAGCCAGAAACTCATCCATCATTAATAGGTTGTTTCCCTTCAGCAGTGGAGTATCACTTATTTTCTGCTGGGAAGAACACTGAAATATATTTTCCTATCCAGTAGGAATCACCAAATGATACAGAGTCCAATAATTAAGAGCCTACCAATAAATAAGTTTAAAAGAATGCCTTTCACTGCAGACTGAATGACAGTCCAAAGAAACAACTCTAAAACCACATGTATTTAGACCATCTCGCACTTAGTGAATAGCATCTGATCTTTAACAATAACAAAAATAATTCAGTGTATATCTTGCCTTTCTGTGCAGAAAGCAAAGTTATTAATAATTAAAGGACAGTTCTGTAAAAAAAATACAAAATCATTTTGAGTGTTAACAAATTCAAACTGAAAAGATCTGTCTAGAGAGAAAAATAAAAGTCCACTCTTAAAAGCAGAAAAACGGGGGCTGTGGGAGTGTGTCTCATAGCATGGGAGCAACAGAAAATCTTTTTATCCATCTGCCTGACAAATGGACCTCAGAAGTAGGAGTATTGCTAAGAGGGCTTCTCCTGCTTACTTTAATGTTTGGACAGTTCATACTGAGATAGGTAGTTCCTCAGATAACCAGACTCTGAGCCACATAGGGCTTGAAAGTCCCAAACCAATACCCTTAATTGTCCCTGACAAATTGTTGGCAGCCAGTATAAAACTTTATTTATATAATGTTTCTCATCTCATACACCGTTTGACAATATAGCAATTGTATTTTGTACATTTGAACTTTTTCAGACATTCCTCTAGGGCAATTCTTCATGGAATGTATTGCACAGTTAAGTACCAAAGACATGGGTGACAGCTGCCAAACGTAACTGGCTTAGGAATGGACACAGAATACTAAGCATAACAATGGAAACATACTCCATACCCACACACTCACCCAGCATCACTTGGGAATCCAAAAATATTTGGAGGTCAAAGAACTTCCATTCCACTGACCTACTCTTCTAGAAGGAGGACAACCCCATTCAGAATAGGCTGAGCCCCAATTCTAGAGCTAATCATACGCATTAGCAGCACTTCCATTTTGTCTGGATTTAATTTCAGGTTACTCATCCTCCTCTAGGCCATCATCAAGCTTAGGAATTGTTCAATACATTTTCTTGGAGTTAGATGGCAAGGCACAATTTCACTTCTGGATAACCAACCATGAAATATTTGTGTTAGCAAGACAGACTGCAATGTTATGGAGTTTGGGGGAGGGGGTGATAATGCACTAGTACATCCACTGTTGGTCTCTATTTAACACACTTATGCAATAGTATAATTCCTGATGTGTTTAAAAGAAGCAACAAGAGATGTGGAACATGCTGTTCATTTACAACAAGACATTTGGACTTATTTTTTGATCCCATGCAATGTGATCTTTAGAATGGCCATCTGAATACAATGTATGCTTTTCAGTGGTTCTATTAATAGTTGAACAGACATTTCCAAAAAAGTACCACTGGAGAATTTCCACATAACTCCATGGAATCTATGCTTTGGGATCCTGCAAGGTTCTCTGTCCTATCCTTTACGTACTTAACATCTGCATGAACCTACAGGGTGGGGTTATTCAGGGATTTTGTCACTTATATATAGTTTCCAATTATATTTCTTTGGTAATAGTGAAAGTACCAAATCAGTTCTGGGTCATAGTAATGTACCGGATGAGGGCAATAAGCTCAGTTCAGATGCTGAAATACTGCAAGTGAAAACAGGTGATTTGTCTGCCCGGGTGAATGATGTTTAATCTTTTTTATAAGATTGAATTCACCCTAGAATGCTAGATTAATTGTCTGGTGTTGCACATTGATCCTTCTTTGTCAGTAAAGTCAAATGGACTTCTGTGACTCAAAGCATCTTATATCATCTTAGGCTGGGACTCCCAACTATGGACTTATCTGAATAAGACAAGCTTTAGTTTCAATGATCCATTCTTTCATAACTTCCCTACAACTTGTATTTGGGACACCCCCCACCCCCCAAAAAATCAAGCACTGACATATCACAAAATGCATTAACCTTATAGAATTTCCTTTGGTGAAACAATAGCCTAGTGCTGAAAATGATTTTGCCCCCAGTGTCTCTTTCATGTAGCATATAAGCTCTCTTTCTCAAATGTGGGTTTTTCGTACTTCCACTGCAAGTGATATTTCCGAAACTAAACATTAGATTAAACCAATAGGCTAACTAGCTTAATTAATGTAAATTAATTTTAAATAGCAAGTGCATTGAGCATAATTAAAATAGCTTTATATATCCCTAGACTCCAATAAATTTTTAACAATGTATTTGGTGTCCTGGACAGCACAGGGGCCTACAAGAGAAACCAAGCATGGGCAGGACAGAGTCCAATAGTGCTTACAAAAATTTATTGGAAGCTTTGGAAAAGCTACAAAATTGTTCTGGGTTTGCAGGAGCCACAGTCAAAAGACAAATATGGTATGATAGGACATGGCTATGATGGGTTATGTTGGACTTGAAGTAATGGATTTGGTATGGCTTGGGAGACAACAAAGTTTCCTTTGCCTGAAAGGATGGTCAGAAAAAGTATCAAGATGGGGTGAATGAAATGAGGAAAGGATTCATTCTTATAAGAAGAATGAATCCTTTCCTCATTTCCTATTCTTATCTAGAGATATGAAGTAGGTCCTAGGACCTCTATTTGTTTCCATTATCTTACATAAATATACAACACTTTTGTAACATTTGGACAATAGAAACACATTAAGCTTTTTGAATTTCCTTTGGCAATCCAATAGTTTAATGCTGAAAATGACCTCCAGTTTCTCTTTCCTATAGCCACATAAGCAGGGAATGTGGCTTTTGTCTCAGGCTAAGCCTCTGGAGAAATTCGGCACCATTGGGAAGAAAAGGTATAATGGAGGCCTAGCAGCATCACGATGGCTTGCCCCAATCACTTTCTCAGTAAGAATAAATACACATCCCCAAGGATTCTTTTTAAAGATACAAGGAGATTCCTGCTAGCAATAAAACTAAGCATGTGCTGGCACTGAGTATCCCTGGACAGTCTCTGTTTGGAGTATCGTAATAGAGCAGTTGAACCATCTCTGGATCGTTAGATGTGGGGAGAACAGGGCTTTGCACAGCCCTTCTTAATATGACCTGTGAACCCAGCCATATCCACAATCTTGCTATGCTAATGTTTGTTTAACCATGGTTTATTAAATAAGCCATAATTAGTTTCCACAACATGCTACTATGCTGAAAATAGTGATTTACAGATTGTAATAACTAGCTTCACACAACACACTAAATCAAAAACATGCCAACCATATTTTGACTTGTAGGCGTTCAGGGTTTTCAGGGTGCTGAATATGACATCTGACCAGAATTTCCTGGTTTCCCATCCAATCATACCCCATTTTTTGAGAGAGGGAGGGGAGGGGAGAGAAGGGAAGTTTCAATATTAAAGGTGGACATTTGACATAAATTAACTTTCTTAAATAATCCTAGAAAACTTGCCAAACACACTTTCATCTGGCATGCAGACTAATCTCTACCATTTTCCTCATATTCTCCTTCATTAGGGAGTAAATATTATATTTCAGTAAGCCTCCAAGTAAAGGGCCTGAGCACTGCCATCCACTCTTTGCCTGCAGTCTGAGAGGGTGGAACTGTAAATCTCTCCCACAATCTTCAGTTCAGTGCTTTGATGGGGACTACTGGCAGAATGTAAAGCTAGCTTGCCTCAATGTTCAGGAAGACCACATTTTTCAAATCATAGGGAGGTATACCTTAGCCAATCAGCCAAAGATTTGGGGCTAATATGTACAGCACAAATATGCCATTTGGCAATGTAATTTGTCTCTAATAAATACTGATTAAATCCTCTGATAATTAAGTATTTGGGAAACTTTTCTTGATCCTGGCCTTTTTGAAAATGGCAGTAAGCAGCAGCTTGGTTTTAATGAAGAAATGCAGAATTATATCTTGATCATGTAACATTGTACACAATACTGGAGCTCCAAAGCTTATCATGTGGCAATGTATTTTGCACTTTCACTTTTTTAAAAATAGAGGCAAGAACAAAGCAGATGTCTGAACATCAAATTAATACAGTTATCCATGTATACACCATGTTCATTGTTATCTCTCAGACTTCAGAACAACACTGGCTTAGCATTACCCTAAGCCATAAGGTGATTGATTTGGTTTTGGATTAGTATAGTGCATGAACCCAGCCATTTTATTTTTCATAGGCATCTGTCCTAACCATGATGATGCCAAAATGACAAAACATGCATTGTGATATCACAATACAGGCTCTGCTCTTTTGATACTCCAACACACGTTTTGTCCCTGAGCTTCTTCCAGTTCAGTTTAACTTCTGAAACTTCATCTGCTGCAGTAAGAAGGCAAGTGAAGCATTCATGAGAGATTTATTTCTCTAGCTCCAAGTAGAAATAAAGGCATGCAAACACAGAAAGATGTACCTCTGAATGATTTGAAATAATTAGAACTAAGCCATAAACTCAACCTAATTTTAGATTTAGAGCAAAGCATAAAGGCAATAAGAAAACAGCCTGACTTATTGAAAGTGAATGAAATGTATAAACATTTGAATTTCACCAGACAGAAATACATTACTCTGAAAAAGGCAATAAGCCAGGCAAATTACTAGCTTACCAATTGTGTAAGAAACAAAAGAATTATCACCACTTTTGTGACAGAACTAAATTTATCTCTACGATAAAGGATGTGATACAGCGTACTCAAAATTATACAACAAACAGGTATCTGACTGCCAAATTTGAAGAATATGCGAATGGAATATTACTTTAAAATGTTACCAATCAACAAAAATAAGTGCTTAATCAACCTATAAATAAAGATGGAATGAAAGAGGCAATCAAAAACTTGCAATTGAATAAAGCTCCAGGACATGATGGTATTTCTGAAATTTACTGTACAGCTTTTCCAGAAATTGTGATTAAACCTTTAACTCAAGTAATGAAAGAGATTCCTTCATCATGGAAATAAATTTTCATTTATTTGGTTTATAGAGAAGGAAAAAGTTCAATCCCATCCTGAAGCATATAGGCCCATCTGTCTACTGAATGTGGATTATAAACCTCTTATGGTAATTGTTGCTAAGAGATTAAATGGCTTTTTAACTGAAATGATACATCCTGACTAGATGGGCTTTATTCTGAAGAGATATAGGAAAAATCATATTAGACATATTTTAAATGTTATTGATAAAATAAAATACAAAAATTGGCCCTGATTTTTCTTGATGCTGAAAAGGCCTTTGACAGTTTGGAATGGCCTTTTGTGTTTGTGGTTCTGGGAAAGATAGGTTGTGGCTCTAATTTTCTTACACGGATACAAAACATTTATGAAGAACAAAAAGCCAAACATTCAAGGAAAGGGTCTCATTTCACAGCAATGTACTACAGGGCTCCTTTCTTCTTCTCTATTTCTACTGGTACTAGAACCACCGGCAGTTCAACTACACTAACACAACAGAATTTCAGGAATTAAATTACACAAGAACATAGATTGAAATTATTTTGGTGACTATATTACAATTGCTCAGTCTAGAGACTTTAATATTGCTGATGAATCGTGTACAACCATATGGTTGTACACGATTCATCAGGCAATCAGATCAATAAAAAGTCAAATGTTGACATGGAATTCAACATAGGAAGAAAAGCAATATGGGTATCAAACATCAGGCTTCAACATTAATGCTAAGAAAGTTAAATATTTAGGAGTTGTCTTCACAAGAAACAATAAAAGTTTAATTGTTTGCAAATTTGGGAAAAAAATCAGATATTTCCAGATAGAAAAAAATTAAAATTGTCTTGGTTAGGAAGAATTGCCACCATTAAAATGAATATTCTATCAGAGGCTTAATTTTCTTTTTCAAATGATTCCAGTCCTTCTTGAGATTAAGGTATTAAATAACTGGCACAGATAAGTAACAAATTATGTATCGTCTAACAAAAGGCCAAGGATTAAATTCCAGAATCTGCAGAACCTAGGAGAATGAGGTGGCTCAGTGGCCCCATATTTTACACTGTATTATCATGCCAGCACCTTAATGTGGATTTCAGAACAGATTATATCTCCATAGGGTGCTATAACCTTGATATAAGGGGCAGCTCTCTCAGACGGGCTTCATAGACATGTTTGGCCTGATACCAATGGAAATAAGCAAGCTATAAGAATTACACATTATTTAAGTAACTTACTGACTGGGATAAGTATAAGACAAGATTAAGTCCTGGTTTTTCTCCTCTGGCTTCATTATTAAATGTCTATATTTATGAAGTTGAAGATACTAAGAAATTTGCTCAGTGCAAAGACAATAACTTGTTTAGATTACAAGACTTCATTCTAGTAGGACAAAGATAAACTTTTGAGTCTCTTACACACAATGTTGTACTATATTTGATTGGTTTCAGTATCTTCAAATAATTAGCATTACAACAAAAGAACTGTAGAAACAAGGAGGAACATAGAGGGATTAGACTGAATTTGAAAATATTGAAAATTAGTATTACTTATAATACTGAACGTCTGTGAGGCACAATTTACAAACTACTTCTGAAGTATGATTCAAAATCTGAACCAAGCTAAAAACTATGATTCAATGGATGCAGAAGTTAATCATAGTTATAGATATGCAACAGTGGGAATTTCAGTGGAAGAAAAAAATATTAAATTTACTTCAGATATCATACTTAGAGAGAATGGTATGTTTTACCATTGGTTACGTTATTCCAGTCTTGATTGCCAAAACGAGTAATTAGTTCTCTAAAATATACTAGAAATGTAATGAAGAGGTTGGATCTTTTTTTTCATATATGGTGGCAATGTTGTAAAGCCCCAAAATACTGGAAAATTATTAATAGTAGAAGGGAACAGATTGCTTAGGACCTTGACCCTGATTCAGAGTATATCAGAGTAATCTCTGAGATTTGCTCAAAGACCTACATTTAAAACATGATTATCTTCACCTTACATTTTTCCGCTGGGTAGAGCAGTCTTTTCCAACCTGCTAACCACCAAATATGGAACCATAACTCTGCAAATTCCTTATCAGCCTAACATTAATTGGTCTTGATGGTTAGGAATTCTGGGAAGTGTATTCCCAACACATCTCAAGGGTAGTCTAAACTGATGGTATGGTAGTGTTCACCATCAAAAATAAGAGAGTTTAGGATTACACTCTAAATTGCCTCTGCTTGCCATGTCCATATCCATTCTAAGCTTATACTCAAAGCTGGCCACGAATTAAAAAGAAGTCTATGACACCTCTGTTAATTAACAATTTAAATTATAGACATTATAGTGTGCTGTGTGGCAGCAGCATTTAAAGGACTACTTTGAAATAAATCCCTTACTATCTCAGCTAACAGGTAACATAATGCATTATTTTAAACAACAGTCATGCAAGTATTAGCATATTAGGCCACTCTTTCTTTCCCTAATGTTCTAGTTTTGTTTGCTTATGCAGCAATCAATTTCTAGTTTATCAGGCAGGCCTTTGAAGAACTGAATCGCTTGATGAGTCCATCTACTTGTCAGTGCAAAGCAACCCTCAGTGGATGTCCAGTATCACAGAAAGAGGGAGATCAGTGATCCAGACAGAAAATCACGTTAATATTTCCCAGCCTACTATGGCATTAAGAAAGAAAACAGCCCTGCAGCCCTGCATCTTTTTTTGTGTGTCTGTGCATTCTGATCAGCGTTGACTCCTGGCAACTGCCTGAACTTGTCTCTGCAGCTTTCTTGGCATGGTTTTTCAGAAGTGGTTTGCCCTTGCCTGCTTCCTAGGGCTGAGAGAAAGTGACTGGCCCGAGGTCACCCAGCTGGCTTCATGCCCAAGGCAGCACTAGAACTCTGTCTCCCAGTTTCTAGCCTGGTGCTTTAACCACTACACCAAACTGGCTCTCACCTAGTTCACATATTAAGAACAGTCCCTGTGAGAATACAAACAATAAAATCTGCCCACCATTTTTCTTACTGAAAGAAATATGTGTCTTAAATGAACCCATGAAATAAAAAATGAATCTTTGCAAGCATTCACCAGTAGACCAAGAACTATTTGAGAATGCTCAGTTTCCTTCTCATACTTTTTAAAGTTTGTCCATCACATTCTTGGCATAATCAAATATGTCACTCATTCTTCTGCTGTTATGCAAATTGCAGTATTCTTCTTAAAATTACCTTCCATTTTGCCAGCCTCCATCTTGCAACTGGAAATCTGCATCTTATATCCCAACTATATATACAGCATGCTGTATATAGACTATCTGGTGTCTTTGGAATAAGATGTTAGTAACTAGCTGCAAACAACAACAACAAACAAATCAAAAACAAAAACCCAAACTCCAAGAAAAAACCCAGCCTCTGGCACACAGAGACACATGAAAGAACTGATATTTGGAGAAAAAAAACTTTTTCATAAGGCTGAAATGTCAACATGAAAGCTTCTCTTTTTCAAAATAGCACTCATCTTTTAATTTATTGCATTACAGATGGCTACCTGAAAAAATGAAGGCCTGAAATCCCGTTGAAAGCATCACCTATAACCTTGAAAGATAGTAACAGAGTACCTGGTGCTGTAAAAACTGTCCATACACGTGCATCATAATTTATCCCTTGTCTGCATTTAGCTTCCATTTATTTGTCCCTCATCCAGCCTCCAACTTATAAACAATTAGGGAAGGGAAGGGAAGGGAAGGGGAGCTATCTTTTCGTTTGGTTGGGAAGTATATAATACCATTGTTAAAAAGTTATTCTGGCTGCTGATTTGTTACAAGGATATATTAGAGATTGTTTTCTTCCAGATAGATCTGCCTGACTTCTGTGATAATCACTCATAGTCCCCTGGTTGTGCCACACTATGTGGTCAGTACTTTCGTATCAAATGGGAATTTTTTTTTCCCTGTTGTGAAATCCACTTTGTGGAACATTCTACCCCTAAAGCATATGTCAACTTTATCTCAGCATACATATATTCTGACATTTTCTGATGGTGCCATTCCACTTATGGTCACCAGAAAGGTATCTCAAGGCTTTTGAAGTACACCTGCCTTCCCTGTCTAAAACCAAGAGTGCTGTGAAGCTTCACAGAGAATGCTGAGAAACCTAAATATGGATTTACGAGTCTATCAAGTCTAACTATGTTTAGTTTTCTGTATTTAATAGAAAGCATGCAAATTACCTAAGATTCAATTCTATTGGATCCTATCATTGCTTTGATATAGATAATTGATTTCAAAAAGTGTGTGTGTACATATAAAAATGCACCAAATCACCAATTGAATTCAAAAGCACTCAATCCCATTTGATGTAGCACACTGATTTGGTGATTTCATGTGAAGAGGAGGTTTGATCAAATTGCTTTTGGATTAGAACCTTGAATCAATGCATGACTCAGTGGGGAACAGAGATATCAAGGCCATTTCCCTAACCTTGCTATTTTTCTGAGTATTGAGAAAATTATATATTACATAGGTATGAAGTCAAATACCTTAGCAAATTCATGGATAATGGGTCACTTTCTGGAGTGTGTAGATATATAAATATCTTTCAAATTAAATTGAAGAGAAGTTTGCTGCATTATTCTCATCATAGATCTATATGTTGCAGAGAATAACTTTAAAAAAGATAAGAAGCAGAAAGCTTATTCAGCATATCATCACTTGAAGGCTGTCAGCAGAATAAAAATGTGGTGAGTGTAGCAATAGCCACTGTAAGTTATTAAAGAAAGCAATTGGTTAAAGTGCAAAGAACAGAAGTAAGAAGGCCAAAAATGTAAAGGTAATTTCTTACCTATGCAGAGCAATATGCAAATCAGGAAGGTGCTACACACTATCTGGTGCATACATTTGCAAGACTAAATATTTCAGTATATACAGTTTTAAGACCAGGCAAAAATTTCCCTTAGTTCAATCAAATGTTTCTTTCCAGTGAAGATGGGAGAGAATGTTGGTGACATTTGAGGATAATTTGTCAGACTGTGGACAGACTGTGTGTAATACTTGATATAATTTACTTGTCAAAGATTAAAAAACCCTAAACTTTATAATAGCCAGTAAACTTTATGGTGAACAGCCTAGCTGTTATACTTCAAAGTGGAGCCACTGATGATTCTGGGAATGATAATAGAAATGACCCAAAAAATATTTTGAGTGGCATTTGAGAAAACGGAGCTGCATTCTTCCAGAGACTAGCACAAAAAAGCCATTCCTTTTTTGTTTTTTAGTGGAATAGAATTTATCAGAAAACTAGAAAATGTTGAAGGAATGAGATAGTATGTGCCAAATTTTAGAGGAATCAGTGCAGAGAGTTATCTATATTCTCTTAAAACTGTGAGTGTGTGTGCGTATATCTTCTGTTACTCTGGGGCTGAATGTGATTAATTTTGATGATGGTAGCTCCTATGGTAAGGAATATGTATTCCAAATTTCACACAGATAGTTTTAAGGGAGAAATTGCACGCACACACAGACACACAAAAGAGGAATGGTCATAAGGAATCTGTGGAATTCACTGTCAAGGGTTGAGATGGGTAAATGATTCTATTCCTCTTTCTTTTCTGGACTTTGGCCAAATCCAATGCACATCTCTAACAGAAATTGATAATTGTTAACAGAAATGCAATTATTTAGATAGAAATTTCAGAGGATTATCCTTTGTAAACCAATGTATCCATTTATCTTGCCACACTTTTCTCATATGATTATAAAAAGCTTGAAAGAGTTGGGGTTCCATGCTTTGTGTAGCAAGCAGTGAATCTTCTCCATTGAAATCCAGATGAATTTTTATGGAAGGAAAGTCTCTGATTCCAGAAAATGGTTGGCTTTTGTTGGGATGTTTGTTTTTTCCAGAGGTATCTGTACTGGATATTCTGCTTTATTTGGACTGCTTCTGTTGGAATCCAAAAAGGAGAAGTGGACCACATGCTTGATCTGAAACAGCTGTCTAAGGACTCTGCTGCTACAGAGTGAACCATAGCAATTTAATGAACATTAGCAGAGACTTAGATGACATGTTTTACCAACTAGATACAGGAGAACGGAGAACAGCTGGCAGAGAGGAAAACAATACAGGTGGTAATAGAAATGAAATGAAAGACAAAATGGGCAACAACCAATAGGTTTTGAAGCTTTCCCTCATTTACCTGATTTCACACCTTAAAGATCTTTTGCTGATTTGGCCCTCCATGCTTAGCTGAAGGGCAAGGCTTTAAATAACCCAGGCAGCACTGTAAGAAACCCACTCCCCTTAAATCACCACTCAAGGGTATAATACAAAGTGAAGGCTTACAAGACAATTGCTCCTGCTGCCTGGTATTTTCTGAAGATGAAAGTTCAGAAAATGAAACAATTCAACTTTCAAAGGTTGAATTTTTCTCTAGCAAGAAGTCCTTAGAAAGTCATTACAGACCAGGAGAGGCAGATCATTTAAAACCTCCTGGCAGAGCCTTTCTTCCAAGGGTTCCTGAGTAAAAGATAATTACAGCAGACAACACTAGCCAGGACAAACCTCCTGACACCTCTTAGCCTATCCACCTTGGGAGTTCTCGGTCCTTCTCTCAACAAACCATTTTGGAAATCATTCTAGATCCAGAAGGATAGAATGAACTTCGTGCCAATCCTGAAACATAAGGGGCTATTATGGATGCAGACATATATACAGGGAAGATTTTAATGAGAAATTCCCTTATAAAATCCATGAAATCATATCTCTAGATATAGGAAGGAATCTATTGGGGGAAAGGACATATTGAGAAAACCAGGAAATGTAATAATCACACACATGGAATTCTGAATTAAAGCAATACAGTCAGCCTAGCTAAATTATTACCACCTTAAATAAGCTGAATTTCAGTACATTATTTACAGCAGAGAGATGACTGGAGAGAGATTATCTGGGCTTCCTATTTGCATGCTTGTGGGTAGGCCATCCTTCTTTTTCCCCTCCTCTCTGAGTATTTCCCTCTGCGTTTATGGAATAAAGGGGATAAGTGAAAGCTAGCCATTTGCGGAGAGTGACAGTTGCCTTGCCCAGTCAAAGTTGATGTTCCATCTATGATACCTTGAGTTTAGTCAACAAATCAGAAATCATCTAGAAGATAAACTCACCTTCTTAATGCCCCTTGATAGAATTATAAAGATGCACTACATGTAGTCCTCAACCTACGGCCATTCATTCAGTGACCATTCAAAGATACGACAGTGCTGAACAAAGGGATTTATGACCAGTCCTTGAAGTTGTGGCCATCCCAGCACCCCTGCAGTCACATGATCATGGCCTGGGTGCTTGGCAACCTGTTCATGTTTATGACCAGTTGCCAAGCACCCCACAATCATGTAATCGTCATTTGCAATTTTCCTTGCCAGCTTCCCCAGAAAGTCAGTAAGGAAACCAGCAGGGAAGGTTGCAGGTCTCCCCCACCCATGCACCCTCCCTAGCACCTATGTGCTTGTGCCACACTGGCTGCTTGGGCACCACCGCACACCCTCCCTGACCGCTTGGCAACTCTTGTGCACCCCTTTGCACCCTTGTGCACCCTCCCTGACTCTTCCCCACACCCCATGCACCCCCTCACTCACTCCCACACCAGGCAGCAGCCACTTACCTACCAGCTGGCCTGGGACCTGCAACTCCCTGATGGCTTCCCCACTGACTTTGGTTGTGGGAAGCCAGCAGGAAATTGCCTTGCCTGACCATGGGATTCAGTTAATGATGGCAACTGGGACTGCAGGGACTGCCTTTGGTCACGCTTTATGACTACATCTCTTGGTGATGGAAATTCTGCTCCCAGTTGTCTTGTAAGACAAGGACTACCTGTAGTTCTGCCTTTGTATAAATTGGAGTTATATAGGAAAGGCTCTTTTGGGACACTGAAGCTAATTTCCATTTATTCAGGCTCTTCAAGGTGGGGTTACTTTTGTGCCATGCAAAAACTAGGAATTTGTCATAGAGGCATTTTATAAAACAAACAAACAAACAAACAAGATCAGATTCTGAAAAAGAAAAACATCAGATACACATTTTAGTTACCTTAGTTAGCCCTAGTCAGTATGTGCATTGTTTTTTTGTATAAGGAATAATCCATTATATTTTAAATTCAAGCTGGAATCTACCTGCTGTTTGTGCTGCTCTTTGGAGAAAAAAGCAGAGTTCACTCACACATATTGACTAAACACAAAAAGGAGGCTTGAGTCACAATGTCCTTCTCTCATACCAAAAGTATGACTTGACTGTACCTTTTGTCAGCTGCATGTTCAGGAGCTGTTTCAACAACCTCCACATCTGTACAGTGTGAAGATCCTAATTGCAAGGAGAATCTCTCCTAATGAATACTGCTGTCAAATGCCCAGCCAACTCGCTATTGTGAGTAAGTGTGAAGCTTACTATCTCCTTCCAGAAAGGAGGGAGTTATCCCTTTAATCTTTTCATTAAGTTACAAATGTTAGCAAAGTGTCTCTAAATAAGCAGACTATATTCAATGAATTAAGAATTTGGAAATGGTTAGGAAATAAAGCAGCCTCAATAGATCCAAGAAAATATCATGTTTTAAACAAATTCCTCAGAACAGTACAGTGGTAGATACGTCCTAAGAGTTATACACATACAATATACAGACAATCATGATATACAGAACATGCCATCTGGCTGCTAGGCAATGAAGAATCAGAGCTCCTAATTAGGCCTGTGTTATGAATGAACTCTGCAAGTACATTTTAAGGACATTAAAGAGAAATCAGTCTGTAGATTATACTACCCTGGTAATACACTGGCACTTCTATTCTGAAAAAAAAAGTTGCCTCAGTTAGAGAACTGACAGTTCAAGTTGTTCAATTCAATGCAGTTATGTTGAAAGTACTACTTAAACTAGTGTGTGATGTGTCTGTTTTCCACCACAGCATCTCTCTGGCTTTTCACATATCCAGGCACACACTCCAACAAAACAGTTTGTACTCAGTTTGCTGATAAGGAAGTGAGAGTAGGGGTTAGTTTAGCTTCTCATAGGAAAGCTCTCATAGGAGAAGGGTCTACAGATAGTCTGGTATCAGTATTAGAGGCCATGGTGGCATTAGAAGTGGAGTTAAAGATCATCAGTAGAATGGAGTAGCTGGAAAATGGAAGCGATGGTTGGCAGCAAAATGGGTTAAAATGGTCTTAGACAATAACTGGCTGTTGAGGTTGGGTGTTGGTTTCAGTAAAACACAATATGAATGGTTAAATCTGAGTTTGATTAGTTTGTGGGCAACTGGGAAGATTCTCAGAAATAACTATTTGGGCTCTATCTGAAGAAGCATGCTGAAGAGGAGGAGATGCCAAGAGACATTTATACTCAACAACAACAAAACCTCTTAGTGAAGCTGATGATGATGGAAGGCAAGAGGATCAAAGGATTACCTGTCAGAGAAAAGTCAGCAGACAATGAGCTGCCAGTTGGACTGATGGAGTGATGCTGGTTAGTACAACTTTAAAGCCCTTTCTTAATTCTAGATAGGAATCATTCTAGTATTTAGAAACAGAGGGATGCATATATACCAAGTACACACATACATTAAGCTTAGATCACATTATACATACATTTCCATGCTAAGGTTAACTATAGTTGAAGTTACAGGTTGAAGAAAAAGTGTTCTCCTTGAACTTTTGAAAGTACAGGTACAGGTAGTCCTTGACCTATGACCACAGTTGGGACTGGAACTTCCATTGCTAAGTAAGGCAGTTGTTAAGTGAGTCACACCTGATTTTATAACTTTTTTTGCCACAGTTGTTAAATGAATCCCATGGTCGTTAAACAAATCTGGCTTCCCCAATTGACTTTGCTTGTCAGAGGCCAGCTGGAAAGGTCACAAATGGTGATCACATGACCCTGGGATGCTGCAACTGTCACAAATACATGCCAGTTGCCAAGTGCCTGAATTCTGATCATGTGACCGCAGGGATGCTGCAATGGTTGTAAATGCGAGGACTGGCTGCAAGTCACTTCCCTCAGTGCCATTGTAACTTTGAATGGTCACCAAACAAATTGTCATAAGTCCTTGGTTAATGGCCACTTGTTCAGTGACTGTTTGAAGTTACAATGGTGCTGAATGAGTAGTACTTACAACCAGTCCTCAAAGATCCAGCTGTCCCAGCACTCCCACGGTCACGTGATCATAAAACACCTGTGCCCACAGGACCACCTGCACACCCTCCCTCACCTGCAGCAGCCACCCCTGGACCCACCGTCATCACACAACGCCACTCTCCCCCATTCAGCAGCAACCACCCCCAGCACTACCATGCTCTTGCTGCACTATGGTGGCTGTCTGTGCACCCTCCCTACCCAGCAGCCCCACCCCTGGCCCCATGGTGCAAGCAAATGGTGATCATATGATCACTTGCACACCCTCTCCCACATGGCTGCAGCCACTCCTGGCCCTGCCTTGCCTGCACCATGCAATGGCACAAACTTACTTGCCCACCAGCCTGCTTGCGAGCCACCTGGGACTTGCAACTTCCTTCCAGCTTCCCATTGACTTTGCTTGTTGGAAGCTGGCAGGAAGTTGCAAGGAGGTCCTTGCTTAATGACCCATGATCCTCATTTAACGACAGCAATGGGACTGCCAGGATTGCCATCACTAAACGAAGAGGTAACATGAGATCATGCTTTACAGAAATTCAAGTCCCAATTACCATCATTAAAAGAGGACTACCTGTACTATATTAAGGAAGGGGGAACTTTTCAGCGTTAGTATATGAAAGAATTAACAAGGCCTCATGATTTTTCTTCAAAAGGGCACTTCACTCAAGCTTTCAAAGCATCTTCAATTGTAGGCTAGAAAAGAGTTCAGTCTTAAAACTGACTATGACAGAAAGAGTCTAGCTGCCTCTTTTCAGACGCTAGGTAACGTCTGGGGGTGAAAGTTGCACAGGTCCTCATTACTCTTATGCCACATTTTGTTGGATGGCTTTAGACTTCAGGGACAGTGAATTAGGTACTGTTGAAAGTCTTCTTCTGGTTTCTTCATGGTAGTTTGTGGATACCAAAAGCAGGGCAGACCCATTCCAGGAGACATTTTAAGGTATCTAAAACTAGAATGTGACAGGAATCTCCTCACAGTAACTAACTTAGCTTCTGGATGAGGTTGTTGCAACACTGTCCATTATCCATTGTCTCAAAGCTTTGCATTGTGTGTGTGTGTGTGTGTTGGCTTGTAAATGTCTAGGATTGCTGAAATGGGATTTAACCTTTGTTTGCTTCTTTTCTGAACATAACCCCTCTTCTGGTGCTTTTATTTCCATCAGTGGGAAATTCCCATGTAGCTCAATTCTCATTCTTTAGAATTATTAGTCTTTGGAAAGTAATCATCAACAACAACAACTTGAACACCATTGGCATTGACAAAATCACCATCACTCAATTGCAAAAGGCAGCTTTACTTGGAACCGCTTACATCCTGCAATGATATCTTTAATACTATTAAACAATACCATTTGCCTATCCCAGGTCCTTGGGAAGGACTCTATAGGTGGACAAAAATGCAAAATTAAGTCTAAACATCTGGCTGACTGTGCGATCAACCATAATAATCTATTAACTTGTATGCCACCCCACTCACAATGACTTTGGGTAGCTCACGACAAAGAAATTACAATAAAATAAATAAAACAAACAATAAAGACAAAACAAAGACAAAAGATAAAATGAAATTTGTGTTTGGTGATAAACCATGTGAGGGAATACGCACACAGATTCGAGGGATCTGATTGAAAGAGGCAGGGTCACACTGCTTTCCACTTTTTTTTTTCTTCATTTAAAAGCCTGTAAGAAGCAACTTCAGTCAAGCTGTATCAGAACTGACAAGCAGTTTTGCATTCTCAGCTCCAAGCCTCATTAATTGTTTCATATATCAAAGTTCCTCTGCCCTCCCTATAATTAGTTGTTGTTTGTGGAAAAGGAGGTGCAAAGCCACCAAGAGAGGAAAGGCAGTGGGGAGAGGCTGGCTTACCCCACAGGTGGCAGACAGGATAAATCAGATTCCTACCACCATAGAAAAATGGCCTGCCTGCAAGCTCTGCAGATCTTCTGGCTTGTAAATGGAAAGGCTGCTTTCTTTGTGAATTTGGCTGCATCACAGCTGAGCCCCAAATAATGGGACTCAGCTGCAGAACAAAGATGATGGTGTGGAATTACCCTGGTGTGAGGCTGATTTTGGAAGAGTGTAAAGATATGTGCAACTGCCATGTGCCTCACTTGGCAGCTAAATTTGCTATAGCCTCAGATGACCTGGAAGCAATATACCGCTAATAGTAGTATTAGGTGGCATTAGAGGGCAGTAAGATTTCATACGCTTATATAGAGCCAGTTTGGTCTAGTGGTTAAGGTGTTGGGCTAGAAACCAGGAGACAGAGAGTTCTAGTCCCACCTTAGGCATGAAAGCTGGTTGGGTGATCTTGGGCCAGCCACTCTCTCAGCCCAACCCGCCTCACAAGTTTGTTGTTGTGAGAAAATAGAAGGAGGAAGGAGTATGTTCAAAAAGCTAAAAACCTGGTTTTGCCATCATGCCTGGAGCAGGATGGGGAACAGCCATTCATGGGGATGGCTAGCACCCTAGGATGATCTTTTATACTCATGGACTGAAACACAGCTTTTAGCCATCTGGGATTTTATATTTTTATTGTCTATTTATTGTATTGATATTGATATTGAATTTTAAATTTTGTTTCTGTAAACTGCCCAGAGTCCCTTCTTTGGGGGGAAGATGGGCGGTAATAAAATTCGACAAATAAATGTTCGCCACCTTGAGTTATTTTTAAAAATAATAAAAAAGGCAGGATAGAAAATAAGTAAAGAAAGAAAGAACTTTTCCCAATTTACCTACCTACCTCAGCTTCCACACCTTTCTTCTCTATGGCCATTTGGCATGTTCTTTGAAAGCTTACGGCAGCAAAGTGCCCCATACTGGAAGACATTCATCTGGGGAATGCTGCTGTCAAGCAGCTGATTCTAGTCTAGGCCTTCCATCTGAGTAACTAACTGTTTAAGTATATATTGAGTAGTTCACAGACTCCCCACCTTGCTTGATGTAAATTTCCCCTCTGGAGACATACATACCAAAATGGTGAGTTACTTTTTTTTTCCCCCTCTGACATGTAGGTAATTTTCTTTGACCAATCATTTCATCACACACTCTGACCTGTATCCATGATATTTTCCAATCAGTTCAAAAAGACTAGGAACTGTGATGAACTGTTAAGTGATTAAGTTCTCTTCCTATTTTTGGATTGCAATCTTACGCTATTATGCTGCCCCTAAAAAAACAAAATACTTCAGCATATGTCAATAAGGGGCAAAATGGAGCTGAGAGCATCTGTATTCAAGTTAACACCCAGCCTCTGAGATAGGTATACCTTTCTAGAGTCTTACAAATGAGACATCCTTGAAAACAATCTACAAGGATAAAAGGTGTTATTTGCCAGAGCCATATTACTAGCAAGTTTTCTTTTCAATAAAATCCACTTGCACAGGCAGCTGAAATTCAGCAAAGCACATTTCTTAACTAAAACAGAGATAAATTGACCTTGAAAGAATGTGCTGGGTGACACAGAAAGAGCAGATCACACAAGCATCAGCTGAATGTTACACAGACATTTAGGCTCAAACGCCATTTAAGTAATTACTTGAGAAGCTTTGCTGCTAAAGAGGCAATTTATATGTGTCAGATGTAGCTGCCCCTCACCATCTAAGAGTAATCAAATGTATGGCTTTTTCTTTAAAGTGAGAGAACGAAGAAATATTCAGCTTAATATTGGTATCTCATGGAGGAGGCTACAATAGGTGATGACATGGAATTAATGCGTGGATTTTATTTCTTTGACTCATTCTCTTGAGCTGTGCTGGAAGAAAGGTAATGCTTGGCTAGTAAGGGATGTGCTGAGGCAATAACAAGCATGTGTAATAGGAAAGTGATCCCATGGCATAAGCTTGTGAATTGGAAGTAGACAGCCCAGTTTTCAAACAAAGTTAAGAAGTGGTTCTTTCAAGTGACAGATACTGTATGCTGGTAGACTTGTATGTGGAGTGAACTAGTTCAGTTTTTAGTTAGGTTAAAGGCTTATGTGATTAACTTTCCTCACTGAAAAGCAGCTTCTCAGGAAAAAGGTCATGGCGAATGTTATAGCCAAAGAACTCTGTTGGATCAAGCCAAAAGACTATCTGATCCAATGTTCTACAGTATTTCCCATGGTGCTTATCAGATGCAAATGGCAGTTGTTTCTTGCTGTTACTGTAGCCATCGACAGCTTTATTCTCCTTCATTTTGTTGAATCTGTTTTTAAAGCCATCTTCTGTATCCCTGGTGGCCATCACTACAACCTGAGGTAGTAAGTTCCACAGCTGCTTGCTTGTCTTGCTCTTGAGCTTCCACCATTCAGCTTCACTGGATAGGTGTGAGTCTGAATATTGTAAGAGAAGGGAAAAGCCCCTTGTTCTTATCCACTTACTCCACACCTTCACTGCCCCATCATCTAACAATGCTATTGTATAACAATATTTTTGCTATAATATGAATTTCCAGCAAGATCTACTCTACCTCTCAGAGTTCTTATACAACAATTCTTACCTCTTACACTATAAGGCTGGATCCATATTCTTGAACTTACTGGGATTAAAATAATCTAATCATCTGAATAAACATTAGATTATAAGCATTTCTAGTACAGGAATTGTGTAACCCACAAAGAACAATTATAGCACTCTTTCCCTGAAGGTCTTAGTTATGACTGTTTGTTAATGATCATAAGCACTAAAGTATTAGATTTGTCTTTTTAAGGATTTGCAAGAAACTTTTCTTTCTGTAAGGAAATATAATAAATGAAATCAGATGCCATTTGGGGGCAACAGGTTTGGGCATCCTATATGTACTTGTTTTAATTATGAAAGGGAAAATACCAGAGAATATTTTTTCCCTGATACTAACATAAGGCCTTACCTTGACAAAGCATTCAATTCAGGATCTAATGTATTGATGGTATAAACAATTTTTTTCTTGGCCAGAAACTATTTATGTAGTTGTTTTATATAGATGTACAATAGACTCTGCAAGCAATATGCACTATTTTATGCCTGAATGCTTTGGTTTCCACATACTGAATAAATGGTTATAATTCCTTATGAAATATTCTTGTAGGAGCCATTTCTGTGAAGAAAATGGTGCTTTTTTCCCTGAAGGTATATACATGTTTTTGCACATGAAGGAGAAATTTTGTATCTCTGTCCACATTAAAAATGTGTTAGTTTAATTATAGTTTTAGTTGCACTGTTTTTTGTTTATTTTAAGGAGCCTTTCTGGAACCATTACAAAAAGCTTTCAAGAATTTCCCCCCAGACTAGGTCTACTGCTTGATCTTGAGCATCAGAGGAATCTTCTATTGGGAAAATCTTGTTTTTAATCACTTCTCTGGGTGATGTACTAAAACAGCATGTTGTTTCAAGGGATAGGCACTAATCACAAGTTAGGTAAGGTCCTTCTTGCTCATTTGAAAAAGAAAAACCCACATACAACACAGTTGCTAATGGCTTTTGGTACAAGAATTAGATGATATGTACAAGAAGTACTGACAAAGTTTAATTATCTAAGGATAGGATATTTTTGAGCAATAGGATTAGTAGAAAAAGAGAGGATTTGTCTCATACCCTCAGTTCTTTCTTGAGGTAGATTGGCAGGCCAAATACCAGATCAGCAACAACTCCTTTTTTTGTCCTAATCCAAGAAAGAGTGTTAGAAAACTTAGACATGATAATCTTGCCTGGGGGTGATAAATGAAGCCAGTGAGAACTTCCATAGTTCGAACGTTTTATTCATCTTATTCATTAGATTTTAGATTAATCTTTCTTATAAGAGATCAAGATAGTGTATATCTAATTTTATCCCCACAAAAATAGTCCTCTGAGGGAAGAGTGACTGATCCAAAGTTAAACAGTGGCCCACCACGGACTTGAAGCTACATTTCCTCAGTGTGAATCTAATCTCCAACTGCTATTACAGCACATTTTCCTTTGTAATTATGTGTAGCTTTTTTGGACGAATGTACTAATCTATGCTACCATTCAATAGTTATCAGAGCAAAAAACATCCATTGGGGAAGCTGTGTTTTCTTAACAACCATGGTGATTTGCTTAATGACCATCATAAAAATGGTTGTAAAATCAGGTCCGGTCACATGGTGACTCAACTTATGATGGAAATTCCAGTCCCAATTGTGGTCATAAGTCGAGGACTACTTGTAGATCAATTTCAGCAAAAATGTTCTTATCCAGCTCCTGGGAAGCCTAGGGAAAGACAATGAGCTTTCTTGGTCAAGGAGCTCTAGTTTTAAAAGGACTGCTCATAGGAGAAATGCCATGCATATTTATAGATTTGTTTTTAAACAGGCACTTATTCATCTCCAACACTTGCTGAATATAGCAGATACTGCAATGGTTCTCCTTGGTAGGAATCCTACCAAACTGAAGAATAGATTCAAGAGGTTCTGAGTCAAGTGTCATGAAAGTTGATTTTGGAGTGGAAAAGAAACTGTAAGAGATTTCCTTCTCCACCCCACCCTATGATGGAATGGTCCTAGCATCAATAAAATGAAATATTATAGGCAGGTAGGCTAGAAAAATATCTGTTTGGGTGGTCCAGTGGTCCCACTTAGCTTAAGGAAATGCCGGAAGTGTCGAAGTGTCAGGATTAAAGTAAAACATTACCATTCAAAAGACCAAGCACATTTTGTTTTACATCCTTCCTGCTATTTGATCTTTCTAAATGCCATAGTAGATAACTCAGAGATTTAGACACTGTATTGCTAGCCATAGTAAGCTGCTTCAGGCTTGTTTTGGGAACATCTGTTTAGAAAAACTGAAAAATGCATGCCCTTTGAACTGTTTTTTTAGATTAACGGTGCATTCAGAATCTCCCAGTCATTTTCAGTCATCCATACTGCAGTAGATAAGATCACACTTTGTTCTGACTTACAGCTTGTTCCTACTTCATTATGCTGGAGGGTCATAATTCTGCCAACTTAGTCTCCCATATTGACTTTGGCTGCTGCAATCAACACATCCTCATATCGTTTAAGACACAAAGCTCCCAGAAGCCATGAATATTTCTTTACTATACAGACTCTAACTGTAAAAGTTTTCTTTTCTAAGGGAGCCAGTCTACATCTATAATATAGCATAACTTTTCGAAAAGTTATTAGTTATTGGTTCAAATCCCAGCTGAGCCATTGCATGACCTTGCCACAAGCCCACAGTCTCTGGCATCAACCGTAGGTGTAATATTTGTGTAAAATTACTGGTATAATTTAAAATATTCATTTCTTTTAAAACATCCTTCCTCTCTCTGGTGCTCTCCATACAAAACTCCCAAAATACCTGGCCACTGATTAGGGATTCTGGGGTTGTAATCCTAACAATTCTGGAAGGTGGCAGGGTGGGGAAGGCTGCTTCAGGTGGACTACATTCTTGAGTTAGTCATTCATAACTAACATTAGTCATTAGTAATGAACACAGCAAGACTGGCTGTACTAACCACTACAAAATGATTTCCTGCAATAAACACAAAAACAGCAATCAGCCCTTGAAGAAAGGCAATTGGTCCAACTTTGTTCGCTTATTGCCTTCATGTAATCAACAGGATAGAAAAGATTTCATATTTTTAAAAGGGATGGGGTTGGGACTATTCCTGTTTTTTCTTTCACCTTGATGAATTTAATTCAGGTTAATGTGTCTGATTTAAATACAATGTATTTCAAGGTCATATGCAATTTCCCAAGATGATGAATGAAATACTTAAGGAAGCACATGATTTCCAGCTCATGGCCAACCTGACCTGCTAAAAGATAGGGATTTTCTAGCGTGCAGGTTTATGGTGTGTCAGTGGTCTTTGTGCACAGGAAAGCATTTGGTCAGACAGCTACCACTTGAAGTTCTGGTCTTGGGGGGCATAATTTCATTGATTTCCCTCTCAAGCAAAGCGAACTTGCAGTCTGAAGATATTAGACTGCCAGACAGCATGGTATCAATCCACCATAACTGGAAAATTGCTAACCTTGGAGAGCAATTAGTATACTGCCTGATCCTCACTAGGCTCGAGGCAATTAGATTATAGTCCAGAAACTAACACAAGTGTCACAACTACATTTCCAGTTCAGTGCCTTGCTAGACATTTTGCATAATTGAGCAGCTTAATTTTTCACACTTATACATCTTAACCAAATCAGAAGTGTCACATAAATATTTAGAAAACAACAAATGATAGGATGCCTGGAAAGACGCCTGCTGATCACTAGCTGATCTGTGTGCATAATATATGGAAGAGTTTAAGGAGATTCTGTGATACTCTGTTTTTGACATAAAGTGGAACAATCATAACTTGTGCCACTTCAGGGCCTGCTGTAGCAATGTCATGTTAATTGTTTTTTTTCTCCTCCACAAGCTCAATGTAATATACCCTACAGGGGATGAAATCCCCCAGAGGGGAAAAAATGAAAAAATAAATGTCATATGCCACATGTATTATACAGCAGGGGCAAGGAATAGACAGGGGCTGCACTTTGGAGGGACACTAATGGCTGATATAAACGGAGCAAAAAGACCAAGAAGGTGAGGCTAGGTCCCATAACTGGGTGGAGCTAGGATTTCCTGAATGTGTGGATGTGTGTGCATCCTTACACACTAGTAAGGTTTCTTAAAAATGATAGAAAACCATGCTCTAGTTTGGAGCAGTTTGATGCCCAATTTTGGTAGTTCAGTTGGAGTCTGAAGGACCCACCACCAAGTGAGTTGAAGATGCACTGTTCTATATTTTTTCATTATTTTTTCCACCTACTCAACTGTTATGCGCTTACTAGCATACAGTATTTTCTCAAAGCTGAGCAGCTCTCATTAGAAACTAGTTTTTCCCCCTTGTGAAATATCCTTATGATAATAGGGAACAGAAGTGATAAATGAGTGAAGCAAAATAAATGCTCAAGTGTGAATGATCATACAAGCACATGTTTCTTTTTAAAGCAAGGTCACTCAGTGTATTTTTTTAAGATTGGTAACATTTTTTTTTTCTATTTTTCCTTTGTGGTCAGTTCAAAAGCAGCCTATAAAATTACTAAAGTTATTAACACATCAAAACAACCAGTATATTAATAAAAACGATCATATAATACTGGGCTAATACAAAAGTAGCCTCATGTGGCGCACAGCAGTAGGCGGCAGTATTGCAACCAAAACTCTCCCCACAACCTGAGTTCAGTCCCAGTGGAAGTTGGTTTCTCAGGTAGCTGGCTCAGGTCGACTCAGCCTTCCATCTTTCCGAGGTCAGTAAAATGAGTACCCAGCGTGCTGGGGAAGGTGGCGACTGGGGAAGGCAATGGCAAACCACCCAGGTCTATAGTCTGCCAAGAAAACATCACGAAAGCGGCGTCCCCCCAAAGGGTCAGACATGACTCAGTGCTTGCACAGGGTACCTTTCACCTTTCACCAATACAAAAGTAAAAACAGGGAGATAAAACTTTTTATCATATGTATCTATCCAATATATACAGACACAGACAAAATCAATTTGCCAGTTTGGTTGAGGCAATGGGCTAGAAACCAGTAGACTGAGAGTTCTAGTCCCGCCTTAGGCATGAAAGCCGGCTTGGTGACCTTGGGCCGGTCACTCACTCTCAACCCAACTCACCTCACAGGGTTGCTGTTGTGGGGAAAAGAGGAGGAGGAAGGACTAATAGGTATTTTCCCCACCTTGAGTTATTTATAAAAATAATAAAGGTGGGATAGAAAACAAACAAACAAACAATTGTTAGTTA
This sequence comes from Candoia aspera, assembly GCF_035149785.1. Lineage (NCBI taxonomy): Eukaryota > Metazoa > Chordata > Lepidosauria > Squamata > Candoiidae > Candoia > Candoia aspera. The sequence goes on along the minus strand of NC_086153.1, from coordinate 70,947,594 downwards.
TTCACTTCTTAAAGAGCGACCAAAAAAATGTGCAGGCCTTGGAGTTCTCTAGAGTTCCTTGTATGATCAATACAATGACCTTCATGTTAAGTCATGCTTAATGGCTATGTGAGTCTTCAAAGGGGAGGTTTGTTCCACTGAAGACCTGAGTGAAGCAACCTTTCAAAGCAGAACCAGGAAGCAAAACACCAATCTCCCTGTATACAGCCCTGACAGCAATGCAAAATGTCTCATTGAAGGACAGAGCCTAATTTCAACCTACATTAAGCCTGAGGGACCTCCAGGAAGCAAACGTATCTCAGTGAAACAGATAAAGGCCTTTCAGAACTGTTGTCTTATGATTATTTCCATCACCCCTTCTAATCCAACATGGATTAATCAGTGAAGGCTAAGCAGGAGGAGGCTTGAATAATACTTGGGTAGAAGACCATAGGAGAATTACAGGACTGTACGATAGACTGTGTGCCATAAAGTCAGTATCAATTCTTAGCAACCACATAGATTTTCTCCATGACAATCTGTCCCTAACCTGGTCCTTCAGGACTTCCAACAGTGCCCCCATCACCTTTGTAATTGAGTCCATCCACCTTGCTGCTGGTCGTCTTCTTTTCTTTCCTTCCATCTTTCCCATGAGATTTCAGTTATATCTCATAAAATCTTGCAGATCACATGAGAAGTTATTGGTTTTTCATTATTGAGAATTTTGTGGAGTCAGTGATACCTCTTAAGTTGCTTTTGGGCAACTAGCTAATGTTGATTCCTAGACCACATAAATGCTATTTCATGAAAAGTCATAGGTTGGACCTTTGATGCACACCCTGGTCAGCTCATGATATGACTACTGCAATGTGCTCTACATGCAGCTGCCCTTGAAGACCATCCAGAAGCTTCAACTAGTCCCAAATACAGTGGCAGGGGCCTGGTTGCTTGAGGGACCACCTGTCTTGCAGAGTATCTCTCCGGTCAATCTGATCTGTGCTCTGGGCTCCTTTGATTAAACAAGGCCACCTTTTGGAACCTGGAGGTGTGCTTTCTCTGTAGCAGTGCCTGTGGAATGAGGTTCCCCCTGAGACCCAAACTGCCCTTACCCTGTTGTTGTTTCAAGGGGCTGTAAAGCTCCCTTTGGGTTGAAGGGGTTGGTTTTTCTTTTTTGCTTTTGTCATCTGTGCCATTTTTTACTCCTTGATTCTGTCTATTTTTTAAATTTATTTTATTTATTTTCTATCCCACCTTTATTATTTTTATAAATAACTCAAGGCGGCGAACATACCTAGTACTCCTTCCTCCTCCTATTTTCCCCACAACAGCAACCCTGTGAGGTGAGTTGGGCTGAGAGAGAGTGACTGGCCCAAGGTCACCCAGCCAGCTTTCATGCCTAAGGTGGGACTAGAACTCTCAGTCTCCTGGTTTCTAGCCCGGTGCCTTAACCGCTAGACCAAACTGGCTCTCTCTCTTTACTATTGCATTTTTTCTTGTTTTTAATGTTGTTTACTTCTTAAGTGCCCAGAGTCATGGTAGCTGGGTGTCATACAAATAAAATAAATAAGTTTCATGAGAATAGCTGTTCTCAATTAAAATAAAAACTTAAAAACTCCTCTTTAATAATTAGTATTGTACTTCTTGCTATACAAAGATTGCTCTTAACACAGTGATTTTTCTTTTAAAATATTACATGGTTTTGGGGAGGAGGTGGTCCCAAATTACTTGCTTTCGTCCCTGTTAGAATCAGCTCCCCACTACATACACAAACCTGTTCTTTAATAGATTAAAAGAATCCCATTGATGACTTTCTAGGAAAGCTCCATTTTCAATAACTGAAGCCATTGAAGGAGTATGCTAACTCTCTGATTGGGCTCAGAATTCTATTCCTTATAAAGGGCAGATGCCAGGGATTTCAGACAAATCACTCAGCAGCTTGCTTATGGTAACTGATTCTCCCCTTCTGTCCATAATAGATATCTAATTGTAGAAAACTGGTAATGCTTTTGATGCCAGCTGACGGCATAACTATTCAGCCAAGGTTTTTTTAAATTAAAATTTATTTTTATTACAGCTCTTTTTAAAACTGTGCCTTTTCAACTTTAATGTTTATTTTAATTTTAGTCACTGGGAACTGCAATCAAGACACGAGAGTATGAATATTTAAACAGATCAGTAACAATGTGCAAGAGTCTTCCATTTTGTGCATTACACATATGTCCATAGTGTTCGAAACTGAGTCCAGATTCTTTTTTTGGGGGGGGGGCATACTGGACCATAAGGAAGGCTGAGCAAAGGAAGATCGATGCTTTGGAACTGTGGTGTTGGAGGAAAATTCTGAGAGTGCCTTGGACTGCAAGAAGATCAAACCAGTCCATCCTCCAGGAAATAAAGCCAGACTGCTCACTTGAGGGAATGATATTAAAGACAAAACTGAAATACTTTGGCCACATAATGAGAAGACAGGACACCCTGGAGAAGATGTTGATGCTAGGAAGAGTGGAGGGCAAAAGGAAGAGGGGCCGACCAAGGGCAAGATGGATGGATGATATTCTAGAGGTGATGGATTCGACCTTGGGGGAACTGGGGGTGGCGACAACTGACAGGAAGCTCTGGCGTGGGCTGGTCCATGAAGTCACAAAGAGTCAGAAGCGACTGAACAAATAAACAAAAAAAACTTGTAAGAACTAGTAACATGGTGATTTGTACTTGCCAGGCCTTTCTGCTCAACAGCTCTTTAAATGTAAACCCTGCATATCTGGGGATGGAGCATGTTACCTTATCCCAAACTAAGCCCTCTTCTAAGCAAGCAAAATCCCTTATAGTTCTTATTTGATCCTAAGCAGATAGACTGACTTTCCAGGGTCATAGAGCATCATTGGGCTGACAAAAAGAGAGGACACTCAATTATGCCTTGTTCAGGCTTATAGAAAAGGGAAAATGCAATGACCCTAAGCTGGAGCTGTATTCCATATTTCTGGAATCTCACAAGGAATCAAATTCAACTCAAACCCCAGCCTAAACTTCTGGGAATGGATTATTGCTGAGTTCAAAGTCAATAGCTTTGGGCAATTTGCAAGGTCTTCATTCCTCTCCCAGCTATCATGACATCTCAGAAGACTTAGGCCTATTTTAAGAAGCTAGTAGAAACATTATTCTTATCTGCAAATTTCCAAGCTTGCCCTCTCAGGCTTTTAGGTTCCTTTTTTCATTCCTGTAAATCAAATATATCACTCATGGCATATAATAATAAACAATGGCATAACACATATTTAAGAACTAAACAGGTATCCACAGGGTGGGGAGAAAGGATGGCACATGATGCAAATGACACAACTTAGGTACCGTATTTGCATTAGTATCATGACTCAAATACTATATCTGTCCTTTGCATGGTGATGTCATGATACATGTGCCATCATTTTGGTGTCATCCTGGCTTATTACAGACACCCTTGCCTTTGCCTCTTCAGCACTGAGGCACTAAGACTATAATTCTACATCCACTTATCTAGCAGTAAGCTCCAATGCATTCAGTATGACTTATTTTGGAGAAGGCAAGAATAAGATAGTGCTTACAGCATCTAACAATATGAAAAACCGGAGAAGTTGGGAAATAATAACCTTCGCTGATCATCATTTTTCAAAGTGCCCTTTATTCTTGATACTTTTTATTAAACCCTTGACTGTTCCAATCTCTTACTGTTTTCACCTCTATTTCTCAGATTTTCTCAGTGTTAACTGATAAACTTTCTTCAGATCTCACTAATATTTAAATCTGAATTATTAATTAAAATCCATTTTTTAAGATACTTATCTCTCCTTAGTTCCTTTGAGAAAACAAAATACTTGAGTTTGGAGACTGATAGCTCTATCTTCTGCATAGATTGGCTAATTGGTTTTCTGAATTATCACTGTTTAGGGACTATTTCAAGGCTCTGCTCTTCTTGCTTATGATCTTTCACTTTTAAATCAAGCCCTTCAAATACAAGGATACAATTTGTTATTTGCAAGAGTTCCAGAATGAATTTGTGGATAATGAAAATTTGAATAACAAGATCATAAGTCTTTGGGAATTGGGAAATTAGGTTGAAGACACTAGTCATCTTCTTCCTCCCATGAGCATTTCTTCCTTTTGTTCCTCTTCTTTTTCCCTCAACTCACTTCACTGATGATGGAGGGAATCACCCTGCTCAAATCATGCTTGTCTTCTCGTTCTACTTTACTCTTTCATAAACTTGGTGGAAAGGGCTCTTGATCACATTGTTGGACACTAGTTCTTGGTTTAGTGATCCAATTAAGAGATCCCTGCAAGTAGTTTGCAGGCAGAACTAACATCCAGCAGCATGACTGAGAGGGCCCACTGGATGCTAATGCTGTCTGCAGCTCACTCGTGGCAATTGAATTGCAAGCAGTTTGAATTGCAAGCAGTTTGCAGGCATGACTAGCATCCAGTAATATGATCAAAAAGTTGTCATGGGTGGCCTAAGGGAGCACTACTATCCAGTAGTACAACTGAGAGGCTTCTTCACTGAAAGAGGTACATGGAACAGAGAAGCCAGAATGACCTTCATGAACTGTAAGAAGTTAACTCACTCCATTACCACCCAAGTGAATTGTTCAGTCACAGATGGAGGTGATGTGGGGGGAATTCCTAGGATCTAATTAGACGGAAGTCTAGCAGACAATATTTTGGTACAAAGTTGTTTTTTTTTCTTTTTTCCTTGTATTTGTAACATTGCAAGATAAAATGCATTGTTTTCTCTTTCAGCTATGCAGAAGTAATCTTGTTAGTAACATTTTAGCTCAAGCAGCTGCACAAACAGACTTCCTCTCTCCCAATTCCCTCTTAGAGCACCAACTACATTTAGCTAGCAATCTGGTGGCTAATAGCACTTGATCTTCTTTCTTCCAATCCTCTTCTCTCTCTGGTCAACTGAATACAGTAGACAAGAACCCTTGAACTATGTCCTCTTCCAACATCAGTGATCTTTCCTTCACCCAGGAACTTACAGATCTTCAGTGGTTTTCCTTCCATTCTGGAACCAGCACATCTTCAACAGCTCAAGCTTTCTAAATCCATCATGGTTCACCACCCATCTTCTTTTCAATCTCTCCAAATCTCCAACAGCTCTCTTCCTGCCAGCTCATCAGCCTATTTCAACATCCTTTGTTCCTTTCTCAGCAGAAGAAGCACCGTGTAACTCTGCAAACCTTCTCTATTTCATCCCCAGTTATTTCTTAGGCCTCAATTTATAGCTTATCTGTCTAGAAGATCATGTGACAAGAGGCAGACAGTGTATAATTTTTCCATACCACCACATGCTACAAAGAAGAAAACCTGCTGCCATGAGAAAGCCCTGTGGAGTCTCACAACTATGCTGTTCTAGTGAAAACCACTGCAACTGAGCAAACAGAAGGAGAAATAAATATGGGTACACAGCATAGACAACATAACCTTTATACAGTACTTTAAAAAATTACACATGCATAAAGACCACTTTGACATTTTGTACACTGGGTAAAAAACAACAACAAAACCCAACCCCCACCAAAATGGCAAATTTGTGAAAACTTGTATGCATATGCCAAAGCCTAGTCTCTAATTATAATTCATAGCTATACAAGAACAGATAACCACAGTTAACATGGGCCACCTGCATTTTCAGACAGAAGATTGTTCAGTGTAAAGTAGGGCATTCCTATCCTATCTGTAATGAGCGGAATAATTCTAGCTGAATACTGTTTAGCCATTCTAGCAGCAGTTTTCTAGACCAGAGATCGGCAACATGTGGCCCTTCAGATACTGTCAGATTGTAACGTTTATGATTCCCTCAGCAAGGGCCATGCTATCTAAGGCTATTGGTAGCTGAAGTTCAATCACATTCCCCATCCTTCTTCCAAACATTCATGTAGGAATATTACTTCAGCTCATCAAAACTCAAGCCTCAAAAGTTGTTCTTAATCTGGGATTTATTAGACTAGAGCAGTGTTTCTCAACTCGGCAACTTTAAGATGTGTGGACTTCAACTCCCAGAATTCCCCAGCCAGCAAGTTGCCAAGGTTGAGAAACACTGGACTAGAGATACGCCATGGGCATTTCAAGAGGATTCTTCCCTTATTGTTAAATAACCATAGGCAGGCACATTAATCTGCTGTGGAAAAAAAAGACTTTCATATCAAGAGATCTGACTGGCTTTGATTTAAAATTCTGCTCAAATGTCTGTACTTGACTCATACACATAATCTGAGATCTTGGTAGTTGATTACAGTATGTAATAAAACATATAATATGACAAATAAACTTATAAATAATTTGACCAACATCATGCAGAATTTTAAGAAGTATAATATGCTTTCAGTGCTACACAAGGTTGTATTTACATACAGTACAAACATGGCCTGGTAATTAGAATGGATTCACCTTCAAATCATGCATACATTTATCCATGAGAGCAATAAAAGCTCAATTGATTTGCAGAGACTAATTGATCTTAAACATCTGTAATCCTTCACTTTGAACCTTTTAAAATGCAGTCTTTCCCTCAGGAAACAAATCTTGCATTACTTATATCCTAACTCAGGGGAATAGCTCAAAATCTTCAGTTTCCCACCCCGGTGTCTGGCAAATGTGTGATATTATAATTCCTTTCAGGTTGGGATGGCTTGACTGAAAGTAATCTGCTAAAGGGATCCTGGGATCTCCTTTGGTTTGCAAAGAACAGTGGTATTTTCCTTTAAACTGCACTTTTTGAATACATAGCATCCTACAGAAGTTCAAGAAAACTCAGTAAACTCAGATAAACACAGGGATTAATCAATGTGGCCTAGTTGGGCCTAGTTGGGATGTGTTTTTTTGTAGTTCTGCCTCCGGCAGCAACATATGTTAAGTTAGTCCTGGTTGATTCCTGATTCCTGTGACCCTGACCTTCCCTGCAGTTGGCAAGTTGCCAGTTTGAGAGGCCCTGGTAGTGATTCTAGAGGGAGCTACCTTCATCTGCCATGCCCAAAACACATCCACTGCCATTTCCCCTTCCCCTTCCTTGTTCACTAATTTCCTTTATCCACCTTTCCCCATTCATCCAACCCTTAAGCCACCTCATTCTTTTCCACTGCCATCTTGTTACACACTACTTTGTAAAAAAAAAAAAAGGAAATATAAATGGCAGGTCATGGAACAAATCAGATTCTTCCTTGCATGCAGCTAATAAGGATGAAGTGGCAAGAAGGTGAGCCTTATCACTGCTCCTGTGCTCTGACTGGCTGTATATTCAGAGCAATAACTTCTGAATGGCCAACTACTTATACTTTTAGGAATGTTTATACATTAATGGCTGCAGAAGCTGTCTTGTTGAGCTAGCTAGCACAGACACTTACAATTGTTGACAATTTCTGGGGATCATTTGGGCACCTTTCTAGACTGTGGGGCTCTGCATTAACCTCAGCCCAGATCTACTGTAAAAACAAAAGTATGTAGCTAAATTTGTCCATAAAGCTAAATGGTCAAAGTGATCTCACTGTCTCTTCCAAGCTGAAAGCATACAGCTTTTCATTCTCTCTGGGGAAGAGTGGTAAAACTCCCATGACTTATAAAGAATGGAAAAAAGAGATATACCTGACTGTTTATTTTAAAGAAATCATTGAAATCTTGCAGCACTGAGAAGGGCATTTGCTTTTAGCAGTGACTGAATGCTATTACAGACAAATCATTGCACAAGTCTACACTACTGTGTGGGTTCCCAGCCATTTTTCCAAAATTCCAGACAGAACTTTATAGCAGCTAGAACTGCATGTGATATTAAAAAGACAGTGTACTAGAGACATAATATACACTTCAGCATAATTGCAGAACAGATGTTTCAAGCCACCTAAGTAGTTGCTAAGGTTATAAATTATTACTAGCTGTTTATATTCAAAACATTGAATAGTGTTGTCTTGGCTTATGTGCACCCAGTTCTCACCAAAAGGAAATGATTGGCTATCATTTACAAGGTCTCCCCATCTTTGGGGCCAGTGGGCACATGTTGAATGTGGAGAAATTACTGTAAGCACTAGTTGGAAAAGGCTTTGGTGTAAATGTGGCAAGTTACAGAGATCACCCACAGAGTGTGCTTGCATGCAAAGATGCTGCACATAATGTTTGCTGAGGGCATATTCTCATAATGAAGCCTCCATCTTGTAGGTAGCCTCTTGAGGCAGGCTGAAGTCTGTTCAAGGTGTTTCAGCATAAAAGTAGCTTTTTCCCAACTTTCATAGCAGAAGACCTCCCAAGCAGGCATTCTAGATTGCATGGTGGAGGACTTTTTGGAGGTCAGAGATCTGGGCTCCAGCTGGTCCACTGCAGGACTGCTCCCTGCCATCCAGTCATTGTGCCTCCATCACCAGTTTTGCTGTGGCAGCCAGAGAGATGGATGCCTCACTGAAGCAGCTCATTTCTCTTCCTCCCCATCCTCCTCCTTGGTTTGGACATGGGATTATCAACTATGTGGAAGATAAGCTACAGGTCTTCCATGAGGCCAGTATTTCTATAAGTACTCAAATGGGTTGTGGGGATTGTGATGGGGTACCCCAATTCTCTTTGGTGCTCCCCCTATTTTGCCTCCTCTTTGTGAAGTCTTGAAGGGACCCAAAGCAGCAGGCTAGGTGAGAGTTCTGGCAGGTTGACACTGACTATCCCATCATAGCTAAATTCAAAGCAACCAAGCTGAAATTAACTCACCTGACAGATACCTTTTCTGTAAGTGTGACAATGTGAGAAAGAGACAGCAGGACAGATTAATGGCAACACAGTTTTGAAAGGGAGAGGAGAGGCAGAGAAGAAGCCAGTGCAATGTAGCCTTGATGCCCTCTAACCCTACTTGAGACAATTTCTCACTGACCACAGCTTTGTAGTTTCTTCGAGTCTGGCAAATTCTATACTCCTTGGTGTTCTGCCTTATTTCAGCATTAAGTATTGACCCCGAATTGTCAAAATTTGGTGGGGGACTTCAAGTATTTAAAATATTTAGACAGTTTTGCTGGGAAAATATTGACCTCTGATTTTTCTGGGAGACTTGAAAGATTGATATTCCCATGTCATTTTTTTTTTTAAATATTGAGTTTGGAAAAAAAAAAACTTGGAAAATATTCCATCTGATTACAGATGAAGGGGCATGTAGTACTTGGAATCTCCCAATCCTGTTGTGTCATGTGTTCAGGGACCAGTTGGTAAGTTGCTTTCCTAATGGTAAATTAAGTTTGGTTGCAGTTTTGTGTGTGGTGCATAGTTAACAAGAATCAAGTCCCAATGACCAGATAAGATGGTGATGCATGGCATCTGCAGGTACATTATGACACTTCAAAATTCCCTTATACAAGTAAAAAGAAATGTCACTATCAGCATAGTTTGGAAAGTTTCTCAGTGGTAGCTGAATAATTTAAAGACATTTAAAAATACTACCCTGCCCAAATCTTATCAGTAGTGACTTTTCTTTACAGTATTTTCTTAATCTTGTTGTGCTAAAATTGACCCACTTGTTAAGACAGACATACCCTTTTGATGAGATAGCTTGACTTGGTCTTGGGAGAGCAGAGTCAAGACCTTGAAGCTTACTGAGAGACTTTAGGACATTTTCAACCTAACCTGTCTTACAGAGTTACTCTGAGAATAAATATGAGGAACACTTCATGCTGCCTTGGAAAATGAATATTATAACTGATGAAGATAATTCTGAAATGCGTATTGAAATCCCTGGACTCAAACAATGTATATCTATGAACTTTCCCATCTCTACTTTAGAAGCCCATGATTCTAGGAAGCAGAAGCAGATTCTATGTATATTTCTGTCTGTGTTTTAATACCAATTTTTGTTTCCTCTCCAACCCTAAAGCAGAGTGCAATGAAATTAACCAATCAACTAGTACAACATTACAAATATTAAATCTATACAAAGAAATAACGACATACATACATAGGTTGGGAAGGCAGGCTATAGCAAATATAAAAACATCTACAACACTAAATGAATAGACGAACTATTTTCATTCACCTCTTGACCAAATCCAGCAACATTATTTCTTCACAGAAGGCTTAAAAGAAGACTATCTTGTATGGTACATACAATAATGATCAGGGCAGGCTGTATCTAATGTAATAGAGGGGAAAGGATAGAGATGCGAGAAAGTATAACTTAAAACAATTAAACTGTGTAATTTAAGATAAAAATCCTTTCTCTACACTTATCAGATATTATCAGGGAGTGGCTCATACTTCTAAGTAAACAAGCTTGGATTGCATCATTAATGTGTGAAGTAAACAGGATAAATGAGCAGTAAATCATAACACTTCAGTAAAATTATTTTAGAAAAGAATAATGCCTAACTTTGGGGGGCAATAATGTAAAAGGAGCATGTACATAATTGCTTTTCCAATTTAGTAAATTGTAGAAAAAAACAGACTGCATATATGAGGGAGAGGGAGAAAGGGAGATTATGGCAAATGCATTTCATTTCAGTTTTTTCATTAAGTGAAATCTGATACAATAACATGAAAATTCCCAATTGTACTTGTAGGATTGAGGCATAAATGCTTAGCAGAAAACATGCTTCCTTTTTTCCCCCCCTACCAAGTTACCCAAGTGCTAACAGAAACCCTCATTCCCCATTGATTACTCTTGAATTTTTCATCTATAGCCATCCCATGAAGAGATTTTTTTGTGGGTACCTTCCAATATATCATAACTTCTCTGTGACACAATTATATAGAAAGAACAAAGCTAGAAGTTCATCACTGAACTCTAAGGAGCTTAATTTAATCTTTACCCATGGGCTGGCCATACCCAAGCATTTTGTTGCTAAGGAGGTAGGGAAATTTGGAGTTCAGTATAAAATTTCATCAGTATGCATGAAATTTAAAAAGAACAGAAAAATAAAAACGAAGCATCTTGCAATATTAATGTTCAGTGTCATTTTATTTAAAATGGCTTTCTGGAACACTTTTAATGTGCCAAGGTGCTGACAATAGCTGATAGGGAAATTGAGAGTTGCACATTACAACTGGATAAATAATATTTCTACCTCAGTAATAATACTTCTACCTCCCTTTTTTGAGGGAGATGGGCAGTGATGGAATTTGAAATATATAAATAAATATAAAAGTTGCTAAAGGTTGCTACAAGTATATGGAGCAGACCTTTAGCAGCTTTTGAGGTAGACGTATTATTTATTCAGTTGTAATAGGTCAGGTCAAAAATATGTATATTTCTCCTTCACTATAAGAAGACTGGACTTTAACAAGGACAAACCATTTACATTTGAAACTTCAGAGACTGATATGCTGAGAATTTAGTCTCACTGAAGTTTTGAAAACAGTTCTCAGCAGTCCCCTTGGGTAAGAATGTATTATTCTTTCTGAAATTTAAATCCTGTGATTTAAAAATTATCAGGTTTTTTTTTTTTTTTTGCTATTTACAGTTCAGATATTTGACAGAATTGACTAAAGGCCTTTCTGGTAAGGATGCATTGCAGACAAAGAATCCATCAGCAGCCATCATGGCCCATTTACCTTACCCACCCACCCACCTGTCCCAGACACCTTTTGAAAACAGAGACAGGACTTACATATATGAATATTCAGGTAGTCCTCACTTACCGACTTCCTTGTTTAGTGACTCTTTGAAATTACAATGGTTGGAAGAAAAACAGCTTTGCGACCAATCCTCACATTTACAACCATTGCGGTATCCCACGGTCACATGATCACCATTTGTGTGCTTCACAACCGGCTTCCAACAAGCATAATTAATGGAGAACGTGGAAGTAAAATTGCAAGTCTTGGTCATGTGATATCTCACTTAACAACAGCAGTGATTCACTTAATGATGGAAGTGGAAGTGAGGTCGTAAGTCCGTCACAGTCATATCATTTTCTGCTTAGAGACTGCAGTGCTTAGTGACAGAGTTGCCAGTCCCAATTGTGGTCGGTAAGCTAGGACTACCTGTATGAATATACAGTATGAGTTAATGTGAATAGGGTATTTTTCCCAAAATTATCTTTGGATGGTCAAAGAATGGAAATCTCTACACTACTCAAAAGAAACTGTTTGTGATGGCACGTAAAGAGGGAAGCAGCTAAATGATTCCGTGTTCATAACTTCCCCTTGTTTTAAAAGCTATTTAGCTATTTTGGTTCTGTAGAAAAAATTTTGTTTTCTTTTGTTGCTTAAGGAATATAGGCAAATTTGGATTCCTTTTTTAATCTGAAATCATTCATTATTGCTGCTTTTCAATATGCCTTTTCAAGGAATTGCTTATCTGTGGTGTGATGAATTTTATATATTTTAAATTATAAACAAATCACAATATGTTTTGCCTCAGAAAAGAATCTGGAATCACAATATGGTACCTGTGAATTCCATGCCCTTCCTGATTTTATTTTTATATTCTTTTAATTAAGAAAAAAAGCTAGCATGCTGCAAAGCATAATCTTTATTTTTAAGGATGGTTGAAAACACATATGTTACTTATTTTAATTCCTTCTGACCCTACAATTATTTTAAGTTTGGGTGGTAGCTGTATTGCTTCTTTCTTTCTACTTAAATCTAAGCTTGACCCAGGATTTATCTGGGTTTCCAAGCTATTAGTTACAGTATTATCTTCATCCAGCACTGTATTAAATCTGGAAAACACCCACTGTGCCCCAAATCAGAGACAGAAATGCCATTTGTGGGACACCATCACCATTGGTCATATGATGTGTAATTCATGATGCCTTTTACACTTCGTTAACACAGCATCTAATGAAAAGCTGGGAGCCACAAAAACTTCTCTTCCACTTTCTTTCATTTACCAAATTCTTCTTGCCTTAATAGATTGGATGTGGCTAATGTAATGTCCTCCTCTAGCCCCCTTTCCTAACTTTTTGGTACCTGATGGGGAGTTGTGTCATATGCATAGTTTGCTGGATTTCAGCACAAGAATTGTGGTGGGCAGGAAGGAATTTAAAGCACTTTGAGGTCTTCTGCCAAAGGTCAAACAGAATGATTTAGCCATCGTAATGAGACAGATAGCTAGCTAGCTAGATAGATGATAGATATCCCAAATTACTATCACTACTAATAATGTCTAAATTCCATTCAGTATCCCCAGCATCCTAAAAACATTTAAGAACTGAAACAAAAAGTTAAGAAGAAGGACTTTTTATTTCAGTCTGTTTTCAACCAGTCTCCTTTTTGAGAAGTTTTTGGTCACTTTTTTTTTTTTTTTGGTTCCATAAACACTTCTCATACCAAGTCATGATAACTTGGGATTAAATTCAGTTCCCTCTTCTCTGGCTGATTCAAAACCAGTTGTGCTAAAGCACAGTCATTTAGAATATCTAAATATTTGGTTTCTGTATCTTGCCTGAGCATGAATTTACCCACTGTGCATGAAGATAATTGAAATCTCTTTGATTACAACTCCTTTCCATGTCTCCCTGATTTCTTTTGTCATCTCAAGATCAACCTCAGCATTCTGATCAAGTGGGAAATAGCATATCCCTAGATATAATGTACATTTGTGGCTAGATACTGCTACAACTAATAATTATATGGAGGAATCCAGTCTTCCAGTGTTTTCTAGTATGTTAGGTATTATCCCTTCCTTGAAAAAAAGAGCAACATCTTTCTCAATGTGTCCTCTCCTTATACTTTCTATAAAGTTTGTATTCAAGAATAACAGTATACCGCTGATTCTCTCCCTTCACCAGGTTTCTGTTATGCCTACTACCTCTATGTTTGTATTCATAACCAAGGACACGAATTCCCCTATCTTAGCTTGGAAACATGTGGCATTGACACAGAAACACCTACACATCATGTTCTTTTTCAAAAGTTGTTGGTATGAACCCTGTTCATGGTCAGTCACGTCTACCCATGTTGGCTCTTTCTCTTGTATTTTCTGAAACATCTGTACACTTCAAAACTACACTAGATGCTGTCCAGCACCTCTTAGCTTCCTCAAGCAATTAGTTTAAATCTGCTCTGCTACCTTTTGATCTTATGCACCAACATCCTGGTTCTAGTTCAGTTCATGTGGAGCCCATCTCTCTTGTAGATGTTCAGCTTTTTCCAAAACTTTCTCTGGTATCTAACACATATAAACTCTTTTGTCTGTCCACACTCTCATCCACACATTTCAATTACTGAATACTGTCTTCCTAACTGAGCCCATGCATGGAACAGGTAGCATTTCTGAGAATGCTACTTTGTAGTCCTGGACTTCAATCTGCTATTTAGCAGCCTGAACGTGGTCTCCAGGATTGCCAGAACTGCAAAAAACATTTTGTACAAAAAGCAAACTGCACTTGGGCATGGAAATTCACTGGTTTCTTATGTATAATGGTTGTCTAAGCGTCTTGAGGCTTTGCCTTGTTTAAAATTAAAAAAATTAAAGCTGGAAGGCCACAGTAAATACATGTCATCTATCTGTAATACATCCCAAAGTGAAGTATTTTGTGTTTCCCTTACACCAGAGAATATAATTGCTCACTTTTCTTTTTCGTTTTCCCTTCCTTAGGTCTCAAATTCAGATTCCTTTAATAATCAATACCATGTCATTTCTATATTGTCCCAGGTGGTGTTAGAGATGGGTAGAGGGCAAGATTATTAGTGGTGTGTGTGTGTGTGTGTGTGTGTGTGTTTTGCTTTTGTAGCATATGGATGTATCACGTATCATAGATAAAAACCTGAAAAGTGTGATGATGGTTTGAAGTAATTATAGTCAATTTAATTATTCCCCATTTGCTGGAGGACAAAACTGTGTTCATGTCACTTCGTTAAAAAGTCACCGTTCTTCAATTTGTCTGTATATGTGCACAACTCACATTCATACTGGAGGATGCATATCAACATAGGTCATTTGCCTTGTTATTTGCATAAAATAATCAACCTTCTCTTTGCCTTAATTATAGCTTTAAAAAAAATCTAATCTGGTTCTACAAGTCCAGACTATAACTGTTTTTGTTTTTTGTTGTGTTGTTTTGGTGCTGGGATCCAAATTTGCTGTTTTCTCAGAATTATGCAAAACAACCAAGTACTATATTGTTTCCTTTTATCAAAATCGCTGACAATTCATTATACTAACTTTTCCCAAATCTATTAAAACTGAGATTGTATCAAAAAGGAAACTAGAATCATCTGACTTTTTAAAATAGACCATAATGAAACGACCTTTAGAGCTTTGTTTCCTGAAAGTGCTTTTAGAGTAATTGTATTATTTGTCCTGATCTCTCAGAACTGAAATCAAGGTTACCAGCTTGCTTCTCTTTCAGCACCAGTGTTTGCAGCTCAGCCATTTGCCTCATTACGTAAGTTCTGAGTGTTGCCCATCTACAAGTACAGCCCTTTGAATACCTTTCTTCGGATGAATTCCACTGAACACACTGTGGCTTGCTTCTTGATAAACAGGCATAAAAGAGCACCTCTATGTGTGCTGTAGAATTGCAAGAGAACGACACCAAGGTTATTGGCAATTCTACTCCTTTTCTTTCTTTTTGTCTCTTCCTCCACTTCTTAACCCCTTTCTGGTCATCATTGCTATAGGATCCATGAGATCAGAACTTTCCAAACTTTTCATGTTGGTGACACACTAGCACACTGCAGGTGCGGCCACATCACCAGAAGTTACGTGGAATCAGCTGTCTCGACCCGATTACGCATACTGCGCATGCGCAGTACCTGTATGATCCCTCGACTGCACAACACACCTACACATTGCAGCTGACACACTAACATGTTGCGACACAGAGTTTGGAAAGCTCTGCATTAGATATTCTTCTGTGTAATGAGCTATGCAAAATAAATCATTGAATGGCTTTCTTTATATCAGCTGTCACAGCCTTCCCAAATCACAGAATTCCACAGCCAACATGGAAGACATCAAGGTTGGGAAAATAGAATCTATTAGTATAAAAGTTCCATTTGGGTACAATACCCAGTTAATGTTAGGGTTTACCTGCCTTCCCCCCAGCACATTCTCCTGAAATGCATTGGCATTGCTTCTATTAATCTTCTTTGCTTTCTCTCAATCCCTGAATTTCAAAAATTTATTGCAGATGGAGAACATTTGTTTATCTAATAGGTAGACAGTGAAATATAACAGTCCTTTCTAATGTCTTTTAAGTCAGTATTAGAAGAATCTGATAGGGATATCTAAATGGTCAGTATCAAAGTAGAAACAGCGTTTCCATCTCTTGCCAGAAGAATGCAATAAAGGCACTTTATGCATCTGTGCAGAGTTATTCAGAAATAAAAAAGAGGGAATGCATCAGTTGCCTAGTTAATACCTGACAAGTTGACAGCTTTCTTTGGAGTCTCCATTCTTCAGCAGAGAACTCTCCGCCCAAAAGCAATACATTTACCAGGAAGTTGATTTATGTGTGCCCACAGATATAGTCCAAAATAGTCTTCTACCAGTGAAAAATTTCCTGTTAGATTATATAGTGCTTCTGAGATGTTTTCTGTATATATATTATTTCTGAGCTTCAAAATCCTAGATGACATCTCTACAATGAAATGTGTCATGTGCATCCTAGTCAGGCTCCAGTCACTTTTTGAAGAGAAAAATGATTTCAGATTGCCTTACTGAACCCAACAAAGTGTGTATAACACAACAGAAACATATATTACATTTTTTTTTAAAAAAAAGGTCATATACTTTATTCTGCTAAAGGACCTTTGTGCATCCTGTATTCATCCAATGCATCATGTCAATTCTGGTTTGCATCAGAAGATACTTTCAGAAGATATTTACACCAGATATAAAGCATTTTCATAATGTATGTTTAAAATGATTATTGTATGCAGTTATGCACAGTATAGCAACCTGACTTAATATTTTAGAGAGTGTATTTATAATTCCAGAAACTTCCTTCATTCTCCAGAGAAGTAAGAGACCATGTTTCCAAGACAAGAGCCTCCAGTCACCGAAAAACAGTTGGCAACCAAAAAAGGATTACATTGATTAGATCAAGGAGTTTTTATGTCCCAACTTAAACAACAAAACACCTAAGGCAGCTTACAAAAGTAATGCATATAAAACATCAAATGCAATATAAAAATATTGATCTGATATAAATCATACGAAATAGAAGCAGCAGTTAAAATTCAAATAGAGGAAACTAACAATTAAAATTTCTTCATCAGAGGCAGTTGTATGCAACAACTAAGTGTTTTGCTCCCATTGTAGATGCAGTCATTTTTTTTTAAGGTTTATTTAGGCTTTCAGATTTGACTTGGCCCTGAATCCAAATCTCAGTTCCTTGTTTTTCCTTGCTTTGCCTTTCTTTCACTATTGCTCAAAATCAACAAATATCTATGGTCTGTTTTTCATCTGACAACACTAAATAGTATCTGCAAAAATAATAGCATTTTTAAAGGGAAATGAACCATTCAAATGTATGATACACAGGGCAGAAGATTTATACTAGATGAGTTATCACTGTCATTTGTTTTTCAGGGGGAGGTAACTACCAGCACCTACATGGGTGGTCAGAAAAGGCATGCTGAGTGCCACAGCAATAGGACTGAAATCCTATCCTTTGTATTTATGTGCAGTGTCAATGCTCATATAAAAAATGCAGGGCTTTGCACTGCCACCACTGTCATCTTGCCTTTTTTGACCACCCATGAAGATACTGGTGACATTAAATAAAGTAGGATAACCAGCCGGTCAGGATGGGATTGCAGAGAGATGGATCACACTGCTGAGTTTTCTGCATTTGACCCCCACACTGTTTGCTACAAATGTGATATTTGTTGATGTTCGTTAAACATATTCTTCAAAATAAAATAATATATCTTTATTTCCCATGAAGATCAACATTTGCATAGAAAAATCTGGCCATTTTTCACAGTCATCTTCCATTTCTAGCAACTTTCCAGAAGGTATTCATGATAGGAAATTCAACCTGTGCTGCAAAAACAACCATATTGTTTGAAACTTCAGTGTGGGGATCCCATCAATTCAGGCTAATGAATGTCAAGTTCTTACTTCCTTGGCTGAAAATAAACAATTCAGACATGTTTAAATAAAATGTCTTCAATGTTTAAAACTAAATTGGTATAATAGCAAAAAAAAAAATCCTTTTTCGCTCACATTTATAGGATGACACTGTCAGCAAACTATTCTTTCTTACAATGGAATGTTAGGAAATATATTATATTTATGCCCCAATTCTAACATTGCATGTCAGTACATTATTGATAATGGCATCAATAGATTTCTAATAAATATGGAAAAAAGATGAGGCTTTGGGTTTCCACACAACAATGTAGGCAACTGAAAAATAACACAGCAGACCTTGCTGTAACAATTTATGCCATTGTCTTCCCTAGGCAAAACAACTGCAATTAGGTGATGTGGGAAATCCTTTCAGATGTTTCCGCAACACTCCAGAGCATATCTGATTGTTTTCTGAGCCAATTGAGAGCGGGCTGCCGGGAACAAATAACACCCTGTGTAAGGTTGCTCAGCATTGCTCACATCAGTTAAAATAATCCTTACAGTGGAGGTGCCAGCTATAAAGGCGTAAATGATTGAGCATTCAGTTAACAGGCCTAAATGATGAGGCAGATTGCTTTATATGCCAAAACTCTGACCTCTTAAAATTAAATTAGCGGGTGGAAGAATTTGTATTTCTGGAACCGTGAGGTTCAGAAGACAGCTTTCTGGGTGTACTAGGCCAGAGAATGTCAGAAGAAACATTCAGACAGAAAATTGATTCTTTGGAGTTGTCAGGACCAGGGCAGGATCTTACATTTTATAGCAAAAAACCTAATTTGCCACTGTGTACAGACTGTAGACAACCTGGTTTTGAGTAATGGCACTGAACCAAATGTTTACCCCAGTTAATTTAGGAGGCAGAAACTGGGGGTGTAACTTTTTAAAATCCTGTTACTGGCCATTTTTCACTCTTACAGGTAATGCTTTGGTATCACTCCCACCTCCAGATCTTTCTTTTGCCGTCCAAGAGTGATCTCAGCCAATCAAGAATAGTGAAAGCAAGGGTATCACAATCCTGTGCAGTTTGCCTTGATCATGCAATCACTGATGAGAAACACGTGTGTCATAATGTAACAAACAAAACCCTGCGTGATAAACAAAACCCATCTACCTCAGTGCTTCCCTGCAAACTGAGGCAACATTTCCTGCTATTGTCACATTCTCTTGAACCGATCAGTGGAATATTGCAGCCTTTTGAGGTTAATGAAAATGTTTTCCCCAATTGTACGCTCTTTCCCCTCAGTTCTGTATCTATATCCCACACCCTGAAAGCTATGAAATTAGGTGGCAAAATGGCCAAATTTTAGCAGTGTGATTTTTTTTCACAAGTAACAGTGAAAATGGGGACATGAAGCCTCTGAGGATACTATTAAAACCTCCATGGTAACCCATACAACCAAATGATGCCAAAATGGCAATTTTGAGCCACATTTCAGATTTTTAAAAATGATTAAGGTGATAATAGGAGCTGTTTGCTTCTCAGAGGCCTCCTGCTTCTATTCTCACCCATAAAATCTTCCCCAATCACTAGATTAATGTTAACGTTCTTGAGCAGATCAACAGGCTGAGTTGTGGCTCCCTCACTCCTCAGATGCTGTCGACCCCAGTTTAGACAATACTGTAGTGTGTTTTAAAACACGTGTTTGTCACATATTTTAAATAGACTCCCAAAGCAAACAAAGATAATGTGCAAAGATGACTTTCACAACTGGCTGTACAGCAGCATAGACATGCGGAAGTGAGACAGCATGTGCGCATGATCTGTGTAACAAGAGCGCGCCTCTGTAGATGCCATCTCCTGATGGACAAAGTTGAATTACTATATTAGCTTCCAATTTGTCTTGCCATTTTTCAGCCTGATCTGTGCTTGATGAAGCCATCTTCTCTTATTGCTGAAGCTTCAATTTCAATAAAGCTCATTTGCTTTTTGATCAGCATTTTAGATGGAGCCCATTAACAACGATGTGTGTCACTAGACTCAGCCCTTTTGTAGCACCTTATCTTTTTTTTACAATAATTTTATTAAACATTGCAATTAAAAAGATAAAAAAAATAATCCAAACTAAAAAAAGAAAAAGAAAACAGAAAAAGAAAAGAAAAGAAAAGAAGAAAAAGAAGAAGAAGAAGAAAAAGAGAGAAAAAATAAGAGTATAGTAAAGAAAAAGAAAAAATATATAAAGAAATGACTTCCCCTTTCATCACAAGTATAAACCATTTTAGTAACTTATCACCCTCTCTTAAAATACAACAGATGACCTTTTGTAGCACCTTATCTGAAATACAGCAATCTGCTAACTTCATTCAAAAGGTCAGCTACTAAAAGAGCACAGATTCTACAGTGTTTATATTTGCTTTCTGATATCATCACTGTTCGGAATTTGTTACGTTTTGCTTTGTATTTGAAGTGTTTGTTCCTCTGTCTGCTGAATTCCGAATTTTCATAAAATCCAGAAACTTTATTAGCTTCTATTATTTCAACAGGAAAAAAATTATGCTGATATTATGGAGACATTTGCATTGTTGTATTTAATGCTAAGGTGGAGCTATGCCTCACATACATGTACCACATGTTGCGGAATGAAGCAAATCTTGATTTATTTTAAGTGTTATAATTGGTTTTTTGTCTATAGTATTTTTGAAGAGGCTGACAGTAGAAAGCACAGCAAATTAGATAGCTCATTCTTTGACAGTCTGAAATGCTTTTGCTTAAAACTTTTTCTGATGGAGGCTATATGGCAAGCAGTACAGGCTGGGTTTCCACCAATGTACACAAATCCTCAACAGCTGTTTTAGGGAAATGGTTTCAACAGTACTTTTTGCAAAAATAAAAAACTGATGTATTTTGTCCGATACTTATCCCATGTTATAAATACACAAATAATTTGTGAGTCAGAAATATAGAACCAATGAGCATTTATCTGCACCTTAAAAGGGCATCTGTAACCTACCCCCAAATTAAACAAAAATGGTCAAAATATTGTGAGATCACCAAGTTTCACACGCTTTTTATGTTCTCACATGAGATCTTGGGGTGAGATTGCTTCAGTCAATGAACTGATTGATTACGTCCTAAAGCCAGTGTTGACTCTTAGTGACCACATAGATAAATTTTCTCCAGGATGATCTGTCTCCAACCTGGTCCTTCAGGTCTTTCAACAGTACACCCATCATCTCTGCAATGGAGTCTATCCATCTTACTGCTTGCCATCCTCTTCATCACTTTCCTTCCTCCTTTCTGAGCATTATAGGCTTCTCTGGAAAGATACTTCCAGGTCTTCACATAATGTGTCCAAAATATGTTAATTTGAGCCTGTGCCTTGAGTGAGAACTCTAGGTTGATTTGTTTAGTGATCCATTTGTTCTCTTGGCTATCCTGTATTCTCAGGAGTCTTCTCCAAAACTAACATTAAAAAACATCAATACTCTTCCTATTCTGCTTCTTCAGAGTCCAGCTTTTGCTTCCATAGAATGTTACAGAGTGAATAAATGAAAAGTAGGATATCAATCTAATAAAGAAAATAAAGAATGTAGATATTTAAAAACATAGGAGGAAAGGCTCCATGACCATTACACAATGTTTGAAAAACTTACCAAGTTTTACAGGTAGTCCTTGATTTACAACAGCAATTGGGACCAAAATTTCTGTCACTAAACAATGTGGTCATAAAGTGTGACCACATTGCTTAGCAATGGCAATCCCTGCTCTCCTGGTTGCCATCATTAATCGAATCCCATGGTCGTTAGGCAAGGCAACTTCCTGCCAGCTTCCCACCACCAAGTCAGTGGGGAAACCAGCAGGAAGTTGCAAGTCCCAGCTGGCTTGCAAGCAAGCTAGCAGGTAGATAAGATAAACCATTCTTGGGGGTGGCTCGCACCCTAGAGTCCCTCACACCAGCTTGGAATTTTATAGCCTCTTGGATTTTATATTTATTTATTGCATTTTATAATACTTGTAATGTGTTTGATTTTTATGAGATTTTAACGTTTCTGACCGTAGTTTGATTTTATTGTAAACCGTCCAGAGTCCCCCTTTTGGGGGAGATGGGCAGTAATTCAATTTGAATAATAAATAAATAAATAAACAAGTGGCTGCTGCTGGGTAGGGGAGGGTGTAAGGGGCTGTGCGTGGGTGCAAGGGAGGCACAATGAGGGTCAGGGCGGGTATGAGGGATGCATGACAAGGGTTGGGGAGATTGCACGGGGGTTGGGGAGGGTGCGCAAGGGTGTGCAGGAGGTGTGGTGAGGCTCAGGGAGGATGCATGAGTGGTCAGTGCAGTGTGAGCACAGAGGGGCTGGGCGAGGGTCTGTGGGTGATGGAGACTTGCGACCTTCCCTGCTGGCTTCCCCATTGACTTTCTGGGGAAGCTGGCAGGGAAGGGTGCAAATGGCAATCACAAAATCTCAGGGCACTGCAACTGGTCATAAGTGCAAGCTGGTTGCCAAGTGCCCAGATCATGATCATGTGACCACAAAGGTGCTGGGACAGCAGAAACTCCAAGGAACGGTAGTAACCGCTATTCATTCAGTGCCACCATAACTTTGAGCAGTCGCTGAATGAGTGTTTGTAAGTCGAGGACGACCTGTACAAGTATTTCAGTGTCTCTCTCCTTTAAATTTGCAATAGACATAGTTTGGAATTCCCAGAACTTCTCTGACCATCGAACTAACAAATAATTCAAAATGGTAACTGAGTAGACCAGAGCTGAGCAACATTTTAAAGATCATGGCTACAACTCAACCTCCCATCTTTCCAGAGGTTGGCAAGGAAGCATCCAGTAATGTGGAAACCTCACTGAAATAGGAAGGACTAATTTTTTTTCTATTTTTTCTTTTCTTTTTTGGGTCAGGAGGAGGAGATGAAAGTAGGAATATGAACCATAATGGGATCTATCTATCTATCTATCTATCTATCTATCTATCTATCTATCTATCTATCTATCTATCTATCTATCTAATTTATCCCTGCCCATCTCCTCCCGTCAGAGGCCTCTACCATTTAGGCCAAAGTCAAATTTAAGAACAGTAATAATGTAAAATCGCACCATTTGAAAATAACACTAGCTAATGAAAAGTCACCCTTTTAAACTGTATTTAAAGACTCAGGAATCAAGTTAGACAACGTTTGATTATTAGAAATTTCCTCCAAATATATCATTTTGGCAATTTTGTACCTGGCATTCAGCTAGAACGAAAATAACATTATGGAAATAGGACAGTCATATAGTAGATTCACTATTTCCAACTGAACATTTGCCCAGCTGCACAGGTTTACATTTAAAATACAGTTTTCCTCCAAATGACAAAGTTCAGGGGGTCCTAAATTACTTCTTCACAAACTATTAAAAATTAATACAGCTTTAGTCACTTGAGGGGTTAAGAATCTTCTGAATGACAAATGCACTGACCAAGTATAGCTCTGATTAAACTGGATTCCTAAATCCTTTAAACTGTTAACTAATTTTATATAATGTTGTGCAGCCTAGGCCTATTAGCAAATAGAATAATTAAAATAAATTTTGGTTTCCAATATTTTCATAGCTTCATAGTGGCTTCTTCATGGGGATGTGGATACTTATGCTTTGGCCCTCCCTTGAGTAATGCACCTTTCTCCTGTTCATAAAAGAAAGCTGGAACCTGAAAAAGCGGTGCTGATGCTTTAAAGTTTAACTTTAATGAATTGCTTCCTTAAGGAAGCATCCTTTTTTCCCCCAAGTTTGTTTCGAAGCCTGAAAAGGTCATCTACTTTAACAAACAGGAGGGAGATAGTATGTGCTTGTGTTCACATGAGGTTTAAAGCTTTTCCAAATTATTTTTGAAGCATTCACAGTCCTCCTGCCTCATACCAGTTTTAATACAAAAATAATAGCTGTGCCATCTGCATCCAACAGCACTGAAAATTTATGACTGAAAAATAGGTAACCATATTTATCTAAAAATGATAGGGAATAATGGGACTCCTCCCTTATTACCCCTGAAGCTGAACTCAGGTTAGCAAAGTGCCTATTCAAGCCCACTCACCTTTAAAATAGGGACAAGAATAAATTTTTGAAATTAATATCAATATTTGTTCTGGGCAACTTAAATCAAAGTTTCTCTAATCTATTTTATCAAATCTTGAAGAGATTATGTGTATTACTATTCGGAAAGAGGTTGCCTTTATTGATGTATATTTAGCAATTAAAACTCAAAGAGAAAATACTGTTCTAGTGTCAGCTTTCCATCACAAAATCCAGCTTGTTCTTCTGCTCTAACATTCTGCTCATCCACATAATTTCTAAATTCAAGAGTAAATAAAGGTACAAATTTTGGCTGTATATCCAACAGACCCTATGCATATGTAAGTATTATAATACTAGATCCTTACTGAGATGAAAACTAGTATGAATAATTATTCAATTTTTTTAAAGAGCTTTTCAACTATCTCTACAGCATAGTGACAGAAGCTTCATTTTTAAAATTAAGTTTAATTAAATTCATAAGATTATTAAAGTTTTTGAGCTTGAAATCTTTTAATCTTGTCATAGAACTGCAGTTTCCAAGATCCCTAGAAGGATTAAAAAATAATTTAAATAGATTTGTACTGAATGATAATCTCATGGATTGCAAAGGCCTTTTAGATCACATTGTACTTCACGCTGATTGGTACAATCAATCAGTGATGGGTTCTCAAAACAAAGACCTCATAAATAAGTATCAATGGCTGCTGCTAGTCATTATTTGAACCTGGCTCTCAATCATGGGCATCCATGGGGGAAAATCAAATTCTGTAAGATGGCAGATACATCATCATGACTGAAGTCCTACCTCTCTTCTATGTGCAAGCAATGTCAAAGCATGTACAAAATGGGTGGGGCTTTGATCATGCCCACCATCTTGCAGATTGTGTCACCTTCTGTGGACACCACTGCTCTCAATTTCATTCCATTATCAGCTTTCCTAACTATTGTTTGGATCAGATGTTGGAGAGTTTAAATACACTACAGTTTACTCAGCTTGACAATTTAAAAAAAAATATTCAAGGCTTCACTGCTTATGCTAGTAAGTTCCATCACATTCATCAACACATTTTGATCTCCTATGAGATGATAACACAGAAATAAACACATGAAAGTATTGTGCAGCTCAGATTTAAGAATGAAAAATGAGATTACAGAAATATGGTTGCCCAGTGGTTTTAAACATATGCTTATCTGTGCATTCACATTTTGCATTTGTGAGGAACAGTAGCCAGCAATACAGCATCCTCAGGTACAAATATCTAACGAATAATTTCAAGACCTCTGCTCTCCTTTTATTTTGGTTCTTTATCTAAAAACTAGATTTGGAGTAGACACCCTTCAAAGGAAAATCTTTTCAAATAGACTTCTTTAACACAGGATCCATATCCACCTTAACTGAAATTTCTCATAGATGAATTCCCTGATCAGATCTGAAACTGCCTCCTTACCAGAATGAGTTGCTGAAGCTGACTTAGATGCCTCCATGATTGGAATCTCATCATATTTGAAAAATTGCCCTAACAAAATTACTGATTCCATACTAGCTTCATAGAGAACCCATGTGCTTTGGGGCACTATCTATTAAATGCCTTAAATCAGGGGTGTCTAACCTTTTGGCTTCCCTGGGCCACAATGAATGAAGAGGAATTGTCTTGGGCCACACATAAAATATATAATATAGTTAATGTATATAAGTAATAAAACTTCATTTATTTTTTATATTTTTATTATAAATTTTTTTAAAAGAGGGCAACATAAAACTAGTGGGATATTTGACCTTGTTTTTGTGAAACTAATGCATCAGTGTCTGGTTTGATGAAAGTGGTTGCAATTCTCAGTGAGTTCTCAAGGGCTCGTCAGAAATTTTAATTCTAATTGTACTCTTTGTGTGCTTCATCCTTGAAAATAGTTGCCCATAAATGTATGTGCTGCCAAAAAGCGATGCCATGAATAAGGTGTGATTGTGAAGCAAGGGATATTTTTCTCTGGGAAGATGAGTCTTATAAAAATCCAGTAGAGAGACATGATCAAATTTTTCTTTGAGTTGAATGTCTGATTGCAACTCTATGCAGTCCATTTGAAAATTTGGAGGTAACGTAGTTATGTTGACTGAAAATGGAGTTGAAAATATACCAAAATACTGATGATTTTACCTGAAATCTTGAAACCTATTCTCAAATTCCTGTATCAAAATGAAAAGCAAGGCTGCATATTTCTCGCTGTTCACAAGACTGTGTTTAGCCAACATATTAAAATGTATAACTTGAGCTTGCCATACTCTAAATTTCATTTCAAATGCTGTTACTGTTTGAAACATTGCAGTGATAAGTTGGTTTTCACCTTGAAGACGCATGTTTAACTCCTTTAAATGAACAGTCACATCCACCAAAAATGCTAAATCTGTGAGCCATTTTTCATCTTCAAGTTCTGGCACAAATTTTCTTTTTCATTCCATAAACGACTTGATTTCATTTTGCAAATCATAAAATCTTTTCAGCATTTTACCCCAACTTAGCCACCGTACTTCAGAAAAATAAAAGATGTCCCCATAATCAGCATCATACTTTTAAGGAACTCCTGGAATTGGCAATGATTCAATCCCTTGGCCCTTATGAAATTCACTGCTTTGATGACAATTTGCATGACATTATCCATTTTTAAAGCTTTCGCGCATACATTTTCTTGATGTAGAATGCAGTGATACTTCATCAAACATGAGTTGCCGGCAGCACTTGCATCATCGTTTATCAATTTTGTAAGTCCCTCACTTTTAACTACCATTGCCGGAGTGCCATCAGTAGATATACCAGACATGCTGACAACGATTAAAGAAAATCACTTTAATGTCATTTTTACTGCTTCATACAAATCAAGAGATTTAGTTGTGTCTTTTAGTGGCACCAAAGAAGCCATTTCTTCAGTGACATTATATTCGTTATCAATACTTCTAATAAAAATGACAAGTTGAGCTATATCTGTAGCATCAGTACTTTCATCCATCACCAAAGCATAAAATTTGAAATTAGCAACTTTACTCTTTAAACCTCTTTCAATAGATTTTCCTATTTCTTCAATTCGCCTGGCTATAGTCTGGTGAGACAAACTGATTTTAGAAAAATCGTTTTTTTTATCAGGACAAATTATATCTGCCACACTTTCCATATGTTGCTTAATAAACTCACCATCGGTAAATGGTTTTGTATTTTTTGCAATTAGATTTGCAACCAAATAGCTAGCTTTTATAATAGAGTCCTTTTGAGTTGTGACTTAAAAAAAAAAAACATGGTTGAGACGACAGACTTTTTTTCAGTTCCACTAATTTATCTTTACAACAAATTCCTTGATAGGCATTGAATTTGGCAGCATGCTTTTCCATACAATGCCATTTCAAATTGTAGTCTTTGAAATCTGACACATTTTCCCTACAAATTAAGCATAGTGCCTTAGTATTTGTTTTGACAAAAAAGTACTCATCTGTCCATTTTTTGTTGAATAATCTTCCTTCATCTGTGATTTTTCTTTTTTTTCTTTTCTGATTTGTGTCCTCTTTTCTGTTGAAATGATGTTGAAGCCATGCCGGAATAAATTTATTTAGGAATAAATATACAGTAAATAATAAATGAATATTTTTTTAAGAAATAACACAACAAGCCCATCATCAATTGTTAGGTAGGCAAATAAACAAAGCGGACTTTAATAATCAAATAAGAGTGTAAAATGGGTGAACTTAGGGGTGCCCAACACTACATGCACGATTGCATTCTGGATCAGTTGTAACTTGTGGGTGGTCCTTAAGGGTAGCCCCATGTAGAGCACATTGCAGTAATCCAAATGAGTTGTAGCTGAAACACCATCATCTGAGCAAAAAATGTTGGAGTAAATTTATATTTCACTGCTGCCATGGTAGATCTAAAAAAAAACCCCATATCAGAATACAAAATGTGAGATTTGGTAGTTTCATGAATTCTGGGGCATTTTTCTCTCTTAAGAATATTTTAAAAAAAGAAAACCAATGTCCTATTTTAATTTGGAGATCCATGGACATAGTCTAGGGGCCCTGATGATCCATGACATAATGGATCTTGGATTTATTAGTTGCAATTACTTAGCTATTAATTGGTTAGGCCTGGTGAGAAATGTAGACGAAAACAGGAAGAGAACTGAAGGAAACAGAGACTATTGCTATTAATGTAGACTTCAGCTGCTCTCAGATAAATGTTTATTGTGTAATTGTCCTTCTTCAACATCAGACCCATAGTATTGATATCATTGAGTCCCCTTGAAACTTCTTGATTTGGACTGCTAAAGATCCAGCAAAAGCTGTTTTCTAGCATCAAACGCGGTACAGGCAGAGCAAGGCTGATCTGGAAGGCTGATACCTCACAGCAGCAGAGTTTCCCTGGCGTAGCAGGGCAAGAGGCAGGCACTAGGTCTGGCACAGAATTACAGCCAGGCTCCGAAGCAGAACTACACACGGCGGCAGTCTCCGAGGCAGCAACAGCAGGATCCAAGCCAGCAGCAGACTCAGAGATGGCGGTGACAGTGAGGCAAGCACCAGCAGCAAGCCGGGGGGCAGCAACAGCAAGGCTAGACCCGGTGACAGGCTTGGCAGTGGCAGCGGCGAGGTGCAGGTCAGCAGCGGTTTCTGGCACGACGATGAGGCAGGGCGAAGGGCTGGGGTCCGTCACGTCCATCAGGACTTCTGAGGTGATTCTGGAGCAGAGGCTTGAGGCAGTTCTGGGAGCTCGATAGAACGGTTGTCTGTGACAACCAGCTCTTCTCCTGAGCGCCTTTTATTGCCTTGAATCTCCCGCCACTTGTGGGCGGGAGCCAATCGCCTCTCGTGCTCCTGGGCTCTTTTTTCTGCCCTCCATGCTCACGCGCTGATAGGCTGCCTAACATGCACACTGATAGGCAGTTTTTTAAAAAAGGGACAAAATGGACATTTACATTAAAACGAAGGGATAATATTTTGGGGCCGCGTTACTAGCTGTTCAGGGCCTCATGCAGCCCACGGGCCACGGGTTGGACACCCCTGCCCTAAATAACGTGGAGTCCAGTGAGCATACTGATATTCCCACATTATCCAGTGTCAGAATATTCTAGAAAGAGCAATGGGATTGCTTTCAAATCTGTGTTATATTAACAACCTTGAAAGAGTTATTGAGGTCCTAAAAATATCTAAGGAAATTGAAAAGGGAAGGAAGTACAGAAGGCCTGAAATAGAACAGGAGAAGCAAAGTAGCTGATATCCTTGGAAACTCAAATAGAACTAAAGAGTTACAATGTTGCAAGAAGAAACGTGTGTGTGTGTGTGTGTGTGTGTGTGTGTCTAACATGGGTGCAGGAAGAAAGGAAATACTTGTTTCCAGAAGGGTCTGATGGCATCCTAAAGGTGTCTGAAACTTAAGAATATCTTTAAAAAGGTATCAATAATCTAAAGGAAAAAAGTAATCTGGATGTCTCTGTCAAATTGCCAGTTAGACCACATATCACTAAATCTCACACATTTGTAGCTACTGAACTAATCGAAAGCACATTTAAGTTAACTCTGAAGCTTCCCCAAAAACCCAGACATTTGATAAGGTCAGCACATTTCTTAGGCATGTTTTGGCATACTTGAAAAAGAAAGGTGTCTTATCAAAACAGCTTTTGGATTCTGGATAATTTTTTTTTCAGGACAGCTGCTGACTAAGGGATATTGTAAAGGGAGAAACTTTAATTAAACTGATCCGTACTTTAAAATAAAATGCACAAAAATACCTCTTTAAAAGTGTTGACGTTTGATTTTTGCCCACCAGAGCATTCACATATTTTAATTGAGTTTTTAATTTCCTTTCTTTATACTCTATTTGGAGTTGAAGGATTGCTCAGTCTTGGCAGAGAGATATTTCACAGATGGAGTAGAAATAAAACATAACCATTTCTGGCTTTATTTGTTAACAGTGAAAAGGTCTCAGCTGCAATACTAAACACATATTCTATGGAGCCCTTCTGAATGCTTAGATAAAGGTGTTATTCTCCAAGTAAAACATGCACTGTATTCTACTGCGTGCTTAAGGGATTATTTTTTGCTTGAAATCTAGTGATGGAGGATTACATTCAGTGACAAGTAATTGTAAACTCATTGCATTTCAGAGGTATATATTGGCAAGTATACCCTCATGTACAATTCAAGTACATCTCCCCCCAGGATAAATTCAGCATTCTTTTCATCTGCACTGGAATAGCAAAGTAGTAAACGTAGAGCGGCCTTCTTCCAAGAGTGACCTCCAGAAACAATTAATTTATTAAGGGATTTGTAAGACCACCCAACATTTACATCTCTGGACAGCATGTATCCATCAAAATCAAAGAAAAATCATAGAGTTGAAAGGGATCTAAGAGGTCATCAAATCCAACCCCCTGCACGCTGCAGGATTCAGTACACCATCCCTGATAGATGACTATCCAGCTTCTGTTCGAAAACCTCTAGTGAAGGGGAATAAACCACTTAGTGGAAGAGGACAGAAGGAGTGTACCATTCTTCAGTCAAGGGGATATAATTGCTGCCATCCCCTGCTAGAACCTCCAAACAAGCTGAAGACTTTGTATAGTTTTGCTGATAGTGGAACCAATATTTAGATTATTGGAATAAATGTAAAGGGGATGTATTCTACAAGGATACTAATTATATCCTTCTATGGATGTTTGCTTGTTACCTCAGTTTGTTCTTACCTGCAATAGCAGCCTTGTCCATTATATTGTTCATAGCTGATTGCTCCTAAGATAATATGGTATTGGTTTAGCAATATGTCTCTAACACATGGTTTAACATTTTAGTTAAATTTCTCTCTACTGCAAGTCACTAAGTCACTAAAAAGAAAGGCTGTCTCACAACCCCAGACAGATGTGAACCTTGTTCTTTGTGTATTTTGGCTGCAGGTAATATTATTTAAGTGGAAGCCATTTGATATAAGCAATGCTTACTGTTTGGATCATGACAAAAAAATGTTTTGCCAAGTTCTCATCTTTGAGAGATTTAATCAAAGGTATATATAAATCATGGTTTCCTGACTTAGACTTCCTAGGTCAACACATTGTTTGAGAAAGGAAATTGAAGTATTCTTTTCAGTGTTCATAAATCCAAATTCATTACTTATTAACTAAGGTTACCGCTCTCCCTCTCTCTCTGTAATTTTTCTGGTGATTTTATTGGTTATAAAAACTGTTCATCTGTTAAGAAAATCAGTGCTGTATGGACATACTACCACAGTTATATGTCATAGAAAATTGAAAAAAAAACCAAGTTTATAAAACATTTCTGGTGCTTTTTCCTTGCAAGCTAAAATAACCAATTGTTTGCAAGTGTGATTAGGGGAGCATTTCCTGTTAATCCTTTATTTTTTTTTTCTAAGCTACCTTGGGAAACTGTTTTTGTGGCTAAAAGGTATTTTGAGAAAAAAAAAATTATGTTACATTTTGTACTTAGGGACAGCTGGCCATAAGCAAAGAACATAATGTGCCATGTCAGTTGTAAAAGGTTCATGAATATATTATTCAGAACTTGGGCCTTAAGACTACATAGAGGTAGCAACTATGCAAGAATTCAGTTACTACTGCCACACATTGGAAAAGAAAAACTGGAGATTATAGACTATTCATAGAATACTCAATGAATTAAAGAGAGAGAGAGCGAGTACTCAATGATCTCCATCTCTTGCACCAAGATATGGAGTTCAACAAGCAATGCAACATAATTCAGAACACTCAGGCACACATGTTCTTGTAGTACAGAAAATCTTTTATTGACGAGGCATCAGAAAAGGATCTGCAGGGTACATAGCCATAACCATATAGAAATATGTCAAAGTAGAAAAGGTTACAATCCTAGAAAGGCACAGGAATGTTTGCTGTATGTACCAGACATTCAACTGGACTTAATTTGCCTCTTCTTTTGCATCACTAGAAGAAATACATCTGACTAGATTGCATTCTTGTACAGCCCTCAGCTAAGAGTATGAACCATGTAAATTTAATTATTTGTATTTAATTAAAAGGACTGTCAAAGAACAACCCAGACATATAGAAAGAAAACCAACCCCCTTCGTAGATAACCAATAAGTTTTAGACAGAAACATCCATGGAAGGATAAAAGCTACTAAGACTGCTAAACAGTTAGGTGTCTGAGGGCTATGGTAATTGCCACAAATGTAGTGTCTTTCTAGATATATTTGGTGATTGTCAGCTAAGAGGAGGAAAGTGTTCTTCTTGATTGCGGTCATGAAAATGGGTTAAGGTGAGCATTATTAGATTGGCTCCCTTTAGAAGGTACAGCACAAAAACTTATAGAAGACTCTATTTCTGCCTGCAGCACACAGTGGAAAGTCTCTTTTGTACTGAGATGCTGTTGCATCTTCCTTTCAAGAGTAAAAACTGGTATGGACAAGAGAGTTTATTAAATACTTGGTCTGCTCCATACTATATTGGAGTTTTACACAGATCATGCTGAATATCAGTGTTAAGGACCATTTATTTCAGCTTAGACCAAGTTTTCTCAAGACTCAGAGAAATCAAGTAGTGACAATGTTTTAAGCCTGTGGTTGATCCTTGTAAAATCTTTGACACACCATACAACTATTTTATTTTTATGAAATGCTGGGTAAGTATCCAATGATATGAATTCTATTGGACAGAACATCTTTCCTCAGAGAAATGGATTCTCCTGCCCACCTCCAAATATATTTCATTGGTGAAGTTCTTAACTGGATATTGGGCAATCAAACACAAGGCTGTCTCATTGTTCAGTTGCTTCCAACTCTTTGGGACTCAGCAGACATAATTTTGCCAGGATTGTCAGTCACTGGTTGTTTTTAACAGATGAAATTCATACAACACTAGGTGAAATAAAAGCAGAATGCTAGTGCTATATCTGTTAAAAAATGTGATTACTGACACTATGCCATTTATTCTCCAGTGAACTAAAAAGGGCATCTAATAGGGGAAGGTCATGCCCTTGTTTAAATGGCTGTACTTGGAATTGGAACACAAATTCAAATGGGCATCAAAAGGCAGTGCATGTACATAGTGGTTGCCACAATATATACATGTATTAGTTCTTATTCCTTGGGACAGGAGACACATGCTCTTCAGTCAATGTTTAAGATTCCCAGTTAGGTGACTTTGTGGATGGCGTTAGTTACTGTTCGGGAAGATAAGACTGGGCTTGAAACCATATCCCTTGAAAGACATACTGTGCCTAGCATAGGCATTCACATCTCAGTCTCATTCACTGCCATTTCAAAGACTGCATAAATTATGTTTTTGAAGTCAGGGGAAGGACAGAAAGCAGGATATCAGAGCACTCTGATTTTAACCCGGACACTGATCCTTTTGAACAAAGGTACTTGACTGGAGACTGCATAATGCTGAAGTAATTCACATCCTTTCAGAGTCATTATTTCTTTAATTATACCAAGACTGGTTTATTGCCAACTGTCTAGCTATACTTTTATCAGCTCATTTTTCTAATTTGGAGGCAAACCAATATAAAGGCAGTGGCATCTTGCAATTTTTCCCTGTATTTCAATGGAATATGAAAAAAGCTTCTTAGTGCCTATTAATTATGTGCCTGACATTAAAATAAAAGATCCCATCCTTTGTAATTGAAAATGCAGTGAAATTCAGCTTGAGTGAGAAAAGCCACACACAATGCATCTGTCTAATACCTGGTAAGTGCAAAAAATCTGTGCTGAACTGTGCAGAGGTGGAAACACATTAGAATTACAGGTGGATGAGCATTGTGGTTACTTCCGGAGATAATGCAAGTTTAAGCTGTAGGCAGCAGATGTGATCATTGCAGTGTACATGTGCATATACTTTTCCCTTATTACTGAAGATCTGATGAGCAGATGGCATAGCTACCTCCTTTCTCTTCTTTAATTAGACTATACAGTCAGATTTCAAAAAATGAAGTTTGGAATTTTGTTTTTCTAATAGGAAGGGAAGCTTATTAGCACTGGAGTCTTATTTTTTGATGAAATATGGTAGAGGCATACACTGAAGATATTACATTAATATATATTAGTGTGTGTGTGTATGCATGCACGTGTGTGTGTTAGTTCTATCACAAAACTACAGTCCAATGTAGCTATCAGGACAACCAATGATGAACTGAGGGGTAAAGCAAGCTGACTTTGAAAGAGATAATTTATCAAACTTCAGAGTCCCAGGCATTTGAGGTCCTAATTTTCCAGGAATCACAATATTCAAAGGAATGTCTCTTCCAAGATGGGCTGACCTACTCAGCTCAAATAATTGTTAACCACTCAGCTCCTATGCTCACTTTAGAAGAGTGATGATCTCTAATTAAACAAACTAGATGCCAATGGAATTGGTAAATGCAGGTATTATATAGACAACATCATGAATTAAGTCAAGATTTTTTCAGCTTAGTTTTGAATCAAGTGGAATATTCAAACATTCTACAAGGCATATGACCATAAGTCAGTGTGGATGTCACCAAGACAAAAGGCACTCATGACCATTATCACTTGGACATTCATGAGCAGCTATGATCAATGAATGTGAACTGCACTACTAAAACAGGCAGCAGCATCCACAGGAGGAACAAGGGGGGTCATACTTATGATAGTATCACAACACAGCCTTACCCTTTTCTATGTGTGTGGTTATGTCATGTACCTGCCTCAGAGTGGCAATACGTGTGGCATGACACCATGACACTGCTTCAGGCATTGGTTCCTGGCAGCAGCAGGTCTCCAAGATAGATTAGAAGATCAGAAACTGTTTCAGCCTGGAGTTGTATAAAAGAGCCCATGATCTTTCTGATCTTAAAAATCAAAGGGATATAAAGACTAGCAAATCTGCTGTCTTTTCTCAGACTAGGTGCTCATAGGTGAAATATCTTGTATATAAGAAATGCAGGCTTCCATGGAGAAATTAACTGGGAAAGTCTGCATACTACCTTTGTGCAAGTGAGAAAATCAGCTGATTCTGGCAGCTGATTGTGTCCTGAGATTGTGGAAATGAATAACCTACTGTGTTGCAGATGAGGGGGACCAAGTTTCAACATGAGGCTGATGGTAAAATCTTAGGGAGGGAATAATTAGTAGGGCTGTTCACACTACAAAAATGATTCCGAACAAGGGCTTTGTTTCTTGTGTCAGCAGAGAACCTCTCTATTACTCATTAAAGCAGCCTATCCTTTTTGTTTTGTTTTTTAAGTTTCACACAAACCTGAAACAGCTGCCTTAAGACTAAGTGGACTTCGTAAAGCAGTGCCACCTTTTGTTTTAGGCTGACACAGAAATCTGGAAAAATGTCAGTCTGCTTAAGTGGATCAAAAAGAGGGGCTGCACTCTTGCAAGGTGTGAAGGGCTTCTCAGTCATTTTTGAAGGGTGCACAGCCCTAATAATTAGGACAGCAGGAGACGGATATGGCCCCGTCTTTTGTTCAGCCCAGCAAACACACAGGCAACATCAGTCACAAGTCAAGTTACTATGGTAGTAGCAGCTTGTGTTCAGCAAAATACAGGGACACAAAGGTTCAGTCCAAGAATTATTAACCAGTTAAGCCTAAGCATCAAGGAAATAATGCAGCCATCATCTGAGAATCATGCTCATAACATCCAAGAATCGGGCAAAAAGAAGTCCAGTATCAGGAACCATGTAACAGAAAATAGATGTGTTTCCAGCACCAGTGTAGAAGGCCTTTATCCAGCACCAGCTCTGGTCCATCAAGGGCTAACTAACTGGAACGGCTACTTGGTAGCTCCAGGCAGCTTTTTCCTATAATACATCTTGTGTTTTCCTGCCTTCTTGCTCTGGATTTTCACTAACCTGATTTCTCAGAGGTTCAATCCTGAATGTTGCAAAGGGTGATCCAGGGACAGCATCCTTTGTGGGTCCCAGATTTGTAAGGCCATGAGACTTGGCCTTATTTCTGAGTGAGAAATCTGACAAGAATAGAGCAACCTCTATGGTTTGTAGTTTTATTCTCTTCGTATTTATTTTCAGTAGCATTTGCAGGCTTTCATTGCTTTCATCATTCCAACAAAAGCAGTATCACAGCACAAGTGTCGCCTGGTTGGGATGTGCGTGCAAAGATCCGATACACATAGAAAAAGTGTGCGACTTGTGCCATCATACTGTGACACTGCTGATATATCCCTCTGACCCTGCCTTGCCTCCCTGCAGACAGCACTGTTTGTTTGAATTATTAATAATATTCTACTGTACAGTATTTAAATGGGTAGGTTTGGTTTTATTTCTACCTTTGTTCACCCACCCCCTGGCATCCTCTTAGATCAAAGGCCATTTACAAATATAAATAAGCACACAGTTTGGTGGTGGGGGATTCTTTTGTTTTTTGTTGGGCCAGCAGAGAGTAAGTAAACTGCACCCACAATTGCAGAAATCCTATCCCCCACACTAAAATTTCAGTCCACATGCACAGCCCTTCATTGGGAGCACCTCCAAATTATAGGCTCAGTGAGATCTGTCCATCTGTCATGGATCTGCAAACAGGGAGGAAGGAGAGGAATGATAAATTGTTCAGACAGATATGGACTGTTTGATTTCTGGATTTTGAAAGCAGATGTTGAATTAGATGAAGAGGGCAACCACATTCAGTAGAAAGGCTAAGATGAGACAAAACCCAAATTCTGCAATTTTAAATGAAAAAAAAAAAATGAGGAGACAACTGCAAACTACCAGAGCTGGGTTCCTCTCTTCTCCCTTTCCCTCTCTAACATCTCTGAGTAGGACCACCCAGAAGGGAACCTTTTATGAGACAGAGAACTACATTGCTGTTTGCACGGAATTAAACCTGCACAGGTACACAGATTAACAATTGTGAAGGAAGGAAGCTGGCTCAATGTTTATTTTACTATGCTAACTTTTAGATGATTAAATTCATGATAAAGAAAAATACAATAATCTCACAGCCAGATAGTTAAAAGTGAGTCTTAATTTAACAAGAAACACAGGGCAAGTGATACAATACAATAGCTTTAGTAGAATGTGGTAACATTCAAAGCTCAGGAAGCAATTTTTCAAGGGAACAATATTTACAGACTTCTGGTTGCCAAGATGGAGACAATGACTTTAGGTAAAGAATTAGAACACAGGGGTAGGATTTCAATTTATACAATGTCGCAAATGAAAAATGTACATTTAGAAATATAATGCTGTAGTAAGGTTTGTAGCTGTGTCCATTAATATCCAGGCCTTACTAAGTCTTTAGAAGCAGAACACAATGATTATATTAGTAGCAGCACTAGAGATCAATTCTGAAAAGTTACTATAAACTAGAAATATGTGGATCACTCTAAATCTCATCCATATAATGAAATACCTTTTTATAATAAAGGGAATTGAAAATCCATATTCATTCTCATTTACAATTTTCTCTAAACTATATAAGTTGTACGTACTTTTCCTAAAGGCAGTTATGCCTAAGCACATTTTAAAATTCAACTACCCCTAATATTGCTTTTTTGTATGTTGCAACTTTCTCAAGTATACTTCCCTTTTTGGATATATCTTACCTGAACATATAGTTCTTTCTGTAAAATTTTTAAGTAGAGAAAGGTGGGTTTTTCTATTCTTTGTTGTTTACTTACACCACAATTAAGTTTATTTTGATATACTGAACCATTTCTACCTTAATGGCAGAAAGTGAAGAGGAACTGAAGAGCCTCTTGATGAGGGAGAAAGAGGAGAGTGCAAAAGCTGGCTTGAAACTCAATTTAAAAAAACTAAGATCATGGCATCTGGTCCCATCACTTCCTGGCAAATAGAAGGGGAAGAAATGGAAGCAGTGACAGATTTTATTTTCTTGGGCTCCAAGATCACCACAAATGGTGACTGCAGCCATGAAATTAAAAGGTGCTTGCTCCTTGGGAGGAAAACTATGACAAACCCAGACAGCATATTAAAAAGCAGAGACATCACCTTGCCGACAAAGGTCCGTATAACCAAAGCTATGGTTTTCCCAGTAGTAATGTATGGCTGTGGGAGTTGGACCATAAGGAAGACTGAGCACCAAAGAATTTATGCTTTCAAACTGTGGTGCTGGAGAAGACTCTTGAGAGTCCCTTGGACTGCAAGGAGGTCAAATCAGTCAATCCTACAGGAAATCACCCTAATTGTTCATTGGAAGGACAGATACTGAAGCTGAAGCTCAAATACTTTGGCCACCTAATGCAAAGAGAGGACTCACTGGAAAAGACCCTGATGCTAGGAAAGACTGAAGGCAAAAGGAGAAGGGGACGGCAAAGGATGAGATGGTTAGATAGCATCACCGATGCAATGAACACAAATTCGAGTAAACTCCAGGACACAGTGGAGGACAGGAAGGCCAGTCATGCTATGATCCATGGAGTCACAAAGAGTCAGACACAACTTAACGACTGAACAACAACAACCATTTCATTAATACTCACAGATATTCCTACTAAAACAAAATTATTTTAAAAATTTAAGCCAATGTGGCAGTACATTGCACATTTACTTCCAAATTCTAGTTTAGTACTTTGGTGATAGTTTTGATTTATTTATTTCATGATGCCTATCCATTCAGTCTCCTTCATTTTCATTCTTGCTATTATAAGTCCATTCCTTATAAACAAAGCACAGGATCCAGCATCAAAGATAGCTACATCTGTCACATAGAATAAACCTGGATTAAGGAGAAAAGTTCCCTTCCAACTTCTAAATCACTGGAAGGAAATATTGGAGTCAGAGAAGACCTCCAGATATAAATTAATACTCATCATTCTTATCTATGCTAAGGGGGGATAATGGGAGTTGTGGTCTAAAACATCTGGAGAGCACTAGAGTGAGAGGTAGTTCTCATGTGGTCATAAACAAGCAGCCTGATACTGGATTTGGCCATACCAAAGCAAGAAATAGATGGAAACAATGCCTCATACTTCTAGACTGTTACATAGAATGGACAGAAGAAACAGGAGAAAGAATTTGGTCATTGTTTGTATTATAATTAGAACTCACATTTGATAATTAGAACTCACATTTCTAGCAGTTGCTAGAAATTTTTCCAAATGATGTTTTAGATTTGCACACTAAATTAGAAGTTATTTATTTACTTTTCAAATTTGTACACTGCTGCAATTGAATCAGACTCTCAGAAGTCAACAACAGCAACATATGATAATTATAATCCAAGAGAGTCAATAAAATGTCTGCAGTAAAGGATAAAACAAGTCAAAATAAAAACCATCCATCAATCAATCCAATCAATCAATCAATCAATCAATCACAGAGCACCATAAAATCAACAACATCAATCACCAACAATACAAATAGTATCATCTCACTCTCCATAAACTCTCCAGAAGAGTGCTGAACTTTTATCTCTTGTATCATTGTATGCCTATTTATCTGTTCCAAGCCAGTTTGCAACAGCAATGTTGTGGAAGTCTGCTGTAATTTGGGATAAACTCTGTCCATGCCTGTGTCCCCACTGCTTCATCCAGCAATGGAAAGTGGTAAAGTTATAGCACCAGGTTCAATCACACTTTCTCCTTCTTTTACACCTCTTTCTAGCCAACTTGTCTGATGATAAATTTCAAAAGCTTAGCACAATTTTTTTTAAAAAAAAGGTCAAACTTGGCATAATAATGGTGTTACTTCTATCATGGGCATCTACAGAGGATAAGTGGCATCACATGTGTCATCATATTACCACACAAAAAATACAAATTATGTCATTTGCACTATTTCCACAATGATCTCATGATGTCCTCATAGGTTCTACTGGGTACTGTTGACCTTCTTAGAAGCGGAACTGATTGAAACAGAACAATCAGGTCATAAATTATCATACAAGCGATCCTATAACTAAATGGAGTATCTACACCGACCCATCCGACCCAATCATGCAGAGAGGGCATGCTACAGACTCCTTCGGTAAGAAAATTTCGTTTGGCGGGGTCCAGGAAGCGGGCCTTCTCTGAAGTAGCTCCCTCCCTCTGGAACACTCTGCCCCCAGAGGTGAGGCAGACCCTGTCACTCCTGGCCTTCTGGAAGAACTTGAAGACCTAGCTCTGCCGCCTCACCTGGGGTGGGAAGGGTAGTAGTTCTTCCTGGGGGTGGCTGGCACCATAGAGCCCTCCTCACTGAATTAGATCTTATTGACACTTGGATTTTATACTTATTTTTATCTTCTATTTATATTGGCAATTTGTATTTGCATTTTTGTATGTTCATGGTTTTAATGTTAGTTTTATTGTAAACCACCCAGGGTCCCTTTTTTCGGGGGAGATGGGCAGTGATAAAATTTGAAAAATAAACAAACAAATAATTTTGGAACACTGTGGAAGGTTGAATTACAGACTTTCACTGAAACATCAGGAGTATCTTTAGTAGGGCATGCCTACACCCAAGCCTTCCTCAAGATTTGAGAATCACTATCATGGACCTTATTATTTTGTTGCCCAGAATTGGCAAAATTGCATTTAGCAACTAAGAAAATTTTAATACTGACTTTTACAACACAATTTCAGTGACTGAGGTAAACTTCTCCTTGTAATTTGCAATGAGCTTTACAATATTTATCATGATTACCCACAATAAGTATATGAAATAGGAGTTAATTATTCCCACTTTAGAAATGGAGAACTAAAGCTGAGAGATAATGACTTATGTAAGGTATCTGAAATGAGCAAGATCAAGCAGACATTTGCAATCATGTTCTCCATGGCTAGGTCCAGCTACAACTATATTGTGATCTACAGAAAAATGCCAGTCACATCTTTCAGTGTTGAAGGGAAGGCAGAGGAATAAACAGATTTATGCCTCCCAATGATCTGTTTGTTTTCTATTCACCACATACTGTATGCACCACATTTAAACTGAAACCTCTTAAAGTAAGCATGAGAAAAGGGAAAACTATGAAATGTTAGAAATATATGGTATCATCTCTATGCAATTGCAGAAGCATGAAAATTTAATCGAATTGTGATGTCAAATAATTAGCTGATTCCAAATACATATTGGCCCAGCTTATAATATACTTAATGAATTAAGTATATACTTAATATACTGGGAGATAATTTGGAAAACAGATGAACCTGTTTTGAACACTCACTGAGAAAGCTTTTACATACGAATCTAACTCAAAAATAAACTGATGGTTCTTCAAACGGAAGCTCAAATTAAATTTGGGTGAGTTTGCAGTTGTTACAAAGTTTCAGCTTCATTAGAGGAAATTTGCCAGAAAAACTTGCATTACTTGAGGAGGTAGAGATACCTCTGTTTGGCAAAGCAAACAAATGTAAGTTAACTGATCTTTAGACAAGAATATTTAAGTCAATAGCCAACATAAACAATTGCTAAGCAATTTGATAAATATTTATTCATTGGAATGTACATTCTACATTTGCTGAGAATAATCTGTTGCATGCATAGTCAAGGTCCCTTAGCTGCATCATTTCTGAGTTTCTGAAGTATGTTTGAACAGGGTGCTAATATGGATGTGCACTGGATTCAATCAAAGTGAATTGTAAGGTATAACAGACTAATTTGAGCAGATTTCAATTTGGCACGGATAGAGTGGATAACTCTCAACCTCTTCTCTTCTGATTTAGAATCTTCACAAAGCTCTATTCCTAATCTATTTCTCCACTGCTCTGCACAGCAGCTGCCAAAGAAACCTGCACACAAAAATCACCATTCATCTAAAACACTATGGTAGAGAAAGATAGAAGTAGACCGGATGAGAAACAGATCAGCCTGCTAATTAGATGGCTCTCAAAACACCATTGGCTGCCACAGTCTTAATGTTTTGAGATGGAGAGATCCTTGTTTTATCATTTTTTCTATGACATTGACTCATTGTCTCCCTGTTTCTCATCCTGATGTGGTGTGACCATCTCTTCTGAGCTGCATTAGCTGATGGACCTAGCCTAACAACTCATTTCTTTGATAGACAAAACCTGTGAGTTACTCCATTGTACTTTCACCTCAATCCCTGACAATCAGCTCCAGCACATTCAAGACAAATTGTCAGAAGACCCTTGCCTTTCCCTGATAGAAGCAATAAAAGCTGGCATGTGTTTCCCACAAAAGGGGCTACTATTACTGCCAATTTAATCTTATGCTGTCCCCACTTAGAGTCACTATTTTTTTTTAAAGAGAGTTTTAAAAAGCATAGTAAAACAGGGTGTGTTCTAAATGGGACAAAACTTGAATCCAGGATGAATCAAGGCAATTTGGGTTGAGCTTCCATGTTTGAAACTTACTATAAACACTCACACGAAGGTGAAATAAATACTACCACCACTGCTACTGACATTTCAGGACAAAAAAATTCTTTTCTACAATGATTTATGGAGAAAAAAATTCAATTCAATTTTTGGATTCAGTTCAATTGAATTTTTTGAAATTCAAATTTCACAACAATTTATGGGACAGAGGCTTGTTTCACTCTCATTTGTCCAACAAATCAGTCAAAAATAAACGTTTACATTTTTTTAATTAAATGTAACTGCAACTGCCGCTATGTTTTTTAAAAGCCACTGCTAGAAAGATAGCTTATAAATGCCAAGGATTGTTAAGTTTTTTTTCTTTCTCAGATAGAAAGCATGACAATTCTATGACAACTTCAAGGTCACATAATAGCTTGTTGAACAAACCATGGTTAAAACAAACTATGGCTTAGCATGAACACTACCGTTGTGATTTATATCCAGCAAAATGACACAGGATCTGACAGGGGGCTATTCTAAGTCAGTGGAAGAAACATTTCCCTGTGAAAATATAAACTGCAGTACAAATACCTGTAAACCGCATACATAGAAAAGAGCTAATTTTCTAGCTACAGAAATTCCACGGCATAATAGTTATGTAACTGCTTAAATGTAAACTGCTTAAAGGCCTAGAGATACCCAGGAAGTGTCCTTCACCTAAACTGCCTTCCTCAACCACTTATGGAGTGTTCACACCTCTCACTCAGGTTGCTTCATTGTGACAGCAAGTAAGAGAAAAGCATGCAGTGTCCTTCAAAGAAGCCTTAGCAGTACCGTGCTTTTGTCTTCCTTAGGAATGTGGCCAAATTCCTACCTTGCTTTCTCTTTTCATGCCAGCTGAAGTGTCTTGCAATGAAAGGTTAATCTCTGGATTTCTTGGAGTCTTTGACCTGAACAGACCAAGGGGAGGTTATGGAGGGAGAGAGGGCAAGAAAAAGCATTGCTTCCCCTTCTTCTCTGCTCGTTTCTCAGTTCAAAACTGCCCTCCCTACCTGGCTTTTTAACTGGGAAGCTGAAACATTGGGCAAAGTTTTGCACAGCATGTCTCCCTCCCACTCCAGAACAAAAAAAAAGTTGAGTAATACTGAGCTGGGAAAGGACTGTGTGGAAATGGAACGCTGCTTCTCTTCTAAAGTACCCACCTTAGTTTGCTTGAAATAAAATGCTGTGACAGGTAATGTTTCTTTGAAGAGGTCTGCTGTCCACCTTAAATCATGTATTGCATTCTACATTCCTATAGTCTCTGGAGATGTGGAGAAGGCCAGAATACCTTAGGGAAGAGAAGTTTGTTGAATCTTCAGAAATGGCCTGGCCTGACCTGAAAAGCAAGTGCACAAGTGAAGAGAAGCCTCCTCCATTCTCTTCCCCTTTGTCCCCAACTGTTCTTCAAGCAGCTTCTAAAACTAGGCCTGAATTCCCAGAAGAACTTGAAGCAAGGCCCATTCCTTGAGTCACTCAAGCAAAACCATAAAGCAGTCTCGTGGTGAGTGCAGAGTTGTACATATTCATCAGTTCATGTTGTGTGCCAGTTACACCCTTTCCTGGACTGAGATGCCCTCTGGACAGTCACTCATGCCCTGGTCATCTCTCACATAGACTATTGCAATGTTCTCTACATGGGGCTACCCTTGAAGAGTATTTGGAAGCTTCAGCTGGTCCAGAATGTAGCCGTGCAGGCAGTTATGAGTACCCCGAGATCAGCACATGTGACACCTCTGCTGCGCAAGCTGCACTGGGTGCCAGTTCGCTTCCGGGTCCAATTCAAGGTGTTGGTTATAACCTTTAAAGCCCTACATGGCATGGGCCAGGCTACCTGATGGACCGTCTCATCCCCATAACATTGGCCCGTTCCACCCGTTCATGCAGAGAGGGCATGCTACGGATCCTGTCGGCAAGGGAGTTCCACTTGGTGGGGTCCAGGAGGCGAGCCTTCTCTGCAGTGGCACCCACCCTTTGGAACATTCGGCCCCCGGAAGTGAGGCAGGCAGGATTTGAAGACCTGGTTCTGCCGCCTTGCCTGGGATGGGAAGGGCAATAGCTCTTCCTGGGGGTGGCTGGTGTCATAGAGTCCTCCCTACCGAATGTAATCTCTGCCACTTGGATTTTATCTTTAT
This sequence comes from Candoia aspera, assembly GCF_035149785.1. Lineage (NCBI taxonomy): Eukaryota > Metazoa > Chordata > Lepidosauria > Squamata > Candoiidae > Candoia > Candoia aspera. The sequence continues at coordinate 70,903,211 of NC_086153.1, read as the reverse complement.
CTTTATTATTTTATTGTATTTGGTTGTTTTTTTGGTAATTTATTCACTGATGGTTTTAAATGGTCAATTTTATTGTAAGAGTCTCCCTTTTTGGGGGGAGATGGGGGGTGATAGAAATGTGAATAAATAAATAAATAAATAGTTGGACCCTTTTGGGAATATCTGACTCTGATGACATTTATACATTTATTGGATTTGTAAGGCTGCCTAATTGACAAACAACTCAAATTCTCTATTACATACAGGAACAAAATGGCTTGCCAGAAAAACTGCCAAGATATTGGAATGTAAAAAGGTGATCACTTCCTGTCATATTCTGTACTGTCTCCTATCATTACTGTGTACAGATATAAGTTTTAAAAAAAACAGTAACATCAAGAAAGTCTCACTTTAGGCTGTTCCAGCGTGCTATGGACTTGAGAATCAGGTGTTGTCATGTTTTCCCAAGGCAAATGAGAAGTCAGTTAACAATTGTCTCGATAATATTATATGAAAGCCTACATTCTTATTACCCTGAGATCTTGCTCTAGGCAAGGCATATCTTTCTTCCTCTGTGTCAAATTTATCCCAATAACTTGGTGAAATAGAATAGGCTATAAGTTAGCAACTGACCTGAAGTTGTCTAATAGCTTTATGGTTGAGTGGCCCTGAAAGCTTCTGAGATACCGTTTTTGGAACACAATAATCTTTCTTAGTGAGTCAGGGTAATCTCAAACCAATCTATAAACTTCTGCAACAGAGTCAATTGGCAGGAGTTCTTCTTGTTTTAGGCATGTTGTTGTTCATGTTCCAGGAATAGAAGTGGCTTTACTCATCCCTTCCCCTATTTCATAGAATAAATAAGGAATAGCATACATACTTACATTACACTGATTGAGATACCTGGTGCTGGAAGTTGGTACATAGGATATATGTTAATGTAGCCTTACAATAAAGTAAAAGGTACATACGATATAAGAACTTCTCAACCAGTACAAATAGTACTGAAATCTAGAGTTGAGGGGAACAGTAGAATGGGTTGCCAATTGAGTGAGTGTCCTTGAGAAAGCCTGCTTTACAATTCCAAAATCTTGCCCTTTTCTCAGACTTTCTGGAAAATAAATTGGTGATTAAGTGCATAATTGGCATGTATGGGTCAAACTATGACTAGAAATCCATTACATGTCACTGTAGACAATATAAAGCTAGATTGGCCAACAGTTTGGTATATTTGGCAATTTCTGATGTCTCTCACTAGCAGTGAAAATAATTCAAACCTAGGAAGAAAAATCTCAGTGCTTCGGGATCTGGGAAGTTTGTGTTGTCTATGATAGTTAAGAATTATGTATTCTGTCACATGCCAGGAAGATATGAAGATACTGTCATATGGCTTCTGTAATGGTATGTGGGATGACCTTGGGAGACAGGAGAGCCACAGACTGGACAACCAGCATGTAAATATCTCAGCCCACAGAAGAGGAGAGGGCATGGGAAACCTTTCAGAAGGGACCCTCCCTAGTTTTCTGGACAGTGAAAGGAAAGGAGGGAAGAAATACTTTCGGTCTTGCAAGTTTCTGTTACTGTAACCTTACAATAAAGATGGAGCTAGTACTCCTGTTTGTGCTTCTTGTCTGGACTACCTTGCAGGGCTAACAGCTTCTCACTAGGTCAGATCAGGCAGATGCCTTCTTGAATTCTCATCTATAGAATTGAGGTAGAGAGAAGGATGTAATCCAAGTATCTCACCCTCCAGGAGTAAAATGGGAATAGGATAGCAACTTGAATAGGCTCCAGAGAAGACAAGAGAGACAAGTCCTGATCCCTGTTTCTAGTCATCACAATCTCAAGGATAACGTAGCAGCATCGTTTATAGCAGATCTATTGCATATTGGGGGGAAATGAAAATGGGAGCTCTGGGGGATTTAGGGTGGGTTACTCTATTCAGGTGGTGATGCAGCAGGGGTGTCATGGTGGGAGTCAGAGGGCAGGCCATCTTCGGGGAAGATACCCCTGGTGTTTGGTACCGGTGGTGTGTTTCGGCCCTCTGCGCTCAGACCCGGGCCCTGGAGAGCAGACCCGTGGAGGCCCTGGCTTTTGGCTGCTGCTGCTTAATGCCAGATCGGTTAATAGCAAGACCTCCCTTATATGTAATCTGATCATCGAGGAGGGGGCAGACCTGGCACCTGGCTGGGCCCTGAAGGGGGGTGCCCCTTTCTGAAATGTGCCCAGCTGGGTTTACAGAATATCACCAACTGAGACCCCAGGGAAGGGGAGGAGGGATGGCTGTTGTCATCCAGGAATCTCTAGTGGCCTTCAGGAGTGCTGCTCCACAAGTTGCCAGTTGTGAGACACTGTTCCTGAAGTTGGGCTCCCGAGAACTGGGATTGTTGCTATTGTACCATCCTTCCTGCCGCGTAGCAACCTCCCTGCCTGAGCTGCTGGAGGCCGACTTGGGGTTGCTGGTGGAGTGCCCCAGACTCATGGTGCTGGGAGACTTCAACCTGCCATCCCTGGAGCATGCCTCGGAGGTGGCTCGGGAGTTCATGGCCACCATGATGGCCATGGGCGTGTCCCAGATTATTCGGGACACAACTCGAGACAGTGGCCTCACACCAGGCTTGGTTTTCTTGTCAGAGCAGTGGCAATGTGATCTGAAGGGAGAGTTACATCTGTCCTGTCATGGTCAGATCATGCCCTGGTGACCTTGAGATTCTCCTATGCTGCTCCCCTCTGCAGGGAGGCAGAACCCATTCGATTGGTCCACCCCTGGCAACTGATGGACCTGACGGGGTTTCAGAGGGAGCTGGGGGTTATACCCGAGGATCTGCTGCATGGTCCAGTGGAGGCCCTGGCTGCTGCCTGGAATAGGGAGGTGGCAGGGGCCTTGGACAGGATCACACCTGTGCCACCTGTCTTGTCCCATTGAACCCGACACTCACCGTGGTTTACAGAGGGGTTGATGGTTCTGAAGAGATGTCTAGAGTGCCTCTGGAGAAAGACAAGGACCAAACCTGACCAAACACAAGCTTGAACCGCTAGTAAGGCCTACCTTGTGGTGGTAAGAGCAGTGAAATATCAACATTTCTCTGCTCTTATTGCATCTGCAGAATGCTGTCCGACAGCCCTGTTTAAGATCACCTGATCCCTTCTGGGGAAGGTGGGTCCAGTAACTCACCTACAGGCCCATGCAGAGGCGTTTTCTGGGAACCTGGAGGATAAAATCGCTTGGATCCGTTCAGAGATGGATGCCAAGCATGCGGCATGGCCTGTGGAGAAGCCTGGGGAGCATACTTACCTGGTTGTTTGGGAACATTTTGACCCTGTTGGGCCCCCGAGGAAGTGGACAGGGTTCTTCAGACTGTAAACGCCACCACTTGTCAATTAGATCCTTGTCCCTTCTGGCTGGTGAAGGCAGCTCAGGAGGTGATGTGTGGGTGGGTCCAGGCAATTGTGAATTCATCCTTGGGGGAGGGAGTGTTTCTGGCTGCCTTTAAAGAGGTGCTGGTACACCCCCTCCTCAAGAAACCATCAGTGGATCCCACTATGCTAGACAATTTTCATCCAGTCTCCCACCTCCCCTTTCTAGGGAAGGTGGTTGAGAAAGTGGTGGTGTTGCAGCTGCAAAGGAACCTGGATGAAATGGATTATCTGGACCCTTTTCACTTGGGTTTCAGGCCCAGATATGGGATGGAAATAGCTTTGGTTGCACTTTTGGATGATCTCTGGTGGGAGTGGGATGGGGGCAGTGCATCCATCCTTGCTCTTCTTGACCTCTTAGCAGCTTTTGATACCATCGACCATGGTATCCTTTGGGGGCGGCTCAGGGAGTTGGGGGTGGGTGGCGCATTTTTGTGCTGGTTCACCTTCTTCCTCCAGGGCTGGTCCCAATCAGTGTTGATAGGGAGCAATAGGTCCAGCCCGCGGCCCGCCCTTTGCAGGGTGCCTCAGGGTTCAGTACTCTCTCCACTCCTTTTTAAGATCTACGTGAAACCGCTGGGTGAGATCATCCATCGCCACGGGAGGAGGTATCATCAATATGCTGATGATACCTAATTATACATCTCCTTCCCAGGTGACTTCTGTGATACTGTGACCACCCTCTCTTGGAGCCTGGAGGTTGGAAGGGTCTGGGCGGGGAACAACAGGCTTCAGCTGAACCCTGGTAAGACAGAATGGCTGTGGGTTGGGGGCTCCTCGGCATCTAGGAACTTATCATTTTTGGTTCTGAATGGGGTTGCACTGACCCAGACAGATCCGGTGCAGAACCTAGGGGTTCTCCTGGACTCATGACTGATGCTCGAAGAGCAGGTGGCAGCGGTGGCCAGGGGAGCCTTTGCCCAACTTTGTGTTGTGTGCCAGCTACACCCCCTTCCTGGATTGGGAGGCCCTCTGGTCAGTCACTCATGCCCTAGTCATCTCCCGACTATTGCAACATGCTGTACATGGGGCTACCCTTGAAGAATATCCAGAAACTACAGCTGGTTCAAAATGCGGCCGCGGGGCAGTCTTGGGTGCCCAAAGGATGGTGTATATAACACCTTTGCTGTGAGAGCTGCATTGAGTGCCAGTTTGCTTCCAGGTCCAATTCAAGGTGTTGGTTATTACCTTTAAAGCCCTACATGGAATTAGTCCAGGTTACCTGAGGGACCGCCTCACCCCCATTACATCGACCCATCCCACCTGGTCAGGCAGAGAGGGCATGCTACAGTCCCTGTCCATGAGAGATTGTCGATTGGCAGGATCCAGGAAGAGGGCCTTCTCTGCCATGGCCCCCACTGTGTAGAATAACTTACCCCCAGAGGTAAGGCAGGCCCCCACTCTCCTGGCCTTCCAAAAGGGGGTCAAGACTTGGCTATGCCATCTCGCTTAGGGTGGGAGGTAGGCTAGTCAATCATGGAGGTGGTTGGCACCTTGATGAGGCCCTGGAAATTTTTATTGAGACTGTTGTTTCACCATCTTGTATTTTTCATTTTGTGTATTTTGTATTTATATAATGAATGTTTTTATGATATTTTAATCTATTATCTTAATTCAATTGTAAACCACCCAGAGTCACTTGCTGAGATGGGTGGTGAAGAAATGTGATAAATAAATAAATAAAATAAAAATACAATTTATAGTGAAACACTACTTCTTATATTTGTCTGTTTTTCTCCCTCTCATCTTCTGTTTCTTTTATCCTTTGATGGGAGCTTTTATACCCTATTTATGGAAATCAATAAAATCTTGGTGTGGAAATCACATCTCTTTTGAACTAATAAGTCAAACTAATGAATTGATAAAGTAAATCAATTGGAATTGCATATTTCCATTCTGTGTCTGACCCAAGACAGGGGTGATAACATTCAGTAACTTTAAAAATCATCGATAGTAAGAGTCTAAGCTGTGGTATGAATGATTGAACACCGCTGCTGGATTGATGGCTCTCATTGAAATGCACTCACCTAACATGTTTGTTTGACCTTGCTAATCCTCCTTCCCCACCTATGTGAAATCTCTAGTGTGGATTTGACTTCCTAATGAAAAAAATCTGCAAGGGAGGATTATATTTTGAGTTTATTTTACCTTAGGATACTTGAGGCAATTATACTGGCAGATTTTAAAGGGGTGGGGGGAGACAATATTCAGGTATATATGACGAACGTGAATTTCTTATATACAAAGAATGTGAATTTCTCTGAAACACACATTACAAATGCTACAGAAATTTGTCTCAAAAACAACAGAAGAGGGTTGCTCAGGAAAACCAATTAATTACAAAAGATGAGGAGTCTTTTTCTTGTGTAGTAAACTTTGACCTAGCTTTAAGTGATATGCCATATGTTGGAAAAAGTGGTGGAACATTGAGATACTCAGTTTATCTTTAATAAACAGTTTATGTTTATTAGCATAATGCCTAATAGACATAATTGGCAAGCATAATGGTGATCTTGTAATAGTGATGATGGGCATAACCTTAAAATGTAAAGGAAAGATAGGTTTTGCCTTTGCTGTTGTGAAAGGGATGCTGACATGCTGAGTTAAATTATAATGTGATTTGCATGACATGGTTTCTGGCTTATGTTGTGTAAAGCTAGCCAATCATAGCTTATTTAACAAATTATGGTTAATTGGGGTTTAGTGCATTGTGTGACTCCACCTGTGTATACAATGGCAGGTTGCAGCATTGCACATGGTACTATGAATAGATATACATAGCATGACAGCCATTAATTGCATAGTTAATACAGTAGCATAAAGTTTTCAGTAAAATACTCCCATGGGCATCGGGGTGGACGGGGGACAACACAAAGGGAACTAGTGACATCATGTGTGTGTTCAGGCCATTGCACAAAAGATACAGATAATTCACATCATTTTTGTTATGGTGTCATTACACCTGTGACATCATCATGATTGTACTAAACATTCAGTATGAGAATGCAAGCAACATCAAATGAACTGCAGTTCTTGAGAAAGCAACAATGGAAAAATAGCTTATCAAACATATTGCTTCAGGACTATCTGTCAGTCTTTTGAGGTAGACCAGGACAGAAAATAGACACCAAAGAACTACTGGAACTCTACTTTATAGGATGAAATAACAGAATCTTGGAAGCCTGACAGAGATTTTCTCTTCTCCCTGTTACACCAAAGAGAATCAAGGCTGGACAGTCTTCAGTTTCCTTTTCACTGCTCGCTGTCTTTCCCAGCCAAGGAGATGTTTACACAATGGCTGTTGCATATCTTCTACACTATTCTAGTGTTTATATTTTACTGCATGGTGCAAATGTATCATACATGTATGTCACCAAAAAAGAATGTTGCTTTACAATTCTCTCTTTGATGAATTTCCTTTACATTTCAGTACTTCCACCATAATGGCTTGCATATGTGCTGCTCTGTTTAGGAATCTGAAATAGTTTGATTCTGATCCTTGTGTTTTCAGAGGGTAATGTTAAATTTGACATTATTAAGTCCCAGGCAGATCATTGGGTATATGTTCACCTCTAAAAATACAAGCCACCTCTCCATTAAATTTAATGGTGTTAGAACAACCATATTAGAGAAATGTGGTATAACCTGTTTAAAACAACCACTCCAGGGAGCAACAAAATCATCCTACCAGACATGTCCTAAAAATAAAGTATTTCAAAATACATGCTTTTGATAGTTTTCTTTTCACTTCCAGAGAGTAGGTGGTATGGGAAGAACAGCTTTAAAAAAATTAAACACAGCTTAAATATATTCAATTACTTAACTACAATACCTAAGATGAAAATGGTTGTCTGCCCAAATCAGACCTCCTCCCCACTGCTATAGAATCAGTGCACTGATACTTAACAGCTTCCAAATGATTTATTTTGTTCAACTTGCTCCAATTTGCCTGACATTATTCCTTATTAAGAATGCAACGATAAACATAAATAACAGAAATATGCATATGATTGTGCTGTAAAGGAGTTGTAGAATATAAAACCTGCTGCAATGTATTGCTTAAATGAAGAAATAAGGACATTATTGGCTAATTTAATTGCAATCACTTCATTCCCAAATTCAAAACAGTATTTAATGTACAGGCAGTGAAATGAGATAATCTCCTCCCCAGCCATTAGCAGTGTTGTCGACCAGCCACTTACAATACACAGCTTAGAGATTTTATTAATGTAACCCCAATGTGACCTTAGCCTAGATTTTTTTCGCTGCTTTGTTGCCATGTTTCTGAAAATAGCTGGCACGCTTTTACATACTGTGGTTTTTGGCAATTGCTCAGCTATGGCATACAGGGATTTAACCTTAGTAAAAAAATATCTGTCCCATCTGAACATTTCCAGAAGGCTTCATGGTGCATTCATGATATTGAAACATGGAACCCTGGAATCAAAAGAGCTCTGCTTATTCATCTGGACAGACGAAACCTTTTCCTTTGTGCCATTTTCAGCCTTGTTGTATCTGAGTCCCTGCATTAACATTCATTTCAGGATATGCTTATTTTTTGCCTATCTATGGAAGGGGCTTTGCTCTGTCCATTCTGTAGCTCATATGTCTGCCAATCACAGAAGCTTGGGGATTCGGGGGGTGGGGGGAAGGGCCTAATTGTACCATCAAAAGGAGCACACAGATGAAGGACACCGAAACCACCCCTTCTAGGCCTGTCACTTTTGTGCACATTCAGGCATGTCACTCCAGTCTTCTTCAGGAACAGAAGCGAACTGTATTGGGAGAAGTATGCCTGAGGCCATGGATCATAGGAAGGAATCACCGTACAGGATGGACAGCTTACCTCTCCATACCTGTATAATTCTTTTATAGTTAAAATTCCTCCATCATCTCTCACCCACTTGATTTACAATTGATGAAGGGATTAACAAGCCAACATGGCTTCTATCCTTGCAACTAACTACTTGGACCTTTCACCCTTCAAATTCCTGAAAGGCAAGACCTTCCCTTACCTGACACTATTTCATACCTCAGGTTATTTACATGGTTGAATAAACAATTGAAACATTAAGGCTAACTTTGAAATCAGCCTTTGTTTCATGACAGCATTCCATTTTCTAGATTCCAAATGTCCAAGAGTTTAAGTGTAAAAGAATCATGACCTGTTACAGTGCATATATGCAGCAGATATACTGTATGTTAGATTTCTATTTCTTTGGAAATAAAAGTATAAAGGAAAAATTAAAAGGGTTTTCACTGCTTGGGGAAAAGTGCTGAAACTAAGGGGTACACATTTCTTCACTTAGGAAAAAAGAAATGAAATGCACAGGGGCATATCTGGTGTGTGTAAAAAAGATTCTGGAGTCATAGATCATGATAAGCTAAATATGAATCAGTCAAGCTATGGCTGCAGGAAAAAAAAAGACAAATGTAATTATAGATGACATCAATTAAATACATTTTCAAACTCACAGGAAATAATAGTTCCTTTATATTCAGCATTAGTCAAACCTTACCTTGCTACAGTGTCCAGTTCTGGGCACACAATTTAAGAACAAGTCAAATACTTAAAGAGGTGTCACAAAGAAGAATACTATACCAGAGTGCAGGACATGAATAATGATCTTAAATTACAGGGAGGAATATCCTGACTGAATAGGAGGAGGAAAACCTCTGAACAGTAACAATTCAATAAGGAACCTATTATTGGGGGGTGGGGGAACTCCAGGTCACTGGATGTGTTCAGGGTGAGACTGGACAGCCATCTGTCTGAATTGCTTTAATTTTTGCTCACATCAGTTGATTGGAGCAGCCTGTAAATAAATACAATAATTTAAATTCCTGCATAATCCAAGTAATTAGACATGGTAGTCTAAATAGCCCCTTCAAATTGTATGGTTTAAAATTCTATGATTCCGTATGCTGGTGGAACTTCCATGCAGCAATATATGGCAGTCAAGAGCAATAATAAGCACCTGCATTCAGAGACATTTGAGGGTTAAAATAGTTTTATCTAGTTTAACATTGTTTCAGAGGTTACATGGGTCATTTTAACTTACAGTTCACCTGGGCTGGAGCAGGTAAGCAGAGAAAAGTTTCAGAGACACATATGAGAGCCTAAAAGTCACAATACATATATCTGAGAGTAGCAGCAGGCTTCTCCCTCCTTTCCCACCTCTCAGGAATATACCCAAACTAATGATTAACCCTTTTAATCCCAATTCAGTCATGATTCAGTTCTGTCGCTATTCAGGTTCAGTTTATACTTTTCTCATCTGATGTCCACCATATGATGTCCACCATACTCCTGAAATAAGAAGAGAGATACATATAACATACACATCTGGTTAGTATCTCCATTAGCATAGCATGCTTGGATAGCTTAAAGTTAATGTTGGGTAGATTTTTTAAAAGGTTTAATATGCTAACCAGTTTGTGTAGTTAGTTCACGGTTTGGCATCTTGTGCAAGCTCAGAGAATGGGTTAATTCAGTAAACAGACTAAGTGAAAGAAGCCATGCAAAGTATTTTCTGAACTGATCATATTCAAAGGCATTTCAGGTTTGTATTGTTGAGGTTCTGCATGCTATTATACTTGTCCAGTTTGCCACTTGAACTGAAGGGCAGTGTTGGGCAGGTGGTGGAGATAGTCTACAAGGCATGTTGTTTTAATCAAGGCACGTTGATTTTCCAGGCCCTCAGAAGTCTTCCATGTGCTTTTCACTTACATCTAGCCATGTTTAATCTCTAATGTCAGAGAGTCTGCTGTGCTGGCAATTTACATACTTATTTTCTGTCACTTACATGAATCAAGGATTAATTTCTTAGAAAGTGTGAGGATAGACTTCTGTTCTTGAAGCAACTGTATATTCAAATCACACAGAGGGATACATCAACCAATACAAAAGAGGAATGTTTTTTTGGGGGAAAAATTAAATGTCTTCAAAGCTCTTTCACAGCTGAGAAACAAAATCATCCTGAATATTTTCCCATTCCAGAGACATGTGAAAAAGAAAAGTAGTTTGGACAAAGGACAGAAGCTTGCACGCTACAAAATAGTACTGAGTTGAAGCTACGACTGGGGCAAATTCACACATAAAGTCAAGGAAGAGAGAAAGCTTCACCACAACTCATGAAATTATCATGCTCCCTACATTCTGTCATAAATTGGAAAAAGAATACCCCCAGACACCTTGCCAAAAACCTGGATGGCAGCAAACATACTAACTCATCTAGTGGTCTTCTGAATTTTTACAGATACCAAAAATGGTATTTCTAAAAAAAAAAGAAAAGAAAAGAAAAAGTTTTGAACACATTATCTTTAAAGGTATAAACCACCAACAGCTGAGATTTCTGAGACTCTAAATGGATTTTAAGATTCACCTAATTGTGCAGTCCCTGGTGTTCTCTGAGCCTTGTTGTTTTCTTGCAGACATTTCATTGCCAGACTAGGCAACCTCTTCAGTGCAAAGAGGGAGTGGGCCTTGCTCTTTGTTTACATACAGTGGCTTGCCCTGCTTGTGTTGGTGGGGGTGTTGTTCTCTCCTTGGGAGTTCTTTGATTGGGCTGTTGTTTGCTGCTTGGTTAATAGTTAATAGTTCCTTGATTAGGGTGTATTGTGCTGTTTGATGGTTCATCTGGTGTTAATCCTAGTGTTGATTTTTGCATATCTGGGTGTTGATTGCTGGCAAGAGAGTGTACTGGTCTTTTGGCTTTCCTATTGTCTCTTTTGAATGGTATGTAAATGTTATTTACCTCTATGTGTCTGTTGATGGCTGCTTTGTCTGAGTGCCAGGCTTCCAGGAATTCTCTGGCATTTTTGGATTTGGCTTGGTTTAGGATGCTCACCGTTTCCCAGTTGAAACTATGGTTGAGTCTGTCCATGTGTTGTGAGATTAAGGAGTTCTCATTGTGTCTTCTGACTGCTAGTTGGTGTTCGTGGATGAGCTTTGCTAGTCTTCTGCCTGTCTGTCCTACATAGTGGCTGTTACAGTCTTTGCATTGTATGTTGTAAATAACTCCTGTTTTTTCTTCTTGGGCTATTGGGTCTTTTGGGTTGCTTAATATGTTTTGAAGAGTTTTATGTGCTACGGTGATGCCATGTGGTTGTAACAGTCTGTTGGTGGTTTCTGAGATGTTTCTGATATTTGCTTCAATTGGTATTCACCTAATTTTCAAGCATTTTTTTAAAGAAATCAGCACTGCACTGAGATGCAATCAATAGTTACATGCTCTTAGGCAGCCCATTTGATTTTCCCACACTGATTTAGTTATATTTGCTTGTTGATGGCTTTTTCCTCAAGAGCTGGATCCTCATGTTTTGGTATAACTCATTCACGTGTACTTGTTCACTTCCCAGATTCAGCCGCCTTCTGTATCTGTAGACTGTATAATCTCATCCCCATTTGCAGCTTATTCTATGTCCTACATTTCCCCAGGCTTTACTATTAGTAGAGTGAGTCAGACATCTGATTTAGAATGTCATGTAAGGAAAATAAATGGGCAGTTATGCCATTTTTATTATTCCTGAGTTTTTACTGTATCAGATGAAGGTAGTCTAGTGTAGGATATTCTCCTTAGGTGTCCAAAGATTACAATGCACTATGAGATGGATAACAAAAAAAATACGCCATTCTCTCTAGGGATGATCAAAATGGTCAATTTCCACTCTGTTGGTTTTTCATTTTTTCAATCCTCACTTTCTTCCATTGCATTTTGGCATCAGTTGTTTTTGTTTTTGTAAATGTTGCCAACAAAATGCCTTACATGTTTCTATGTGCTTTTCTTCTGACATATGCATCTCCTCATAGGTATATTTTTGTATGTAATTTTGCTTAATTTTGCTTAATAAATCAAGCATTCTTGTAAGTAATTCCCCATAATATACCACTTTTTGCTACATTCTTTTCCTTAATAATGAAATGGTGAATACCATGTTTATGTTTACTTTTCCTTTAAACAGGAAGAAATGCAGATATTGAAGAAAACTATAGTTTGGTTGGCAGTTTTGTTCCATAAATATAAACTGGGTGACTTCTAATTAGAATACAAATATAAAATTTATTCTGTGAGCATTGCTCAATTGTATGAAATTTAAGCAGGGAAAAACAGGATATTCCATAATCTCTCTTGTCCATTGTTCTTCATTTCTAACCATGTATTTGGTGGGAAAAGGAGAGTGGGCTTTAGCTAAAGGATTTATGCTGCAGTGTAGAAACTCAAAAACAAAATTAAGCTCTCTCTATATTATGTTTCCCCCCTTCTACATTATGGATGAAAATATCAGCAATAATCCAGAGAAAAGGTCACAGTAATCTTGTATTGAATATAATCTTTTCCAATAAATGAGCGAGTCATAGAAATAGCAACTTCAACGCCTTTAAAACAACGCTGCTGTTTGTTTCCAGGATAAAACTCATAAGGGTGGCTTATAAATTAGTGTTATCCTACAGCTTTCATGCAACTAGGTTAGAAAATATCAACAACAATCTTTGCTACTTTAGGATATGCAATACCCGTAAACAAAGAACTAGCATGGATTTCTCTAAAGGCACAGGGGAAGAATAGCAGGGTGCCTCTCAATTGTATCCTTTTGATGGACTTCTGTGCAACATTATATTTTGTTGAGAAGACCCTGCTATGTTTGACATAGTTTTATTTCACTTTCCAGATACCTGAGGACATGACATGGGATTATCCTTCAGGCAAATATGAGGATTAGCAGGACATTCCCTCTCTCTTTCTGTTTTTCTCTCTCTAAGATGAGAATTTCCTTAGGGAGACTAACTGTGATATAACTTAACAGAGAAACATCTAGTAGGTAAAGTACATCAACATCTGAATATGAATCAGTAATGCTATGAAGCCACAAGAGAAAAATAATTCTGTAAAACCATTGAATTTAAGAGGTAAATCATACCATCCTAATTCTGGAGAGAAAACATACTGCTGAAGAGGGTGCACTGTAGCCCTGTGAATGTCCCTGCTGCATTGTATCTACTTTTCTGCCCAAGTCCCAGGCATTTTTTGGATGCAGGTCCCAGCACAGCCACCATGCAGCAAAATGTGGCCCTCGTATGAAGAAGAGGGATGCCAGAAGAAAGTATAGAAAAAGTCATTAAGAAAAATCATGGTAGAAGTTGGGGCTTTAAATTTAGAAAGAAAGTGGATAAGGAGGAGGCAAGCTAGAGTTATATAAAACCATACCTGACATGGGATAAAGGTTTTTCTCTGTTTCTCTCAATATTAGAATCTGAGGGTTATTCATTGAAGCTAAATTGTTTTAATTGATTGTTTTAATTGATTGTTTTTATTGTAAACTGCCCAGAGTCCATCTGGTGGGGGGGAGATGGGAGGTGGCAAAATTTGAAAAACAAACAAACAAACAAACAAACAAAGGGTCTACAAAAGGAACTATGATTTTGCACAAAGCATAAGCAATGCATAGAATTCCTTGGCATTCGATGTGGTGGTGGTGGTCACCAATGAATCCAGCAACTGTTCAGTAAGGGCAGTATTACAAAGACACTGAAGAACTTCATGAGTAGTGGGACTGTCATTAGTTACTGCTAAACACTGATCTCATGTTCTGCAGATGAGCTTCTGGTCAACCACTGTGTGACACAGAATGCTGAACTACATAGGATTTTGCCCTGATCCAGCAGGGATCTTCTTACAAAGGTCTTCTTAAGAAGATCCCTGCTGGATCAGGGCAAAAGCCTCTGTAGTTCAGCATTTTGAAGGCATTTTGAAGACACTGGGCAGTGATGAATATAAATATAAGGTTCTGATGAAATGCTAAGTTCTTGGTCACAACCCTAGCTCTGTTTGACTTTCCTTGATTACTGTCACCATTATTCGTTTCTCTCTAACCATCATTGAGGATGCTCATCTGATAGAACTGGAAGCAAGCCCTTAAGTTATTTATCTGTAATTTTATAGAATTTCTTACCTGATTAAGCCAACAAATGTGTTGACCTTTAGGACACTGGTGAAAATTATTTTATTTGAAAGATGTTTAGGGTTTAGTATTTTTATTTGAATTGCAATTATATCTAAGCATAGCACAAGCTCTATTTTTCATATCACAGCAACAACTCCATGAGGCTGGTAGGGCTGAGGGAGAATGAGTGGCCCAAGTCACCCAGTGAACTTCTGAGGTTGAGGACAGATTTGAGCTGATCTGTCCCCATTGCTGGTCCAGCATCTTATCCATTTGACCACACTGGTTGTCACTTTGAAGACTTAATTAGAATATATTCAGTTTAGATAATAAATAATGGATTTTTTAAAAGTTTATTAATAATTTAAAGTATTGATATTTTACAACAGCACATTTGTTTTTTAATTGTTTTAAATGACTGTTATGAAACATAAATATAAAATAATTTAATATTATATAAATAGGTTAGTAAATAGGCCAGGTTTTATGAATGGGATATGAAACCACCCAAGTAAAACCTTTATTTGTAGAGATGTCAAACACTTCAGGAGCCCTTCTAAATTTCCATTTCTGTTCCAGAATTAATGTTGTCATTTGCATGTTATTATTTACCGTTTGGCTGCAGCTGCTGAAATGTCTTTTTAAAGAGAGGAAATAAAAGGAAAGAAGAAGTGAGAGATGCAGAAGCTCTGGAAGACTGCCATACACGAGCATACTTATTCTTTCTTTGTTTCTACTCAAAGCACACTTCACGAACAACATGTTCCCTTAAAAAAAAGAAGACTATGAAAGAGAGCAAGGGAATGTGAAATCCTCCTCCTCCTCCTCATTACACCTCCAACACAGGAAAACTCACCACTTCATGTTGAGCCTGTTCCACTGGCTGGCAACTTGTACTTTCAGGACATTCCTCCTAAAGTCTAGCCTGAACCTAATTCCTTGTACTTTTAACCAACTGGTTCTAGTCCTGCCCTTTGAAAAAATATACAGTAAGTCTACTACCTCATGGTCATCCATAGGAGTTACATCAACAACTTCAAAATGGCAGGCATGACTGGGACGATCAAAGCTCTGTTGCTTTTACTGCATTTGATCCATGTGATGCACATTAAAAGGGGCAGGGCCTTGAACAACTAGTTGTGCCCACCATTTTGATGTTGTTTCTCCCCTTCCCTGTTATGTAACAATCCTTCCAGTGTTTGAAGACTGTTCTCATTCCTTCCCTCAGTCACCTCTTCTGCAGGCTAAACATACCCAGATCCTTTAAGCATTCCTCATAGGGCTTGGTTTCCAGACCCCTCACCATCCTGGTAGCCTTTTCTGAACTTGCTCCAATTTGTCCTTTTTAGACTGCAGTGCCAGAATTGGATTGAATATTTCGTGTTGGGTCTGGCCAGGGCATAGAAGAATGGGATGATTATTTTCCATGATCTGGACTTTATACTCTTGTTAATGAATCCCAAAGTATCATTTGCCTTCTTAGCAACTACATCACACTGCTGATTTGTGTCAACAAGGATATTCTACTTATATTTGTGCCTTTATTTTTCCCACCCAGATGCAGCACTTTTCATTTCTTTACACAAAACTCCATCCTATTCATTATATCCCACTGCTCAAGGTTCTTTGGAAGTTCTCTCTCTCTCCTTGAAAACTTAGCCATCCCTCCCAGCTTTGGTCATCTGTAGACTTGATAAGCATCCCTCAACTCCCACATCCAAGTCATTAATAAAAGCATTGAACAGCACAAGGCTGAACAGAACCCGGTGGAAATCTACTTTCCTCCAAGCTGAAATGGACCCATTAATTAACTCTTTGGGTATGGTCATCAGCCAACTATAATACATTTAGCAATACAGTTGATATCCAGGAGGCCCTTTGTAAGATGGAAGGATCTATTTGGACCTCTTGCACAAAGTATAGGTAGTCCTCACCAACCACAACTGGGACTGGCAACGTTGCTAAGCATTGCAGTCTCTAAGTGAAAAATCAAGTGACTGCACTGGACTTGTGTCACTTCTGCTTCTGTCATTAAGTAAATCACCATGGTAGTTAAGACATCATGTGACCGTGACTTGTGATTTTACTACTGGCTTCCCCATTGACTCTGGTTGTCAGAAGCCAGTTACAAAGCACCCAAATGTCAGTCACATGATTTCAGGGATGCAAGGATTGGCCACAAAGCTGGTTTTTTTCCCAACCATCTGTCCTGTTCAGACTATGAGGCAGCCAGACAGAATTATTATCAAAACTCTTTATTTAAAACAACTATTTACAACAGTAAAGTCCTGGTGAATAATAAACCAAGCAATTTCAATCAAGACCACCCAGGCAATGATGGATGAACAGGCAAGGCTGCAGGATCAGACTGTGGCAGAACAGCAAGGCAGAATTCAGCTAACTCTCTGATCGAAGCTGTCAGGCTTGGTGAAGCTACAGTGCGTGGCAAGGCAGAAGCTGGAGGCAAGGTTCCGTGAACTGGCACGCAGATAGGACCAGACTGACACATGGAGGCTAGGCAAGACTGGACTGGAACCTCTGGGCAAGGCTTGGCTCTGGAGGCTAAGCTGGACTGGATTGGAGAGTCTAGGCGAGGATGAGATCTGAAAGCAAGGCTGGGTTGGACTACAGAATCTAGGCAAGGCTGAGAACTGGAAGCAAGGCTGAACTGGACTGGAGAGTCTAGGCAAGGCTGAGAGCTGGGAACAAGACTGGACTGGACTGGAGAGTCTAGGCAAGGTTTGAATCTGGGAGCATACCTGAATCTCACTGGAGCAATGCAATGAGGCTTGGAGCTGGATGCGAGGCTGTGCTCAGCAGGGACGGCAAGGAGAGGCTCGACTGGAACGGCTTGTGCAGAAGATGGTTCCACTGCGGTAGAAGATGCTGGCAGTGGTTCCACTCTGGCTACAGGCAAAGCTTCTGATGCAGGTAATGGCTCTTCCACAAATGCTGTGAGCTCAAAGGATCGGTTCTCTCTGGCAGCTTGCTCCTTGCACGCCTGCCTTTTAAAGCAATCCCTTCCGTGCCTTTTCTCTCCTGCAGCCAATCGAGCTGCCTTCTGATTTGCACGCTTCTCAGCTCTCCTGTCTCGAGTGCTGATTGGAGAATTCAAATCCCCCTCTGGAGTTTGTCCAACCCACGTCTGCAAATTCTCTGTAATGATTGCCTATTCAAAATCACTATCAGACTCACACAAGGCTTTCATGGATATCTGATTTAATAATGAATAGTATGCAGGATCACAAGCAAAGCTGAGAATAGTAAAAGCGTGGGATGTCTCCCAATAAAACCCCAAGCAGCTTCCAGTCCCTCCTCCCAAAGTCAGTACAATTCCATTCCCTGCAGGTGCCCCTAATGGTTCCTGCCGGTCTGCAGGATATATCCTTGACCAGGCGAGATAACCCAAACATGCATTCCTCATTCTTCCTTCCTCGCATCGCAGCCTGGTACAAGGAACAGGAGCAGCCCCCTTCCATACAGCGACTCGTGTCAGCACCATAGCATGGGAATACGTTACAATGTTTTCCAGGAACATTGGAGCAGGGACCATGACATTCTCCCGCTCTGCTGAATCACTTCCTGGTTCAGCTTTTCCAAATCTCTCCCGGTGAGTTTCGTTTTCCACTTCTGACTCTGTATAGGTTTTGTTTTCAGAGTCAGAAGCTGGCTCAAGCCTCACACCATCGTAACTTTGAACGGTCGCTAAACAAGGCAGTTGGTAAGCAAGGACTACGTGATATATTGATTGTTGTTGTCAATTCTATTTTCAGAATTTTGGGTCATTACTCTATTGTTTGCTTATTTGTTTTAATTCACTGTTAGCTGCCCAGACTCTCAGTAGCAAGATAGGTGGTCATATATATTATATATATAAACAAACAAACAAATAAATAATATTGTAGTACAACTAACAATACTATTATCTACTATTTTATTAAGGAGAATTCAGATAGATCTGTAGTTTCCTCAGAACTCCTTCCTCCCCTTTTGAAGTTCTTTTCTAGACTCCACCAGGACTTCTCAAAGATTTCTAAAAGGGATTCTACAGGCACCTCTGTAGTTTGTTTGGTATCTAGGATATAATCCAGCTGGCCCTGGAGACTTGAATTTGTTAGCTAAGTTCTCCTTGTCTATCCTATATTGCTGTACCTTCCTTCCCCCAGTGGCATAACACTGACAAGTTCCATTTTATTCTGGGAAAAAAAAAGATGCAAAAAGGAGTTAAGAAGTTCTGCCCTCTCATCATAAGCCTTTGACAATTCACCATTTCCTTCTTGCAAAGGACCTTCCTACTCCTTGCCTTTCCAAGGTTGTCTCTTTAATTTAAAAAATATATATCCTGCCATATCTACATTGCCTCCCATAAAGTAGCAATGTTTGTGGAACTCAGACCTATCTGTTTCTTACAAAGCCTCTTCATTCTAGTGCTGGATGTGTGAGGATTACAACCTAGCAAGTAGGTTGACAAAAGATTCTGGTACCTATAGTTTCCACACATCTTAAGGGTACAAAGTTGGGGAAGGTCGTCCAATACATTGTTGGTGGTTTGTGTAAAGTATTTATTCTGTCTTTTGATTTCTTCTTTTCACTGATCACGGGAAAGTGCAGGTACCCATGGGTAGCCCAGCCCAATAAAAAAATCAAGTGAAACAAGCATACGACAAGGACTTCTTTGTGAGCATTTGTATAGTAGCAATGTATAGCACCATCCAGCCATCACGTGGGCAATCATCAGTTGTAAACAGGCTGTAGATTAATGCTTGTTTCCCAGTATGCAAAAAAAGTATTTTGGATTTCCATTTTTCACATCCCTTTACTAGTTAGGAAAGTTGAGAAATCATAAAATAGTTGTCCAAGGCACTGTGACCCATTGTTCAAGAAGAGTATCCAAACTTTGATGGAAATCAAGGAGAAGAGGTAACATATTGGAAAAGCATATACCACGTGTGGCATCCAGTCTGGGAATCTGCAGTTCTCCATCCTGCCACAAAAGGATGCTGCCATAATTCCTGCCATAAATACCATAAATTTGTGTTCTTCTACTAATATATTGTATTGGATGCTGTCATAACAGTTTTGCTTTTTCATTTCCCCTTTTATGTTGCCTTAGGGAGAACAAACTGAAGAATGTTTCAGCAGAGAGAGAGAATCTATTCCAACAAGACTTCTGATGAATAGGTGTTTAAGATAAAAAATATGATTATCATAATTATAGCTTTGTGCCAGAATGCTGACAGTTGTTTACTCTGGCCACATATATTTCCTTAGCTTTAAGCTTAGTGTTTATACTCGCTGTGTGCCACATCTTTCAGTCAACTTTATACTGTTCTTTCCTCTCTTTTTCCACTTGATGCAAACTACTATAACATGTGTTCTTGCAGAATAATATTGTGCACTTTAGGAGGTTTATGGAATTATAAAAGTTTAGCAGTGACTAGTTCTGATCTGTTTAAGTAGCTGGGAAGGTACCTCACTTTTAGGTGGTTCTTGCCTTGGAATGGTGAAATATGGGGCAATAAACTCTAGAAATGGCACACCTACATATTATAACAAGGCAATAAAAATGAAAGAAATGACACATGCAGTACATAAACTCTCCAAAGTGAATTATGCATCTCTTGGGAATTCATAATCAATTGTTGAATTATGGTACAATGAGTATAATATTTTTTCTGTGTTCGAATTTTCTAGTCAAGGTGATGGCATCTTGTGGTGGTGTACAATAGGGGTGTGGAGATAGGAGCAGAATTGTTTCAAGGAGACACTTTGTCTTGGAGAGGAGCATTGTACTACTATGATACCCCTTGGAGAAGAGTTACTCTGCCTGGACAAAGAGCTGGAGCTGGGAGGGGGAACAATCTGCCTCAATCAACAGCTCTTCCTTACAAATAGTAGCTTCTATGCATGGTGGTCATTTCCACGTTAGAGACTGACTTATAGTGCCTTCATACCATCTCCGAGCCTTTGCTAAGGTGATACAGAGTTTCTTCTTTACTGCAACATTGGCATACCAATGGTTGGATGACTCTTGAAGAAACAGCAAGTGTCTAGTGGGGAAATTATCAAAGTGAAACAACCATTCCATGGAATAACACTACTTTTCTTTGTGGAGGTGCTTTGGAAGGACACTTTACTTGGGTATTCCACAAAGACAAGCAGTTGATGGGTGGGACTAAAATAAAGAGAGAGCACCCTCAAAGTCCTCCAAAGTTAGAACTAATTTCCTCTGTTTCAATCAAATTGCATCATTCTAATGCACACTTATGCTACATTCCTTCTATGAAAGAGCTAGTGATACTGAAGTAAGGTGTATTTTTCATGATGAGTATATGCATCTTTTGGTACAATTTTTGTCTTACTCTTCTTCCAAGTGGCTATATAGGTATACATGTCTGCATTTAGGTAGCTGTATTTTTCCTATAAGATGGATTAACCTAAGAGCTAGTTATTTGCTTCAAGTTATCCTGTAAACGTGTAGACTTAACATATTAGCCACTGAGTAAAACAACTACAGACAAAGGAAGGGACTGAGAAATCATTAAAAAAGTTCAGTAAAGTATTAATAACTCTATGCATGTGTGAACATACTGTATATATGGGAAGGCTTACATAGAGGTGTTCCTCAGCCTTCAGCTTCCATATGACTAAATCAGCATTTTTCCCCTAAACACAAAGCTAATATACAGCCCAGTTTTAGTTGCACTGACTTCAACAACAAAAATGAGGACATGCTTAACTCTCTGCTAAAGTGTTCAGCTTTAGCTGGCTTGTAATTTGTATAGAATTTTAATTCATTAATATGTCTAATGAACATTTTAAAATGTTCAGTAAGTTTTTTTTTTAAAAAAAAGTTGTGTGGATCTTAATACTGTGTTTTCTTGATATTTTCCCCAAAAGAATTTGCTAAAAAATATGGTATAGTTTTTTTTTTTCCCCCTAACATTACATTTGGGGAGAGGATCAGTTTCAATTCAGGGAAGACTTCCTTTTCATAAATACTGTACACTGTGCTGGAGAAGCAATCCTTAATGCCCACACCAAGGCCCTTGCTTCTGTAAAAGGGAGTACTGTGTATTTTTGTATTCTAACTAGGAATCCATTTTCTCTTTCATATTTTGCCTTGGATCAGAGGCACTTGGGTACATTAGCCCTCTAAGTAAACAGCTGTATATTTTGGAAAAGTAGAACAGGTATACTCAGCATGTGGGTCATAAGATTTGGAGGCCAAGGAAAAGATTGATTGATTGATTCATTCATTCATTCATTCATTTCCAAAGCACAATGCTGTGCTTCACTTGCAGCGATGCAAGCTGACTTGAGGTTTATTCTTGATCTATTATGTAAATTGAACCCAACACGACAATGCGACCTTTCCTTGACATGTCAATAATGCCACCCAGAAACAGCAGGCAGGGCAAGGCTGGCATTTCTTGTTTCCCTCACACCTCTTCCCCTATCACAGTTCAGAAACCGGTTGGCCTTCTCTGCATCTGCTTTTCATAAGAAAAAGCAAATGTTATCTATGGACAACAATTACGTTGGTGCCATATTTAATTGTATTTGTTCCTAAATACAATTCATATCATGTTCCTAAATATGATAGGTCTTGCCTGCCCAAACATTTAGTCTTGGAAATTCCTTCTAGTTTCCTTTTATTGTTGCAACCAGTGACCTGAACACTGTTTGACAAATAAAAACAGGGAAAGGATTAAGCTGAAAATATTTTAGAACTGCATAATGACTGGGCAGTCTAAGAAGTCTAAGAAGTCAACTTTTTTTTTGTTTTTGGTCTGGGTAATGAACTCTAATAATGACACCATCAGGGAACCACATTTATTTCTTCCCTTGAAAAGTGGGACAAAAGGTCACATAACTTTCAAAGATGCCTGTTTGATTTAGTTGTGGGTCCTTGTCACTGAAGCATCTTGGCTGTACTATTTAATTCTTCAACACAATGAATTTTATGGTCTTGCTACAGGGCAGCGCAGCTGTATTCTTTCAATTATTCCTCTCTTGTATTTTATAGGGAACACACTTTAGCGTTTGGGGAGAATATTGCAGACTGCCAGTGCATTCTCTTTCTGTATCCTGTGGGATAACAGGGAAAAAAGCATTTATGCATAATCCCTTTCAGTGAATAATAATTAAAATACAAAGTTGGGATGGCTAGATGAACATTCCATATAATCCAGTGAGTATTCTAGAGTCCAACTGAAACTGAGAAGAAATGAAAAAGGGAAATGATATTTCTCAGCTCCTCTTCAGTTTAATTACAAAGAGGATTGGAAAAAATACAGAATTCTGCAAACAATCATCTAATATGTGAATGGAGTTGATTCAGACTGAGTATAACCATGTCCCTGCAGGTTTGCAGTGCTACCAGCCTCCTGTTCCCCATATTTTCAGGTCACATAAGGAGGACAAGTGGGGAAAGGTAAAGTGCAATGAAGTCATTTTAGATTCCCAGACTAAGTGACATTCCAGCTGTCCCTCAGCTAGAAGCGTCCACTGCTGTGAGGCCTTGTCATCACCGTTTCTTGTCACTAGGATGAGCTAGTGACAATTACAGTGGATGGAAGTTGTTCTTATGCCACAAATTTTGGTGTATGGCAGGGAGGGGCTGCTCAGAGGCCTGAGTGATAACACAAAGAATTTTTAAATTCTATAGTGATCATTTCAAAGATTGGCCACCTGGTTAATTGTAGAATAGACAACTGAGGCTCTATGATGTATCTTCAAAGTGACAATTGTACATAAAAGAAAACAAATATTTGTAAACATGTATATATCTATACTTTCCACATAATATAGGTGAAGTTGCATCATTACATAAAGCCCATTAAGCGTGAAGGACTTCGAAACAAACAAACAAATATCCTGTATAAAGTGCTTGAATGATATTGCTCATAATACACATTCTCATTTGTGGAGTATATCTTCTTCAAGCACATTTTCAGGAATATGGGCTTTTATGTTTCATTTCTATCTGGAATCCCTATTACTATCACAATCTTGAATTGTTAATCCTCCAGCTTCATCTTCGATATTGTTCAGGTATCAGATATTGTCCCAATCTTCTTGAGAAGACCAAACTAATTGCTTCAAACAGCTTTTTGTGTACATCATTAAGGTTATAATTCTTTGCCCATCTCCCTGTGAAAAAGTCTGGCTGAACTCAGGAGGACTTGCTATTAAGCGGACAAGTATAGAATTGCAGTAAAAGCATCATATCCATAACTCCCAAATGAAAGCTGAGAGTCTTCTGGATACGCAGCTGGCTTATCCTTCAGGCAGCTCTTCTGTGACTGGCAATGAAGCATCAAGACAGCAATTTGAGTACTGTTGTTACATATGCCATATTGTCCATGCCTGAGTTACTTCAAGTGAATGCAATAATCCTTTACTTTAACCCTGAGCTGAAGTCACAGAGCATAAATCAGCATTTGCTCAGTTTTTTGATGCAAGGCCATTCCTGAGTAAAGTCCAGGAAGGTCAAAAGAGGAATGCTATTCACTCAGCATGACGACTTTGGGCCTTCAGAGTGATGTACACTTCACCCTTCAAAACAGTCTCATCTTTGGGATGTTTAAAGTGTGAGCATACGGGTGTGAGAATTGCAGTATACAATTTGGGATGATGTGAATTTTGATCACCCTCTGAAGAATAGGTGTCTGCTGACTGTGGTGTAACTGTCAGTTAATTGCTTGTTATATTATACTTTAAATTCTGTTACTTTAAGTGTAAGATGCTCTGATTTATTTCCAGTTGGAGCAGCATAAAAGCCCCAGTAATAAATAAAATATATGCTGCCTGATTTATTTGAATATTTCACTAGTGAACTTCCATTTTTTATGAATAACATACATGCTAGTGATATTTTAATATTTTGAAAAATCTGTTATTGCCTCCAAAATTCAATAGCATGATTTGCCACTGAATTGTGGCAACATGATGTAACTTGCAATATATAATGCTTAAAAAGTATTAAGTGTAACATGATAGCTTTTTTTTTTTTTTAATCATAAAGGCATTTCAGAGATTTGGGTAATTTTTCTTAACTTTTCATCCAGGCCCTGCCTGATTTTTATCCTGACCATGCTCACTTTTTAAAATCTAAGCCTATCTAGCAGCAGCATTCCATTCAAACACAAAGCATGTATTTTTACAGTATATTCTTCACAACACGGTCTTATAGCCCCTTACCCAGGGCAGTAATGTGTAGAATTTTGGTTGGGTGGATTTATTTATCTAATAATTTATCCATACCTTTCCACCTCCACTGCCATGCCATGTGTTACTATTAATTCTTTCCTGATTGGATGAGGTGGGGTGGGGGTAAGGGCAAAAAATATAAAGGACAAGAAGAAGAAATTATTTAAATATAATCCAATCAGAAAATGAACTAATGAAGTAGACCAGGAGTTAATAAAAGACTGGAAAGACTGCTCAAGACGTATCTGCAGAATGCAGACATGCCATACTGAGAATATAGAATAGATATAAAGCCAGGCTGTGCCTGAAAACACTTCTGTGGATCTCAGCACAAGTAGCATTCCATAGAAGAGAAACAGCAGGCAAAGACAAATAGTTAACGTACCAGGAATTAGTGGAAAATCATCGAGGGGAATATAAAATTAAATTAAGAGAGCAACTAATGGCAGAAGGATATAGTTGTCAGTCGTTTTCCCATTTACAGTTATCAGAAGGATTCAAAATGGATAAAAAGACTTACGATATGGTGCAAAGTAAGGCAGAATTTGAAGTACAATTGTGTACTGATGATGAACATGTACTTACTAAAATGTATAAACGTTTGAAATTTGAAACAGAGGAAGAACAGTTTAAAGAATGTATGATAAAGTGGGCTAAGAATTTTAGTTATAATATACAGATGGATCGATGGGAAAATATGTAGCTAAAAGGGTTGAAATTTACATTGAGTTATGATCTTAAAGAGAATTTTTATAAAATGATG
This sequence comes from Candoia aspera, assembly GCF_035149785.1. Classification (NCBI taxonomy): domain Eukaryota; kingdom Metazoa; phylum Chordata; class Lepidosauria; order Squamata; family Candoiidae; genus Candoia; species Candoia aspera. Next base: position 70,877,893 of record NC_086153.1, on the reverse strand, counting down.
TATTATTGGTACATGACTCCAGAGGAATTATTTAGAATTTATAAAGGCATTTCAAATGTATGTTGGAAATGTGAACAACATGAAGGGACATTTTATCGTGCTTGGTGGACATGTAAATTTTTGGATTCAAATACAAACTTTGATACAGAGGATTTTAAAGATTAATATTCAATTGAAGTCAGAACTTTTCCTTTTAGGATTGATGAATAAAGAGTTAGAAAAAAAGCCATGGAAGATTATTTCAATATATGATTACTGGGGCGAGATTACCACATGCACAAAAATGAAAAGATGGAGGAATGGTTGGTGAAATTGACAGAACTTGCTGAAATGGACAAACTGACCTCTTTGATTAGGGAAGGGACAATATCTAAATTTATTGGTGACTGGAAACCCCTTATGAACTTTGTGCATAAAAAAGAAAAAAAATGAACTTGTGATTTATGGTTTTGATGATCAGACAGGATAGATTATAGAAAGAAGAGAGTCATGATGTAACTTTAGAGAGAGAGGTTAAATACAATTGTACTTATAACTGCTGTGAAGAATATTGGAAGCTGCTTCTTTGTATCTATATATTTCTTTATATCTTTCTCTTTTTTCTCTTTTTTTCTCCTTTTTTCTGATTGCACTTTTACCTCTTTCTTTTATTTCTCTCTTTTCCTTTTCCTTTTCTCTGTTCTATTTTAGTTTGTATTAGTTCTTATTGCTGCTATTAAAACTTTCAATGCATATATATTTATCTATTTACTGTCTATATATGTATATACTGTATATGTGTCTGTGTGTATTTATATACACACATACATACACATACTGTATATACAGTATACATGCAGTATATATGCAGTATCTGCAGAATGCGGAGAAGTTGAATGGATTTTAAAAATCTGTATTTACTACAGGGGACAGAGGACAGATACGTAAAGGAAGGGGTCTACACTGTTTGTAACTACAGGTGGTCCTTCCTTAATGATCATTCATTCAGCAACTGTTTGGCCTTACGATGGCACTGAACAAATGGTATTTACAACCAGTCCTCAGAGTCATGGCCATTGCAGCATCCCTGTGGTCAGATGCTCACAATCCAGGAGCTCAGTGACCAGCTCACAATTATGACGTCGCAGCATCCCGGCTTCACTGCCAGCTTCCAACAAGCAAAGTCAATGGGGAAGCCAGCAGGAGGTTGCAGATGGCAACCACGTGATGTCGTGCTTAGCGATGATGTGGGATTCACTTAATGATGGCAATCGGAAGTGCCAGAATTGCTGTCGCTAAGTGGCACAGTTACATGATGTTGCACTTTATGACTGCGTTGCCTAGTGATGGAAATTCCTGTCCCAATTGCTGTCATTAACTAAGGACTACCTGTAATGACAAAAGAATCTTGGGATCATAGTGGAGAGCTCAGTGAAAATACCAACTAATTATGAGACAGCTATGAAAAAAGCAAATTCTATGCTTGGTATCAGTGGGAAAGGTGCTGGAAAAAAATGTCAACATTGTATTGCCCTTATACAAATATATATGAAATACTGCATACCAATCTGCGTGCCACATCTGGAAAAGGCTATAATAAAGGTAGAAAAAATACAGAAGAAGGCAGCCAAAATGTAGGAGTCAAACATCTTCCCTACATAAATAGCTAAAATGTATCTTCATTTATTTTGATTTATACTCTGCCCTATCACTTCACAGTGCTTAGGGCAGCTTCCAGTGATAAAATCATAATAAAAATGGGATTAACATTTCAAAATATTAAAATAAACTTTTAGAATTAACCATTATTTTAAAATATAAAATGGTTAAAAAGTAATTCAAACTACTTTGACAGATCACTCAAATGTTGGACTCTTTAGCTTGGAAAAAAGGCTATGGGAGTGGGGTGTCCATGAGTGAGGAATTAAAGTCATGGAAGTTATGGAGAAAATGAACAAGGAGAAGTTCTTCTCCCTCTCTCTAAACTCTACAACCAAGATCATCCAGTGAAACTGATTGGGAAGAGATTTAGAACAGACATAAGAAAATACTTTTCACATAACATGCAGTTATCCTGTGGAATTCAGTAGCACAAGACTTGGTGATGGCCACTATGTTAGCTGGCTTTAAAACAGATTGGATAAAATCATGGAATACAAGTCTATCAGAGATAATTGGTCTAAATATTATCACCAGGTTGAGGGCAGCATGCAGCTGCAGGAGAGCAGTGGCAGAAGTGTGCACTTCCACTTCCTACTTGCAAAGATTCACTGTAAGAATGAAAATGCTGGATAAAGCTGGGCTTTAACCCGATCCAGGTTCTTATCTTCTAGAACAGGAGTCCCCAAACTTCAGCTCATTGACCCCTTCATGAAGTTTCAGATTCTTTCTTGACCCCCCCAAACATTTATTGCATGAAAATAATTTAATAAATACTACTTCAACCAATAGCACTATGAATAACCACCACCACCACCACCACCACCACAGCAACAACCCCTTGGATAGTCTCATCAACCATTAGGAGTCGATATTGACCCCTTTGGGGTACCCTGTTCTAGGCAGTTTTCCACTCCTTAATTAAAACATTAAAATAAAGTAGTTATATGTTTATAGTTTATAAAGCGAATATTTAAAATATAGCTTCACATTTTAAATATTCACTTTAAACATAGTATCATTATGAATAAAACTGTGTTCTCCTCTGCTAAATACATCTGAGAATAAGCACAGCTTTGTTATAGAGAAGGATCACAGATATTAAAGTGCAAACAACAACAGAATAACATCTAAAATCATGCTCATGCCTAACTCAGTAATTCTGGACCTATAGAAAAATTGTGGGGAGCAGTGTCAGACCCATGAGCCTAATGATGGAACTGTTTGCATCTGCCCTTAGCATTTGTTACTATGTAGATCAAGGATGGGCTGGGGTGGCTGGGTACAGCCTGCTCCCTCTGTTCACGTATAGATACTGGACTTTTCCATTTTCCTACCTTTATAAGCCTTCAAACATTTTCTGGCATGGTCTTCGTTTCTCCCATTTGAGTAAGCAGCTTTGTAAGCTTTCCTTTACTCTGAAAAGGAATAAATATTTCAGATTATTTACTTATCTAATTGGCTGGCTTGCAGTACCACCAAGCCTCAATTTCAAACTTTGCACACTGCTTGCTAACATATTCAAATGAGCAAGATACCAGCCATAGCAAGGTATTAGCAAAAGGGCTGTTTTTTTCCCCCCAGAATTTACCAATTTGTGTGAGGAAATGTATATTTCTCTACAGCAGGAACATCCATTATTTTGCTTTTTAAAGTGTGCTGTGAACTTTTGAAAGATTCTATGAACTATAGGGGGGGGGGGGGAAACAGGAATGGCTTAAAGAAACAAGCAATTGAGAAGTGAATTACCATCTCAAAACAGACCATCTGAGAAGAGATGTGTGGAAAGCATTCCTAGGCTTCACCCTTTCAACTTGGAAATTCTGAAAATAAACTAAACTGAACACTAATATATAAGGATCCTCTGACTAAAATGTGTCCCATCTGAATGAAAATGTTGAAGGGATAAACTAATTTAATAATGGAATTGGATCAAGTGAATTGAAGTACAGGTAGTCCTCGCTTAGCAACCACAAGATCTATTAAAATTTATTGAATGTGCTATACATGTTTATTGGGCAAGTGTCTTGAAGGTGATGATAAAGAAAGCTAGATCTCACCCACAGTTATATTCATTATTTTCATAATAAAACTGTGATAGCGGCACCCATTGCAAGACCACCCATCACTGCATATAATATAGATTGGTTGGTCTCTGCTGCCATGGTGGAGGCAGGGAAGATGCAAACATTATTCAGCCTTATGCAACAGAGCTTGTTGTAGACCCAACTAGCTTTAAAAAATGCCTCACAGAGACACATTGCTCTACCTCAGTGACAAGTCTAGGAAGAGAAGATCCACCTTGATCACTCTATCAATCCTAGTTGACACGTCTTCTGTACAAACATTCTGTTTTGCTGTTATCAAGTGAATTGAAGTATAGGTAGTCCTCGCTTAGCAACCACAATTAGGACCAGCAACTCAGTTGCTGAGCACCTCGTTCTCTATTAACGCTGCTTGTCACAAGCCAGTTGTGAAACACGTGAATAGTGATCATGTATCCGTGGGACACTGTGACGGTCATAAATGTGCACCAGTTGCAAAGCGCCTGAATGGCAATCATATGACCGCGGGACACTGCAACAATCATAAATGCGAGGATTGGTCACAAAGCTATTTTTTTTTACACCGTCATAACTTCAAACAGTCACTAAATGAGGCAGTCAGTAAGCGAAGATTACCTGTAGCACAACCAGTCCTTTCCAGTGATTAGAAGGACTGCTTCACTTTGCCAAGTCACTTCAATTTGAGGGAGACTTTGCTCAGACCTTTGACAAAGCAACAGGTGTGTGTATGTGTATCAGTCATAGTGCTGGAAAAGACTGATAATTATTCAGAATGTAGTAGGTGGAGGAAAATGAAATTTAACTCATTCTTCCCCTGTTGTTTTTGTTAGTTGCCATCAACTCAATGTCAACTCACGGCGACTCTGTGGATAGTTGCCCTGAACTGTGTTTGGTCTTCAGTCAGGCAGCTAATTGTTGCCATGGCTGATATTTATACAAATCCATTACATTGCTGAGCTTCCTCTTTTGTGTTTTCCTTCAACCAAGCATGATCTCTTTCTCTAATTATCATTCCCTTTGCGTGATGTGTCCAAAATATAAAAATTGTGTTTTTGTCACTTGAGCTACTTTTCCTCCCTTGTGTTTCTAATGAGACCAGTTTCTCTGAGAGCCGTAGCTCACATACTGCTTAACTTACAGAAGATCAAGTTCAGTCAGCTTCAGTGTCAGCAGTACTGGGTTAGATTGGACTCAGACTTAGTATAAACAAGTTTCCACTGTCCCCTCTTACTATGAATCTGTCATTTGCCCTGGGATGAATGCAAAAATCTCCTTTAGTAGCAACCATTCATGGGTTTGTTTTTCACATTTATTTATTTATTGACTTGACTCCATCCAGCTCCAAACTAATCTAGTCAGCTCACAATCCACTAAAACGATATAAAAATAGTATAACAGAGTCAAGCAAACAACAAAACCAGACTCAGAGAAAGAAAAGGAAGAATAAAAATGGTGAACCGCAAACCCAAAACATCTCACCAGACAACTGACTTCCAACAAACGGTGCATCAACCACCTAGCCCAAGGCCAGGGATAACAGCCAGATCTTTATGGCTCTTTGGAATGCCACCAGGGTGGGAGCCATGTAAGTAAATAAAACCTTTTTCCAGGGGTGCCTTCAAGTCAGTGTTGACTCCTGGCAACTGCCCAGACTAATCTCTGCAGTTTTCTTGGTAAGGTTTTTTGGAAGTTGTTTGCCATTGTCTCCTTCCTAGGGCAGAGAGATAGAGTGATTGGCCCAAGGTCACCCAGCTGGCTTTGTGCCTAAGGTGGGACTAGAACTCACAGTTTCCTGGTTTCTAGCCCGATGCCTGAACCACTACACCAAACTGGCTCTCAAAATAGAACACTGAACATGAATTATTCATTTTACACCTTAACTATAGTTTTATACAAAATGTACAATGCCCTATTTTTTCACAACTGACACATTCACTCATGCCCTATCTTTTATGATATTAACTTCACCCTGCATTTTGCAATCAATGTCCTGGCAAATTCCCAATTTCTCATAGTATAATAGAAAGTTCTTTCTAAAAATGACTGCATCTTGAGATTGTGCCAGAATAAGAGATTAATTTTACTGAGGCCTCTAATAAAGATTTGAACCAGAGCAGGTGACAGGAAAGGATGGCATGAGAAAAATACAATTATTTGCAAAGGTTATATAACTTCCTAGAGTGCCACATTGTGCCAACAAGCTGACAGCCAGAATATCTTTTTTTTTTTCAGTGATATTGGCAGAAGACACACACCTAATTACACAAAAGCATTGAGATCCATTTGTTGATTTGACACTAAAGTTGTTTGTAAGACAAACCAAAACTAAGATATAAGAAATAACCAGAGTGTTGATGGAAGTTCTTAGCTTTAAAAGCTCTGGCTACTTGTAGACATTTAACAGTTGAGGTTAGATTTACTTCTTGATCTTGCCTCAGTCAATGCTGCCAAAGCTTGAACCCAACCAATGATGGGGTTGGGGATGAATTGTCTTTATTCTTACAGGATTGAGTGTTGGGTCTCTCCATATTTTATCAGACACAATATGCTGAATTCTCAAGTGAAGTAAGTCATATTTGTATATATGTGTAACAGACTGCAAATTTGCCAGCTAAGCTTTTATTGGCAAAACTATTTGCTTAGATTTTGAATTATAAATGAGAGACAAAGGTGGTAGCTTAGTGGAAAAGTTTAATAGTTAAATGCATAAAAAATACAGGAAAGCCTGATGTGGCAAAACTGTTTGGGATGCCACAGATCTCTAGAAGCTTCTGCCGTAAGGCTGGGGTAAAGATGGAGTCTATCAGTAGCCACTTGAGAACAATGAGAAGAAAGGGTTACAATTTCACCCCAACACTAGATAATTAATCCAGGTTCCACTTCCTATCTCCTTCCAACCAACTCCTGGCAGGACCTTATAACAATATTTACCAACTCTAACAAAAAAGAAGCTCAGAAACACCACTAAAATGGATTTAAAAGAACTATAAAACATCTGGAGAATAAAATAGAAAACAGAATCCTCTTTCATAGAAGAAAAAGACTTTTGAGACATTGTAAGACAGATCGTGGCATAGCAGTAGAATCATCCATCTCTGAGGAGTGCCTATCAGTAATCCAGAGCCAGAGTTTAAAGCAATTAATTGTAATGTTCATCCACCCTCAGATTAGTTTGATTCCCTGATTCTGTCTATGATTATTTCTCTGCTTTCTTTCACAATTTAAAAGTGGAAAGATGGCATTGAGTGTTGAGTCCTCCAATAGAAAAAAAAATCTCTGGAAAGTTCTGAACATCTGTCTGTGCAGGGACCTTAGAATGACAGATACAGAAATTGGGTTTCTTCCTGCTTTGCCCCTCCCAAAGCACTGTGCAAATTTAAGAAAAGGATCCCTATTAATTCAGAGAAAGATTTCCATAGCTAATAGTTCTCTTTATCCCACCCATGGGCATCAGCAATTTCCTGATTTCTGTAACTTCATCCAGTGATTCACAATATCAGCCTTCTATGCAAATTCACATTCCTGAAAGAATTTAGCAATCAAAAGCCTGCAGAGGAACAAGCAGTTTTTACTTCCAAATGCATCCCTGGCTTCTGAGCAAAAGAGGAGAAAGATAATAAATATCCATTTCAAAAATTTCCTTTTGGTGATGAAGTGTAATATAAATTACAGAATGGCCCTTAAAGAAGTTTCCTCCTCATTAAAGCACTTTTCAGTTCCTCTAGGCAATTACAAGAAACTAACACTGCAATTGTAAGTTATGTGCAAGGTGAGGAGGAAAGTTTACCTTGGTTTTCTTACCCAGTATTTTTCCCCATAGATCCCTTCACTGAAACCTCCGATGTAGTAGAAGTCCATAATTCTACAGCCACCTGGCTAATCATATTTCTGTCTTATCTCTTTCTACTGCACTGAGAACCCCATCAACAGAATTATGCCCAGGAAACTGCTTGCCATTAAAGTTAGACCTCTATAATGACACAGCAGAGGAGAGAGTATACACTAATCTCTACCAGTGAATTTGAGGAGTGAAATAGTTCTACTACAGTGAAAACTCAGGGCAATGAGGATGACCAGGAAACTAGAAATAATGTCCTATGAAGAGAGATTGAAGGAATTTGGAATGTATAGCCTTGTGACGACTGAAGGAGGCCATGATAACAGACTTCAAACACCTGAAAGGATTTCACAGGGCACTGAGGATTGTTCCATGACTCCAACTGAATACAACCCCCTTCCTAACAGTAAAGGCAGTTTGAAAGAATACAATTAATCTCTATTTCATTCATTGGATGAGTTCAGATAGAGGTTAGACAAGCATTTATTGGAAATATTTTGAGTTGGATTTCTATGCTGAGCAACTGTGATTCTGTGATATTAAAAATGTGGATGGAAACAGAAGAAAATAATGTAAACATTCACAGAAGGAAGGCCTGAATGAAGAGTTAATATGTTTGTGTCTACATTCACATAGGTTCATTCATTCCTTACTTCATAGCAAAGAATGCCACCGTTAGGCCAACAGAAATACGAAAGTATAAAATAGCTTGCTATTATATCAAAACCAAGGATTAAGTGGCAGGATAATTTTAGGCAATTTATGGAGCAAGAATTTAATGTCTCCATATTCTTAACAGAGTGGTTAGCAAAGTTGTCTGTCCCTACTACTTGCTAATTTCAGCTGAGTAGTTCCAGAAAGATGAGATATAAAGCTAGCAGGATGGTTTAATATGCATCAGTTCTACTTCCTGTGGACTGCTTATTTGATATAGTTATGGCTTTACACTCCTTGTCATTTGTCTGCTCTCAGAAGGGAAAGTATTTATCTCTCTTGCTTCCCCTTGTTTACTCTGTACTATGAAGCTGCTCATTATTTAGTGTGACATACAGGCTACTTTCATCTGAGCTAATGAAGTAAGAACACCCAAACTCCTTCTGTTTAAATCTATGAGTATTAGCACAAAATTCAGCATATAAAATTATTTGCCAATGTCTGCATTTAAGAAATGATATACAAATTATTTGCATAATGCAGAAAGTGGAGGGAGAACCTTTTTCAATTTTATGGAAGAGTATAGACTTAAAATCATGATATCCAATTTGAGACAATTCAAAGAGTTACCTGTGGAGATACGGCTTAATCAAAATATATCCTAAAGCCAGTTGGCAGCTACATGATATTTTAATCTTCCTTTATGCTTTACCTTTCCAAAAAAGATTCAGCTGCTTTCCTCCAGAAAATTGTTATAGCATTATCCTAAAAACAACAACAAAAAGCCACCTATATCCTACTCAAAAAATAAATTACATCACGTTATATGAGTTGGGCAGCCTTATAGATCAGCCTTATTTTAAAATTTTGTGATAATATTTTTAATAATCATTAAAAATAAGCATATTTTATAATGATTGGTTTTATTATTAAAAATAATCATATTTTTATGATTTTATATTTTTATATATTTTTTATTTATTCACTTCTTTATCTTGTTGTATGCTGTCCAGAGTCATCTCGTGTGAGATGGGCAGCCATATAAATGTGAGCAATAAAATAAATAGATAAATAGATAGATAGATAGATAGATAGATAGATAGATAGATAGATAGATAGATTATGTAAGTAAGTGGATATAATATGGAAATCTTGAAATCCCACTTTTACATTTGCAAATCTTTTGTTTCAGAGACTTGTGTTACATCTTCCCTATGAAAAGACATTAAGAATTGTGCTTACATTCATGAATATTTGTCAAGAGAGAAAAATATCCAAGACTAGAAAAAGTATAAAAGTGAATGGTAGCTAAGACTATAATTAAACAAAAGTAATTGTATGCCTGCTAGTAAACAAGTAAACAATCTATACATTTTAAAAGCACTTTAGCACTGTCTGTTTTAACATGTTTCAAAGTAATGAGACATCCCCCTTTCTTTTCTCTACAAGGTTTATTAAAATGCTCCAATAAGCAACAGTGAAAATGGTTTTAGAAACGTTATTGGAAAATCTAGAGGAGTGGAGTTAGTTTTCTGTCTCTTTCCTGAAAATAATGGGAAGTCCAAATCTATGATCCATCATGACCTAATTGCTGTAATTGTTTCTATTACCTAAACTGGAATCTTATTCATCTGTCACTGTGTCTTTAAAAATAATTACAAGAGAAGCAGGGACATCTCAAGTGGGGAAGTCAAAAAAAAATCAAGAAGGTGAGGCTCTCTCATGGTCACAGCCACCATCCTGACTTTTTTGACCCCTCTTGATGCCTCTGAACTGAAATTAGGCATTTCATATACACTGTGCAAATCTGGATTGGAATAATTAAAATGGGTTTGTCTTGCTTGCCACTTTTTTCTCCCCAGTACACCCTACTTGTTAGTTATCCTCCTTAGATGGAGTTGATCAAGCAATGGCAATATGCCACGAAGATCTAACTGTTGCATGAGATTCCCCTGCCAAAGCCCAAAATGAAGGCATCATTCACATTGCTCTAGGTCAGTGTTTCTCAACCATGGTGGCTTTAAGCTGTGGGGACTTCAGCTCCCAGAATTCCCCAGCCAGCATGGCTGGCTGGGGAATTCTGGGAGTTGAAGTCCACACAGCTTAAAGTGCCAAGATTGAGAAACACTGCTCTAGGTTCTGTCTGCCTCAGCCTGCTGGCTAGGAGAAATACATGGATTGCTGCAATTAAGAAGAAAGAAAGATTTTTTTAAAAAAAAGAAACAATAGATGGTTGAGTTTCCATAAAACTGCAGATTATAAAAGAGCATAACTAGGAATAAGAGACTATAAAAGCAAGACTGAAAATGCAGCTTAAAAGCTTTTGGGGAAAAAAAACAAACGCATTAAAGTATAAATTAACCAACAATACTTGGGAGTGACTCCTGCCTTGTAAGTTAATTCAGTCTGCTTTGATGAATTCATACAATATTTTTATAAGAATGTTATCCTAGTTTAAGTGACAAAAAGATAGCGATAATCACTTAATGAAGATTAGAGTACCTGTTTTATGCTTAAATCTGTCTTTGTAGTTTTGTTTTTCAGCTTAAGGGGGATGATCAAATATCCAGGAAGACTGAAATGTTCCCCTCCCTATGCAGTTTTTTTTTAATATTACATTTCTGAGCTGAGATTTATATTAATTTATTTTTGAATGAGACCATTTTTTAAATCCCACTACAGTCAATATACACTACTGTCTAAACTGAGTGTGCAACTTGTTCTGGTTGGAGGGCCACATCTGATCTTAGAGTCATGTGTCAGTGACACCCCCACTCCCAAAGAGCTGAGTGGGGCCAAGAAAAAAACTACATTTTACTCCATGTCATTTACATTTATATTTGACTCTGCAATCAAATGTTTAATACTTTCCTCCTTTTCCTGTCACATTAAAAATTATGATTTGGGGTTGTCTTAGGAGGCTGCACCCAAGATTCTTGAGGGGTACTTTTGGCTCTAGGGCCTCAGAATGGGGATCTCTGATTTCTTTTATTACCCCATTTTGATGTTTATCTTTTTGTGAATGGCCATGATTTTTAAAAAATCACTGTGTTTTTAACATTTCATTTCAGTTAGTTACTCTCTGCCCATTATTATTACTGCCGCTCATATTTGTAACTCATAATAATTCTCCATGTATCCGATGAAGTCGATGATAAACCATGAAAGTTTATGCCAAAGGGAATTGATCTTTGAAGTGTCTGTTATTTTTACGGTAATAGATTAACATGGCTATGCCTCTGGGAATTAACAAGCTCGACTTTTAATGGAGAACTGATGAGAAGTACCCCTGTCTAATGCAAAAGAGCTAATGAATTCTATGCTTTGAATGGAGAACTGATGAGCCATAGAAAAACTTGCATATCTGTGGAAAATGAGCTGAACGTACAACTGGAGAAGGTACAAATTTACACGGGGAAAAATTACATGATTGCATTGCAGACTGGCTACTCACAGGAACATAAGCAGTTCTCCTTATGCAGTCGGTTGGCCGCTCTGAGAACAGACTACTGGCCCATCTAGTCCAGTAGTCTGTTCTCAGAGTGGCCAACCGACTTCATAAGGAAGTGTCACGGGAAGCTTGGAGTCCAAGTCGGAGGATGAGGAAGGGCAGCTGGGCCCTGAGGCAGCCTCAGAGGGTGAGCAGGTGACTGGGTCACCGGACGAACAGCCACCTGGGCAGGCAGAGAAGGAGGGGCTGGCCAGCAAGCAGTGGGGACAGGTGCCACTGCTCAGCGGGGATGAGGATGCAGAGTTGCCAACCCATCCCAGCCCAAGAGCAAGGAGAGTGGAGAGGAGGGAGGAACAGCAGAAGTCGGTGAGGCAACAATGCACAAAACAAGCAGCCCTGCCCTCTGAAATAGGCTCCACCCAAGTCTGTGTCAGAGTGCTGGAAAGTGTTTGGCCCAAGAGATCAGAAAAATCACACACCAGGCATTTCTATAAAAATGAATGTATTTACAGAAAGCACAAAAAACATATTTTACAAGCTGTGCATTCACACGCGCTCAGAGAGGACTGAGCTGAGAGGCTGCAAAAGCGAAACTAAACAAGCCCAAGCAAGCTGCCCTCCCCCAGGCAATGTAGCTATTAACACCCAAACTGAGGACAATTAAGTTCGACCTCTTCACCCTGCCGATACTTAAGAAAGTACTCAATTACCATTGTAACCTAGTGGCTTGGTCCGAGCAAAACTCCCCTTTGTTTTGCTAAGGAGTAAGACATAAACAAATGTTCTTTGTCAACTCTGTATGACTTGGTAGAGCAAGAGGTTTGGTTAAAATATCAGCAATCATGTATTTTGATTCACAATATTTTAACCTTATTTCCCCTTTGGCTATCATGTCTTTGATATATTGATATCTAGTATCAATATGGTTTGTCCTATTGTTGCAGGCTTCAGATTTTGCCATAGCAATGCAAGCTTGATTATCCTCATAAACAGTAATAGGCTGGTTCACTTCCATGCCTATGTCTTTTAACAACTGCTTAAACCATACAACCTCGTTACAGGTTTGTGCTAGAGAATAAAACTCTGCTTCTGCAATGGAAAGAGCAACAAGTGTTTGCTTTCTAGAATGCCAGCCTAAGCTTGACCCAGTAAATTGAATTAAAATTCCAGAAGTGGATTTCCTGTCACTGACATCTGCTCCCCAGTCAGAATCGGCAAAAGTCTGCAATTTCTCTATTCCACAGGCATTTAGCTTCAGGCAATAATTCTTTGTTCCTTGCAAATACCTCATTAACCTCTTCAATGCTGCTTTTCCAGTAGATGTAGGCTTCTCTGTCTACTTAAAATGGCCACAGAATTTGAGATATGTGATTTGCAATGTACAGTGAACTTTCAATTGCAGATCTATATTTCTCTGCCTCAGTTAACTGAGTTTCTCCTATGCCTTTCTGAAAATCTGATATCATAGGAGTTGAGACTGGTTTGCAGTCTTGCATATTAAAATCCTCTAGGAGCTTTTGAATTTTACTGCGTTGGCTTAACAGAAAGCTACCATCCTTATTCCTGTGTATTTCCAAGCCTAGATAATTTGTTACTGTCCCAAGGCTTTTTAATGTGAAATAGCTTTTCACTCAGGCTTCAAAATCAAGCCTTTGTTTTTCTGTTGATGTGAACAGCAGCAAATCATCAACATAAATGCACAGATACATACAGCCTTGTTTGTCTTCCTTCACATATACACATGGATCTGCTTTTCCTTTTTCAAAACCAAAATTCTGCAGTCTTTCATCTACTTTTTGGTTCCAGGATCTAGCAGCCTCTTTTAACCCATAGATTGACTTCTGCAGTTCACAGACTAGATTCTCCCCTTTTTCATAGCCAGGGGGTTGCTGCATGTATAATTTGTGGTCTAAATCACCATAGAGAAATGTAGTTTGAATGTCATAGTGGTGAACTGACATTCCTTTCATTGCAGCAATTTTTAACAGTAATCTAATTGATTCACCTTTAGTAACTGGTGCAAAAGTCTTGTCAAAGTCTAAATCTTTCCTTTGAGTGAACCCTTTTGCAACCAACCTTGCTTTATATTTTTGAATTTTGCCATCAGCATCTCTTTTCAGTTTGAAAACCCACCTACAACCTAGACAGCGTTCATTGGGAGGTAGTTTTACCAGTTTCCATGTTTTATTTTCTTTCAAGGATGCTAATTCCTGTTGCATGGCAGAATGCCAATTTTGTGCAATGTCAGGTGGTAAAGCATTCAGGACTCAGGTTCTGTGAATATGTGAAAAGCCTTTACTGTTTCAGCCTGAAAACGTGATGGAGGAATGCCTTTATTACTCCTCTGAGATCTGCGAGGTAATACAGGGCTTAAATTTTGACTCCTATCACTTTCCTGAGAAGCATGTGTCTCATCAGGCAGATCTTCAGTTTGCTTTTCTGGCTTAATGTCCTCATCAGGCAAAAGATCGCTATCAGCAGGTCCTTGCTGTTCTGTTCTACTTAAATCAACTGGAGAGCTAGAATTTAATCTCCTCCAGTTTTGCTCAGCAAAAGAAGCGCTTTTGCTAATTAATAACTTATCACCCACTATGAACATGTAGCTCCTTTGGCTTTGTTCATAGCCAACAAAGATGGCTTTCTTTGTTGTGGGGCCTCCTTTCCTTCTCTATTGTTTTGGAATATGAATCCATGCAGTGCTACCAAACATTCTCAGATGGTTTACCTTTGGTTTCACACCATAAAACAAATGGAATAGAGTGTTCTGAATCAGAGAGTTATACAATCTGTTTTGTACATAACAGGCAGTGGATATTCCTTCTGCCCAAAATCTGATTGATAACCTGGAATCTTTAAGCATGCATTCCATCTCATTTTGCAAGGTTCTGACCTTTCTTTCAGCAACACCATTTTGCTGAGGGGTGTAAGGGTTAGAAAGAATTTGTTCTATCCCCTTTTCTGTTAGGAACCTTTTGAATTTGTGAGAAAGGTACTCTCCTCCTCTATCACATTGGAGTGCAGATACAGGCCTCGGGAATTTTCCATTTGCCCATGTCACAAAACTTTTAAATTTCTCAAATGCCTCATCTTTATGTTTTAAAATGTAGATAAATGTATATCTTGAGAAATCATCAGTTATGGTCATTGCATACCCTGCTTGTCCAAGACTTGGAGCAAAAGGACTAATAATGTCAGAGTGTACAATTTCTAAAGGTCTAGTTGTAACTCTGTCACTGTGCTTACTCACAGCAGCTTTTAGTGTTTGGCACTCTTTGTCACAGGGTTTTATCTTTAAGTCAGCACATAGCTGTGGCATTTGTGCTATATATTTGAAATTAGCATGACCAAATCTCCTGTGCATCAGGTGTACACATTGGTCATGATATGGAGTGTTGCCAACTGCAGCCTTACAACTTGGCTTCCTTGCATTTTGCACAATGTACAGGGAGTCTTTCAACATACCAGTAGCACACAATTTCCCATTTTTACGTATCTCACAACCATTTTTCTTAAATTTTATGACATACCCTGTTGCAGCCAATTGTGCCACAAATAAAAGGTTTGACTGTAGATTTGGCACATACAACACACCTTTTACAGTTTCTCCCAAGCAGGATTAAATACAAGTCACCTTGTCCCATAATTTTGGTCACAGACCCATCAGCCAAAGATACACTTTGTCTTTCAGTTTTAGACAGTGACACAAAAGAGCTTTTACAATTACATAAATGACAATTGGCTCCAGAATCTAACACCCATACATCAGAATTACCCTTCTCAGCAACCTGTGCAATTTGGGTTGTCGGAAGAGCCTTCTTCTGTGTTGCCCATGTGTTCTTCTTCTCTGTCTTTCTACTCTTGGGTCTCAAGGCACAGTCTTTCTGCAAATCTCCAGCTGAACCACAAGTGAAGCATCGCTGGCTGGCTAGTGCTGTTGCCTCTGCTTCATTTCCCTTTGCTTTCTGGTGCTGCAGCTTTCCAGAAGAGATGGGGGGGGGAATCTTTCCTCTCTCTTCTCCCATTCAGTGAGTAAGCGCTGTGTAACATACGATGGGGTGAGTCCTGCTTCAGGCATAGCCTCCAGGGTACAAATCAGCATGTCCCACATTTCATTTAATGAGGACAGGAGGATATAGGATTTTGTGAGAGGTGTAACTTCTATTCCTCTCTCCTGCAACTCAACAAACAGCTGCTGAATATAATGCAGGTGCTCAGGAAGGCTATCTCCTTCTGCAAGGTAGGTTTTGTACAGCTTTTTTGTCAGGGTAACTTTACTCCCTGCTGTTGCCTTTACATACAAGTCTCTCAAAGCATCCCAAAGTTGCTTTGCAGACTGCATACCTCACACATGGACTAGCTGATTGTCCTCAACTCCCAGGATAATGGTGGCTCTAGCCTGCTCATCCTGTCTAAGCCATTCAGCACTGGGATTTGGGGGGGTTTGCTCACCAATTGGCAGCCAAAGATTCTCTCTGCAAAGATACATTTCCATCTTCAGGGCCTAATTCAAATAGTTGGCCTCTGATAGGTGCTCAAGAGGCATTGCTGAGGGCTGGGACGCAGCCATGGCTTCTTCCTTCTTTTGCAAGTCACCTCAGCTGGCTTCTTTGTCTTGCAGACCAGTGGCTGGAAAAATATCCAGGTGTCTCCAAGGAAAAATCTTCACAGGTCTTTGTTACCTGCCTTTAAAAATGTGCATGAGGTGTGGAGCTGATCTCTCTGCTCTCTCTGGGGGTTCACTTGTCTGCTTACTGGGCCCATAACCTGTCAGCATGCTGGAAAGCATTTGGCCCAAGAGATCAGAAAAATCACACACCAGGCATTTCTATAAAAATGAATGTATTTACAGAAAGCACAAAAAACATATTTTACAAGCTGTGCATTCACACACGCTCAGAGAGGACTGAGTTGAGGGGCTGCAAAAGCGAAACTAAACAAGCCCAGGCAAACTGCCCTCTCCCAGGCAATGCAGCTATTAACACCCAAACTGAGGACAATTAAGTTCAACCTCTTCACCCTGCCGATACTTAAGAAAGTACTCAATTACCACGGTAACCTAGTGGCTTGGTCCGAGCAAAAACAGAAATGCCCACAGTCTGCACTATAAAAAGGCAGCCACAAGCCCAGACCGGCTGTTGGGAACAACCGCCTGCTTACCTAGACTCCATGTGCCTTGACTCTTAATAGAAAACCTTGTGTCTTGACTCTGGACTGGCTGACAAACTTCCTACAACTTTGGGACCCTTGGAATTTGTGTGACTACTGTTGTTTGGACTCTGAACTCTCTAAAGACAAGCTCGCTAGACTTTGGGGGCTTGTTTCTTGTAGTGCGTGTGTGCATGCGTTTGCGCTCACACTTCCTTTGCCACCTCTTTATTGCTTCACAAATTTTGCAGTAAAGTTTGCAACTACCTCCCTGGTGTATTGTGTGTGATTGACCTGGAACAGGACAAGAAGCCCCCCGGCCTCCCAAAAGCGATCACACTGACATCCAGGCTAATAGCCATTGATCCTCCATGAATTGGTCCAACCCTTTTCTGAAGCCAGCATGACATCTCATGGTATCAAATTCTAAAGTTGAATTACACATTGTGTGAAAAAAAAATCCTTTTGTCTCTCCTTATTCTTCTAGGATTCAATTTCATTGTGTAACTTCTCATTTTAGTATTTTGAGAAGGGGAAAATAGCTTCTCCTTGTCTACTTCATCCACACTTAGATTTTAAATGATTTGGCATTAGGCCCTTAAATTTAAAACAAACAAACAACAAAAAACTAACTTGGTTCTGGCAAAACTATATACTTTTTAATATAGTCAGGACTGGCTCATGTGACTTCTAAAGTCAACTGGGACAACACTATTTTTAGGGAAGCCACTGAAGCAAGAAGAATTCTGCTGTCATATGTTGCATTGCTATGGAACTTGGAACTTTCAGATTAAGTAATGCAATTGCTTTCAGAAGCAAAATGCTCTGTGTTACCCATGTATAGTTCCACTCTCTTGCATTTGCTTAATTCAATAACTGAATGATACGAGTGTTACCAATGCTAAACTGATTAGATCGTCAAGAATAGCAATATTTCAGGTATTGGAATTCAATGTACTGTCAGCCATGGATATCAGGTTTGGATTAAAAACTATGGGAATAAAGTTAAAATCCGTATTTTGGATGGTGGTCCTTCCCCCGCCCTGATAATATTAAGTTTTTTGCACCAGTATTTGTGTATACTCTCTTAGGCAGATCAGAGCATGTCCATTTTTCCTTCAAAAATGTAAATAAGAATACTGAGTTGTTTGATTTTAATAAAGTGAAGAAAAGATGGAAGGGGTTTTTGGATTTGAAAGATCAAATCCTTCTCTATAAACATAGTACTATCTCAAGAAGCCTGTGGAAATAGTGTTACGTGTATTCAAATTGGCATTAGAGTTAACAGAATCACAACACTTGCAACCAATTTTCATTATTTTTTTTCTGATTTTATCACAGATTGTCTGGATACCACCTAAGGCAATCCCATTTAAGGTCACTTGACACTTGCAGACTTAAGTCATGGCAGCCAATCAAGGCTGCTTTAAATCTCAAACAGCTTTACAAGGATCACTCAACTAAACCTAAAGTCTTGTTAAAGGAAGCCAGTTTTAAATAGCTTTTGTCTTACCAAATTACTCTGTCTTCAAGCCTCCTTGGGTGAAAAATGAATATACACCATTTTTTAAAATATAACATTTTTACTGACTTACAGAATCGTAGAATTA
This sequence comes from Candoia aspera, assembly GCF_035149785.1. Taxonomy (NCBI): domain Eukaryota; kingdom Metazoa; phylum Chordata; class Lepidosauria; order Squamata; family Candoiidae; genus Candoia; species Candoia aspera. Next base: position 70,859,491 of record NC_086153.1, on the reverse strand, counting down.
TAGGCCATCTCCTCCTTCCTCCTAAGCAGGGTCTACTACACAATCCGGACAGGTGGCCTCCTAGCTCCCATTAGAAACCTCCACCAATGAGGAGTTCACTGCTGTTCTGCTCAGGTTGTTCCATTGCTTAACAGCTGCTGCCTCCTAATAATCTACCTCAGGGTTTCTCAAGCAGGGTTCCGCAAGAGGTCATTAGAGATTCCCTGGGAGATCACAATTTATTTTAAAAATTATTTCAAATTCGGGCAACTTCACATTAAAGAGGTAAGCTTCAGTCTTTATTTTTAGTTTAAGAACACTGTCAATGCATATATACAGGCCTACCCATGAAATGAATATAGTAATTTTGTAACTTCTGGCCTATATTTGTGCCTGAATGTGCAGGGGTTCCCCAAGGCCTGAAAACTATTTCAAGGGTTCCTCCAGGGTTAAAAGGTTGAGAAAGGCTGATCTACTTGAATCTGGTTTTTAAACATTTCAACATTTTGTCCTTGTCTTACTTTCAGTTTCTATATTGCACATGAGAGTTGTTTAGATACTCATAGATCACACCTCTCCCTGCTCTTTTGAAAGCTAAAGACACCCAGTTTCTTCAGCCTCTCCTGATAGGGGCTGGTTTCTAGGCCTTTTCCTGGTACCTCCCTCTGAAGCAGCTGCAGCTTCTCCATGTACCATTTAAAATGCAGTATCCAGAACTGGGCACCATATTCCAAGTGCTGTCTAACCAGCACAGAATATAATGGAACTGGCCCGTTTCCAGCTGAGTTTTAGAAAGAATCCAAAGAAACTTGAGGATTAGGGGAGTTTTGGTAACCTGGACTGGACTTGCAGATCTGTCTGTACTGGTTTACATGTGCATTTATTTTTAGCTGTTTTAATTCGCATAATGCATGTTAATTGTCTTTTATTTAGAGCCAGTTTGGTCTAGTGGTTAAGGCAATGGACTAGAAACCAGGCGACTGAGAGTTCTAGTCCCGCCTTAGGCATGAAAGCCGGCTGGGTGACCTTGGGCCGGTCACCCTCTCTCAGCCCAACTCACCTCACGGGGTTGCTGTTGTGGGGAAAATAGGAGGAAGAAGGAGTAATAAGCATGTTCACCGCCTTGAGTTATTTATAAAAATAATAAAGGTGGGATAGAAAATAAATAAAATTATGCTGTTTTTGCACACTGTAAACAGCCCAGCATCTTGGAATCAAGGGGTATATACATTTATGAAATAAAGAAATAAATGATCTTGGTGCAGTATTTCATTTTTTAAACCATTTGTTTAATAAAGGGATAATTCTAGAAGATATAATATTAGTAAGTGGACAAAGGAAATTTCTTTATGCAATTAATGCTCATTATAACATTAATAAAAGACAACCATACCAGACAAAGTACATTGAATTGCTTTTGTGATATAGAAAGATAGAGATAGAGATGAAGATACAGAGATAGAGATATAAATTTAATTCTTTGAGCTTACTGTCAAACCCCATTATATTATCTGTAACTACTAAAAATTGGAAAAAAAGAAAAAAATACTAAAAATAATATAGATAAATATTTAATTTCTGACACTCCCCCATTCTTCTTTGTGCTCCAACCAATTTAAATACTGCACTTCTCTTATTGAAACCCAAGACTGAATTGGCCTGGTTATGGATGTTCGGCTTATGCTCCAGTAGTATTTCTAGATCCTTGTCATATTTACAAATGCCAAGCTCATCCTATATCTGTGCAGTGGCTTTTCCTACCTAGATGCAGGACCTTATGCTTGCTATCTCTGAACATCACCCTGTTGGATTTGACCCAAGATAATTTTCAATTATGATTTTGTCTTCTAAAGTATCAATCATTTCTCACTTTTGGCAGTATGAAAGTGTGAAGAACATCCATTCCATTCCATCCTTTAAGTCATTTGTAAAACATCTGTAAATGGGTTGAGGATGGAAACCTCAGGAAGCCTTTTTTATCTTTATCTCCCAATTGATGCAGAACAAGTTATAATTCAGAGAGAGACTTTATGTCTCTTCAGAGAAAGAGATAGCATGCACAGGCATAGCCAATGGCCCCATTTTTGTCTGTGATCTTAGTCTCTAAATCTATGCATATTCTCTAGCTCCTGTGTAGACTGTTAAAAAATCACTGCAGAAAATTTCCAGCTTAGTTTGCACCCAGCATATTCCCAATCAATCCATATATCCAGATCAGAGCAAGCACTCACGCCACTCAGTTCAGCTAGCCAAAAAAAGAAAAAAACATAGCATGATGTTTATTTGTTAAACATCAGCAAACATCAAAAACATTTAACTCACAAAATGAGACAAAAGGCAAGCAAAGGCAAGGAGAGAGAAAGACACAAATAATAGGCAATAATTTGCATGAACTATACATCTATTGAAAGGCATTAAAAGAGGGAACTTCCCAAAGCCACTGAAAACAGTCCTGTGGGTAGGTAGAATGGACAGTCTCAAGGGGAGCAGCTTTTGGCTGTTTCAGCTTTAACCCTTTTATGAACACAGCAGTGGCAAAATAGAAATGGAAAGTAGGAGATCCCTCCTCTATTCTGCACCATGAAAGGAACAACTTGACGGATGGGGATGATGTATAGAATACGGTTTATTTTAAAACTTTCCCTGTTCTCAAGAAATGGTGCTAGTCGTGATTAAATTATTTGTAGCTGTCCTCAAAATGTTTCAAGTACACCATCTGCATACTTTGCTTGTCTCCTTTATCCACAACTTGGTAATACAGCACTGGAAGAAGGACTCAGATTCAGTCTCTGGCAAGTCCAAGTAGCATTGGAAAACTGCTGCCTGAAACATGTAGATCACTGCCAGGTCCTGAGCCGGATGAGCTGATGGTCTGATTTGGTTTACGGAAGCTTTCTGTGTTCTTACGTTCTGGTGCCACTTCAGACTAACATATACATGGATCCAAGCTCAGATGTTTCTCCTAAATGCAGAAGCTCAGTCTGCATAGTATGGGAAGATATATCAGTGCTGTTAATCTCTAACTTTCCCACTAGATGCCTCTCCAATTGTCAGGAACCATGGAGATGAACTTGGAGGAACTATGTGACGACAGTTCCAAAAACATGAATTAAGCCCAGGACAAGAAGAAAACATGGGTAAGAAACTTAAACTGACTCCACCTTAACTTTCTTGGATATAAGAAGGAGGGAAGGAAAACACTGTGAGGCTTTCAAGATTCTATTAAGATAGAACAAATAGATCACGTAAGTAAGTAGGTAGGTAGGTAGGTAGGTAAATGCAATGCAATGCAATGCGACTCAATGGCACATAATCAAAATCCAGTTATTCTTGAGTCTGTTTCCTGGCCTGGCCAACTCTGAAGGGTTGACATCAATAATGTCCCTTAAAAAAGGATATTATATTGCATAGATGATAGATGATAGATAGATGTGATAGAGAGAGGGAGGGAGGGAGGGAGGGAGGGAGATGTTCTCCTTATCTAAGTATATATTATTATTGCATTGTTATTTATATAATGGGCCACATTATATTTCCCTGCTATAAGATCTCGTTCATGTGGGACCCAAGAGAGAGAGATACAACACTTGGAGGTTGTCACTGTGGTTTGCAACAAGCACACACCTACACAAACATAACAAACACTATCTAAAAGGTTCTATAACTGCCATATATTTCATTGTATCTTGTTTCACTTTGCTTTTCAACTTAGATGTCTATTTTGTTAATCATCTTAATAAATATGTACTGTTCAAAGTGAGTAATTGCATTCTTTTTAAATCCAGTACTGCGTGATGTTTTAAACCTACTCCTCTTTCTCATGTTGCCATCTATAGCTAAATAAGTTTATTTTTCTTGGCAAGAGAACCACTATTTTTCCCCACTCTGTCATTACATAATATTGGAAAAGAAACCTAATTTGTTCATATTGCATTTAAAATCATATGTTATTTTTCTAGACTTTAGAATTTATGGTCACATGGAGCCTAAATAAAATTAAGCATTCAGATAAATTCCATTCCCCACATACTTAATACAATACGAAGGCTTGTAAAATTAAATAGAAACAGAATGTGCAACCATATGGCTTTACAAGTTGTTGTATACCTAAGGGTCTGAACTTACAACTCTCAACGTGCTTCTGCATTATCCTAACGCAACAGACATATTAAATGTGCATCACAGATATTGTGAAAAGAGCTCCCGTGTGTGCTTTGGAGTTGGGTTTCTACAAATAGAACTAGTTAACCAGTTGATCCTTAGGAGTACTTTGGCACCAATGTTTTGAAAAAAGTCAGAAATGCACTGAATGTCCTTCCAGATATTTCAGAATAACCAGCAAGCTGTCATTACTGCAGTGAATGTCAGTTTTTCCAAGTAATTCACACATCCAGCAGCATCACTCCCAAATCTTCTATCTGTATTACAGTACTACTTTTGCTCTATTGGGAGAAGCACTTTGTTTATTCAAGAATGTGTGTCCTTCCTCTGTTTCTGCGTCTAAGCTAAGGCAATAAAACATGAAGATAAGGAGAAGATGTTTGATTTTTATGGGAGAAAGGAAGCCGCTATACCAGCTTTCCACAATAGTATGAAATATTTTGAGGTACTGAGACTACAACTCCCAGAATCCCCAGCCATCACCACCCATGCTTGCTGGGAATATTGGGAGTTGCAGTCTCAACACATCTGAGGGTCTCATTTTAGCAAACACTGCTCTCTGCTGTTAACTCCACAATCCCTTGGCTTGTTTCAAATAATACGTAAAGGCATGCATACGTACCCCACATGTTGTTCCCTTCCAAAGTAAATTTCTAAGCAAACCTCTGAAGAGTTTTGGGGAAAAAAATTAAAAGATAGAGATTTCATATGCTGTCTTTTATTCTTTAAACTTCTCATTTCTTTTTGAAGATACCATCAACTCCAACCATGATGTCTTGGTCTTCCCCTTCATCTCAACCCCTTTACTCTTCTTTCATATATTTGTCTTGTGATCTGATCCTCCTTCATTCTCTCTATTCTTTCAAACCACCTCAACACACTTCTTTTCTCCTAGTTACTCACTTTTGTATTCAAAAACGATTTAGCACCTGTTCTTTTTGTTTCACCCCACACACTTCTTAAGTAAGCTATACCCACTGAATTCAACTTAGTTTCACATTTCTCCTGATGTGCACATTCCATATAACATGGACAACCATATTCACTTCTTTCAACTATCATTAATTTTTCACAAACCACACACTACTCAGTGCCATTTCACCAGCATTTGCATGTCTTAAAATGTATCCATTTGTTTTCCCACTGTTGGTAAACAATGTTACCAATGCATTCAAATTCATCTGTTCTAGCTGTTTACTTCTCCTGTATACCTTGCAGCTGTTTATTCCATCTTCCCTGTCAAACAGCTTGGGCTTTTAATGGATTAATTTTCAGATTCATACTCCTGGTTGCATCATATAATCTCTTCAACATTTGTTGCATACCACTGAGATTCTGAGCCAACAATATGGCATCTTCTGCCTACAATAATATTCATGCATTCACATTCCCAATTAACGTACCTCTAATGTCATCACAAGGATTCCTTATACATTTACCGATAAACCCATGAAACTATCAAGGGGACATCGCTTATACTTCCTGCTCAGTGTTGAACCATTCATTAAGCATTCTAATTGATAGACTATATCAATTAGATACCATATGCTGCTTTTACAACATTTAGCAATCAACCTTCAAATCTGTATTTGAGTAAAACTTTCTCTATTTCTCGCTTATTCACTTGATCATACAGTTTCTCTAAATCAAGAAATAACCAGCAAACGTACTTTCATTCATTCATTTCTAAGTGACCTGCTGAAAAATCCGCACACCTCTTGCCCAGCGTAAAGCTGCACTGTTTTTAATCTTACTTACCACTTTTAGTAGTGTTTTAGTCAGAAGTCTGCCAAACATACTCCTCCTTCTGTGAGTTCTGCATTCATTCTTGCTTCCTTTCCCTTTCTATAGGAGGTAATAATCACATTCTTCTGATCATCAGGCACAAATTCAGTGTTCACACACATATTGAATACTTTTACCCAATCAAAACCTTCAGCCCTATCATTTTTCAACATTCTCACAATATTTATGATTTCCTTTTCATCATTTTTTTTTCACGTGTAGCTCAGGAGGTTACACTAAATTTGGGGAAATGATTGAAGATGCTTGGTGGTTGTCATGGGAAGCAAGGAAATAATTTGGGTGCTAGGAATTTAGGTGCCCAGGGTTTCAAATTAGTGTGATGTAGGAAACAGGCCTTTGATGGGGAAATCAGGGGAAAATAAGGTAATTAGATAAGCTTTTAATTAGGGGCTTAGCAGACAAAGTGAATTAATGCAAAGAAAGCAGATTTGGGATCTTCTGAAGGAAGGAGACATATTTCCCAAAGATTTGAGAGATAAAAATGAAACTTTGAGCTTGGAGTAAGATATAAAAGGCAAATTACATGGAAAAAGAGATACCAGAGGTTCCAGCTGCCTTTAGAAAAGGCCAAGGAACATGAGATATTACTTCTGATGCATGCTGGATAATTGAGAAATCCAAAGAATACCAAAAAGAAGTCAATATGTGCTATATTGATTATTGAAAGGCCTTTGATTGTGTCAATCACATCAAGCTGTGGAATGTGCTTATAAAAAATGAGAATCCCCGAACTTCTCATTGTCCCCATAAGAAACCTATATACAGGAAGCCACAGTATAGACAGAACATGGCGAAACAGACTGGCTCCAGGTTGACAAAGGAGTGAGACAAGGCTATATAGTCTCCCTTTATTCATTCAACCCATATGCTGAATATATATGAAGGGAAGCTGGACTGGAAGATGAGTGTGGTTTTAAAATTAGAGGAAGAAACATCAATAACCTGTGCTATGCTGATGACACTACCCTGATAGCCAAAAATGCAAAAGATCTGCAAGCTCTAGTAATAAAAGTCAAGGAGCACAGTCAAAAAATGCAACTAAAATTAAGTATAAACAAGACCAAACTAATGACAGCAGGTAGAACAACCAGCCTTAGAATTAGCAGTGAAGATATCAAAGTGGTGGACAGTTTCTGCCTTTTAGGATCAACCATCAACAGTAAAGGAACAAGCAGTCAAAAATATATATTGCCCACTAACACTTGGTAGAGCAGCCATGAAGGCTTTGGAAAAGATATTCAAATGCCGTGATGTTTCTGTTGGCAGATTGCTGGGAAAGCCTTTGGCCCAGGAGAGATCAGAAAAGTCACACACACCAGGCATTTCTATAAAAATAATTTATTTACAGAAAGCAAAACGAAAGCAAAACATATTTAAAAGTCTTGGGCTCTCAGTGAGAGCAGCTTGACTCTCTACATGTCTGCACAGAAGAGGAACAGAAACTAAAAACAAGTCCGGGCAAGTTTCTCCCCCCCAGGTGATGCAACCACTAACACATGAAAAGGAGACAATTAAATTCAAACTCTTCACCTGGCCAAAATGATTAGTTACCACAGCAATCTTAATCTGTAGTAGGAAACATTAACACTCCCCCTTTTATACTACAGATTAAGATGCCGACCAATCTTCTTTGACAATTCTGTATGTCTTTCCATTCACATTATTTTAACATTATCTCCCCTTTGATTTAACAGAAAGCTACCATCCTCCTCCCTGTGTTTTTCCAAACCTAGGTTATTTGTTATATTTCCAAGGCTTTTTTTTAAATGTGAAATGGCTTTTCATGCAGGCTTCAAAAATCAAGCCTTTGTTTTTCTGTTGGTGTGAACAGCAGCAAATCATCAACATAAATGCACAGATACATACAGCCTTGTTTGTCTTTCTTCATATATACACATGGATCTGCCTTTCCTTTTTCAAAACCAAAAATTCTGCAGTTTTTCATCTAATTTTTGGTTCCAGGATCTAGCAGCTTGTTTTAACCCATAGATTGACTTCTGCAGTTCACAGACTAGATTCTCCCCTTTTTCATAGCCAGGGGGTTGCTGCATGTATAATCTGTGGTCTAAATCACCATAGAGAAATGCAGTCTGAATGTCATAGTGGTGAACTGACATTCCTTTGAGGGCAGCAATTTTTAACAGTAATCTAATAGATTCACCTTTAGTACCTGGTGCAAAAGTCTTGTCAAAGTCTAAATCTTTCCTTTGAGTGAACCCTTTTGCAACTAAACATGCTTTATATTTTTGGATTTTGCCATCAGCATCCCTTTTCAGTTTGAAAACCCACCTACAACCCAGACAGCGTTCATTGGGAGGTAGATGTCATGTCCCCCGTTGCGATGTATACATACATCACAATGGGGAACATGCCTTTCCGGGGAAGGGGAGGAAGGAGGAAAGAATCAGTGCTAATCCTATAAGCACTGAAAGACAAATACAAATAAAGGACAAAGGAGCCATACCTTTGCCCTGACTCGAGAAGCCATCATCCTATCTCCTTGACATCTCTGCATTACCCCGGGGGACACACCTGCTCCGGACACAGGAAGAGGACAGAAGTAACCAGTGCTAATCCCCCTGATTGCCCATCAAGACTCCGGAATCGCCCCCTGATCGCCCATCAAGACCCCGGATCAGAACTTGGGACAATGGGGGGTGGGGAAGGGTCAGGTCCACACCGTGGGTATTTACCGGCTACCTCGCACGCCATGTGCTCATTCCCATCTTTCTTTGTGTATGCATTCTATTCCTAATAAACCAGAAATCCTTAGCCCTGGCTAGTGAGTCTGTGTTCTTTTTGGAATAAGGCAACCATCACATAAAGACGGGAATCAAAAAAAAATTTTTTTCCACTAGCACCTTTCCAGATTTCGTCTGTGAGGGATCAAAGCTGGCGATGGAAAGACTCAACCCACAATGAGGTGGCTACCAGAGGACCGGCAATGGGGCACCCGACTCCACGGCATGGGCGATCGGTGAGAACCCTATTCCCAGACGGTATGAAGTCCAGGAGGGTTTGGGATCAAGCTCGGAGGAGGAGGTCAGGAGGAGCAGGATGCCTGAAGCCACCAGAGAGTCGCAGGGTGAGTGGGTCACCCTGGACGAGACACCGGGATCCCTGCCAGGGACGCTCGGGGCATCTAAGAAGCCACGGGACCTGCTGTCCTCGATGATCGCAGGAGCCGAGGGAAGGCACCAGATTGGACGAACCAAGGAAGGCTCCCAGACAGCTGAGCGGCTGAGGATAATGGAGGCGAGGCTAGAGTCAATTGAACAGCTGTTCCTGAGATGGTCGGTGGCGTGGGAATCCTGAGGAAGGGGTGAGGTGGAACCAGGTACCAGAAGTTCATCACCCCCCCTCCCACCCCTGAGATGCGACAGCCGGGGAGAGGAAGGAGATGGCAGGAGGCTGCGGCAGCGCCGGGCAGAGTTAACCTCGCGGTGTCTGCCAGGAGGTCATCTTCCCCCCCTCCCACCCTGGAGACGTGACCGCTGGGAAGAGGCTGGAGTCGGCATGAAACGGAGGCAACACTGCCTGGAGTCCGGCTTGGGGAATCCCCACACCGAGACCAGAGAACCCCAGCAGCCCGAGGTACGCCCAGACGACCAGATGTGGTTCGGAGCCCACCGGGAGCGGGGGTGAAAGACTTCGGGGTCAAATTCGACGGGGACCCAGCAACATTATCCTTCTTCCTGACAAATGCAAAGAACTACATGGAAGAATTTGGGCAATATTTCCGCTCAGAAAAGGGCAAAAATAATGCCATTGCAAACAAACTTAAAGGAAGGGTGGCTGACTGGTATGTGCAGCTATGCCAGGCAGATGCCCAGAGCTCGATAACTTCGATGAGTTCCTCTGGGCACTAGATCTGCACTTCAGAGACCCCTTGGAAAAGGAGAGAGCGAAGAGATCCCTAAGGGGAATCAGCCAAGGGCAACGATCTGTAGCAGATTATGCCATGGACTTTAAAGCACTGGCTGGAAAGGTGGTGGACTGGTCGCAGTCTACCCTAATTGAACATTTCAAAGAGGGCCTGAACTTGAACGTTCTGAGGTGGGCATTATGCAGAGACGACCCAAGCACTCTATACGAGTGGATACTGCTGGCCGGTAAGGCGGAAAATGCCCAGGAAACCTTCCTACAAGCCAAGAGGGTGGCGCAACAAGAGGCGACGGTAAAGGGACCCCGAACCGCTGCAGGACTGGTGAGGACAACATCCCAACCCTGGAGAGAGGAGAAGGAGAGACGGTTCGCCAGGGGGCAATGCCTTCGATGCAGGAAAGAGGACCACAAAGCAGCGGCATGCCTGAAGACAAAGGTAGTTGACAGGCCAGGAAAAACACCAGGCAAACCACCTGTGGAGTCCAAAAAGATGCCAGTGGCCAGGGGAGAGATCAGAGCAAAAGAACTACCTTACTCCAGTGAAGAGGAGGAGAACGACCAGGAAGAGCCGGCGGGAAATGCCAGCCACCTGCCCTGAGAAGTGCCAGAGGGCGGGTGGAGGAGGACAATGGGCACAGCGACATCTGGGTGAGTGCCAACTGTCCCACCCTGTACGTAAAAGTTAAGTTCCACAGAAAAGTCAATTGAAGTCTGGGCCCTAATAGACTCGGGCTGTTCTAGGTGCCTAATGCACCCGGACGTGGTTGCTGATTTAAATCTCCCCTGCTTTCCACATCAGCACCACATAGTCTTCATGCAATTGGACGGTTCGGCAGCAGGAGGGGGCCCGGTCACCCAATTCACCGGAGAAGTGGCACTGCAGTTAGGCAGCCACCGGGAGAGACTGAACTTTGTTGTGGCACCAGTGGGCCACCCTTTAATCATCTTAGGCATTCCGTGGCTAGTACAAAGGAACCCATACATAAATTGGGAAACCAGGACGATCACCTTTGCAGATGGCTTCTACCAAGCACCTACAGGGGACCGAATTCCCCGTGCTGTGTGGGGAGGGTGGCGTCTACGACCACACATCTGGCTGCAGCGGCCCTGGAAGGCTTGCCAGACAAGTACGCTGAGTTTGCAGATGTGTTCGGGGAGAAAGAAGCAGACAAACTCCCACCCCACAGAAAGACTGACTGTGCAATAGAACTGGTCCCCAACACACCCTTGCCAAAGCCAAAAATTTACGCGATGACCCAGAAAGAACTGGCAGCATTGCGGGAGTTTGTGGACAAGAACTTAGCACGAGGCTTCATCGAGCCCACAAACTCGCCAGTTGGAGCCCCAGTGTTGTTCAGAGAAAAAAAGGATGGGACATTAAGACTCTGTACGGACTACCGCGGATTAAATTCGGTGTCTGTATCAAACAAATATCCCTTGCCCCTAATCAAAGACATATTAGCACATCTGGCAAAGGGGACAATATTCTCTAAACTGGACTTGCGAGAAGCCTATTTTCGCATACGCATTCGGGAGGGGGATGAGTGGAAGACGGCTTTCAATTGCCCACAGGGATCATTCCAATATAAAGTGTTACCATTTGGTTTGGCAGGGGCACCAGGGGTATTTATGCAATTGATTAACGAGGTCTTACACAAACACTTGTTCAAGGGGGTCCTTGTGTATTTAGACGATGCATTGATATATTCTGAGACTGAAGAGGAGCACGAACGCTTGGTCAAGCAGGTGCTCAGGGAACTCCACAAAGCCGAGCTATTTGCCAAGCTTTCTAAGTGCGAGTTTCATAAATCTCAGCTAGATTATCTGGGTTACAGAATCTCTGAGAGGGGCATCGAAATGGACCCTGGGAAAGTCCAGGCCATCCTGGCATGGGAGCGCCTGTGCACTAGGAGGCAACTACAAAGTTTTCTGGGATTTTCTAATTTTTACAGGGGGTTCATCAAGGGACTAGCAGAAATCGTTTTGCCCCTAACCAATTTACTCTGCACCAAGGGTTTGGGAGACACGCGCAAGGCACGAAACCCGGGAGCGCTACTTAACTGGACACCTGAATGCCAAAGGGCTTTTGATCATCTCAAAAGCCTGTTCACAGCTGAACCGATTTTACAACATCCCGACCCCACCAAACCCTTTGTAGTCCAAGTAGATGCCTCCGATTTCTCAATTGGGGCGATCTTGCTTCAGCGGGACCCAAATGATCAGCTGAAACCATGCGCGTACCTCTCCCACAAGTTCTCCGAAACAGAACGGAGATGGCATGTATGGGAGAAAGAGGCTTTTGCCATCAAAGCTGCCTTAGAGGCATGGCGACACCTCCTGGAAGGGGCTGGGCTCAATTTTTCGCCCGCTTTAATTTTCAGCTGAAGTTCATACCGGGAAGAAAGAACTTCTTAGCTGACACTCTCTCTAGGCGACCCCAGGATGCCAGTCAGGCATCAGACATTATAGGTACTGTGTGGACCGACACACAGCTGGGTTGCCAAGCTGTCACGCGCAGCCAAACTGGAACACAGCGTACTCAGGCACAACTGCCTGCAAGGGGAGGGAGACGCATGTCAATTTCATCGCAATTGCAGTTCGTACAAGCCTTAAAAACGGATACATGGTTGCAATCCAATTAACACAATGTTTCTTTTGTAAATGATTTGGTCTGGAAACAAAATAGCTTGTACATGCCGGAGCAATTGCGAGCAGAGGTTCTGAGCTGTTCTCACGATGACAAAACGGCAGGGCACTTTGGCTTTGTAAAACCGTTACATCTGGTAAGGCGACAATTCTGGTGGCCTACACTTAGGAGGGATGTAAAAGAATATGTTGCTGCTTGCCCTACATGTGCTATGGCCAAGCGAAAAGTGGGGAAGCCCCAGGGACTATTGCAGCTGGTGGCAAGCCCCTCCCGCCCTTGGGAAGAAATCTCGATGGATTTTATCGTAGACTTGCCACCCAGCCAGCAGAAAACGGTCATCTGGGTGGTTAAGGACTACTTTTCGAAACAGGCACATTTTATCCCATGCACCTCCATCCCCTCCGCTCAACAGCTGGCACGCCTCTTTTTAAATCACATTTACAAATTACACGGTACCCCCTCCCGCTTGGTCACAGATAGGGGTACACAATTTACTTCACAATTCTGGAAAGCATTTTTGAAGTTGATTGGCACCAAGCAGGCATTGTCCACTGCTTGGCACCTCCACATGGACGGCTCTACGGAAATCCTTAACTCCACCCTGGAGCAATTTTTGCGCTCCTTCATAAGCTACCAGCAAGATAATTGGGTAGACCTACTCCCCTTTGCTGAGGTGGCATACAACAATGCAGTGCACCAGAGCACGGGCCGCACCCCCTTCTGGGTAGTCTATGGACGAGACTTTGTCCCGATCCCGGAGTTGCCACAGCCAGCTACCCCGCCTTGTTCCCCAGATGACTGGGCTGCTCAACTAGCCAACATTTGGCCATTCAGCTGGCTCTCTCCGAACCCCAAGCAACCTACAAGCGGTATGCGGACAACCACAGGGCTGCGCAGCCAGACTTCAAAGTCGGAGATAAGGTCTACCTCTCCACTAAATTCATTAAGTCTCCGCAGCCCTCAAAGAAGTTAGCCCCCAAATTCATTGGCCCTTTTCCAATAGTGGAAATAATCAACCCGGTAACTTTTAAGTTAGAATTGCCACACAACTTGAAACGCATACACCTGGTGTTCCATTGTGCCTTACTGAAACCAGTTACCTCCTCAAAGTGGCACAACAAACCCCCCCCCGCCTCCTCCCATCATGATCGATGGGCAACAGCACTTTGAAATAAAGGAGGTACTAGATTCCCGAAGGCTACGGGGCACCCTTCAGTACCTGGTCCGCTGGAGACATTTCCCCCACCCTGAGTGGGTGCATGCCTGGGTTGTCTCAGCACAATGGCTTGTCAAACGCTTCCATGCAGCATACCCTTCCAAACTGGCACCTTGAAGTTTTTTTTGGGGGGAGGCAGTATGTCATGTCCCCCATTGCGATGTATACATACATCACAACGGGGAACATGCCTTTCCGGGGAAGGGGAGGAAGGAGGAAAGAATCAGTGCTAATCCTATAAGCACTGAAAGACAAATACAAATAAAGGACAAAGGAGCCATACCTTTGCCCTGACCCAAGAAGCCATCATCCTATCTCCCTGACATCTCTGCATTACCATGGGGGACACACCTGCTCTGGACACAGGAAGAGGACAGAGGTGATCAGCGCTAATCCCCCTGATTGCCCATCGAGACTCCGGAATCACCCCGATCGCCCATCAAGACTCCGGATCAGGACTTTGGGACAATGGGGGGTGGGGAAGGGTCAGGTCCACACCGTGGGTATTTACTGGCTACCTCGCATGCCATGTGCTCATTCCCATCTTTCTTTGTGTATGCATTCTATTCCTAATAAACCGGAAATCCTTAGCCCTGGCTAGTGAGTCTGTGTTCTTTTTGGAATAAGGCAACCATCACAGTAGATCTACCAGTTTCCATGTTTTATTTTCTTTCAAGGATGCTAATTCCTGTTGCATGGCAGAATGCCAATTTTGTGCAATCTCAGGTGGTAAAGCATTCACTTGTTCTAAAGACTCAGGTTCTGTGAATATGTGAAAAGCCTTTACTGTTTCAGCCTGAAAACGTGATGGAGGAACGCCTTTATTACTCCTCTGAGATCTGCGAGGTAATACAGGGCTTAAATTTTGACTCCTATCACTTTCCTGAGAAGCTTCTGTCTCATCAGACAGATCTTCAGTTTGCTTTTCTGGTTTAATGTCCTCATCAGGCAAAAGATCACCATCAGCAAGTCCTTGCTGTTCTCTTGTGGTGGTCAGATCAACTGGAGAGCTAGAGTTTAATCTCCCCCAGTTTTGTTCAGCAAAAGAAGCGCTTTTGCTAATTATCAATTTCTCTCCCATTATGAACCTGTAGCTCCTTCGGCTTTGTTCATAGCCAACAAAGATGGCTTTCTTTGTTGTGGGGCCTCCTTTCCTTCTCTGCTGTTTTGGAATGTGAACCCATGCAGTGCTACCAAACACTCTAAGATGGTTTACCTTTGGTTTCACACCATAAAACAAATGGAATGGAGTGTCCTGAATCAGAGAGTTATACAATCTGTTTTGTACATAACAGGCAGTAGATATTGCCTCTCCCCAATACTTAAAGGATAAATGTGAATCTTTAAGCATGCATTCCATTGCATTTTGCAAGGTTCTGCCCTTTCTTTCAGCAACACCATTTTGCTGAGAGGTGTAAGGGTTAGAAAGAATTTGTTCTATCCCCTTTTCCACTAGGAACCTTTTGAATTTGTGAGAAAGGTATTCTCCTCTATCACCTTGGAGTGCAGATACAGGCCTCGGGAATTTTCCATTTGCCCATGTCACAAAACTTTTAATTTTCTCAAATGCCTCATCTTTATGTTTTAAGATGTAGATAAATGTGTATCTTGAGAAATCATCAATGATGGTCATTGCGTACCTTGCTTGTCCAAGACATGGAGCAAAAGGACCAATAATGTCAGAGTGTACAATTTCCAAAGGTCTAGTTGTAACTCTGTCACTGTGCTTACTCACAGGAGCTTTTAGTGTTATGCATTCTTTGCAAACTACACAGTCTAAGTATTTATCACAGGGTTTTATCTTTAGGTCAGCACACAGCTGTGGCATTTGTGCTATATACTTGAAATTAGCATGACCAAATCTC
The DNA here is from genome assembly GCF_035149785.1 of Candoia aspera. Classification (NCBI taxonomy): domain Eukaryota; kingdom Metazoa; phylum Chordata; class Lepidosauria; order Squamata; family Candoiidae; genus Candoia; species Candoia aspera. Next base: position 70,843,932 of record NC_086153.1, on the reverse strand, counting down.
CTATGCATCAGGTGTACACATTGGTCATGATATGGAGTGTTGCCAACTGCAGCCTTGCAGCTTGGCTTCCTTGCATTTTGCACAATGTACAAGGAGTCTTTTAACATACCAGTAGCACACAATTTCCCATTTTTACGTATCTCACAACCATTTTTCTTAAATGTTATGACATACCCTGTTGCAGCCAATTGTGCCACAGATAAAAGGTTTGATTGTAAATTTGGCACATACAACACACCTTTTACAGTTTCTCCCAAGCAGGATAAATACAAGTCACCTTGTCCCATAATTTTGGTCACAGACCCATCAGCCAGAAATACACTTTGTCTTTCAGTTTTAGACAGTGACACAAAAGAGCTTTTACAATTACATAAATGACAGTTGGCCCCAGAATCTAACACCCATACATCAGAATTACCCTTCTCAGCAACCTGTGCAATTTGAGTTGTCTGAAGAGCCTTCTTGTCATGAGTAAGGATGGCGAGCAGCATTTCTTGGTTTTCTGAAGACATTTCCAAACGTCTCTCCTTAATTTCTTGTTCCTCCCTCTTTCGATGGGAGTAAGAGTTTGTTGGGATTGATGTCCTAACAGCCAGGAAACACGCTGAGACAAGGAACTGGTCTCTAATGTTTATTGCTAGTACATAACAGGAATCCTAACAAACTGAAGAAGCGTGGGAAAAACCCAGACATATAACCCCAAAGGTTAAGGCGGTCCCAATCTGTGTCTCTTTGAATGGCTGACCAATTCCTCAATGCTACGCATGCACTTAACAGTCTGGATGGGAGCCCCCTGCTTGCCATCCTTACTCATGACACTTCTTCTGTGTTGCCCTTGTGTTCTTCTTCTCTGTCTTTCTACTCTTGGGTCTCAAGGCACAGTCTTTCTGCAAATGTCCAGCTGAACCACAAGTGAAGCATCACTGGCTGGCTAGCACTGTGGCCTCAGCTTCCTTTCCCTTCTTTTCCCTTCTTTTCTGGTATTGCAGCTTTCCAGAAGAGATGTGTGGGGATCTTTCCTCTCTCTTCTCCCATTCAGCGAGTAAGCGCTGTGTAACATACAATGGGGTGATGTCTGCTTCAGGCATAGCCTCCAGGGTACAAATCAGCATGTCCCACATTTCATTTAGTGAGGACAGGAGGATATATGATTTTGTGAGAGGTGTAAATTCCATTCCTCTCTCCTGCAACTCAACAAACAGCTGCTGAATATAATGCAGGTGCTCAGGAAGGCTATCTCCTTCTGCAAGGTAGGTTTTGTACAGCTTTTTTGTCAGGGTAACTTTACTCCCTGCTGTTGCCTTTACATACAAGTCTCTCAAAGCATCCCAAAGTTGCTTTGCAGACTGCATACCTCGCACGTGGATTGGTGATTGTCCTCAACTCCCAGGATAATGGTGGCTCTAGCCCGCTCATCCTGTCTCAGCCATTCAGCACTGGGATTTTGGGGCTTTGCTCACCAATTGGCAGCCAGAGATTCTCTCTGCGAAGATACATCTCCATCTTCAGGGCCCAATTCAAATAGTTGGTCTCTGATAGGCGCTCCAGAGGCATCGCTGAGGGCTGGGAGGTAGCCATGGCTTCTTCCTTCTTTTGCAAGTCACCTCAGCTGGCTTCTTTGTCCTGTAGACTGGCAATTGCTGGAAAATCTCCAGGCGGCTCCAAAGAAAAATCTTCACAGGTCTTTGCTACCTGCCTTTAAATTGTGCATGAGGTGTGGAGCTGATCTCTCTTTTCTCTCTGGGTTTTACTGGGCTTACTGGGCTTACTGGGCTGTTTACTGGGCACATAACCTGTTGGCAGATTGCTGGGAAAGCCTTTGGCCCAGGAGAGATCAGAAAAGTCACACACACCAGGCATTTCTATAAAAATAATTTATTTACAAAAAGCAAAACGAAAGCAAAACATATTTAAAAGTCTTGGGCTCTCAGTGAGAGCAGCTTGACTCTCTACATGTCTGCACAGAAGAGGAACAGAAACTAAAAACAAGTCCGGGCAAGTTTCTCCCCCCCAGGTGATACAACCATTAACACATGAAAAGGAGACAATTAAATTCAACCTCTTCACCTGGCCAAAATGATTAGTTACCACAGCAACCTTAATCTGTAGTAGGAAACATTAACAGTTTCTATACCTGCAAAGATCAGAATAGTGCAATCCCTGGTATTCCCTGTGACACTCTATGGAAGCAAAAGTTGGACTTTGAAGAAGTAGAATAGGAAGAGTATTGATGCTTTTGCACTTTGGTGTTGGAGAAGACTCCTGAGAATACTGTGGTCAGCCAAGAAAACAAGCTAATGGATAATTGAACAAATCAAACCAGGGGTCTCACCTGAGGCACAAATGACCAGGCTCAAATTACCCTACTTTGGACACATTACACAAAGACCTAGCTCTCTGGAGAAGGCTCTAATGCTGGGAAAGGTGGAAGGAAAGGGAAGAAGAGGATGACCAGCAGCAAGATGGATGGATTCAGTTAAAGTGATGATAGGGGCACCATTGGAAGAGATGAAGGACCAGGTTAGGGATAGATCATCATGAAGAAAATCTATGTTATTGCATGTACAACTCCCTATTTCTCTTTATTTTAATGCTCATCAATTAAATTTCCTATTTTTCTTTATTTTAGTCCACACCAATTAAGCCACAGTGAAATGCAGAAGCACCCACAGCCAGAACCTCAAAGATACTCTAAATGCACAGGCAGCTGTTTATGACATATTTTACAGGTAGTCCTTGCTTAATGATTACTTGTTCAGTGACCATTTGAACTTACAATGGTGCTAAATGAGTGGTACTTAAAACCAGTCCTTGTACCAGGGATGGTCACAGCATCCCTGCAGTCATGTGATTGTGATCCAGGCACTCGACAACTGGCTCACAATTATGAAATCACAGTATCTTGTGGTCACATGATCACCATTTGCAACCTTCACTGCTGGTTTCCAACAAACAAAGTCCACTGGGAAGCTGGCAGGAGGTCACAAATGGTGACCACATGACGTTGTACTTAACAACGTTGTGGGATTCACTTAACAATGGCAACCGGAAGAGCCAGAACTGCCATCACTAAGGGGTGCAGCTACGTGATGTCATGCTTTGCAACCATGTCACTTAGCAATGGAAATTCCAGTCTAAATTACTGTTGTTAAATGAGGACTACCTGTATAGAATAATAAGGTGACAAAAGAGAATGGATGGGGTAGTTAAGATGAAGAATTTTGGCTAGGAAGCCCCATCCCAAGGGGTTGAAAATTTCAGTCCCTCACATTCTAATGATGTTGCCACATCATTGTTAAATGTCTTGTAGCCCTTAGAGGCCAAACTTACATCTAACACAAAAGTGTTAGTGCAGCCTCCAGCAGTTAAAGAGTTGCCAATCCCTGATATAAGTAGATAGTACACTGAACACAACAGAGGCCAGTTATATTGTCATCTGAAAGTCACACAGTAATGTATGTGCATTTGTGAGTAAGTCCTGTTCTCAAAATAGGGCTCCGCCTCTGCAGTACAATGAATGTGTGCTTGATGAAACATGGCAGGCTTCATTCCCTGCTATACATATGCTCCTGAGGACATACCTATATATGTATGGTATATACTTAGGCAGTACTATATACAACACTAGAAAAGCAGATCCTCCATTCATATGAAGTGCTACCCTCAGACTATCATTTTATATTTATATATATCTAAGGTGATAAATGCCTTTACAACATTTGTTTTACAGACAAAGGCTGCAATTCCTTGGGTCTGTAGATGTTCTACAGAAAGATGGGAGAGGTAGGGAAAAGCCAGTACTTTCAGACTTTCATATTTAAGTGAAATATACTATTGATTTCCATGTCCTTCTCAGCATTCGTAACAGCTGTGGGGGAAGATGTGCCCATTCTCAACATGAGAAGCACGTTCCACATATCGAGGATTTTCAGCTGATAGAAAATTGTATTACAGCAGTAAAGTACAGCACAACTGAAGTTCTTCTCAGACAAAGTCATAGAACAAAGTTGCCTCTGATTCAGTTTTTCCTTGCAAATAGCCTAATTGATACTAGTGCTAAATTGTCTTTAAATGATTGAGAACATTTCTTGTTTAGCCACCAACTTAGAAAACTGATTTAGCCAGAAGCTGGAAAGCAAACTCCTTTCCCGTATATTCTGTCAATTTAATTTTGTCATTGAACAACTGAAAAGAAAATCTATCTAAACGAGAAAGAGAAATGGATTTTCTCATTTCTTGCCCCTTGTACAATGAGGACTGTTTTGGTTTCTCAGGGCAGATTCTCAGAGAAGTTATATTTAGGTATGAATTATTCTTTCTCCAGATTCTTAAATGAATTTATTCTCTCTGGAAGTCCTCGTTGAATTTGTTCTTCTTGATTACCTTAATTAATCTGAAAAAAGAAAACTCATTACATTACTTTCTCATACCTTGTCATTTATCTGTTTCTCTATATTCTCCTGCCCCCAAATGTGAGGATTTGAATGCTGTGATAACAGGGATCCAAACTTAAGTTTGCCAGCTTTATCATGAATGCACTTTTTTTAGAATAAAATGTTTATATCAAAATGTGAGTCCACTACAGGGTAATCTTGTTTATGCCTCCTGAGAGGTGAACGAAATGAGGCTTAGTTTGAAGGGAATGTATATGGGATTTAACTTAAGTCTTGTTATGTCCTGATACAATTTTTCAACTACATGTGAAAATGTTAAACACAAAGCTAACAGTTCAAAATGTGAAGAATGATATGTAGTGGTATGTAGTTTCTTTTTAAAAGAAAACCTATATACCACTGCATGTCACTCTTCACATATGACCCAGTACTGAATAGCATTTGAAGCTTTTGATGCTACTGCTTTTGCTGTTCTTCACCTTACCAAACTTTTGTTTCTACTGTTGCTGTTTTTTTTTATTTTTATGTCTTAATATTCTCTCCTAAGCTGTCTCTGGAAAGGAAAGTGTGAATAAGGTTCAAATCTTATAGAACACTCTAAGTCAACATTGTTTCTAAAAATGATTTTATCACTCAAGTTTATACTTTAACTTGCAAATCTGATTTTTTTTAAAAATGGCATACTTGGTTCTAGATAAAAAATTAAGAGTATGAACAAATAACAAATTGTGAATATGCCAACCATGTGATCACAAAAAATGCCAAGACAGTTTAGATTGTATCAGTTGGAATCATTTTGAAGACTTAGAAGTAATAGATCCATTCAATGCAACAGTTAAAAGACTTATGGGGTCTATCAGTACTCACCAGAGTTCAAGGATGTATTGACCAGTTGGATAGGATTTGGAGAAAAAACCCAAGGAACAAATAATTTTAAGGTTTCTATATGTGTTTGTGTGTGTGTGTGTGTGTGTGTGTGTATGTAAAACCTATATGGTTTTGGGACAGCTTTGGGGGACTGAAATATTTTTTTAAAATGTTTGATGTGTTTATAATGCAAATAAACAATATACTGTTTATAGGCAACATATATAAAATTAAATTCTTCCCATTGGAAAATTCTTGTAAGCTAAAAGCAAAAGGTAGCTTAGTCCAGGGAACTATTCAAGCCTAGTCTTCTCCTTGGTATACTTCTATTCTAGGAGCCATTTCAGCATGAATGTACCCTGAAATAAATCATACCATACTTACCAAATAATATCATGCCATACTTACCAAGCAGCCTGTGAAATGGTGAAGAGCCCCCCTTCAGATCCCCACAAAGAACCCCTGGCAGGTAAGTAATTGGTTTTTACTTCTTGTTATGTAAATACTAGTGGCTGGACTTCATTCTAAAGGATTTGATTTATATTTTGCAGTCTCTGAATTAATGCTGCCCAGAAAGCATGCAGTCTGAAGACGGCTGCATTGTGATGACCACTGTGGTCAGAAATCTCCTCAGGATTTTTCAGATCTGGGATGCAGCTGTGATTCCATTATTTCAGAGTGGCTGCAATATTTTCACTGTGACCTAGAGTGCTATAATTCAAGTGAAGATTGGCCTGCTTGTAACTGTGAGTCTGATTTGTGGGAAAGGAAGGGGCACATATTCTAAAATGGTATATCACACTTCTTCTGAAGATGATGATGACGATGATGATGATGACGACAACGGCAATGGGTTTTCATCCAATGGCATAGAAATGCCCAGCAGGCAGGCTTGTGCGTAATCAGGAAAACTTATTTCTGGGGCAGATGCCTAACAACTAGCAATTGGGTTTGTGGACAATTCAGCCTTTAGCTGCAATTATGGGAGAAACCTGTTCAGTTTCCAGCACTGTTGTGCCAATTTCTGCATCCTGTACTGTGATTGAGAGCAAATCCTGACAAAGCCTCTTCAACCTGATTATGAGCAGAGTCTTTTTGTGAGAGGGTACATGAAGATGACATAAGTATCAGGTAAAGATAGGAAAGGCAGACCTCTATTATTTGGTTGAGAGGAGTAGACAGGAGTCCCTCCAGTGGGAGGAGATGGGCGGTGACAAATTAGATAGATAGATAGATAGATAGATAGATAGATAGATAAATTTCGGGCTGTTTTGACCTGAGCTCTGATCAGGGGTGCCTGAGAACAATTCAAGGATCATTAATGGTAACCTCAGAGTCAAGATTAGATTTCCACAGCCTCTCCTCAATACAATCAACATAATTCTCTATGCGATATTTTAAAAACGTATTGAAATTAATTTATTTATTAAATTTATATGCCACCTGGCTCCCAGTGACTCTGGGAGTGGAAATCAGTCACACAAGGAGTGTGGTTTTTGATTATATGTAAAAATGGACATGCTGCAACTCCTCTGCTTGTTCTCCAAAATGCTAGCTTCTTAAGGGTCTGCCCCTGTGATCTGCTATCTAAGTGACAAATGTCAAGATTGATGTCAGCCTTACCAGGTAGACCGGACAGGAAACATGACCAGATAAGCTAATTCTACTTTATTATAAAGCTACATTAACAGAATCTTGCGAGTCTGAAAGTACAAATCTCCCGCCATCTTCTTTACAGCCCGAGAACCTAGGCAGGGTCCCTTCTGAGCCTCTTGCTCCTCCCACTATCCAGCTATGGGCTGTGCCCTCTCTTATCTGATCATTCCCTAGGCAGCATTTCTTCACTCTATCTCCCAAGGTCTTTCCCACACACCATTACACCATGTGTCTGTACCTGCTTATAAGCAGCCATTGCCAAATCTAGTTGTTCCTTTAAGAGGAGCTGAGTAGCCTATCTATCCTATAAGAAGTCTGAGTGTCATACTCTCTGATCAAATGTTCACAGAACACCTTATCAGAATCGCATCCATCTTTCTCGTACCTGTGTCAGCAGACTGAGAGTCACCGGCAGGGAGGGAGAGCCAGATCGGAATGTGAATTATTTTGTTTAGGCTAGGTGTTTATTGCCCAAGGCCATCTGGCCAAATACCACCCAGGCCATCTGCTAGCAAGGGAGGGGCACTTGCTTTCAGGGTTAGGAGGGGGAATTTAGAGGCTTTTGATTTTTAAATTGTAGAACACGCGGGAAAAAGGTATTCGTGACTTTTACTTTGTATTGGACGCTTCGCATCATTAAACGGTTAAAAGAACCCAAGCCTCTAGACTGTTCTTGAATGAATGCTCAAGTGTTCTGGTCATCACAATGAGGAACAACAGATGCAGGAATTCTGGGGAGCAAAATGTGGGACAGAAAACCTAGAAAGGGAGACATGCTGAGCTGTTGTTGGCAAATTCTACAAGAGGTAACAGTTCAGTCCAGCTGGTAATAGTTCACTAATATTTGGTTCACTTTCTCTGTTTAACCATGGCTGAGGCTTCTCTGTGGGAATAAATAAAATTTAGTTTATCCTTTTCAGATTTGTTTTATCTGTTCCATCTTAGGAACCTCTGGTGCACAGAATTGTAGAGTTTAATCTTGTTATCTTCAGACAGAAGTTCAGACAGTCCATACTCCAGGAAATAAAGCCAGACTGCTCACTTGAGGGAATGATATTAAAGGCAAAACTGAAATACTTTGGCCACATAATGAGAAGACAGGACACCCTGGAGAAGATGTTGATGCTAGGGAGAGTGGAGGGCAAAAGGAAGAGGGGCCGACCAAGGGCAAGGTGGATGGATGATATTCTAGAGGTGACAGACTCGTCCCTGGGGGAGCTGGGGGTGTTGACGACCGACAGGAAGCTCTGGCGTGGACTCGTCCATGAAGTCACGAAGAGTTGGAAGTGACTAAATGAATAAACAACAACAATCTTCAGACAAATCTGCTCTTTGAAGAATAGCACACATCTCATCATCCAGTTAATTAATGACCATGGTCCCAATAGTAGGTATTCCACCCTGTAGTTGTTCCAGCTGATGAAGTGTCATCAGATACCTTTTCTGAGCATGGTCCCTGGTTTACCTGGCAAATAGATTCCTCAGCAGTGAAATAGCAGTAACTAGTAATGTACCCCAAAGCCCCCTAACTACTTGATAATCTGCTTCTTTCTTTTTGAGTGAGACCTATCAGTCAACTTTTTAATGACCCCTTTCTTTCTCTTTTAGGTTTGGAAATTTGACTGTTTTAGAAGACTTCCTTTTAATGTGTTCAGGGCAATTTCTGCTATTGCTCCCACTAGGTATAATGAATGACAATAAGATGGCCTTCCTCTGTTTTGGTCAGTCATAACTAAGACTTTTAAAATCCCCCACTTTCTGCACATCGTTTCCAATATCCAAGTAGAATTAGCGTTAGGCAGCTGAGCCACTGCTTTTTACTTCTCTTTTGCATTGTGTAAACAGCAGGCCAGTCAGGCAGAAAGAGGCCTGTTCTCATCTGTAGGCTTCAGGAGTAGGGACTGCCAAAAGATAACATGGGGATTGCAGGTAGCATCTTGGAAAACTTCTAAAAAGTGACTTTGTGTTAATCTGCCATGACAGTGTGGCAATTTGTGTCTGGCTATGGGGGCAACAGAATAAACCCACATATTTGGAATTCAGAGCTATTCTCATTTTCTTACCTTGAAAAAGCAGGTTTTGAAGAATGAGCATAATGCTCAGGTTTATGTGACATGTGGTACTGTCTCTTGGCCTCCCCTGTTTGATTACTGTGACAGGCTGAGGACACAGGTTCATCTTCACTGCACAATTCATTTTTATTTGGTGGAAACAACTCATTGCCTTCAAAAGACAATGAAAGACCCTCCATAAACTTTAATTTATAGGAACGTATTAAGCAGCTCTTTACACAAAAGTTGCCAACAATTTTAAAACCATACAATATTTTGAGGCTTTTGAGACAGGACAGCATCACCGTGTTCCAACATTTATTTGATAAAAAATGATTTTTTGGAATTGGATGGCTGACTTACACAAGAGAAGGGATGTTCAAACTGTACAATATCAAACTATTAGGGTTTAATAGCTATAAGATGATGGATATTAATCACTGGCTTTATCACCTTTAGGGTTTTTTTTTTTAAGTACTTGCACTTCTACGTACTTCCCACTATTCCTTAACCCTAACAATCTTGGGCTGTTCCACCACATTCACTTTCTTACCTTCTTCCTCAGACAAGCAATATGCATCCACCAAATCTTTCAGATACTCAAGGTGGATTTTATCACAGTCAGTGCTGATTGGTGTAAGCCTCTTCACTTTCAGCACCACTTTCTCATTTCATAAAGCATACCTGTATGTTTGTGGACCTGCTGACACAACTCAGCAGTGATGGTGTTTGGTAAGATCTTGCTCATCAATTGTCCTAAATAATCACCTAACAGCTGAGTCTACACCCCTTCCCTGCTAATAAAGATGACTGAATCAGTGTCATATACAGATTCCTCTTGTCCAAATCCTCCAGAAGGCTGTGCAGTTCCAACCATGTATATGCTGTAGCAAAACTGGCAATAAATAGTGGTACATGTCATTTTGGTGGGGTAGCATTTCTCTCTTTTCCATATCACAATGTTTTGCTTCAAAATATAGGTTGTCAATATAGTCAAGGCTTAGAGTTGTCAGAGGTGAATGCAATCAAGTGGAGAGTTAGGTTAATCAACTTTAGGGCTGACAAGCAGCCTTTTCTGATGGGATTAGGTAAGGCTAAAGTTCTGACCTGGTGATGTCTGTACCACATGGTTTTTGGTGGTTTATTAAAGATACTAATAAACTCCCATTATAAGCTAGTGTACCTATATTGCTACTATTAGTACTACATATAGCATGGAGGAAAGAATTCCTCAAACACATCCCAGATGTCTGTTGGAGTAAGAAGTTGTGAGTGGGCCTTTTGCAGTTTTGTGTGCTAAGGCTGCAGTTTTTGTGCTTTCACACAGATTCCTGTCAAACATGAGAGTAATTCTTGATTACATTCTCATGGGAGCCATTGCTCTAGCTGACATTAGAATCTGTTGTAGATGTGGACTTAATACTCAGTACTTAAATTGTATGAACATAAAAAGGAGCAACTTGTTTTGTCAAATAACTGCTGAAAGACTAATATTGGACAGAAATTGTTTTCATAAAGGAAAGTGGGAAGAATAGAATAGTGTTGGTCAACGTTTTTGTCTGTTCTGCACAGCTACCGATGATAAGATTGAATTTAGAATGGGTAACAGAGCAGTTCCATAGGAAGGTCATTTCAGACAATTACAGGGTAAGATCTGGACAGGGTCACACATACAAAGGAGGAAGATGGTGATGGGAGCACTGAATGAGGCCACACCAGTCAGAGGAACAAGTAAATTGATATTCAGGTTCATCAGCTGCAGGGAAAAACATGGTGACAGCCAATATATGCATGCAGTAATGTAACAAGGAGTTTGCAGGAGTGGAATTTGGCTTTATTTATAGCTAGATGGATTAGGGAAGGCAAATGGAGCAGCACTGTAATCCATACTCTTCTTTCTTCATTCAACAGCTGAAAAATGGTCACCTGTGCAATAGGAATGTGAAATAAATTTACAATGGACTTCTTGTACAGCAAAATGACATGATCTGCCACTATAGGTTTCATCCTTGCACCAATAGCAGCAAATCATGGAATCTGCTAGTGTCAGTTTTCTCAATTTAAAGTGTTTCCACATTTTTTGTTCATATTTTGGGCAAAAAAGCACAGATTATAACTAACTGCAGGAAAGATTGCATTTTAGAAGGAATAACATTTAAGGCATATTATGGAAATTTGCAGACAAGATACATAAGGGAGAAAGTTTCAAATGAAAGCCCAGTTGAATTTATTACATTTTAAAAGATGCAGAAAATTTGGTGAAACAGAATAATGAGTAAATGCATGTGATAATGCCACAGAATGGATTTAGACTGAACTATGGATCTCAGTAATGCTCAGATATTCTTGATTGGTGGGTGTCCTATTTTTTTTTCACCTCCTGATCCTGGCATTTTCCTTGTAGTATTTTTTCCAAATGTTTCTTTATCCTCCATTCCACAGCCAGTATCTTCCTTCCTTAGCTCTGGAGGTCAGCCAGAAGTATGCTCATGCCTTCATTTATCCAACAATGGCCCACATAAGGTCTCAGCTATGTGATTTGGCAGCCACAAATAAATATGTGAAAAATGCAAATGTATCTGTGTGTGTGTGTGTGTACTGTGTGTAACCTTGTTTGGGCCAATGAGTTATTCAATATGTAAAACCAACAAAGGAAACAAGGGCAGCACAGGATGAAAAATAGAAATATAAATGTTGTCTGTATTGCCAAAGAATGCAGTATAAAGGCTTTAAAAATCTATTTCCAGAGTTGCTTGTATACTATTTTCTAATAAAGTGTTGAAAAAGTATTTCAAAAACAGTTAGATGTCATTGTTTTAAGAGATTATAACATCACACTGAAAAACTCAACACAGCCCAAAGAGAAATCAATAACAGCTTAAATCTGTGAAAACTGCAGTCCTGGGTCATAAACATTGCCCAAACTGTTATTGCTCTCCATTTGTCCATAACAAACCAGTCAATGAAGTACTGAGTGGACCAAATTAAATTCTTATCTAAATCCCTGTTGATTTCAAATTCTCAGATTCAACACAGTTAACAATTCCGTAAGTGTATGTGAACTACTTTTAATCTTATTCATAATTTAGATATATTTTAAGTAAGGTATATTTTAAATAAGGTTCCAGAAAAGGCATTTATGAACTAGTTCTATGTGTGATTTTTCCATGAAACCAAAGGTGCTTTTTAACTTCATGAAAATAACATTCTGAGATGGGCAAGTTATAGTCATGTTAATGATAATGGTGGTGGTGATGATGATGATAATGATAACATAAATTTGTAGAGGCAGATGCAGTGTAGAAATCAGAGTGGATATTGAACTAAGATTTGAAAGGTTTAAGTATAAATTCTCACTCAGACATAATACTTCCTGGAAGAATTTGGATCAGCAGTCAGTTTACTTAGGCTTAGTCTAGTTCACAGAATAACAGTGAACCCATATGATGCCTATACTCCTTGGGGGAAAGGCAGAACCCAAATTAGGGGTAGGGAATCTGTGGCTTTTCAGATGTTGCTGAACTGCATTTCCCCTCTGGCCATGATGTTTAAGAACAGAGTTTCAGCAACATTAGGATATCATAAGATACTTATTTCAGTATAAACAATGTCATAAGAACAATGTATACTGCAGCCAAGATCTACTCTGCATCATGGCATATTCAATCAGAAAAGTGAAAGTAGCTTAGGAAGGCCAATGAGAGCTGCTTAAATTTCATCACTCTCTTTTGCTGATATAAAAAGAACAGAAACAGCTGAGAAGGAGGGAGGGGAAGAGGAACTTCAGGAAGATGAGACATGGTTTGGGCAAGGGAGATGGCAATGAATGGAAGGTCATTAAAACTCTTCTGAGTCAAAAGCGAGTCCATTCTCCCTTCATTCCACAGGAAAAAAAAATCCAGCATGTGGGAAATATCCTTCAATTAATTAATTAATTAATTTTATATAGCCACCCATCTCACATATGGGACTCTGGGTGGTGCACACAGTTAAAATAACAAAAGCCAAACAATCAAAATCATTGAAAAACAAAACCATTAAAATACAATTAAAATAGTTAAAAACTGGGCTAATGCTGGACCACTATCCTGTGGGTCAGGGAAAAGTCAGAGAAAGGGTTTTCTACAACAACAGTACAACTATAAAGATATAAATTAGTTTTGAAAGTTTTAGGTTACAATATGTCAATATGTTTAGGAAAGAGCAGGTGATGAGTTGGGATTTTCTTGATGTAAGAACATCAAGAGGGATTCTGTTCTGTGGTGTAAGAAGAAAGAGGTTCATGAATTGAGGGCCTATCCTCAGAGGAGAACTCAATGATCAGAACTTTTTAACATCTCTATCTTGACTTGTATATTTTTACTTAAGAATATTGTTTTTATTGTATTTTAATCTTTATTTATTCTAGTTTTATTGTAAACCATCCAGAGTCGCTCTGAGTAAGATGGGTGGTGACTAAATTTGAAATATAAATAAATAAAACATCTACATAATGTGTAAATGGAACAGGAGTAGAGGTGCCATTTCCTTCTTTTAAAAATCTGTTCAATTGTGTCTGATTTTCAGAGACTGCCTGGACAAATCCCTGCAGTTTTCTTGGCAGTTTTCTTGGCAAGGTTTTTCAGAAGTGGTTTGCCATTGCCTCCTTCCTAGGGCTGAAAGACAGTGACTGGCCCAAGTTCACCCAGTTGGCTTTCATGCCTAAGGTGGGACTAGAATTCATGGGCTCCTGGTTTCTAGCCTGGTGCCTTAACCACTACACCAAACTAGCTGTCATGCCATTTCCCATATGTGCCATTTCCCATGTGCTTTACTAAATATCAAGCACAACAGAGATAGGGCCTTTTATAGTGTAGGTCCTGGATATCTAACAGAATTTTGGTAGCGTGATTTTAGGCTGTTTGGAGAAAGGTTTGGTGGGTATTTAGGACAGAAATATGAGTGCTTGTCTCCTGAGACCTCCATTACTATTCACATCATTATTTTCAAAAGAACAGAAAAACTGTGCTGCCCAGAGTTGGCTAATTTCATTTTCTAGGGCTAGATCTCTGTTCTATATGGTGATACAACATAGGATATTTTCAACGTAAGTTGAAATTGTGTTTCAGCAGTTGTGGAATTTCCTTCTTATTCTTTTATGGTTTATGCCAGAACCTGGTAAAGGCAGATCTCTTGTTTCACTTTCCTGTTTTGCATGAAGGTTTTTTCATTTTGTGTTACTGGATTTTAAATAACTGTTTTAAATATAGTGAAGGCAGCTCTCTTGAGATCCAGAGGCAGAGGGGGTCCAGCCAGGCCTCCAGTCTTTAAAAATGAAGAAACAAACAGGGCTGTGGTTAGGGTTAGGTCATCTCTGGGTGAGGTCCTTCATGCACAAATGCCAATAGGGGAAAACTAATTTTCTTGGGGTGCGAGGATGATATATGTGGGTGTAAGAGAGTGGAAAGTTGAAACTGTATTGATGCATGCAGGCCCTGAGAGAATGTGCTGTGTTTGCCATAAGCCACTACTGCTGTTCTTTCAGATCTCCCCTTCATATGATCCTTGGTGCAGCAGCTCCTGGTAATCACTGGTGGAGCTAGCCTCAAGTGCTTGATTACTTCCTGCTTCCTGAGGCTGACATTCATCCAGAGCAGGCTCTCTGAGACCATGACACCAAAAGAGATTGCTGGCAAGTGAAAAGAGAGCTGCCTGGGAGTAGAGCAAGGAGGAACTAGAAGTAGAGTCCTCAGAGGCCTTGGTGGCTTTCCCGGTCCTTGTTGCTGGCTTCTTTCATCCTCTTTTCCTGAATCCCATGTGGGTCTTAGGTTCTCTGTTGTAGCAGTAGAGGGGAAGAAGTGACTGTTTAACCATTATCCTGTAAGGAACAAAACTGGTGAGGCAGGAACTAGCATCCCCAGGCCAGATAGAACCAGTGTGTCAACCATGAGCAATTGCCTTGCAGTATCTCCACCTGATCCATGCAGAGCTGGGTTTCTCAACCAGGGTTCTGTGGAACCCTAGGGTTCTGTGAGAGGTCACTAGGGGATCCCTGGGAGATCACGATTTATTTAAAAACTTATTTCAAATTCAGGCAACTTCACATTAAAGAGGTAAGTTTCATTCTTTATTTTTAGTTTAAGGACACTGTTAATGCATATATACAGGCCTACCCATGAAACAAATACAATAATTTTGTAACTACTGGCCTATATTTGAGCCAGAATGTGCAGGGGTTCCCCAAGGCCTGGAAAGTCTTTCAAGGGTTCTTCCAGGGTCAGAAGGTTGAGAAAGGCTGATGTAGAGAAAGGTCAATTTTCTACGGACTCAAAAACATAGAAGGAAAAGGCCTACATCTTAGAATCTAGAGCAAAGCCTGTATAGCTAGATTTTGGTTCGGGGGTACTGCCATAGGCAGACCTTTTCAGCGCATGTGGCTTCACTCTTATCTTCAATAAAGCAATTAATCTAGTCATGTCTGCAAACTTCTTTTGTAAGCAATGCACTGAATATGAGATTAAGTGTCTGGAGAATCAAGATTTACTGTAGTCCCTGGCCCGAAGCCTGTCATCTCCTATCTGTAAGACATATGCCAAAAGCTAGAGCTTCTCAGGGAAAAGAGTCCTTTGAACTGTGGGAAAGGAGACCCAACTAGTTTTAAACTGCCATGGGTATAAGAGAGGACTGCAGAGGGCAATCAAATGTTTTATATGGCTTTGGTCTAGTTTGCAATAAAGATTCTTACCTAGCTGCACTTAGTCAGGTGCCTGAAGCCCAGCTAAACCAGGCAGAATTGAGGGCTGAAGACTGGCAGCAGAGTCCTGGTCCAAGGTACGTGACACTACCTTTCATCCACCTGCCCTCAACTGCAGCAGCCTAAGGGGAGGGTGGTGCCTGAGCAGTCTTAGCACTGGTGGTGGCCTCTCTGAGGAGTTGTCCTTGTAGCCATGACAGTTCTATTATACCCCTGTTTAAAGCTCTTTCGAAAGGTATATTACAACCTTTTTTAAGGTAAATTGATTTGACTTATTCTGTCCCCACTTCAAAAAAAATCAAATGTTGCCATTTGATTTACAGATGAAGCAGATAAATTATATGACTGTTACATGATTGCCTTCCTGGACTGCTTCAAGTCCAACACAGATCATAGCCTTTGTCCTGTCTCAGGCCAAGCACACACAAGTACACGGAGAGGTAGTTGCAAACTTTTACTAGGTGGGTTTTTAAGCAAATAGCAAGCAGCAGAGGGAAGGGTATGTGCAAACGCACACATGCACACAAGGCCAGCAAACTTGCCTAAAGCGATAGTCCAAAATCCAAGGAGCAGGCACAAGAGCCCAGGCACATCCAGGGTTGTCAGCCGGGCCAGGTTCAGAGTCATGGTCACACGTGTTCAAGGCCAAAGGCAAGGTGCACAGAAACTGGGTTTGCGAACGGTTGTTTCCAAGGAAGAGGCTTGAGCTGATAGCCCTTCTTAAATAAGAGCAGTCCCGGTGTGGCTCATTTAGGAGGGCAAAGCTGCTTCCTAGCTAGTAAGCTCACAGAATTCCTTTGCTTTGCTCTCTTTGCAGCCTGCTGAGCTCTTGCATTGGGAGGGGGCAGTAATTCTGAGCCCTCGTCTTCAGAGAGCAGCTGCAGCTATCCCTGCTGGTTGCTGGCCAGACCTGCCTCCTTTGCCTGCTCAGGCAGCAGTTCATCTGGTGACTCTGGAGCTCACTGTTCATTATCTATGGGCACTTCTGGAGCTGGCTGCTTGTCGGTCTCTACCTCAGAATCTGACTCTGAATCTGAGCCCATCATGACAGACTTAACTAACCAGGCATCTTACATCCTGTTGCAACAGTCTTCCCTAACCTAGTTCTCTGAAAGTGTGTTATATTACAACTTCTATCATTTTCTGCTACTATAATCATGTCCAGGCAGGCTGAAAAGGATTATCTAATCATTGAAAGACAATCAGGTTGGGCAAGATCGTTCTATAATCACTGTATACATATTTTATAATCTCTTCACTTGTTGTGAGAACAGCTGAAGAAGTCTCATTAAACTAAGCCCAGTCTAGCTTCATTCCTTTTGGTACATGTTCCTCTGACATTGAGAAATTTTTCAGCACTTTTGCCAGACTTCCACCTGGCATATTGTAAATCTAAGCTCTCTAGACCCACAACGCTTTATTTTTATCTTACTTGGCAGTAGATTCTCAGACATGACTCGGCTAGTGTAGATACTTTACACTTTACACTTGCAGACAAGAAGGAAACCTACTACAACAGAGTCTGCCTACTGCAGTATTTAGCAAACAGAGCCCATTTGTGTGGCTCTCCTCCACGGTTTCAATTCTGGGCTGCTTCTTTCCATCATTCCAAATGAGGGGGTATTTGGCAGTTCTTTTTCAAGATCATAGAAGGTAGCTGGAATCTGTTGCTATAACAGTCCTCACTTGTGATTCCTGCAGTATCAGCTCCATCCCTAGCAATGTTGGCCTCCAGGCACGCTAGCAGATAAGCCCAATAAGCTGCAGTGTGATTTTACTTTAAATGTTGAAAAATAAAAGGCATGTGAGATTTATCCCTCCAAATAAAAACAGAGATAATTTCCTGGATGTGGCAATTCCTTTGTTCTTTCCCATACCAACCAGTAATAGGATTATGCAAGACAACAGAAATCTCAGTTGATGTCATGAATACACAGTGCATTGTGTCACAGCACTGGTACCTGTAACAGTGCAAACTCTTTCAGAGATCTCAGGATTACATACAGCATGTCAATGAGATTGTTCTCCATTTCTTACATCAAGGTGGATATTGTCATTATTATTGTTATTGTGCAGCCAAATATATGGCACAAAGGTAGTGTGACACTTCAAGGAGGCCCCTAAATTTCAACCATGGGAGAAACAACTGAGAGGAGAATGGAGCAAAAGAAGAACATGAACACAGGCATTTATATGTATTTAGGTTCTATTTTTCTGTGTCAAGTCCTTGGCAGCGCCCACAAGATCCCAGGAACAGATGTATTTGGTTTAAGGAGCTATAGGCAAGAACTACCTTCCTGTCCACACACACATACATTACATTTTTTTTTTTTTTGCTTTGAAACCAAAATGCTGCATGGCTCTACTATTTACACAATCAGCTATTTAGCTTGTAGAAAGGAAAATGTAGATGTGAAATACTGCATGTGGATCAGAAGCATGGCCTGGAGGGGAAGGCTGTTTTCTTCCTTACTAAGGTTCAATCCAGATTGGGGTCATAAACCTGCTATTTGAACTTGGGGGTGGGGCAGGGGGCACCATTGGAATAAATGGTGCTTCTCATTGTAGACATTGTAGGAGGAAAGTTGTGTTTTTGGCTACTAAAATCAGAGTCTAGTAGCATCTTTTCAGACTAACAAATAAGGCTCATGGCTTATAATAAAAGTTCTTAGTCTGAAAAGGTGCTACTAGACTCTTTTATGATTTTGGGAGAAAATGGGAGCTTCTAATCCAATGCAAATTTCAAGTTGAGCATTCCCTGCTGAAGAGACTATGAAATAGAACAGGTATGAAAGAGCCTATTGATTCTAGGATAGCTCTTCATTAGGTTTTTGACAGTGAAATACCTTTCTTTTTTATTGCTTTCAAGGCAAGCATAACTTTTTAACATCACTCTACTTTTTCACTCATCAATTGTCCCTGGGCTAACATTGTCAAATGAGAAAATTTGTCAGCCTTCATAGATACTACATTAAAATATCTATTACTTAGCATATACTTACTAACTAGTATGGAGAATACAACTATAAAATCCTTGGCAAATAGAATTCTTAGACCAAATGGAAGGTCTTTGGATTAATTAAATTTACTGAAAGTTATCGTGAGATTGGCACATTTTGATAAAGAAACATAGGGATGACAGTTTAAATGGCTACCTTTGGGCCCCACAAAATAATAGAGAACATCCTGGGGGCAACTTTGCTTTCCATAAATGGCATTTCATGAGGGAAATGGCCATGACTGCTACTTTCTTAATAGGCAAGTATTTCGTGGCAGCCATTTTGTAAGTGTATTCCAATTGCAAATATGCCCTTGGTCTGAAAATGATTATTTCAGTTTGAAATTACATCTTGACCATTAACCCCTGACAGAGAGCAGTAATTCATTATCTTTTTGCAGCAGTGATGACCCCTTCTTTTGGTTGAAAAGAAATGCATTTAAAAGCGGTCTGTCAAATAAATTCTGTAAGCAAATTTAACTGCACTGAATGAGGCAATCTTTACCATTCAAATGCTGTTAAATGTAGTTCCCGTAGATTGCTTTGCTGATTGTGTTTTGAACTTCAGCAGCCCATTTTTACTTTCACCCAATACCAAGCAGGGGTATGTTGCACAACCTAAGCAGTTGCACAACCTAATTTATACCATAGTTCAAAGATCTTTTTAAAAATTATAAAAAAATTGAGCTACTTATTACTGGGAATTTTAATCAAACCAACATTTAAGCTCATCATAAGCCCCTCCCCCACTTTTTTAGTACAGTATTTTGATGGAGTGTTGCTTAAACATTCTAATTTAGCTATTATCAAAACCATAATATTAAGTACTTTCTGAAGCTGTAAGGAAATCATCTAGAGATAAAGAGGGAGGAATCTTTCTAAATTCAAATTACATTTTAAGAGAGCACTTGATAATAAGAGAGATTCTCTTCTTGGAAAGTACCATGATCATTTAATATTTACATGCAGCTCTTGGTTGCCTTCCAAGGACATGCTTTTTTCCCTTGACAACTGTGTCTGTTCTTTGCTTCTATTAACTGTTTAATTGATCGTCTATAAAATCCTTTTATTCTGGATTGGTATATTCCCAAGAATATACCAACCACCCCCCAGATCTCACTAATTCGGTCACATGCCTTCTACTAAGGAGAGATTTTATATCCTAGAAATTACTTTCCACCCATGTTATAAATTACTCATTTTTCTTCATCTGCTTCTTATCCCGATATGGTATGGCATCCAACTAGGTCTACAATAAAACCTGTTTGTTGTACCAAGAATAGATTTATGCTGTTTTGGTACTTGGTCTCATTTCTTTTCTCCTTTGAAACATTATTGTGCTAAAAGCATTGACAGAGTGTACTGTTTAATTCAATTAACTATCTTGCACCTACTGCATGTTATTTGTTGCATCTAACATTCATTTTCAATAAGGCAAGCTCTGTATACATAAGACTGACAGTTCTCTTTTTCTAATGTCATCACAGCAGGCCACCCAGAATGCTCTTGTACCAACTTCATGATGTCACAATGTGTTCAAATACAACTGTTTGGTAGCAAACAACTAGAGAAAAAAGGGAGAGATAAGACAGAATAGCAAGCTTATGAAAAGACACTGTATATTATGGATACCTAACTCATAAACTCATGATTAAGTCTGGTAATCAAAGTAGTATAGAAGAATACAGTGAACAAATGCTTGGAATTTTATTTCCTTTGAATGAAACATATGCACATATGTCTAAATAGATAAGATATTAAAAATAGATCAGATCAGTTCTTCCAGGATATCATTTTTTTCTCTTAAATCATATAAACACAAAGGGAATAGTTTGTAAAAGACTCTTATATAGCTAATTAGTACAAAATGTCTTGAAGCAGCTTATGATCAAAAAGTTATAAGCAATACATTAAAATGTCAATTATTGAAAGCAAGAATAAATTTAAAATAATCCATATCCCTAATGAATCCAAGAACAAAACATTAAAAAAACAGCTTACTGACCAATTGGAATTATTCAAAATATGAACAAAGTGAGGCCAATCCTACAAGAAAGGAATATTAGAACCAAATTTCTTTAAAGAAGAAGAAGAATAAAGAACATGGTAAATGTATCTCTTTAGGAAGGGGTTTTTATAAAGAATGACTTATGGAAAAGTGCTGGCTTTTTTTCTGTTTCACTTCAAAGTGATGGTTAAAAATTAACATTAATCAAGGGCAGTTGGAGATAGCAGCTAGTTGGAGGTAGATGTAAACCAGAGATTTGAGAAAAGTCTTTTTCATTCTGAGAAAATCCTTTTGGGAAAAGTTTTGAACTAAAGCTGATGGCTGAGAAAAAGAAGAAATAGTGCTAGGAGATTTTCCTAAAGCTAGGAGCAGATGGCAAAGCCTAGCCCCAGAAAGCTTCAAGCAAAAGTCTTTTTTTTTAATTAAACTTTTTTTTTAATTTTCAAGATACAAAGTTAAAAACTAATAAAGAATAAAGAAAGTAGAATAGAAGAACAAAGCAGAAAAGAAAAGTCAAAAGTGCAGAAAAAGAGAAAAAGAAAATACAGAAAAAGAATGACTCCTGACTTTTTTTTTTGCTACAGATAAAAGTATACATTTACATCAAATGCTTACTCTAAGTTTACAACATAGCTTTCAATAATTTTATTGTCTATTATTATTTCTAAGAATCAACTCCAGATATCATGATTTCATTTTTTTTCTGTTTCACGCAAAAAGTCCAAAAGGGTTTTCCAAGTAGCACTGAAATCAATCAGTTCTTTTCTCTAATCAAAGGTGTCAGTTTTGCCATCTCAGCCAACTCCATCACCTTCACTATCCACTCTTCCATTGTAGGTAAGCTTCAAGCAAAAGTCTGACTGGGTGAAAAAGCAGCAAGCGATCCTTGAAACATCTGGGTAATCTTAGAAGCCAGAAACAACAAGGGGAGCTGGAGAAGATGCTGCACAGCATGGATTCCTGCAGTATACATTTCTTATGCAGGGAATGAATGGGATTAAAGAGTAAGAAAATCAGATCTGAGCAGAAAGCTACTGAGAAAATATTTAGCTAGTGAATGGTACTAGCTAAGCCCAATTAATCTATCCACTGAATATTTCAGGAACATCATCCTTCCAGTTGAATGCCAACACTTTATTCCCTTATATTAATAATTTATGTAATAAACATCTTAAATTTTATACATGTTGTGAGGTTGTGCCTTGTGTTGATGTCAGTTCCAGGCCTATGCCACAGAAACCAAACTACTGAGTTTTTATAAGAGATTATTTTGATGACAATGGGTAACCGTTTCATAGTTCAAGCTTCATTTCCCACTGTGAGGTCTAGCTGGGAACTTTATTAAATGAAGTTTCATAGAACTTCAAAGTTTTGTTTGAAAATGTTACAAGTCAAATAGCCATATTATTTTACCTCATGGGCTACCACCAACCTAATTGTATATACTGATAGGTCTATGGGCAAGGAGAGAACTTCTATGGTATGTCTTAAGACTTTGACATTTCATATAGGTACATGGTACATGGATTCAAGGTATCAAGAGATTTAAAGGTTACAATCAGTACTTTGAACTGGAAGCAGAAATGAATAGGAAATTAGTAACACTGGTATAACATTGAAGTAACATATTTTCAAAGACCATTCCTCAGAAGTATCCAAATAATCTCATTATACAATTGTTGAATATTTATTTACCCTAGTGATGGTGTCAGTCCTATGACTTTTTCTTTTCATTTTTGTTTGTGTCTCTCTCTTTTTCTGTCTTTTCCTGCTAACCTCACTACTTTGAAAGTCACTTCTTACATTGACTTCTGGTGGGGACATGGCGGACTGAGCAGCTGTGCCCACAGGCTCCATGGGCAGAACTGACAATGTGGCAATTTTTTTCAGGCTCAGGCAGGTTTTCCTGAAGTGCAGGAGGGTTCTCCGGACAAAGGAAAACACCAGGAATCACCCCATCTGCCCTCCAGATGGCTGCTTGCAGCCAGAAGATCGCAAACAGCGTTTCATGTTCAACTGGTAAGAGCTAACTGGGAGGCTGGGATGTCACCATTTTCCAAGCCTTAAAGGGACACTAAGACTGGCTACCTCATTTCTAAATCACCACATTTATATATATATTTTAAGTATGCAAACCCTAAAAGAGGCTTTCTACAGCAAAGAGAAGCGGGCTGTCTTGGTACTCATCATTATTTTGGGAACTACTTTTTTTAAAAAATTCTTTTTTAAGTTTTGGAATTCATTTTCCTTCCAAATATAAAGGAGGATTGAGAGTAAATAATTGTCTTCCTGTTATTATTTTGGTATTAAATTTGAAGACATTAGCATTTTCCTACATGTTGAATAGGCTGATTTAAACCTTCAGCTTTCTCTTTCTACTTTCCCTTGGGAACTGTCTGTTTATCTCACTTTCACTTTGTGTAAACATCCTTCAGAACTTTTTCATAGCTTCGACTTTCTCTGGTTAAGCTCCTAGGGAATGCCATAATCTGCTTTGTGAGACATGGAGGATTTTAAACAGATTTCTTCTGACTTCCATCAAGATTTTAAACAGATCTTCTGTTTTTATATAAGACATTCAGGACATTGTGGAAAATATGAGTTCTAAAATGTGTCATCTGGTTGGGGATGTAGTGGGTGAAATTGAGGAATTCAACAGTAATATAAGTGTTTCTTCTAAGAATGAGATTGGGATTTCTGTTGAGATACCGGATGAAGATTGGATAGTGGAGTTGGAGAAATTCAACAGAGAGAGGGATCTGTGAGCCATAAGTAAAACTGACTTTTTGGTGAAATGTCATGAAAAAGGAGGGGTCATTATGTATGGGAGGTTTTCTGAAGAGAAATTGGAATTTTTGAGGGAGGCAGTTGGGCTGTTTGATTTTTTCAAGAGAAAAGCTCTGTGCACAGTGTAGGGTGATGTAAATGGTTTGGTTTATTTTGAAGTGGGATAAGGTTTAAAGAATGTTTATCTGGATCTCTTTTAGGGTTTGACTGATGTAATTTGCTTTTAAGGATATGGATTAAGATTATTAGGGTACTAAAAATGTTTACTTGGATGGTTTTAAGAATTTGATTTAAGGCCATTGTTTTGAATTCTTTTCTTTTTTGGGTTTATTAAGATTAAGATTATTAAAACTGTTGTATTATTTAGTATAATAGCAGACAATTTATGTGCTTTTTTAATTTGATTCTTATTATAGTAGACAGAAATGTATAGAGTAGTAGTAGGAAGGGAATAAATAAATAAGTGTTATTTTGGGGGGGGGAGTTGTTTAGGAGGTTTATATGCATTTTTCCCCTTTATTTTAATATAAGGGAAGGGAGTAACTGTACTTAGTGATATTTATAATGTGCTAAAGGGAATGATTTATAGAAATGTGATTTTGGTTTAATATAGAGTAAGAGATTGATTACAGAAAATTTTTGTATATCCTTGCTGTTAAAAGTCGGAAATCACATCTTTCTGTAATATAAAAAAAAATTATTTTGTGTTTTCACACCTTTTTAGTTTTTCTTCTCTTTTTTTGTAGTTTTTTGGTTTTTTTTAGCTTTTATCTTTCTCTTTAAACTTAATAAAATTCATAATAAAAAAGTCACTTTGTATGTTAAGAACAATATATTGATTAAACATCCTATATTAAGCCCTGTTTGGTTGCAGAAAATTTCATATGAATGCATAAAACACTTTATGACTAAAATGGGACTGTGAATAGCATCTGCAAAGCATACAAAGGGAATCTCATTTTGCCCAGCCATAAGTAGTGAATTTATTGATTCATATTTCAAAGCCTTAGTTTATTTTCCCCTTTCCATAGGGTTGATTTTGGGTTTTCTTAAAGATATCAGAGATTTTTCTATGTTTATGGAACAACTGTAATATCATTTTGTTATGGGATTTATGATGATAAGACTGCAAATCATTTATGGTTCAGTCACTTTCTCTGAGTTCAACCTACTGACAAGGGAAATAATTCGTGTTTTTTTTCTTCTAAGAAAAAAAAAAGAATGTAGGGGTGTTGTGTATGTCACCTTGAACTCCTGAAGGTAAAATGTTTACTACTGAAGTCCATATTTGTCTGATGTCCGTACTTTATTCACAGGTAATTAACAATTTGAAGCTGTATTCATATTCATATACATGCACAAGTCATGTCCCCATGATCTCATCTGTGAATGTAAATAAATTTGTTGACTGTTTAGAAACAAATGCAGATATTTTGTTATAGAGTAGATAACATTATGGCATGCAGCAAATTCAGATAAATTCTAAACTGAGATAAGTAGCTTTGGAAAGCTTAGGGAGATGTACGAGTTAAAGTGAGTATCTATGGATGTACCTTAAAAACACTGATATATTTCTGAACAAGCTCTCTGTGTACTGAAGATTCAACATAGGAAAGGAGAAGAGGAGGAGGAGGAAGAAGAAGAAAGCTTTAGCTTCTATTTATAGTGAATGGTTTTACCAGGTCTCTTTAATTCCTTAGCAGGAAGGATGTAGAACTAATATATCACAGGCCTATTCCAATGTTTAATGCTGTTCACTAATCCATTCTCTTAGGAGCAGGAATATTAAAAGTTATTACCTGGAATCTATGGGACTTAGAAGGGTAGTACTGGGTACTTGCTTTTAAATGATGGATGTTCATGTTCTTCTGCTTCTGTCATCATTTATTGCACAGCCATTTTATACTCATTTTCTATTGCCGAAAACTCTGAAAGCCATTAACTATGTTTCATATTCCCTAGGTCCTGTAATTATCCTTCCAAAGTAGTATGATTTTTTTGCCTTCATGTACATCATTTTCATAAACATTGTTCTTCCCAAAGCAAAGCATCCCACTCAAGCAGATATTTCTCTCCCACAGAATCGGTTTACCCCTCCATTTTCAGGGGTTTTAACATTATTTTTTTTAAGAAGGGCCACCTAATATTGTCTGTCATTTTCATAATAAAGACCTAAACACATGTGCAAACAGACAGACAGACAGACAGACACACACACACACACAAACTCCAACTGAACACCCCCTAAGCATTTGCAAAACATAACCACACATGACCCCTCAAGCATATTCATTCTTTTTACCAATTTCATCCAATTGTGTCAAGAAATGTTTTTTAAATGGCTATTTACTTTCTTTTTAAAAATCAAAACATAAAGTCATTTAGGACAAAATGAAACACTGACAAAAAGTTAGAGTTATGAATTGATTTCCAGTTATAATATCTGAGATACAGAGAAGTGCTAAATTAGGTCATCTTTTGAATCATTCTGAAGCAAAGTAGGATGTGTTCTGAATTAAAGAATCAAAATCTCAGCTGAATCTTACAGTATTGTGGTCTATGCCTTGCTAAAATATCACAGAAACATATGCTTGCCTGTCTGTATAACTGGGTTAGATAAAAGTCTGATGTCTTTGGGAATGATTGATGAATTTTTCAGATTAGAATCAGAACTGATGGAAGCTTTACCTTTAATAATAATGACCAAGACCAGCCCTGGATAAACCATTCGGCAAAATAAGCACATCCTTAGGGCACCAAGGGAAAGGAGGCACCACAGAGTTTTTCCCCTAGCTATCATGCCCTTTACTCTTTCACTGCCACGCTCCATTTTAGTCAATTTTTTGTAATTCTCCTTATCTGCCGTGTTCAACTTTAATTTGCTTTGTTAAAAAAACTTTTTTTATTGGCATGGTAAGTGACTAAAGTTTAAAGGTTTGGTTGGAAGGATTTTTAGAACTGAAAAGTGTGCTTTCAAGATCATATAATTTCATAATATCTTTGGGAGGGTGATTAAAAATAGTTTTCAATAATTTTCTGCATTTGCATTTTTCCCTTTTAACAATTTTATTAAAAACTGCATTAAAACATGTTGAAAATTTGCTTTTCTCCTGTTATAAGTAAAAGATTTGCTTATATTGCAAATGGCCTGGAAGAAAACTGAATTTTTAATATCTTATTTCACCTTTAGCACCTACTGAATCTTAATGTTAATGTCATTAAGCAATGGAAGTGCTGGAGGGTACCATTGTTTGGCTCTGCTTAGGGTGTCAGTTGGCCTTAACCTGGCCCTGATCAAGAAAATTGATTCTGAAAATTCTATTCTCAATAGAATCTATAACATACATTTTAACTTAGATTAAAATGTCAGAAATAAACTGCATAGTAGGCATTAATTATTTGATCAACTGTTTTAGAATATCAAAGAAAAACAGGTGGGTAAGAAGTGAGTTTATATAATCCTAACTGAAAACATGATGGGCTACAGCTGATATATAAATCTAGTCACAAGGCCCTTTGAAAGCTATTGTCCAACAAGTTATTTTCCATTTCCCAAATGCAAAGAAGAAAAATGTTCTTGCCCGTCAAAAAAAGCAGAAGAATGGACACTTTTGACAAAGTACCACTTCATTAACTCTGAAAGTAATACTATTTAGCTCTTTCTGACAGGACCCTAAGCTCTGATCAATTCTTACATAAATCCCAGGGGGCATTATTAGCTTTGCTACAGTTTCTATGTAAAATAACAGCCCAGGCATAGCATTATCAGCAATACTGAAAATCTTGTCTAAAGAGAGATTCCCAAAAGAGCAAAACATTTTAGTTTGGATGTGTCTCTTGAGACCTGCATGGCTGTCACTTGCTTTTTAAAAGAAATATCCAGAATCTTCCTAAAAAGTTGAATAAGACTTTTTGGGAGAAATATAAAATATCATGTTCCCTTTGGTATGAAAATATAGAAAGATCATGTTCCCTTTGGTATGGATCACCCCAAAAAGGTATTAGATTTTGTTCATATTGAGGACTCAGAAGGACAAGTATTACATTCTAAAGACAACTGTATTCTATTTCTCCTTTTAGGAATAGTTACAATCAAAATAAATTTATCAGACAGTCACATAGCTAAAGGTGGCCTTCAATGTTTTCAGGCAGATGTTTGAGGATCACACTTTACAGTATATAAGCAACTCTAGCAATCTTTTCAAGACAGATCAAAGTGATATACACATAAATGTGTATTTTTAGCAAAGGGCATAACTAATTTTTGTGAGATTATGAATTGACAAGGGTTATTTCTATTCATATGATGGGGACTTTATCCTCCCAACTCTTCTCTGGAGAACCCCCCAAACTTTCAAAGCACATTAGAGATGGTGCAAGGGGCTGAAGTAAAGACGTTAGTTCACTTGCCTTGACCATCCCATTGGAAGAAGCAAACTCCTGAATACCATTAGTCTTGCAGAGTGCTGGAAAGCATTTGGCCCAGAGAGATCAGAAAAATCACACACCAGGCATTTCTGTAAAAATAAATTTATTTACAGAAAGCACAAAAACATATTTACAGGCTTGTGCATTCACACATGCTCTCAGAGAAGAGTGAGCTGCTTACTTGGCTGCAAGGCTAAAAAACTAAACAAAAGTCCTGCAAGCTGCCTTCCCCTCAGGCAATGCAACTATTAACACCTAAACTGAGGACAATTAAAGTCGACCTCTTCACCCAGCTGATGCTTAAGGAAGTACTTAATTACCATGGTAGCTAAGAGCAGAAAAAAAATGCCAACACTCCCCCTTTTTTTATGCTAACGAGTAAGACACAAACCAATTTTCTTTGTCAACTTTGTATGTCTTGGTAGAGCAAGAGGTTTGGTTAAAATACCAGCAATCATGTCTTTTGATTTACAATATTTTAACATCATTTCCCCTTTGGCTATCATGTCTTTGATATAGTGATATCAAATATCTACATGTTTTGTCCTATTCTTGCAGGCTTCAGATTTTGCCATAGCAATGCAAGCTTGATTATCCTCATAAACAGTTATAGGCTGGTTCACTTCCATGCCTATGTCTTTTAACAACTGTTTAAACCATATAACCTCATTACAGGTTTGTACTAGATAATAAAACTCTGCTTCTGCAGTGGAAAGAGCAACAATTGTTTGCTTTCTAGAATGCCAGCCTAAGCTTGACCCAGCAAATTGAATTAAAATCCCAGAAGTGGATTTCCTGTCACTGACATCTGCTCCCCAGTCAGAATCGGCAAAAGCCTGCAATTTCTCTGTTCCACAGGCATTTAGCTTCAGGCAATAATTCTTTGTTCCTTGCAAATACCTCATTAACCTCTTCAATGCTGCTTTTCCAGTAGATGTAGGCTTCTCTACCTGTCTACTTAAAATGGCCACAGAATTTGAGATATCTGGGTGAGATATCTCATTTGCAATGTACAGTAAACTTCCAATTGCAGATCTATATTTCTCTACCTTGGTTGAGTTTCTCCTATATCTTTCTGAAAATCTGTTATCATCGGAGTAGAGACTGGTTTACAGTCTTGCATATTAAAATCCTCTAGGAGCTTTTGAATTTTACTATGTTGGCTTAACAGAAAGCTACCATCCTTATCCCTGTGTATTTTCAAGCCTAGGTAATTTGTTACTGTTCCAAGGCTTTTTAATGTGAAATGGCTTTTCACGCAGGCTTCAGAATCAAGCCTTTGTTTTTCTGTTGATGTGAACAGCAGCAAATATCAACATAAATGCACAGATACATACAGTCTTGTTTGTCTTTCTTCACATATACACATGGATCTGCTTTTCCTTTTTCAAAACCAAAATTCTGCAGTCTTTCATCTACTTTTTGGTTCCAGGATCTAGCAGCCTCTTTTAACCCATAGATTGACTTCTGCAGTTCACAGACCAGATTCTCCCCTTTTTCATAGCCAGGGGGTTGCTGCATGTATAATTTGTGGTCTAAATCACCATAGAGAAATTGAGTTTGAATGTCATAGTGATGAACTGACATTCCTTTGAGTGCAGCAATTTTTAACAGTAATCTAATTGATTCACCTTTAGTAACTGGTGCAAAAGTCTTGTCAAAGTCTAAATCTTTCCTTTGAGTGAACCCTTTTGCAACCAACCTTGCTTTATATTTTTGGATTTTGCCATCAGCATCCCTTTTCAGTTTGAAAACCCACCTACAACCTAGAAAGTGTTCATTGGGAGGTAGATTTACCAGTTTCCATGTTTTATTTTCTTTCAAGGATGCTAATTCCTGTTGCATGGCAGAATGCCAATTTTGTGCAGTATCAGGTGGTAAAGCATTCACTTGTTATAAAGACTCAGGTTCTGTGAATATGTGAAAAGCCTTTACTGTTTCAGCCTCAAAACGTGATGAAGGAAAAGCCTTTATTACTTCTCTGAGATCTGCAAGGTAATACAGGGCTTAAATTTTTGACTCCTATCACTTTCCTGAGAAGCATCTGTCTCATCAGACAGATCTTCAGTTTGCTTTTCTGGTTTAATGTCCTCAACAGGCAAAAGATCGCTATCAGCAACTCCTTGCTGTTCTGTTGTATATAGATCAACTGGAGAGCTAGAATTTAATATTCCCCAGTTTTGTTCAGCAAAAGAAGCCCTTCTGCTAATTATTAATTTCTCTCCCACTATGAACCTGTAGCTCCTTTGGCTTTGTTCATAGCCAACAAAGATGGCTTTCTTTGTTGTGGGGCCTCCTTTCCTTCTCTATTGTTTTGGAATATGAATCCATGCAGTGCTACCAAACATTCTCAGATGGTTTACCTTTGGTTTCACACCATAAAACAAATGGAATGGAGTGTCCTGAATCACACAATTATACAATCTGTTTTGTATATAACAGGCAATGAACATTGCCTCTCCCCAATATTTAAAACATAAATGGGAATCTTTAAGCATGCATTCCATCTCATTTTGCAAGGTTCTGCCCTTTCTTTCAGCAACACCATTTTGCTGAGGGTTGTAAGAGTTAGAAAGAAATTGTTCTATCCCCTTTTCAGCTAGGAACCTTTTGAATTTGTGAGAAAGGTACTCTCCTCCTCTATCACATTGGAGTGCAGATACAGGCCTCGGGAATTTTCCATTTGCCCATGTCAGAAAACTTTTAATTTTGTCAAACGCCTCATCTTTATGTTTTACATGTAGATAAATGTGTATCTTGAGAAATCATCAATGATGGTCATTGCATACCTTGCTTGTCCAAGACTGGGAGCAAAAGGACGAATAATGTCAGAGTGTACAATTTCCAAAGGTCTAGTTGTAACTCTGTCACTGTGCTTACTCACAGGAGCTTTTAGTGTGTTGCATTCTTTGCAAACTACACAATCTAAGTATTTGTCACAGGGTTTTATCTTTAGTACAGCACACAGCTATGGCATTTGTGCTATATACTTGAAATTAGCATGACCAAATCTCCTATGCATCAGGTGTACACATTGGTCATGATATGGAGTGTTGCCAACTGCAGCCTTGCAGCTTGGCTTCCTTGCCTTTTGCACAAGGTACAAGGCGTCTTTTAAAATACCAGTAGCACACAATTTCCCATTTTTACATATCTCACAACCATTTTTCTTAAATGTTATGATATACCCTGTTGCCTCAAGCAAAGGATCGTTACCTTGTCATGGTGCTGGAGCTTGAGGACCTCAATGATGCCATGAGCTAAACCGTGAAGGGGCACCCAAGACGGGAAGGTCATGACAGAGAGGTCAGACTAAATGCGATCCCTGGGGAAGGTAATGGCAACCCACCCCAGTATTTTTGCCGTGAAAACTAAATGGATCAGTACAACCAGAGATATGTCGGTATACCATCGGAAGATGAGACCCCCAGGTTGGAAGATGGTCAAAATGCTACTGGGGAGGAACAGAGGATGAGTTCAACTAGCCCCAGACGTGATGACGCAGCTAGCTCAAAGCCAAAAGGACGGCTAGCGGCCGACGGTGCTGGTGGTGAACGGCGAATCCAATGTTCTAAGGATCAACACACCATTGGAACCTGGAATGTAAGATCTATGAGCCAGGGCAAATTGGATGTGGTTATTGGTGAGATGTCAAGATTAAAGATAGACATTCTGGGCGTCAGTGAACTGAAATGGACTGGACTGGGCCACTTCACATCAGATGACCACCAGATCTACTACTGTGGACAAGAGGACCACAGAAGAAATGGAGTAGCCTTCATAATTAATAGTCAAGTGGCTAAAGCAGTGCTTGGATACAATAAAAAAAAACAACGATAGAATGATCTCAATTCAAATTCAGGGCAAGCCATCTAACATCACAGTGATCCAAATATATGCCCCAACCACAGATGCTGAAGAAGCTGAAGTAGAACAGTTCTATGAGGATCTGCAGCACCTACTGGACAACATGCCTAACAGAGATGTTATTTTCATCACAGGAGACTGGAATGCTAAGGTGGGCAATCAGATGACACCTGGAATTACAGGTAAGCATGGCCTGGGTGAACAAAACGAAGCAGGACATAGGCTGATAGAATTTTGCCAACACAACTCAATGTGCATAACAAACACTCTCTTCCAGCAACCTAAGAGACGGCTTTATACATGGACTTCCCCAGATGGACAACACCAAAACCAGATTGACTACATCCTTTGCAGCCAAAGGTGGCAGACATCTATACAGTCGGTAAAAACAAGACCCGGAGCTGACTGTAGTTCAGATCACGAACTTCTTCTTGCACAATTTAGGATCAGACTAAAGAGATTAGGGGAGACCCACAGATCAGCGAGATATGAGCTCACTAATATTCCTAAGAAATATGCAGTGGAGGTGAAGAATAGATTTAAGGGACTGGATTTAGTAGATAGGGTCCCAGAAGAACTATGGACAGAAGTCCGCAACATTGTCCAAGGGGCGGCAACAAAATACATCCCAAAGAAAGAGAAAACCAAGAAGGCAAAATGGCTGTCTGCTGAGACACTAGAAGTAGCCCAAGAAAGAAGGAAAGCAAAAGGCAACAGTGATAGGGGGAGATATGCCCAATTAAATGCAAAATTCCAGAGGTTAGCCAGAAGAGATAAGGAACTATTTTTAAACAAGCAATGTGTGGAAGTGGAAGAAGACAATAGAATAGGAAGGACAAGAGACCTCTTCCAGAAAATTAGAAACATTGGAGGTAAATTCCAGGCAAAAATGGGTATGATCAAAAACAAGATGGCAAGGACCTAACAGAAGAAGAAGAGATCAAGAAAAGGTGGCAAGAATATACGGAAGACCTGTATAGGAAGGATAACAATATCAGGGATAGCTTTGATGGTGTGGTCAGTGAGCTAGAGCCAGACATCCTGAAGAGTGAGGTTGAATGGGCCTTAAGAAGCATTGCTAATAACAAGGCAGCAGGAGACGATGGCATCCCAGCTGAACTATTCAAAATCTTACAAGATGATGCTGTCAAGGTAATGCATGCTATATGCCAGCAAATTTGGAAAACACAAGAATGGCCATCAGATTGGAAAAAATCAACTTATATCCCCATACCAAAAAAGGGAAACACTAAAGAATGTTCAAGCTATCGAACAGTGGCACTCATTTCACATGCCAGTAAGGTAATGCTCAAGATCCTGCAAGGTAGACTTCAGCAATTCATGGAGCGAGAATTGCCAGATGTACAAGCTTTGTTTAGAAAAGGCAGAGGAACTAGGCACCAAATTGCCAATATCCACTGGATAATGGAAAAAGCCAGGGAGTTTCAGAAAAACATCTATTTCTGTTTTATTGACTATTTTAAAGCCTTTGACTGTGTGGACCATAATAAATTGTGGCAAGTTCTTAGTGGTATGGGGATACCAAGTGATCTTGTTTGCCTCCTGAAGAATCTGTATAACGACCAAGTAGCAACAGTAAGAACAGACCACAGAACAACGGACTGGTTTAAGATTGGGAAAGGAGTATGGCAGGGCTGTATACTCTCACCCTACCTATTCAACTTGTATGCAGAACACATCATGCGACATGCTGGGCTTGAGGAATCCAAGGCTGGAGTTAAAATCGCTGGAAGAAACATTAACAATCTCAGATATGCAGGTGATACCACTTTGATGGCTGAAAGCCAAGAGGAACTGAGGAGCCTTATGATCAAGGTGAAGAAGAAAGTGCAAAAGCTGGCTTGCAGCTAAACCTCAAAAAAGCCAAGATTATGGCAACCAGCTTGATTGATAACTGGCAAATAGAGGGAGGAAATGTAGAAGCAGTGAAAGACTTTGTATTTCTAGGTGCGAAGATTACTGCAGATGCTGACTGCAGTCAGGAAATCAGAAGACGCTTAATCCTTGGGAGAAGAGCAATGACAAATCTCGATAAAATAGTTAAGAGCAGAGACATCACACTGACAACAAAGGTCCGCATAGTTAAAGCAATGGTGTTCCCCATAGTAACATATGGCTGCGAGAGCTGGACCATAAGGAAGGCTGAGAGAAGGAAGATTGATGCTTTTGAACTGTGGTGTTGGAGGAAAATTCTGAGAGTGCCTTGGACTGCAAGAAGATCAAACCAGTCCATCCTCCAGGAAATAAAGCCAGACTGCTCACTTGAGGGAATGATATTAAAGGCAAAACTGAAATACTTTGGCCACATAATGAGAAGACAGGACACCCTGGAGAAGATGTTGATGCTAGGGAAAGTGGAGGGCAAAAGGAAGAGGGGCCGACCAAGGGCAAGGTGGATGGATGATATTCTAGAGGTGACGGACTCGTCCCTGGGGGAGCTGGGGGTGTTGACGACTGACAGGAAGCTCTGGCGTGGGCTCGTCCATGAAGTCACAAAGAGTCGGAAGCGACTAAATTAATAAACAAAACCCTGATGCAGCCAGTTGTGCCACAGATAAAAGGTTTGACTGCAAATTTGGCACATACAACACACCTTTTACAATTTCTCCCAAGCAGGATAAATACAAGTCACCTTGTCCCATAATTTTGGTCACAGACCCATCAGCCAAAGATACACTTTGTCTTTCAGTTTTAGACAGTGACACAAAAGAGCTTTTACAATTACATAAATGACAATTGGCCCCAGAATCTAACACCCATACATCAGAATTAGCCTTCTCAGCAACCTGTGCAATTTGGGTTGTCGGAAGAGCCTTCTTCTGTGTTGCCCTTGTGTTCTTCTTCTCTGTCTTTCTACTCTTGGGTCTCAAGGCACAGTCTTTCTGCAAATGTCCAGCTGAACCACAACTGAAGCATCGCTGGCTGGGTAGCACTGTAGCCTCAGCTTCTTTTCCCTTCTTTTCTCTTGATTTCTGGTACTGCAGCTTTCCAGAAGAGATGGGGGGGGGATCTTTCCTCTCTCTTCTCCCATTCAGTGAGTAAGCGCTGTGTAACATACGATGGGGCGAGTCCTGCTTCAGGCATAGCCTCCAGGGTACAAATCAGTGTGTCCCACGTTTCATTCAGTGAGGACAGGAGGATATAGGATTTTGTGAGAGGTGTAACTTCCATTCCTCTCTCCTGCAACTCAACAAACAGCTGCTGAATATAATGCAGGTGCTCAGGAAGGCTATCTCCTTCTGCAAGGTTGGCTTTGTACAGCTTTTTTGTCAGGGTAACTTTACTCCCTGCTCTTGCCTTTACATACAAATCTCTGAAAGCATCCCAAAGTTGCTTTGCAGACTGCATACCTCACACGTGGACTAGCTGATTGTCCTCAACTCCCAGGATAATGGTGGCTCTAGCCTGCTCATCCTGTCTAAGCCATTCAGCACTGGGATTTGGGGGGGTTTGCTCACCAATTGGCAGCCAGAGATTCTCTCTGCGAAGATACATTTCCATCTTCAGGGCCCAATTCAAATAGTTGGTCTCTGATAGGCGCTCAAGAGGCATCGCTGAGTGCTGGGAGGCAGCCATGGCTTCTTCCTTCTTTTGCAAGTCACCTCAGCTGGCTTCTTTGTCCTGTAGACCAGCAGTTGCTGGAAAATCTCCAGGCGGCTTCAACGAAAATCTTCACAGGTCTTTGCTACCTGCCTTTAAATTGTGCATGAGGTGTGGAGCTGATCTCTCTGCTCTCTCTGGAGTTTCCCTGGGCTGCTTTACTGGGTTTACTGGGTCCATAACCTCTTGCAGAGTGCTGGAAAGCATTTGGCCCAGAGAGATCAGAAAAATCACACACCAGGCATTTCTATAAAAATAAATTTATTTACAGAAAGCACAAAAACATATTTACAGGCTTGTGCATTCACACATGCTCTCAGAGAAGAGCGAGCTGCTTACTCGGCTGCAAGGCTAACAAACTAAACAAAAGTCCTGCAAGCTGCCTTCCCATCAGACAATGCAACTATTAACACCTAAACTGAGGACAATTAAATTCAACCTCTTTACCTGGCCAATGCTTAAGGAAGTACTTAATTACCATGGTAGCCAAGAGCGGAAAAAAATGCCAACAATTAGTCCTAATTTGCATATTATCAGCAATGTGTTTTACATAATGCATAGAAGTAGCTACTGTATTGCATCAAGCCATTTCTACAGCAGTCTATTCTCTTCCTAACACTGATATAACAGATCAACTACCTTAAGTTTCACTAAAACTGTACCCATTGTTTTGGCCCACAAGTCCTAGCCTGGACAACAGAAATTATGAAGTTGAAATCAATACCTTGAAGGACATCAGATCGGGTTGGCTTATCTAACTATTCAGAGTGACAATAATAATAATGTTATAGAACTCTACATTTATCCAGACATTCGTTTATTACATTCACTAGATCTTACTGTAAGGTAAATGCATATATGATGGCAGACTTAATTGTGACATTGGCTAATTAATATTAATTTGTACAATTATGAGTTCTCTTTGGTATTTCTGAATTAGGAATCTTTTCTGCTTTGCTTTGATACAGTAAGAACTTTAGTTCCCACATTCACTATATGCAACTGAAGTTTCTTTAAATTACTGTGATTCTCTGACTAGAAATATAAAGAATGAATACTTTTTATGGGAGGGGGCATGAAGAAATCCACAAATAATAGGGGCATGTGCAATTCAGAATTGTCCTGACTTCTGTTTATACGCATAAATCAATAGGTTTAAGCAAACTGGATTGGATTTTGGCCTATCTCTTCACTTCTGGATTGGACTGGAATAATGTATTGTGAGCTGTAAATGTTTTGGCCTTCTTAAGCACTTGGACATTATTAAGTAGAGGAACGAGATTTTCACAAGAGTATACCTGCACATGACATCTTATTTATCATTGTTAACTTCAGTGATAGTTGCTTGGCTCTCTTGCTTTCTTTTAAACTATTAAAATTAATGACCAAATTAGACCACTGAGGGAGGAACATTTTCACACATGCCTTTGGAGAAAAGTTTTGCATCTTCCATTCCCAACAGTGAAAGGCAAAATAGAAAAGGCAGTGTTTAAAAGGTAAGTTCTTTGTGTGCTAAATAATTAAAAATGCTTTATTGTACTTGCTTAAACACCACTGAAGAGTTAGTGTGACTTTTTCTGCTGCTATTTCAGGGATCCTCTGTATTTTCCACACTTGCTATGCTTTAGGATAAACTACATTAGACACCCATTCTGCAGTTATCAGAAATTTTATGGCACTTTGGACTTGTATAATGATGCATTAAGTCTATGCCTCTTACTGAGTGACTAATGGAGAAGCATCCTGAGCAGACGGAATATATGCAGCAGTCCCATTTATATCATGTGCTAATCACATGTTGATAAGGAAACTTTCTCCAGATTATTAGTCTCTACAGATTATCTTCAGCAAAGGATCGTTACCTTGCCGTGGTGCTGGAGCTTGAGCACCTCAATGATGCCATGAGCTAAACCGTGAAGGGCCACCCAAGATGGGAAGGTCATGACAGAGAGGTCAGACTAAATGCGATCCCTGGGGAAGGTAATGGCAACCCACCCCAGTATTCTTGCCGTGAAAACTAAATGGATCAGTACAACCAGAGATATGTCGATATACCATCGGAAGATGAGACCCCCAGGTCAGAAGATGGTCAAAACGCTACTGGGGAGGAACAGAGGATGAGCTCAACTAGCCCCAGACGTGATGACGCAGCTAGCTCAAAGCTGAAAGGATGGCTAGCGGCCGACGGTGCTGGTGGTGAACGGCGAATCCGATGTTCTAAGGATCAACACACTATTGGAACCTGGAATGTAAGATCTATGAGCCAGGGCAAATTGGATGTGGTTATTGGTGAGATGTCAAGATTAAAGATAGACATTTTGGGCGTCAGTGAACTGAAATGGACTGGAATGAGCCACTTCACATCAAATGACCACCAGATCTACTACTGTGGACAAGAGGACCACAGAAGAAATGGAGTAGCCTTCATAATTAATAGTCAAGTGGCTAAAGCAGTGCTTGGATACAATCCAAAAAAAACGATAGAATGATCTCAATTCGAATTCAGGGCAAGCCATCTAACATCACAGTGATCCAAATATATGCCCCAACCACAGATGCTGAAGAAGCTGAAGTAGAGCAGTTCTATGAGGATCTGCAGCACCTACTGGACAACACGCCTAAAAGCATGTTATTTTCATCACAGGAGACTGGAATGCTAAGAGATTGAATGAATAAACAACAAAAAAACAGATTATATCTTACAGATGTAAATATAACATCTGTTGATGGCAGATTCTGTGTGTTTGAAGAGAAATGTATACTTTGGGAGGATATGACTAAGAATGTGCAACCTGTGCTTAGTGGTGTGTTTCTTTTTTAATGTGCGCACTGACACTGTCATCAGCAAAGCTTGTTCCCATTCTTTGGCCCATTTGACATCTTTAAGTGCATGGATTGCCCTGTATTTGGATTTGTCCTCCTCACTATATACTGTGTCACAGGCTGTCTGTGAGTTAGCACAGTTAAACCGAGTAAATGGAATGGAATTGTAATCGTATGGAGATTGTAGTATGGAGATTTGGATTGCCCATATTTTAAAACAATTAGGAAAGCTTTATGGGCTGAATTGCACACATTCCAATAATAATATTGGATATAGTACAAGAATTCTGCACCCAGCACTAACAGTCCAAGTTTTAATTCACTAGATGCCTTGATTCTTCTCCTGTTCTAGGCAAGTGCAATATGAACATGCAATGGAATCATGGCCAAGGGTAGACCAAATGCAGGACATCACTGAATAAATTTCAAAGATCCCTTCCCCCTCTTTTAGGGGCTCCTTCAGAACTGCTATATGTGGAGTATCATGGTCACAAACGACTTTGTTGTTAAATATTACTAAGCATCACACTACCAAAAAAAAAAAAATGAACCCATGAACAACTTGAAAATATTTGACTATGGTCATCTGCATGTCCTTCCAGCAATCTTGGATGAATTATTCAGCATGCTGAAACTTCCCCTTTTGTTTAATGACCATCCGTCGCTCACTGCTTCTTTTGTATGCATGTATAGCAGCAGGTCTGAGCCCAAAGGATCAAAGCTGGAGGTCTGAAACCTCCTCTTCCAGAAGCCTTCTGAGTACACAGCCCCTGGCCCCTGCCTTCCTGACTTGATGTAGCCACTTGGATAATAAGATAATAACAATGACATAAATTCTATAGCACTACCTCCTAAAACCGTTGTGTGGATAAGGGTTTGACTAGCTCCTCTCTCCTGTGAAATAAATCAATCTCATAAGCAAGAAATAATATCACTTTATTAAAGGGGAAAAAAAGAATGTAAACATTCCTTTTGTTGCTTTTAATAGTCATGCATAAAATATTTAGTGGCAAAGGAGACAAAAATATAGCACTGCAAAAGTCACAACCTCTTAAGAGAATCACCAATGGGGAAAAGGCATTGTTGGGAAAGTGGAGCAAACCATAAGAAAGTATTGGTTTGTTTCCTAAGACACACAGTCACTGAGCTCCTACAGAGAATATAGACATCAAAGACAATTTATGTCAGAGTCTATAATGTTGATTTTAATATCCATTCAAATAAAGTGTCACAATCTAATGCAAATTTCTAGATAAACTTGATTACCTATTCCTTAGAGACAGAGAATCCCTGCAGCAAAAATCTCCTGGGTTTTTCCAGTTCCTTGTAGATTACAATCTTAAATCAGAGGCATAGGTATAGTATGACTTTAGCATCTTTTGCTAGTCCTGGTAGGCTATCTCTTGCATCCTTCCTTCCTATCAGAGAACTGACTGCAGTTCAAACACACACACACATACACACACACACACACTCATCTGAAAGGGGAGGCTTGGAGGACTCTTTTGCTACATGCTACCCATCCATACCTCAGCCAGAAAAATCTCATTTGAGACAGGTTTGTCAATGCAGCTGTCAACCTTATGAATGTCAGGTGACGTTCCTCCTTCCCCAATTTTTCCTCCCTCCAGCAGTACTTGTGATCATGGCAAAGCATGTTCAGCATAGTACTGCTGACATAATCACTAGAAGATGCCCCTGATTCTGGTGTCCCTTTGCCCTCCCACAGTTCTAGAACTTACAGATATCTAGAGTGCTGGATGTTTCAGAAGACTGCATCACTAAATGAAAGAATTTTCTAGTGCTAGTGATCACCCATTCAGATGGCCAGGAAAATCATGAAAGTCAAGCTATCACTGGCTACTAATTATGACTCTTGGTTATTGTCATGGTCAAAGGAAGCGGGCCTTTGAATCAAATTCTTCTAGGCAGGGAACCATTTTATAAGGAAGTTACTAATTTCCAGTTCTGTATGTGAGCTTTCCATAAATGTTTAGTTGATAGCTCTGGGAAACAGAACTTAATCCATTCAAGTATCATAAAGAAGAACAAAAAGGAGATTTTCAGGAAATGAAATACAGATGACTCCTTTTACACTAGCTTATATTTTTCATAAAATCTTAGTTTCTTATATGTCTTCTGAGGAATATGCCCTACAAGGTGAGTGGATATAGGATTATGCCATAAATAATGTTGGTAGGAAATAGGATACATTCTTATTCAGATTTCTGAAAGATGGATGAATGGGCAACCAGAATGTGAATAGGATTCAACTATACATTTGCCTTTAGCAGGTCCACAGCTCAGCTACTAGAATGAGTAGCATCAGAAACAATGTTAAGGTATCTGGAACTAACTAGGCAATAAAATCAATGGGAGTAATTTTAACTAATTAGTCTCACTGACTTCAATGGAATTAACTTTATCTGGTCCTAGCTTGTTAATATTTCCAGCCTTCATTATTCATTTTAGCAATTAACCTATGAATATGCTGAAGTTCATTTGTGTTCTAGTTGTCCATTTATCAACTTGCTCAGAAGCCAGAATTAGAATGTCCTATACAAGAAAGAAAACCAAAAATATAAATTCTGTGCATTGATTAGTCATTAAACATTTTCTCATTAAACATTTTCTAACGAAGTTTTTTTAAAAAAAACTTATGTTTCATGTTGATGCTTCAGAAGGATGTTAAAATACAGATAGTTTTAAAATGTAAATATGATTTACAATCATTTTATTATTTTCAGATGCAACACCCATTTTTTGATGTTTCCTTCTTAGGAATGCCAACCAAGAAAATTATATGTTCCCAGACTTCCCTCTTTACAACCTAGTCTGGGGGTAGTTAATCCAAGGAACAAGTATCCAAGAGCTCAGATTAATACTATTTATTAGAAGAAAAGTTAAAGCTACAACACAAGAATTCCAACAAGTTCTATACTTTCAAAAGAGAACGAAATGAAATACTGTTCATTTGGACAATGACCAGCAAAATGAGAAACCTATATATATCTATACCCAAACAAAGACTATAAAATTCTTACCCATTTCCTTGCTCTTTTTCTTTGGTGAATGCAGAGAAGTCTGCATCTCTTCATTGTTTAGTAATTGCTATTTCTTTTATCAGTATGAGAAATA
Source organism: Candoia aspera (assembly GCF_035149785.1). Taxonomy (NCBI): domain Eukaryota; kingdom Metazoa; phylum Chordata; class Lepidosauria; order Squamata; family Candoiidae; genus Candoia; species Candoia aspera. The sequence goes on along the minus strand of NC_086153.1, from coordinate 70,802,561 downwards.
TTGTTACACCTGCAATCTTTCAACTTTGCTGTTTTATCCTCACAGACATTGAGGAGATGTCTGTGAAGAAAATCATTTTCAATGGACCACTTAGACAGTTTCAGCTGCTGGGTTCTGTGATTTTATGTGATTGGTAGTCTGATTTTAAACTTTTAAACAGTATGGTGAAGTGGTTAAAGCACCAGGCTAGAAACCAGGAGACTGAGAGTTCTAGTTCTGCCTTAAGCACAAAGCCAGCTGGGTAACTTTGGGCGAGTCACTCTCTCTCAGCTCAGCCCACCTCACAGGGTTTGTGTTGTGGGGAAAATAGAGGAGGAAGGAGTATTAGGTATGTTTGTCGCCTTGAGTTATTTATAAAAATAATAAAGGTGGGATTTAAAAAATCTAATAAATAAATAGAAAAAATTAAAAAAAAAACAGAATTTGATTTATTTACTGAAGTATGTTAATGCACGTCCTCATTCACAAATTTAAAGTATACAAACTCTCATCTTAGTGTTATCAGCATATAATCAGAAGTATCTGATCTTTTCTATGGACGCGTACTGCAAATAATAGATTGTGCGGTGTACTTTGAGGAAGCGGGTATAGGCCAAATGTACCACAGCGTGCAGGCTCTCTGGTTCAAAACTGACATCCACAAAATGTCAGTGGCTACAGCCTTGTGACTATGTACAGAGACGAGAGCTGTCCATGAAATCCCAGGAATTATCTTCATTCCCAGCAGCTCTGGAATGCTTAAGTGAGGGGCTAGGGCCTTCATGCAACAATAGATGCATTCAGTGTTGAAGCTCTATCAGTAAAAGAAACAACGAAGGTCTACATATATACGCAAGGCAGCAAGACTTGCAAGTTAAGGGAGTGGCAGCTATGGTTGTGGGAACCAGAATGTGGCTCCAGAGAGAGATTTGATTTGTATCCTGTATTCTGCTCCAATGAACATTCAAGGTTCCTTATACATTAAAATAAGTAGCAGACTTTAAAACAAAACAAACAACAAGCATCAAAATGAATTTAGAAACAAAGTACAAAAGATAAAGGCAAATATATTGAAACACAAATAGTAATAGAGTGGTAGAAATTCCTCATAGTACAGTAGGTGTTATTGTCATTGTGAACATCAGCACACAGAAAAAGTTAAGAACACTTTAAAAAGATTTTAAAGCAATGGCCTGGTGAGCAAGTAAAAAGGTATGGATATTTTAAAATTCTACTTATTTAAGAGAGTATGATTCAAAACTCCTCAACTGATTTCTTTGACAGTTGGAGCAATTGATACTCTAATAATATTTTTTAAGCTTTCCTAAAAGTTTAACCCAACTCTAATCCAAAAAGTGTAGGCATTTATCTTTTTTCTATACTGAACCATGAAGGGGTAGTACTCCATTTTTCTGAATCTCATGCCAGAATGGGAACAATTCAGAATGGATTACCTCTTGACTGACCTGGGGTTGGTCAGATGATACCGAAGCACTGGACCCAGTCCTTAAAGTCCTTTAAGCTTGCAGACAAAATGCAGACAAAAGCTCCCTTCATAGTCTTATAATATATCTCAGTTTAGGACTTAGCCCAGTGCAGGTGAATTTCATTGTGCCTACTCTCTGACTTATAAATTTTGAAAATAAATAAATACATCCTTCTCAGCCTTTTCAGCTCTACCAATTAATCAGAAAACACTCTTGCCTTATACCTTCTTGAACTTCTTCACAACCAGGTCATCCAGGTGTCCTTTCCTTTCCTCTCCCAGAGTTTCCCTCTTCCATGTGGTTTACATTGTATTCTCTGTAACAAACAGTCCTTGATGTGCAACCCATCCTCCAGTGCCACAACACTGTGGTGATCAACTGATGCACAATTAGCAATATGTCATCCACCCTCCTGCAATCATTCAGTATGGAAAAGAAACTGAGCAATTCCATTTTTTCTAGAATTAAATTCTCTCTCTCTGTCCACCACAAACACACACACATGCACACACTCTTAATGGATATATTTCATACTGTAAATTCAGGTATTGAGCCTCTTTTGATTCAAAGGGTCAGAATCAGCCAAACTGCCTGACTAGCTGTCTCACTTTTAGAATAGTGGCTTCTGCACAAGCACAGAATCTGCTTTTCTTGAACAAAATGCCATGGCCACTCTGCTGCTTGGCCATGAGGAATAACTTCTCTTTATCGAAGTGCTTCTAAGGGACACATTGATTAAACCTTTGCTGAAACCAAGCAGCTTTTTGATGCTCTGCACAGTCCTGTTATATACATACTTATTCTGACATGTGTTTAACTATAACAGAAACTTAAGAGATTGTTTCCAAGCAATTTACCAATGAAATTCAGTAATGCAATATGTTTTTTTAAAAATATATAAGCCTATTTTTTGCACCAAACTCAAATTTGGTGGGAAGGAGAATTGAAAAGAGTAATTGTCATATTTCTGTAAATTTTGTAGGTTGTTTTTTTTAAGAAAAAGACTTAATAACATAAATAAAATAAAATTACCTTAAGCATAGTCTGCTGAGCACTGATGTTCTTGCCAGAAGAGCAAGACTTGATGAGGTCACTTTGGGTGACATTGTAAAGTCTTATGTATAATTTTATTCTGCTCTCTGAATCTATTGTTCTTCCCAATCCAGTAATTTAGAAACAATCACAAAGATGTGTAATCCCAACTATCACAGACATTTCCAACTCATTCTTCCTCATCTGGTTTTCACACAGATGAAGTCTGTTGCTGAAATGATTTTGAAATAATAACCATCTAAGTACCAGCAATGGAACATTCAACAAAAACAACATTCCAGAGGACCTTATATAGTCATTGCACTCTTTGCAGAACACGTCCATAAGTAACTACAGTATTTTCTAATGCAACTTTCATTATGATTTATGCATTTCTGTGGGCATGCATGTATATCTATGCATAACATATCTACCTACCTACCTATCTTCCTGTCTGCCTGCCTGCCTGCCTACCTACCTACCATCTTCCACACAACTGATAGCTATAGCCAGCTTAGGTGTCATTATTAAAATGACCTTTCCAAGTAACTAGCACAGGAGAAGAGCCCAGGTTTCTCATCATGGAAGCTCCCCAAATAAATGCACTTTGCCAAGAGGGAAAAAAAAAAGACAATTTTTTACTGATAAGTTGACATTCAAAGATATATTTTATTATCTGTTAACACACTCTTTTTCTAGAACAGTGCATTTTGCTTCAGACATGATGCACCCAAGGTGTTCATTAATGGACAAATAAAATTCACATGGTTGCATCTTGATGCTATAGCAACTAAATTAATGACATACAGTGCAGAATAGAACAATCAGATTATTCTTCCTAATGAAGTGTTACATTCAATTATTTTGTATGCTACAGTGAATGCCTTTAATTAGGCATTTTATGAATGGTTGTAAGGTTTAGTATCTTGTTTGTAGACAAAAATGTGAATCAGGTGATAGCTTATCAGAAAATATGTAATAGATCCATGAAGTTTAATTCTACAGAAGCCTATAGGATGTTAAATAAATTGACAACCCCTTTGCCTACAGATCGGTATATTTTCACCTGTAGTGAAAAATTATGCTCTTCATGGTGCTTAATTAATGTGAAAATAAATGTTTTACATAATACATATATGAACATATAAAACAGTGCAATAAGTAAATCAGATCATGTGCCTACAATAAAAATCAAGGAAGGAAGAAACAGGCTGTCTCTTGGAGAAATGGTATGTCCCGTTATCCTTTTAAAAAGGTTTGTCTACATGCGTGACATAAAACACATGCAAATATAATATGGGATACTCATTTCCAAGAAATGAAACATGGAATATAAATTACATGCCTTCTCCCTGCAAGACACTCTATTTTTCTAATCTAAAGTAACACTCTACTGTTGACAAATGACCTTCCTAAAAGTCAGCCTAGAAATGGTTTGCCTAGAGAGAGTTGTTTTGAACTTGTTTAAATTATGTGCATACCCTAAGCTCTAGGTCTGGCCAATTTCTTATAGAGAAGACAATGAAGTCTGGATTGCTTTCCACCCCCAAAGTTTATGAGAGCTTAAACATCTTTGCACGCACAATTGTGCCAGATTCCTTTTTTCTTTTCTACAAAAACATACTTGTAATAATCTACAAAGACATACCTGGTAATAATAGTAATGCAGTGAAGAGTAGAAGACTCTACTGAGCAGTTTCAGGTTGGAAGGGATGATTACAGGGAATGCAGGATGAAGGAGAAATCACCCTTTTCTTGATTTCTATTAACAAAAGTAATTCTATCAACAGAAAAACTGCTCTTACCTCAATTCTAAGAATGCATGGAACTGGGCTGAAGATTGATTTGTCTCATAAAAGTACAAGTACAGCTTTCTGGGTCCCAAAGAAACCTTCAAGGGAGCACACATCTTCTGGTGATGGTGCTTGAACACACAAACTACTTTCTGGGAGGAATGTTGTAGGGCAATCTATAAGGGGAGGGGCAATGCCAGCAGGTTGCATCAACATCAGGCTGTCAGATCTGGACTGCAAGTATACAAAAAAACACCTAGATGGCAGCAAAAGTTAGCATTTTCTGTACCTCTTTGGTGCCATCTAATGGCCTCCTGCTATTTGCATGCTCCTCACAATTTGCTTCTACTTGCCATTCCACTCCTATCCCAAATACCTAGGTTCCTGTATGGACCATCCAGGGCCTTCAGGAAACCAACCCTAAAATTATATTATATTATATTATATTATATTATATTATATTATATTATATTATATTATATTATATTATATTATTAATTATATTATTATATTGAAGGCCCAGCCAGGGACACCTATGCTTGTGGGCCTCAATATGGCCTCACCCTTGCCTTGACTGTGTTTATGCCATTGCTCTTAGTCCTTTCCCCTCAGCCTTTTTCTGGTAACTTATGGTTCATTTTCACTACATGTCATTTGGAGTCCTTCTCACAATATAAAATACAAGGCACTATGACATTTAAAAAAAACAGGACAAGTGAAAGCTTTCAAATACATCAATATCTTACAGGACACTCAGCTGTTGACCTGAAAAGTGTCATTCTACTGTCATTACCCACTACCACAACAGCAAAAAAATGGCTGAACTTAGATTCTTCATGAAGCTAGATTTTATTTGTTTAGGACTCAGTTGAAATTGAGACAGCCCAAAACTCTACTGATCCAAATGAAATGCTGTTAGCTTCGTTGAGAAACAAAAGATCATTGTCTTGCAAGAGCAGAGCCGTGAAAGGAAAATAAAGAAAACAATCCTGTATATGTTTATTTCTCCTTTGAAGTACTGTTCCTTCTCTCGTTGTTTTACAGCACATTGTATGGCATACCGCTGTTGTTTAGCAGACTGTTGTTTACATACATCATCATCGCATTAGGAAAAGCGTAGAAAAAGAATAAGAAGTAACTAAGCAAAAGAAATTAATGTTGGGAGTTATGAGAAAAGGAAAAAAAAAACCCAAACTAAATCTAGTTTACACCAAAACCATTCACTACACTTTTTCATATCTTCCTATCTCTGCATACCAATCCTGCTTCAACTGTATCCATACAGTGATTCATACTTTGCCTTTTATTGTAAAACGTATCACATTTCTTTTTTAAGATCTCATCAAGTCCAACTATGACTTTCTCAGTCTTCCCTTTCCTCTCAATCCATTCATTTTTCCTTCAGTTACTTGTTTTGGGATATGATACTCATTCACTCTCTCTGTATGATCAAACTACCTCGATGTACTTCTTTTGTTCTGGTCACTCACTTTTGTATTTAGCCAACATTCATCCATCACTGGTCAATCCTGGCCCTATCTGTTCTTGTTTTACCATACACATTTCTCAAGTATTCCATTCCAGTACATTCAATAAGCTTTTACATTTCTCCTGACATACACATTCTATATAACTAAGTGGCCACAAGCAGCTCTTATGCATAGCCATATTCAGTTCTTTCAACAAATCACATGCTACCATGTTTCTCCATCATTTGCACATCTTAAAATTTTCCCATCATTTCCCTATCTTTAAATGATTTCCCATCACTTCCCTATCTTTAAATAAATTCCCTACCAAGATATACTAATTCATCTAGTTGTTCTAATTTGTAACCATTTATGTACAACTTGCCAATGCTCACACTATTTTCTCTGCCAGACACAAATTGTTTGGTCCTTTGTGCCTTAATTTTCAGGTCCACACTCCTTGTTACATCATAGAATCATCCCACATTTGCTGCAGATGGTTTGGGTTCTAAGTCAACAACACATCGTTGTCTTCATACAAAAGTACACATATATTCCTGTTTCCAACAAACCTGGCTTTATCATCACCACAGAAGTTTGTTGTACACTAATCCCTAAATACAACACAGGGGATAGCAAACATCCTTATATTACTCCCTGCTCAGGGTTGGGTCATTCATTAGGCATTCTATTTATTCTTGCAGATGCTTTACTTCCATCAGGAACTGCTCTTCCTATATTCAGAATCCAAATTTCAACTGCTTATTCACACAAAACATTCCATAATTCAAGCCTATCCACTTTGATATACACTTTCAAAAAAATCAACAAAAGTATAATAAACTTTACTTTTTTCTCATAGCCACCATATATGAAAATCTGCCCCGCATAAAGCCTTAATACACACATTTTGCTTGACGGAGCTGACAGTGAGTCACTTTCAACTAATGTGACTTTTCCTAGTCAGATTTAATGAATGAATTCCACCATAGTCTTTGCATTCACTCCTGCGTCTCTTGGTAAAAGGGTACAACAATGGCATTCTTCCAATCATCAGGCACCGATGCAATGTTCACATGTACATTAAACAGGTTGCACAGCCACTCCATTTTCACATCCATAATATAACTTTTTTCAGGTACTATCTATGCCTTCAACCTTATCATTTTTCAACATTCCCGTGGCAATTATAACTTTTCATATTTTTTTCTTGGACACCAACTTTTATAGTATTCATTTCAATTCTGCTCTTCAATATATCACTCTATTTCCTGTACACATCCCTAAAATAACCCTTCCAGCATTCCCTCCCTTTAGTTTCATCTCAAAACATTTCTTCCCTTTTATTCTTAATTCCATGTGCTCTGCTGGAGGTGGGTGAATATTATTTTAATTTCTGTAAACATATAAATCTTCAAATATGTCCTTGCCCATAGGTAGAAAATACATCTGCATATTATTTCTCATCATGGATGATATTCAGTGAGAGTTGCCTGTTTCTTTCATACCTAAGGTTAAAACCTATCTTTTCTTTAAACTTACATTTTGGCCTGTTTCTTATACTCCTGTGAAATAAATTGGTCCTACTCATTTCTTATTATTCTGTTTCTCCCTTCTTTGCCATCAGATAAGGTCATATGCTGGATCCCTATGTACATGAGTTTAGCACTCTTTCAAAAGAGTACTAGGCCTGTTTTTTAAACAGAGGTTTAGTGCTCCTTTGAAAGACCAGTAGAGCTGTACTTAAAAAAACGGAATTTTCATTCTCCTGAGAGAATCTACAGAAGGTTGATCAAAACAGGAAAGAGAGCTGGATTCTGCCAGCAGTGTGTTGCTGATTTTATCACCCATAAGTGCATTACTGGTTTTTTGCTACCTCTGCTGGCAAGGGGTTTGACGTGGTTGTATTTTGTATTGCTTCATTACAGGGGATGATAGTGCCTATTTCTGTGTCATTTCGCTTCCTCCATGGGCAATTGCCATTCTCTATTATGACAATCATTCCATTTCACCACTAGTTGGGGACTATACTTGGTTGTTCTTGATTGCTGCTTCCCCACATTATATCATACTCGTCCTCTATGCCTCTATCCTGACTACAGGTCACAGACAAAGAGGAAAGTGTGGACTGAAGCTGGAGGAAGTATCCCCAATGCTTCATCAAACCTCTTCTCCAGTACCTGTGACCTGTCAGGCTGTTTCTGAACACAGGACCAGCATTAAACCCATTTTCCAAAATAGTCTCGTTGACAGGTGATAAGCATGATGAAGGGACTTCTCCAGGATCCCTGATCCATCTAAACCGCTTCCCTGCCTGTGTGTCCTGTCAGCCAGGCTACCTTTGAACATAGACTAAATGCTCTTTTAGAAGAATGCTGGGCCCATGTTCAGAAGTAGCCCAAATGACAGGCGCAGAGAAGGAGCATTGTGTGAAGTGGAAGGAACATACCCAGCACTCTTCTCAATGCCTCCTCCATCCCTGTGAGTTGTCAGTCAGGCTATTTCTGAATGTGGATCTAGTTCTGTTTTGAAAATGTGATAAACCCATGTCCCCAGTTAGCCCAGCTAAGAGGTTGCACATATGGAGGTAGGGTTGTGGGATAAAGCTGAGGGAGCTCCCACTAGGCCATGCTCAGAAATAGCCCATGCCTATAACTCATCACTCAGGTAACTTGACAGTTGACTAAATTCTCTGTCCCAGGCACTTGCCTAGGCCTACACCACCCCGTTCCATCACACATTAAGGAGAGCAATTGGTGGATGTTTTTCTAGCCTATAGGTGATGCTTGAAGGGAGGGTAAACAGAACCGGGGGAACCCCCCAATTATTTTCTGTAACTTATATCACTTTAAAACTGTAAGGACAGCAGCACCCGCCAGACTCATTGCTGAAGCAGAATTGGACTTGACAGTCACAGCAGTGCAATTATATACCAGCATTCTTTTCTGCTGTCTCAAGGGCTAGAAGATAACATATTAACGTGACTGTCTGGTTGTATCCTAAAGGCATTGCTTAGACTATATCTCCAGCCACTGCAGCAACATGCAATCACCGTTACAACTGCTGGGAAAAGTATAATGCAAAAATACTGGCATGCTCTCCTTTTACCATCACAGCTTTATGACAAGAGGCTTTTAAATGCACAATGAAAGGTGGCTTTCCACCTGAAACCTTCTGCTCATAACTATTGCTCAGATTTATTTTGCCATCAGACAAGTACACACCACATAAATGAAACAGCGTTGGTAAGGGAGGGTTGTACTAGCCATTTATTTTATTTTTGTTCTGAATGGACTGGGGGATGCAGGTGAGGGACAGCTGAGAACAAGGCACCTATGATGTTCTTTGCGCTCCTGGTTGGTCAGCTGGAGGACGCACTGCCTGGCTGGCCAATGCTGCCTGGTTCTCAGTCTCGGGTTGCTTGCCCTGAGATTGGGGGTGAAAACGGTGCTGTGTGGAAATACGTCCTGTCTCCGCAATTGCCATATTGCACCCCCGATTATGACATGCCATTGTTTTTATGTCACATGCTCCCCTTCCCCACCCCAACAGTGATGATTAGCAGCCAGCTGCCTGTTTTTCGTCATCTTTAGCACTGTGCCTCTTCTCGGCGGAAGAGAGGACCCGAGGAGGCGAGTTAGCGTACCCGGGAGTCTGTCTGGAAGATCCGGAGGCGGCGGCCTGAGACGCGCCGGGCAGCACTAGCGGGCGCCCCTATAATAAAGGCTGCCGAGGAAATCCACTAGGCGGGCGCGAGCGCATTCAGTGAGGTCAGCAGCGGGCCGGCCAATGAGTGGTGCGTTTGGGAAGTGCCTGCTCTTGGCGTGCAGCTGAAGGGGGCGGGGAGGCCGGGGTGGATGCGGTTCCAACGACGGCTCGGACATTCCGGCACTAGGCAGGGAGCGCTGCCGCTGCGTGGAGACGTGGCTGGGGGAGAGGGAGAAGAGGAAGACTGGGGTTCCCCAGCTCGCCTTCGCTCTGACCTGAAGGAGAGAGGGAGGGAAGCGAGCGAAGCGGAGCCTTAGCCTCTCCGGGCGCACAGGTGCGAACGGCGCTCGGCTGCCGGAGGCGATTGGGGTCTGCTTGGAAAGCGAAGGACCCCCTGACCCGGGCGCCTGCTCGCCTGAGGGGAGGGGGGATATCGTCACTCCCTTGCCTCTGCCCTCTTTGGCAGCGCCTCGTCACCTACTCACCTCGAGGGCGCGCGCCCTGGCTCAGCCAGCCAGCCAGCCAGGTAGGAGTTTCCTCTCAGCTCGGAGTCTTAACCTCGCGTTTCGGGGGACCCTTGGCGCGCGTGCCGCGCCTGCCTATCTCGCGCTCCCTTTCGGCTGCCAAAGTTTCTGGCAAGAGTCACGTCAGGGCGACCGTGCCAGAGCGGCGGGCGACGGCGAGCAAAGTCGACCCTGGAGCGGGAGTCCGCGCTCCGAAGCCCGGGAGCTCTGGAAGCCGGGGAAGGGCAGCTGGAATGCCCGTTCGGAGCGGGTTGTAAGTCCAGCGCAAAGCAGCTCGCTTGTGCGTGCCGGCGCGTTTTGCCGGATTAGCTCGAAAATACTTCGGTTTCCTTAGGGTAAACTCTTCCGCGAGTCAGTGTGTGTGCGTGGCGACGAGGCGTCCAGGTTTATCTGCGTGCTCCTTCTGTTTAGCCAGGTGTTAATGTAACAGCTGAAACGGCTATTCCTCCTTCTAGGGCAATCGCATGGATTTGCTTTAGAGCCTAATTTTAACCTCTGGGTTGGGTTTCCGGAAGAATGTTTTGGTTCCGATAGGAATAAAATTATTAGTTTAATTCCTTAATTCCCCCCCCCCCCCCCGTGGACAATATATAATAGTTTGTATCCCCCCACCCCACCGCCAAATAGTCTAAAGTACCTACCACTTTTCAGTTTCGAACAATTGCAAATGCTGATGATAAACTACCCCACAGCACGTTGGAAAGAACCTTTCTACGTTTATAAAATACTGTACAGGTATTATGCTTACGTGTTTATGTTTATCACTGTTGTCCTCCCAGCCAATCAATAGTGGCTAATGATTCATTTAAATTGGTTGTTAAGGGGAGACTCATCTTTTTTTCAAGTTGACCTGGTATGCTTTAATGCAGTTAGACGATCAGATGATTTGTCTGGTACATCTTTGTAAAGTTGCCTCACCTGAGATGTACCCTCCTTGGAAATTGGTATGCAGTCTCTGTAATGACTATCAAAACCGGAGGGAGGGCGAAGGGAGGTGAGAATGGTTCTTCATTCACTGAGTCAGAGACAGGATGGATTCATTGGTGGACATCAGATGAACACTGTGCTTTTTTCAAATCTGGATTACCTACAGCATTCACTTAAAGGGCAAGATGGTATATCTCTGAAGAGGCTGAACTCCACTTAGAGAAGCCCCCAGTTCAAATCATTCCTTGGTCAAGAATACAGATGTCACTGGGCAAACCAGGATCTTTTGTCTCTGCCTACATGATACTGCCTTTCAGGGTCCTACCAGAGTTGTCAATCAACGTTCCAGTGGTGCTGTAAAGGCTAACAAATTTATTAGGGCATAAGCTTTTGTAGACTGCAGCCCACTTTATAAAGGCTTTAATTTACTTCCTTCTCTCTCTTTCGGTCTCCCTCCCTCCTTCCCTCTCTCCAATAGACTAACATAGCTATCCCCTCTGGAAACTGTAAGAATTGTGGGTTCTGACATCTTTATGAAAATGTATATAGTATAAATATCCTTATTACTAACATACATCGTTTTAATATATTCCTTTTATATGTTTAAAGTGATCTTCTTGTAATCCTTAGTCAATTTTTGTTACTCTTGGGCTGAAATAATATGGGCAACAATATAGGTTGCTAGCAGACTTTGCTTTCTGTTTATCACTTGCACTTTCCTAAACTCATACTGTCTACACATTTTCACTGACATTTGTCAATGTTATTTAATTCAGAACCCCTTTTTTGATAACAGACTCCACCCCCCTGTGACACAGTGGCTCTCTTTGCATGATACTGACCCACAAGCTAGTCAATCACATTTTAGCCTAGTATGATGTGTGAACCTAACCTGCAGTGAATTTTTTGTGCAGCTTGTTGGGTGAACCCAGAAATTTTTCAATAAACCATTGTTAAGGTAACCATGGATATGTTATGCAACACACTGCTAATTTTTTCCATGTAATTTAAACTGTAAGATTTGTAGAATCAGAATTTCTAGGTTATGTAACTTATATTTTTCTTCTGGAAATATTTTTTTAAGAGTAAGATACTAGCAGAATGATTATACTCACCATATTACGTTCTGTGTATATACTTCTATAGTACAAAATCCCAAATATGTACAGAAATATACATCTTGCTGTGTCAGATTTATTCATCCAAATACTTTTTAGGAACAAGAATTACTTTGATCTCATTTTAAATTTTCCCATAAAAAGACATCTAAACTCTCCAAAGATAATGAAGTCCTAAGAACAACACTTAGTAAAAATTGTGTCTGTACATGTGTCTTATTTTTTAAATAAACATGTTGCTACAGCTTATGAATGCTTTTAGTTATTTTTAGTTTTTTTTAATTAAAAACTTGCTTTGAAACTTAAAGTGGAATTTCTCTGTGTTCATCAGTATGAAATGTTAAAGTGACTGAATAATGTACTGCAGTCTGATTTTGTTTGCATCTGGATATTTAATCAGACATAGTGTTTGGTTTGCTTAAAATGGTTTGGAACAGAGCTGGAACACAAGATATTATCTCTCTCCTTATGGCCAGCTCTGTGACATTGGGGGGAAAAAAAGCCTCTTTCATGCTAGCTGTTCATGGTAGTAATTTGTAATGTCAAACTGATGGTTTTGATTGTTCATATATCCTGTAGTGTAGCTTTTCTGCCTCTTCAATATTTTATCCCATTTTATCCCATTAAAAGCTCAAAGGATAAAATGAATAACAAATAAGGGAATGAGGTTATTGCTTCAGAGATTCAGATCTTAGGCTTTTTTTATGCCTTTTTGTATAAGAAGACTTCTTATTTTCCCTTTAACTTGGATTGAGCAATATAAAAGGATTATTTTTATCCACTAGCTTGTAATAATAAACCAATAGAAATAATTCAAAATAGTCATTCTTTTGGAATTAGTTTGTATTTCAATCAGTGGCACACACCCTTGAATGTTAGGAGGTTCTGAACTTTGCTTAGCTGGCTATTCTTTGAAACCTCAGCTTCATATTTTTCTTGAAATCACATGAAATACAATTTATGACAGCTTGATTCTATTTGGTTAGGATTTTTATTTTGTTCACTTTTCTGATGTGAGTAGTAATCTTTCGTTATAGCTCCTATATCTATAATTATAATGGTTATAGAATTTAGCATTGGTTGGCTAATTCTTTTAGTGTGAAGAATAACATTTGCTGCTAATCCTGGTAATGAAGAAAGCAATAACTATAAATAGCTATTACATGGAAATTTGCATTTTTAGATGTATCATGTTGTTGTTTGAAACTAAATTGCCTGTTCTATAAGGCCTTGTCTGTCTGCGTTCAACCAGCTTATATCATAGCATTTGCCTATCTATCCTTTTCCCCCAATGTAATATTTATACTAGCACATTAGCTTGTGTTAATCCCCATACACACTCCTTGTGTTATAGGCCAGTTGTTTTTATAAAACCTATGAAAAGATTTCTGAAGCAATACATTTGAGAATGGATTAGTAACTTTAATCAAATTAAGAGGTATTTGCGGATTCATACTGTAGAGTTGGAAGGAGCAGTTGACTTCAACTTTTGCTCCAAATTAAAGGATTCCTGACAGATAGTTAACCATCTCTGCTTGAGTACCTGATGAAGAGAAGCTCACCCTTTCCCTCAATAATTGGTTCTACTGCTGAACCACTAATAATTTTTAAAATTCTTTTTCTTAAGTTTTTCTTAAGATTCAACTGGAATCTACCCTCCATCTTTTAAACTCTCTATTCCATATTCTGTAGTCTGAAACACATCAGATCTTTGCCACCCACTTTACTTTCTTCTTAAGTACCTCTTCAGATACTTAAAGAATTCTGTCATATTCCATCTCAGTTGCTTTTTCTGAAGTCTAAAATTACCAAATTCCCTCAGTTTCTCTTAACCTGAGGTTCCAATTTCCAACTTTTTTGCTATCCTCTGAACCTAACTCAGTTTCTTGGAATCCTGCTGAAAATGTGGTGCTCCAGACTCTTTATTTAAGGTGATGTCTGATATATGCAGGATATATGCAGGATAAAGTGGAACTATTAATTATCTGTGATTTGGAAACTATACTTCTGCTGATGCATCTAAAATTACATTTGCCTTTTTACCACCACACTACTGGGCTGATTTCTAGTCAGTTTATGACAAGGGCTACCAGATCTGAGCTGCAAAAATCTAGATTACTGCTAGAGATCAGCAAAGAAGGAGTTTTCTTTATCTCTTTGCAGCTGGAAATATCTGTCTGCATTTTTGAAATCCAGTTCTGTTTGTCCTAAATCTATATACATAGACATACATACACAAATGGATACTCCGTGTATCCTCCATTCTGTATGCTTTTGATCTACTGTTTTCTAAATGAAGAGCTTTTCCTATTTTCTAAGAGCTATTTTCTCTTAAAATTTATTCTGTTATTTTCAGCCTACTTCTCTGACCTATCAAGGTTATTTTTTGAATATTCTTTCTGCCTTCCAGGATGCTACGTTATCCTACCCAATTTTGTATCTTCCACAAATTTAATGTGTATTCCCATTACCTTTTCACACAAGTCATTAATAAAGATGTTGATTATAGGCCTCAGGACCAAATAGTCGGGTGCTCTACTTGATACCTCACCAGTGTGATAAGAAGTCATTGATGAGCACCCCTTCAGCATAGTGTTCAGGTCAGCTGTAGATCCAGTCACTCTATCCCACCCATATTTAACATGCTTTCCTAATTGTAATATGTATTTTTGAAATAAACTCTATTATGCCTACAATGTTCTCACAGTCTACTTCATTTACGTGATCAAAACATGGAATATGATTGGTCTGGCCAGACTTGGTTTTGGAAAATCCAGACTGAGTTCTTCATGATATTTATAGATAATTTTCCTTAAGATTTGCCCTAGAATCTTCACAGGTATATGCGTCAGGCTAATTTGTTGTTCCCTTGGTGTTCTTCCTCCTCCACCACCCTTTTTTGAAGACAGGGACAGCCCTCCTCCAGTTATTTCAGCCATCCTTGTTTCTTAAAGAGAATAGGTTTGAGCAAAACACTCCATCTCAGCAGAATAACAAAGTAGCCCCCTACTTCGAAGAAACAGATGTTCTGCTTTGCATATAGAAGCTACTTCCTTTGAGGTGATGCCACTGGTCAATGTCGGTAAGCCTTGATACTTAGCATGGCAGAAATGTGTATGTGTATGAAGTGAAGCATAGAAGCAAAACATGCCAACTATGCATGCCTCTAGAATATACACAACAAAGATTATGAATTCCAAATCAATGCCCTTTCTGATTTTTCATTGAGTGATTTCACTGGTCCTAGTTTAGTTGTTCTCTTGTTTACTCTTGCAATGGACAAGTCCTTACATTTTTTTTTTTTAGCTTTCTGATTCTAGTCCCTAGAGGATTCAGCATGAAGACCTTCTGATCAACATGCTTTGGGCAGATATATTATTCTCAGTCTTTTTGAGGTTCAGCCCTCATCTCATGCCAGCAGTCCATCATCCAGATAATGCAGTACATGATCTCAGGAACCAAATCTCTTCTACTTGACACCATTACTTTCATCTTCAGAATATCTTCAAAATTCCTTGTTTCTGGTTGTCATGCTTATCCACTGGGCTTGGTCCTTTTTTGTAATCTTTTTCCTTGTGGAGAGTTGTTTCTTCTATCAGTCCCTGTTGTAGCACCTCCTTTGTTTGGGTTAACTAATCTTTATCTTCTCTTATCAGCTGAAGCATGGCCAAATGAATGAAAAAGGAAAAGACATAAATCCACATGTAACCAGAGGAAGGAAAGGTAGCATGTTTAAGCCCAGCTCTTATTTTGGGCTCTGGCCTAATGGCCAAGTTAGTTGCTTGACAGTTGACTTCTGAAACTCTTCAGATATGCTGGGCTACAACTTCACAAATTACAACTACCATGGGAAATTACCATTCTAGAGTGTTTTACATTGGGAAAATATGCTTTACAGAATGCAAAAATGAGAGTGGACCAACCAAGCAGTGTTATGATGAAGTCAAGTGGGAAAAAGTGGCTGTATTTTGTGATGCCATAATTAGGTATTGATATTTGATTTTCTTTATCTGGGTTTTTATTTTCTGGTTATAGCTCCTTGTGCCTTCAGTCATAGCATCAAAACTGACATGCAGTGTTTTGTTACTTATCTCAGTGAAAGCAGAATTAATCCGCTCTCTTGAAACATAAATTGAAACAAATTCAGTGTAGTGTTTATATGCATGACATGAAACATACAGTACATATGGACTCTTATGTGTGATTTTAAAAGGGGATAAACCACTACCATATAATATAAATGCTTTTTAAGGACTGTACAAGGCTTTGAAGAGATGCTTTGATTTGACAAAGTTTTGATTGAATCATGCAATTGAAGCAGATTCATGAATTGATGTGGAGACAACCCTTCCATACAAAGAATTGAATCATAGAGTTGGAAGTGACTGTAGATGTCATCTAGTTCAACCCTCTGCTCAACATGGGATCTGTTAGAGCACCTCTAACATGATCACCCAGCCTCTAGTGGAGGAGAACCCATCTCTTCATGTGGCAGCCAGGAGGCTTCAAGGCCCTTGCTGGCTTTTGAAGATATTTGCAGATTGAGTGGCTTTTTGCGCTGCTTCTGGGGTTATTGCAGACAATACCCATAGCTGCAACTTACTTCTATATATGAAGAAAGCTGAGTGAGAGTTGAACAGAGTGATGGGTTCTCTGATATGAGTAGCTGCTAATGAATATTATCACCTCATTAAACACTCTGCTTATTGGAGCTCTTTTGTGGCGGCAAGGCAAATGCTGCTTTCAGCTTTATTTGTTTTCTTGGCTTTCAGTTTTTTAAGGTGGCAGCCACATGCCATAATTTCAGTCTTTCTGTACTAATGAGAGTTTCATGCTGGTCCTGCCAACCTAAATTGGAGTAAAACACAGCTCTCTGAATATGGGCTCACAACTAACCAGTCTAGTCCACTCTCTTGTGCCAAACCTTATGCTTAATTTCTGTATGATTAAGGCAGGTTTAAATCTCTTGGCAAAGAATGAATGCCAGTACAAGCTTGCAGATAGTGGCTCAAATCTTTATTGTTTGTAAGAATGGTAGAGTAGGTGGTGGTGGTGGTGGTAGAAAGACAATGAATGCCACTTTGTCTTGTGAAAGTGAGCCTCTTGCTCTCCATTGTATCTCCCCTGCTTTTGCAGCTTCTCTTCACTTGCCCATTGCCATCACATGAACATGCCGTGCTACTTGTTTTTTTCTGCCACATCCTCAAGATGTTGCCTTCATCTCATCCCCAGTGCAGACCTGAGCAGTTTTAAAATCATCTGTTCATGTTCTTTCAGTTTCAAACTGATGCTGTCTGTCTTCTCCCAACATAAGTTTTGCCCTAAATGTGATCTGACATACTGATCGTTTGGCTGCTGATGTGGTCAGGGATGGGATCTGCCCAGTTCCTTTGGGCCACTTTTAGTTGCAGCAGGCTCACCTCTCACTCTTAGGTCATTGGGCACTGTCCTCATTGGCCATTTTGGTTTGGGTTGGCTTCAACAGAGACATCTGTCTGTCTGTCTGTCTTTATTTATCCATCCATCCATCCATCCAATTTGTCCCTGCCCATCTCCTCCCATCGGGGGACTCTGCCTACATAATGCCAAGAGCTTTCCAGAGCACTTGCCAGGTTTTACACAGGTACTTTATAGGTTTAGTGCATCAGACTTAGTTTTTAGACCCAAGCTTAGTGCTCTTTTGAAAGAAAACCTGTCCTGTGCTGCACAGAAAATTGATTTAAACCAGGAAGGAAAGAAAGAAAAGGGTGCTAGAAATAGCCCCACTAATAACGTATAGAGGAGGGCTTGCAAGAAGCACTGGAAGACTCTCCTCTCACTTCATCCTGTATTCCCCTTAGCACCTGCCACCTGTTAGTTGGGCAACCAACACCATCATTCTAAGAAGCGGCTTACAACCACTCCCCTCACCCCCTCAAGTTAAGTGAGGGATTAGTGGTTGTTTTTCCTGCCAGCCAGTGATGCTTAGTGGGAAGGGTAATGAAGTGGGGGAATCCACCAATCCCTTTTTTAACTTGGCTGCAAAAATAGGTAAGATCAGCACCCTTTGCTTGCCTGGTGTTGTAGCAGAGTGTTGGCAAGGTCCAGCATGAAGGACAATTTGTGCTGGCATGTTTTTCTGTCAGCTGAGGACCTGATGGATAGCATTTTAACTCACCTATCTGAAAAGCCCATGCAGCATTTCCCCCAGTGTACCTCCAAGTCCTAAGGTTTGTTAATGAGGCTTGCCCAGTCTGGCCCCCTATTGAATCCAGTGATCATGGGATTTTTCCCTGGAGAGTTGCCAATCTTTTTTGGCACCTCACAAAACCTAGTGATGGGGGCAGCAGAGTTACAATTCCCCACAAGGACAGGTCAATGGGCACGCTTTGGTATTATGTCAAACCTGGCACAGTAGCAAAGTGAGTAGAAAAATAAGCTTATATTTATATAGTTTTTAAAACTGTTAACGGTGACCCTTTTTGCCTTGATTCAACACAGGTTAGGTTTCCAGGAAAATGTGGAAGCTGCTATGCTGTCCTTTCTTCATGCATGCTATTTTTGCCTGCCATGCTGTTCTACCTGTAAGAATTACAGGGAGAATATCTCAAAATGTAATTGTGGTGAACCTCTTTATAATATCCAAGTCAGATGTGGCAAAGTTAATGTCTTCTAAAGGTTCTAATATTCTTGCTATTTTCATCCCATTCCGCCAAAAATGATGCAGTCACAAGCATTTTAATGCTTCCCATTATAGCCTACCGACTCTTAAAAAATATTAATCTCAAAGCAGCTTGAATCAGTATATTCTTGGATCACAAACTTAAATTGAATCATACCCTTTTCAGATCTCCAGTCTGAATCAAATAAGGCCTGATTTGCAGAAGCCTAACATGTTTATTGTCTGCCTCAGGACTTTTGTTTTTACTGGAGAACATATCATTTCAAAATACGTAAGGGTGTATGTGTGTGTGTGTGTGTGTGTGTGTGTGTGAGAGAGAGAGAGAGAGAGAGAGAACAACTAAAGGAGCAGTTATACATACTGTTCCCTCCCAACCAATCATCCCACCAGCAATACAGACAACAGTGAGATGCAGATCAAGAGAAAGTTTGATCATGTAAGCTGTTTTCTTTTTGTATAACCACCAGATAAATCCATTAAACAAAGTAGCATCATGTTCCTTTATATTAATAAAGCTTAGCTTCACTGAATTATTTTAGTATTCAACTAATTAATTGTTGGATTGTGTCCTAAATAGGTGAATTCTGCTCAGAAAGAACTACTCATGAATCAGAGTTGAAAGGGATCTCAGAAGTCAACTAGTCCAACTCCTGCTTAGTGCAGGATCTGTTAAAGCATTTTGGAGAGATGGCTGTCCAGCCATTGTTTGAAAGCCTCCAGCAAAGAGGAACATGTCACTTTTTAAGGCTCCATATTCTAGTGCTTGACAGCTCTTAGTGTCAAGAAATGCCTCCTAATATCTAACCTGAATCTACTTCCTGGTTCTAGTCAGGCCCTCCAGAACAATGAAAAACAGGTCCACCATTAAATCTTCCCGCAGACTTTTCTCCTGCAGGATGAACCTATCCATTTTTTAAAAACTCTTCCACACAATACTTGGTTTCCAGTTCCTTCATCATCATGGTATCCCCCTTCTGTATGTCAAATTTGTCAATATCCTTTTTAGTCTGCAGTGCTCAAAACTGAACATAGTATTCCAAATGGGGTCTTCCAAAGCAGAATAGAGTCCAATAATTATTTCCTGTTATCTGAACTCTGGGCTCCTATATACCCCAATGAGAACTTTCCTTTTTAGCAGCTGCATCCTGCTGTTTTGTCATGTTCAAATTTGTGATTTACTAGAATAACCCAGATGCTTTTCACATGTAGTTCTAGTACTTCCATCTGAGTGAATTCAAATCTTTTCTTCTCCTTTTATTCTTACCAGACAAAAAAGTGACCAAACTGGTATTATAATTAGGGATAAGTGAACTGGTTGGAAATAATTGGCTAGTCAAGTATTCCATTCAGGCAATGAGGGGAAAGAAATTATGTGATTGCCACCAGGCCTTGTCTTTTTTCACCTGACATATCTTGCTTCTTTACAAAGGAATTCTTACTAAAAATGACGTGGAAGTGGTATTGTGGCCTTTTGGATATAATTACAAATGTTTTTGTGGCTTATTGGGGACTAATACTCTCAGCCTTCATTTCTTTTGGTGGTTAAAAGCCTTTAGCTCCATACCCTTTAACAAGGGCATATGACTCCAGGAGGATTCCAGCTTGCTTACTCCTGCGAATGTTTCAAAAATCAATTTCTAGGAGTCCATGGGAAGGAGATCAGTACCAAGAAACTTTGGCAATTGTAGTTCATAACAGCTTGAAAGCACCAGGTTGTCTGTTCTAGATCTAGCAAGCCACTTTTCCTTTTTTCTCTCTCAGATGGTGCCTTCTAGAGGCAGAAAGTTGCACTGATTATGTTGATTCAGGACATGGACTTTCTGCTGAAGGAGGTGCTGACTTTGGGTTATCAAGCCTTTCCTTTTGCAGGATAAAAACTGGTATCCTAGTTTTGTTATATGTATAGAAATCAGGCTTTTGGGTGGACAAAGTTGCTAAGGAGATTCAGTTTCAGCTGGTACTTTTTACCTTTTGTTTCTAGCGTGATAGGTCTCTTAATATGAACTGCTGAATGAATTGCTTAATGCCTATATTATATTGATATTACTGCTATTAGAAAGTGTTAACTGATCTATTGATATTTTTATGTTCATTTATATTGTTGATAAGTTTTAAATGACTTGTAATTATTGAACAGTCAACACTGTACCAACATTTTTATTTATTAAAACTATTTCATTGAAATTTTCTGTTCTATGAAATGTCTTGTGTGTAAGAAGATATATGTATAAAGTGTAGTGTATTAAAAAAAAAACAACTAGGACTATTCAGTAACAGAATAGGATGGCAACTTTTGTTTTTTCAGTGCTGGCAGAATAATTTCCCATGGGAATGCATGAAACTGAACATCAAGTATCTCAGTCCCAGCAAGAAGTGATACTCTCAACTTCTTTAAAACCTTCTATTGTCTGCTCAGTGATGATTGCCTATCAACCCCCTTTTCCTTTGGGGTATTTGACAGCAGAGGACTTGAGGAATACAAGAATTCAGATGAAGGTTACTCCTGCCTGGATTTTGCATGCTATAGTTTAACCAAGGCTGATTTAGAGGCATACAGAAACCTACTTTTGTCAGGTCAGACCATCCATATAGTTTTAATCCTTGTTCTGTTTGAGCCCCTGTGAAAACATTCAGCCTGTTTTATAAATTCACTATTTTTGTTTCTTACGGCTTGAATCTCGTTTCCTTAATTCCTTTTTTCTATCAATTATCCCTCACATGCACAGGATGAAGTTCAGTAAACCCTTGGTTTAGTGATCTTTGGATACAATGGACTTCATCCCCATTCAGTGGATCATTTGGGCTCCATCCCTATTCAGTGGACCAATGTCTGTTAAATCAAGAGTTTGCCTGTTAAATCAAGGATTTTTCACATTATTTCAAGGGTTTCTCCATTACATTGAGATATTACAGCAATTACATTTTACATCAATTACATAATTACAAAAATGGCATAAATTGATACAAATGATATAAATTTGGATTTAATTGATATTTGGATTTAATGAACATTCCTTTCCCTCAAATGGTATTCTGTTGTGTTTCCATTTCACCTAATTTGTCTGCTAGGAAACCAAGAGAAAAATCTGTAACTTGTAAACACAAACCTATCTGGTTAGATTGTGGAAAAGGTATTGATTGGACTTAGTGTGCACTCTCACAAAATAGCTGCTTTGGGACCTTGCCTATTCACAAAGTGGTTGCCACAGAAATCCTGGCAATCACAAAACAAAAGAAGGCAAGCTACTAAAATTGCTTTCCGTTATGTCTCAAGCACCCCTAGATGCTCTTTACCAAACATATATTTGACTTTTTTCTGGGCAGATTGACACTTTTCCATATGAAGCATTAGGTGCCGGTCACCTATTTTTGTTTTCTAAGTATGCTGATGTGGCCCAGGCATCATATTAGAAACCAAACTGGGTTTTTGGATTAATGGTAAATGGTTATGTGGTTTCCTACTTCTCAGTATTATCTTCTTTTGTTATCTCAAATTTATTTTTGTTATTTTTAGATTTCAGTTTATTTGGATTTTGTGTTGGATTTTGTGAGAGTCTGAATGGCATTTTACCAACTTATATTGTGATTTTATTTGTCTAGAGTGGGCAATGTTCTGTAACATGGATTAATAACAATCAAATAGGATATTGTTTTTGCCATTGGTAGCTGTGCATATTGCTCCACTGGGTGATATGTAGCATATTGGGAGTAGGTTGTCATGATGACACTTTTGTGAATCTGGATTCCTTCTGTTATGTATAGTAAAGGATACGTTTTGCTGTTGGGTGCTGGAGTGGAACTCTTGGTGCTCTCACATCAAGCATAATCTAAATATGTCTAGGCAAATGTAAGGTGGGGTGGGTTTTTTTTCCTTCATATACTCTGTGTGTGTGTGTGTGTGTGTGTGTTTGCTTTCAACAAACAGAAATAGTTGCCACCTACTTCAGAGACATTCGTACCGAGAACTAGAGGGTGACTCTAAAGTGTGTGGAACTAAGGCAAGATCTTCCCACAGCAGAGGCAATACAGGGTTACCATTATTGTGAATGTGGGCAGACTTCTGTGTCAGGATTCTTCCTGAAAGGCTCAGTGTATCATTCATTCAACATGTTGAAATGACTTCTGAATACTTTTCCATAGTTTTTCCTGAATGAATGAAGTGTTTCCCCCCTCACTTCACCCTCCTCTCCTCCCCCATTCTCCTTGGACCTATATAATTATCTCAAAGCCATTTCCACGTATTAGAACTCTATTGTATTGCTTTTGGATGATATTCAGATTTCAAAGTCTCGTTAGCCTTTTTTTGTTTCAACATAAACTAAAAATTCCTGTTTGGGTACAACTGTCATATTGTTTGTGCAAGTCCATTAATGGCAGTAGCCAATCGTAACTATTACCATCTGCCCTACCCAGTTTTAAAAGCTGTAGCCAAATATTTGTTTGAAAATAAGTGCCTAAGAAACTTCTGAAGACTTACAACAAACATGAATATCCAGAGAGAGAGAGAGAGCACGCAATTCTGAGTACAATGTTTACATTACAGAAGAAAATTGCATTATAGTAAGAAGTTAATAATTTGGAGGTGGTCTTCTTCCCCTGGATGTAGACATGTTCTGGCAGTCTTTCAAGTCATAGTGGATAGCCATGGTGAAAAAGGATACAGTGTGCAGTCAGAGTAAAAAACACAACTGCCACTTTACAGATTATCTTGAGAAAGGGATGTAGATAAAACTGCTGATATTTTAATGCTTCTAGGGTATGTTTGCATTTGAATATCCTTTCCAGAGTTCTGGTTTTCCCACCTCAAAACATACAGTGAGGAATAGGTGGAGCAAAGGGTTACAAAAATAACTTTGAGGAGAGCATGACTTTGGGTAAGGGGAGATGCAAACTTGTTATCTTATTTTTATTCTGCCCTTTCTATTTAAAATACTTAAGATAGCTTACAAAAATCATGGAATATGAACACATAAATTAACAAATTAACAATTAATTCAGAGGGAGATTTCAAATGAAAGTAGTGAACAGAATTTTGAACAGTTTGAATGCATTTCAAATTAAATAATTCATTATCTGCACTTGAAAATACTTTCTTAATATTTTGTACATCATCACAATTCATGAAGCCTAATAAGCCTTATGACAATATTTTATCAAGGAAGAACAGAATTTTTTTTTTTGAAAACCTACTATTTGATTACCAGTTGTGCAATAGTTAAGGAATGCATGATCTAAATACTAGAAATCTTATATTAGGTACTTACATAATCTGAAAAAGAAATATTGGAAGCTATATTCAGTCCTTGGTCTTTTTGTACTGTGTAGAGTATGACCAAATCCTGATCCAGCCCATTATTTCCTTAAACAAAATTCTTGCTTGGCATGTATTTATTATACTTTACATTATACTGCACAGTTCTCTGGCTGTCTTCAAATGAAGGCCCCCACAGAATTCAGCGAGAATACTTCCTATGGAAGTATTCATAAGACTACAACCACAGTCTTTCTTAATCTCCATTTTCTATCAACACCTAACAATTGTCTTTTCTCATGACAGCTCCAAAATGAGAGAAACCATTTTGATTTGGCAGTTAGTTCATTTTATATGTGCAAATAAATACTATTTTGAAAAGGAAATACAGATAACTTGGGTGCAAAGTAACACAGGTTCATATCTAGTATTATCCAGATACAAGCTAGATATTAGTCAACATTACTGAACCTGTCTTGATGGACCATATATATTATGATTTTAAATTTTAAAAAATCCCTAGATGACTACAAGCAGTATAGCTTACATATACTACCCCTAGATAGCATATGCGGAGCTCCTAAAATTCATTTTTAAATTCAACTTCAAAAAGTAAAAAATGAACAAGATCTCACAAGATTGCCATCTGATGAAATGTTGGTGTTCCTGCCTGAAATTTTTTAAGGTGTGGGGTAAGAGCCCCAACTTTTCATGAGTTTTCAAGTGAGAAAAATGAAACCTTGCAATAATAGATAATCTCTTGAGCTTTTGTCTATTTAAAAACACTTTTATTTTTATTTTGGCATTTACATTAAGGACTGCCTGACTTATTCTAAGACACACCATCATTGGTTCACAGACCACAAGTTGGAGTCCACTAATCTCTGCCTTGTATATTTTCTATAATATTTAATTTCTCATTTGAATTGATAGGGATCATCTTACATTCATACAGTTTCATGCCCTGCATGTTTCCCATTTTTATCACTGTAAAAAGCGTATCAGAACTTCAGTGTTGTATGGAAGGGTAACTGAACAAAGGGACATAGCGTCATGACCCAGGATTCAGACTCTGACTGAGTGAGGCATGTGTGGATCTCTCTTCTGTTGCCAGATTCCCCTACGCAGCACTTATAAGTATTCACATTGAAGGGGTTTAGGGAAAATTGTTTTATTATTCCCAGTGGAAATGCTGTGCGAGAATTGTGCCCACAATTCAGGTGGTAGAGCCAATAGTTCTCTAAATCTTTCTCAGATGATTTTTTTTAGGGGCAGAGGTATGAAAAAGAAACATAACTAAAATGGGGAGGACAGAATTGAAATTATTTCTATTTATACAAACATAGGGTAGTTTGATTTCCTAGATTGCTTTTGTCTGTTTTTATTAAGCATCTCAAAAATATTCATAGCTAGGCTAGATATGTTTGCATGTGTGTTTTCAAACTCAGTGGAATGCTTTATTAAAATAAATAATAGTTCTATGCCTTTTATTCAATTATCACTGGAATTAAATATTTGCTAGTTTTTGTCCTGTAAAGGGTATAGGTAAATTGTTGAACAAGTAAATCAATAATCCTGCTAGAAATGCAGAAAAGCAATAACTCACATCAAGGTCAGAAGTCAGGCCAACTTTCATATACATGGTTCAAGCAGGAGATGAGATATCAAACAAAAACAAAGCCTCAGATCTGTCTAAGAGCCTGAGTATCTGTAAACAAGGGTACGCCAAGAACACATTAAGGTCAAAAGCTGGTAGTAAAACACCTTTTAGTCTAGAATGGAAGGCTTTTAAGCCAAAACTCTAAGAACCCAAATCATTCCTTTTGTTCAGATGGTGAGAAAAGGTCTTGTAATCCTCCTTCTTATATTCAGGAACTCTTATGTAAGCAGGACTCAGTCCTGTGGCTGAGTCTGTTGGGCAGCCAGATATCCCAACATTCCCAGGATCAGCCTCATCCTATTTTGTTTTCTTTTTCCTTTGTAGATTTCACTTTTCCATTTGGATTGGGTACTATATATAATACTCATTACATGAATATCAAATATTTATCACTCTTATAATATTAGAATTATAAATTTATTAAACATTGGTAGATAATAAAGTTACCATAACATTCGTTTTTAAACAATGCTAAAATAAGTATCTGCTAAATGGCTTCTTTGAGAGCCAGTTTGGTGTAGTGGTGAAGGCACCAGGCTAGAATTTGGGAGACCATGAGTTCTAGTCCTGCCTTAGGCAGGAAGCCAGCTGAGTGACCTTGGACCAGTCACTTTCCCTCAGCCCTAAGAAGCAGGCACTGGCAAACCACTTCTGAAAAACCTTGCCAAGAAAACTTCAGGGACTAGTCATAGCAGGCACCAGAAATCAACACTGCCTCAAACGCATTAAAAAAAAAAAGGTTTCTTTAGAAGATGCCCAGACTTGAGTTTAAACAAACAGGCTCAAAAGCTCTTGTAGAAACATCCTGAATGTGGTAGCTTACTTTTTAATATGATACTGGAGAGGCCAAATACTAATGCAGACAGTAGTATCTGTTCAGCTGAACTGATATACAGTATTTTAATAATAGGAGAGGTATCAAATTTAAATCAAGCTTGAAATTAACTACATTTCATTTACTTATACAGTATCTTCTCACACCCTTAACTTTCTGTGAACATTTAAGCAAATAAGTCTGATTACATTTTGATGACTAAAGAAAATGCAGGTTAGAACTTTGCTCAAAATGTCAGGCTGCTCAGTCTATTTTGTACAGTGATAAATAGCAAAACTACTCATTCCAGTTCAACATATTTGTCCTTGAAATTACTTTGTTCTGATCAATGATGTTCTGTTTTTCTGTAGTTATAAAGGAAGCTTGAGTAAATAAAACCTGGGAGATCTACAGATGCATAAGGTAGCAGGTGTCTGCCTTGCCAGGCTTGATTTCTTTTGCTATTTTTTTTTCAAACTATATACAATTAAGGGAAACTTTTTTTAGAATGCATGTATGTATTTTGGCCTATGTTTGACTTGCAATATCTGCTTGAGAACTTTGCAGAACCTCTGGAATCTTTTTTTTAATGAGAAAAAAACAAAAATAAGATAGTATATTAGAAAAATATTTGGCAAATATTAGATCTAGGGATATGGAAAACATACCACAATATTTCATTTTTCTGCTATTTGGCACACATTTCCAATTCAAGTGCTCATGTGACTTTTTAAAAATCAGACACCAATCATACTGTAGAATGTACTTTCAATTAGTTTAATTGTGCTGAAGCTTACACAGTTTAAGCTTCTCTCCCCATTACTTTAGAAGTGAGAAATTGCTGGTATTTGTAGTATTTCTAACTGAAGAGAAGAAGAAAACTGTTTGCTTTTGTTTTTCTTTCATTTGAAACATGAGGAATTATGTTTCCTAGTTCTATACTAATCTAAGTTGTGACTCAGCATCAGTTTAAAGTCATAAATCTTTCTAGCAAAGCTTCTGGTTCTTAAAAATGACAGCTTTAAAATGAAAGTCCCTACCTCTTTTGTTACATGTTTTAAACATCATTATATTTTGGTAAGTGCAATCATGTACATGTCTACTCAGAAATTCCATTGAATGCAGTGGGGTTTAATCAAAAATAAAAGGGCACAAAATTAAAGACCAAATATGGTTTGAAAATCTATCTATGAAAAAGGATGGAGAAAGCAGACCCATGTACTATTTACCTCCCCATGCGCGGAAGAGAAATTGAGAAAATGTTGAACAACTTTTTCTCAAAAGTCCATACTTAATGCATACATATTCAGGAAGGGAGGGCAGGGTCACACAAACTCAAATATAAGATGAATTAATGGTAACTTTGGAATTTGAGCATGAGAGGCTTAAGGCAAGAAGGATGCTTGCTTACCAACAGTGACTGACCATGCTTCCTTGCAAGATATCTATAGATCCCTTGTCCTTTGCATATGAGCATTTGTAGATCCTGGAAATGACAGGAAACATTTCCTCAAACAAAACAAAAGCAATTGCTATTGGTTTGTACCCACCCCCCTTTTCCTTTGGAAGCTAGTTGGGTAAACTCATGAATGTCTGGGCATTTTGATGATTAATATTGGAATACATGGATTATAAAAGAAGCCTTTGGAATCCAGCTAGATAGTTCAAAGCTGGTATCTGAAAGATGTACAGCGGGATGGAATGAGAGAAGTAGAATTAATTGAATACAACAGTGAAATAATGTCATAGAGGCCAGAAATAATATAATGAAGCTTGTGGAGAAGGACAGGTGGGGAAAACATTCCTCTACAAGACTGTCACAAAAATACCTTTATTCAAATGCATTGTTGCGTATTCAGTTGTTGACTAATGTAGAGAATGGATTGGCTTCTTAGGGAAACCCTGACTTTTTGGAGTAATGAGAGATACCAGGAAAGGATATGCTTATTGGAATTCCTATTAGATAACAATGAAATCAGCAGGATGACCAATAAATTTTATGCAAATGTTGCATTCTAGTGGTATAGTATAATGGCAGTTGGAAACTCTTTGTTAATAAAATTAAAATCCTGTACCAAGACAGAACTTTATATTGAAATAGCTTAAAGGATCTAATATTTTTTACAACATTTAAAAACAAACACTTCAGAAAAGACTGAAGAAGTAAGGAATATTAGGTATGTTCACCACCTTGAGTTATTTATAAAAATAATAACGGTGGGATAAAAAAAATCTAAAAAAAATATGGTCAGCAAATTATAGCTAACTAAGATAGGAAGCAGTTTCTGCCTTGTATAGTTGCAAGAGTCACTTGCAAGATGGTTGGTGCGGAAATATGAGAAATAAATAAATAAATAGCAAAGTGTATAGGCAATCGCACCATTAGCAGACTATGGTATGTAGAAAGAAGCAGAAGTGAACTGAGTTATATATCACATTCTACCTACATTCCCCTAGATAATCTGGTGTCTTCAAGTGAAATGGAGCAACTGCTGTGTGGTTGATACTGAAATAAGTTTCAACTGCCAAGTTTGTTGGGTGCCGTGCACAGAATAGAGGAGCAGCAATATTGACATTCACTTCCAACACCAAAATAGACATAATTAAATGAATCTACCTCTTAATGCCAACTGACTTACTATCACTAATTGGCAAGTTGATGCTTTTACTATATCTATGACTGCAAGGCAACATATCAATAGACAAATCAATATTGCAGATAGATTCCAAGGGAGGACTGTTAAAAGGCAGACCACAAAAACAGACAATAGCACACCACTGGTTGTTGCCTATATTTCACATCTTCAGCCACTCAAACACAGAATTAATAAGCTGTGACCCATACTGGACAAGGACATTGCACTTTCACAGGCACTGGGTGGCCAACTAGTATTTGTATATAGTCAACCACCCCTCTAAAGCCGCTTCTCACAAATTACAAGGAAGAACAGAACAGAAATCAGACCCTGCAGCAAATTCAGATGTTTGTTTTTCCCTGTATTTACACCAATAATATCATCAACTTCACACACAAGATTAAAGCACCTCACATGCTTCTCTAATGTGATATATTCCATGATATATGCCATTATCTGCCAACAATGCCCCTCCAGATTCTATCTAGGACTTTGTGCAAAAGAATTAATGGACAGAAATTTGACATCAGGCTTCTAAACAAGGACGAAATGGTATCAGAGCCATTTCAACCTCCCAAGACTCTCCATTACCGATATCAAAGTAGCCATTTTGGGGGACAGAAAAAAAAACTTTGAGCAAAAGAGTGCTGAACTCACATCAAAAAATGTCAGGCTATTCCAGAAGGTCTCCACAAACACAATTGATTTGGGTTTATAATTGATAATTGATAAATACTTGTAATCAGTCTCACATCTCCACCTGCCCCCCCCCACCATTGTATTTTAAATCCCACATTAGTTTAGCCACTCCATGCATCTGATGAAGTAAGCTCCAGCTCACAAAAGCTTACGCATGCATTTTAATACAATTTATTAGTCTGAAAAGGTGCTACCAGGCTCCTTCTGATTTTTGTTTTTCTATAAGTAAAGTTTAATTTCAGCTCTATTTTCAGTGCTTTTACCAAACAGGATGGGATTAAAGCATGAACAATTCTGTCTTTAAAAAATTATTTCTGAATCAACTGGTTTGAATGAAAGACGTTTGTTAAGAACATCCTCACAGCATAATAGGATTAATTATGTGATGACAATGACATACACATCTACTTCAAAGCTTTCATTCAGAATCTGTTTGGAATTTCTTACTTTTTTCAACGATCTTAAATAGATGTACCATAGAAATGATATAAAACACCTTTGGAACCTGAGATTCTTTAGGCTCAACTCCCATCATCCTCAGGCATAAAAAAAAATTCTTAAAGGATATTGTTTTATTGTTGAAGTTGACAGTTCTCTATGCTGCTGAATAGGAAAGGCACAATCATCCCTTCAAATGGTAGCCTCAGAATGTTTGGGACCCAGGCAAATGTCACTGGGGCACACAAATGCAATGACTGAGGATTTCTGTACTAAAAATAGACTGTATCAAATATTATATATTGGTGTAGTTGGCTACCTGGCTAAGGGGGAGGAGTCCAGCAAAATGTTCACTCTAGATTTCCCTGTTTATTTATAAAATTATCTAGGCAATTGCCTGATTTGCCCATTCTTAAAGCTATCACCATCCCTTTTTTACTTCCCGTAAGTAGATTAGAAGCAGATTGTTCAGATAAACACCTTGAGAGGCAGCATGGGACTTTGCCTTTATACATGATAACAGCAGCAAGGCTTTTATATTCACGGAGATTCACAAATCCCCACAATGGAAGAATGGATGGTTAAATTAGTGGAATTGGCACAAATGGCCAAGTTAACAGCATTGATAAGAGAAAATACTGTATCTGGATTTGTTTCTACTTGGAAACCACTTTTGGACTATTTGCTTCTTTCTGAAAAAAATGAAATTTTGATTTTGGATTTTGACGATTAAATGGTTTGATTTCATAGAAATAATGTGACTTAAGGTTCAATTAATGGTAAGAGATTATATTTGTATAATATGCTTTTATATCTGTGTTGGAGAAAGTCAGAAGTCACTTTGTTTCTATATTTTCTATCTGTTTCTGCACCTTTATAGTTTCTCTCTCTCTCTCTTTTAGTTCTGTATTCTTTCTTTTCTGTATTCGATATTTTGTATTTTAACTATACTTTGAAAACTAACAAAGTTTTTAAAAAAGAAGCAGATTGTTACGCTAACTCTGGATATGGAAAAAGAAGTAGATGTCCCATCCAGTCAAATTTTGTAAGAGAGGAGTTGTTTGAGTTGGCTTGGTTGTAGATGCTCTGCAACACAATCTGCTGAGAAGCAGATTATTGACAGTAATGTCTGTTTTTAAAAAAAACTATTTCCTAAGCAGTACAGATATTAGTACAGCCTTTTAGAGAAGACTGAAAGTGAATACAAAAGTTGCAAGAGGTATTCAGCTGCATTGCTACAGAGAACCAACGGCCCAATAGATGAGATGGACATTTGTTGTCAGAAAATTATATTACCTGCATCAATTATTGCAGAATGGAAAAAGGGACACATGGCATGGTTTTATGACTTCATTGGTAAAACAATGATCCACAGAACCATGTAATACCTAAACTGGACCAGGTTTTAGAACAGTCTGATTTTGAAATCCACAACTTACTTCCTTTTGGAAGTAAGGGTAATGTGTCCTGGATGCCCAATGGGGTTTAGATAGACTAGAATGCAGCTGGTATCCATAGACAATGGGAAATCAGAAATAGGAAGGTGATACAGAGCAGGAACTATCCATGAGAGCGTATTGTGTCTGAGCACATACATGATGGGAACAAATTGAATAAGAAAATATTTCATAGAGTCATATAGTTAATTAATTCTAGGTCAAAGCCTATTAATGAGATTTTTCTTACAGTTGCTGGAGATTACTGTGTCCAGTCCCCTTTGATACCAGATCAGTTGCACAGTAACAAAGGTTGTGTGCAAATGCCTACAATTTGGTGAGCAAATATATATTTTTTCCTGACTCTGCATCCCAGGGGAACTACTGTTTTGAATGGAATTCAGAATAGGTAATACTCTCAGGAATACTAAGAAGAGAATCAAGAGGAAATAAATTGGTAAGAGAAAAGTAGCTAATCTAATTGAACTGTATGAAGGTAAACAAACTGAAGATGCTTCATTTAAGGGTTAAAGTTGGTTAAGTAGGTGCTGATGACTTTTGTTTTCAGTACAACACCAGATGTACTGGAAACAAAAAAGGTACATATCCTGTGATTTTGCCTTATCTTATTTATAGAAGGAACAATGTTGACATAGTTCTATATTATAAATAGTCAGTAGTGAGTTTTATTAGAAAATTGCTGTAAAAGGCACTACCTTTGTGACACACGAAACTGACAGAATTCAATATTTGTTGGGCAAATGATAAATATGTACAGTATATGTATATATGTGCTTTAGATATAAAGATGAGCTTATCAGAGGATGTTGGCAACTACTAAATATAAGCTTTACTGCTAGGTTGGTACAAAATCTTGTACATAAAGTTTTATGTACTTGAATTTTATATCAGTCTTTAAAAATGTATTGTCTAATTAAATTTTGAAAGCTCTTCTGGGTAATGTGATCTCAATACTGTATTTCAAATTCCCTTTAGCAAAAATTTATTTAATACTTTTCACCTGGCTTCTGCTGCCACTATCCAAAGTCTTAAATAATCACTTGCCAATCTCTGCCACCACCACCACCGCCGTCTTAGTGGCAATATTTGTTTCCTCAAACCCAAGATAACATATTGGTTTACATTTTCTTCATTAGTGATACATCTAAAGAACCATTTCATGATCATCTTAATGCAAGACACTTGGCTTCAGATGTTCTCATAATCCAATGTGTGCTCAAGACAAATTTGTTCAAAACTACTCAGATATTCCAAAAGATTCACTGATTTTTCCCCCATAACAAGTAACTGAGTGTATAAAATCAAGTAATTGCTTCATTTGGATCATTTGTAATCAAATTTCCACAAGCTAAATGAAGCTTGATTCCGTCCTGTTCAGACTATGCACCAGACCAATTCTTAATAAAAACTATTTATTAAATAACTATTTACAATCAAATCGTCATTGAAATACAAAGACTATATGAACCAGGGTTAACTGGCATGGCAAGGCAGCGAAGAGGATCTTCCACTGAAGACATGAGTGGATTCAACCAGAATACAAGAGCTGGAGACAACAGTTCTCAAACTGGAACAACACTGGAACAGCACGGATGCTAGGTAACTCACTTGACCTGGAAGCAGGACTACGAGCAGCAGACAGGGATGCACTGAAGACTTGAAGCAGGACTCAAACTCGGAGCAAGGTTAGGCTCGACTCTGGACTAGGTTGAATTCTATGACACGAAGGCTGGAAGACAAGACTTGGAACTTGAGCTAGGCTGGACTCGGCTGGAGGCCCCGGACTAGGCTGGATTCTCTGAACAGGAGGCTTGAAGCAAGGTTTGGAACTCGGAACTAGGCTGGGTTTGGCTGGAAGACCCGGGCTAGGCTGGATTCTCTGGACTGGAGACTTGGAGCAAAGCTTGGGACTTGGAACTCAGCTGGACTAGGCTGGAAGCCCCGGACTGGACTGGGTTCTCTGAACTGGAGATCTGGAGCAAGGCTTGGAACTTGGAACTAGGCTGGACTTGGCTGGAAAGAACTCATGGTCCACAAATGCAGATCCCAAACAGGATAGGTGTGAAACATCTGAACACACTGGAGTCTGCGAGTTGTCACGTAGAACTGTGGACAAATGGCAGTGCTGGGAAGCTGAAGCCGACTCACACTGCTGAGAGTATCGTGGAGATTCACGACTAGAAGCAAGGCGAAGGCTGCTGGGCATGGCTGACTCTGTTTCCTCATTGGCAGCAGATGCAGGATTCGATTCATCTTTGGAGTGGAGCTCGAGCACTGGTTCCTCTTCGGCCACAGATGCTGACTCTGATACCGGTAAGGACTCTCCAGCAGCTCACTGTCCACGCAGCTGCCTTTTATTCTGATTTTTGGCACACTTGAAGTCTCCTGAAGCCAATCGGGCTGACTTTTCCTTTGCACGCTTTTCAGCCCGTCTCTGGCGTGTGCTGATTGGCATATTCAAATCCTTCTCTGGATCTCGCCCAATCAGCGTTGTGGATTCTTCCCGCTCTGCTGAGTCATGCTAGAGTTTTGTTTCTCCGATTCCAGCCCGATAAGTTTCCAATTCTTCCTCTGACTCAGAAAGTGAAACTAATTCTGAGTCAGAGGCAAGCTTGGTTCTGACAGATTCATCACTTCCAATTTTACTTTATATACTGTGGAAACAGGTTGTATGAAATATTTTGTTGAAAATTACTGATTAATACTATTATTAATAAAACTAATGTTCTAAGTGCAGTATTAAGATTTGTTTGTCTTTTTCTTGTTGTTAGTGTTGATGTTCTGGTTTGGCATTTTTATCATCCATAACATGATCTCGTGATTGTAATGTTTGTTACAAAAAGACAATAAAGATTTCTTTTTTAAAAAAGTAAGGATTGGAAGAAAGTTGCAATTCTGACAACATCTTAAAACTAATTTCACCAAAGAAAACTTATTTCTGAAGAAACAAGATTTTTACTATAAAGATGTTCAGGATCATTAAAGTCTACTTGTATTGAAGGAACTACAGTATAGTAAGGATATATCGCAAATTTGCTTCAGTAGTAGAGCTCTCTTAAGATTTTAATTTGAACCCAAGTTACTGTTATTGTTTTAGGTCAGGAACGGGGAACCTGTGGTCCTGCAAATGTTGCTAAAATACAGCAAAATCTCTCTTTATTGGCTTGTGTGCATTGGGGCTTGTAATTGAGCAACAAGCTATAACCACCAGTTTCTGAATTCTCTTGTAACCGATTACAGAAAAGCAATGCCTTAGCAGCAGTAATGTAAAATCAAATCAAACTGTATGTTTGATTCGCTCATATGCCAACGTCATGAAACATAATGATGATGATGCTACCTGTTCAATCCTGTCCAGTCCTCAGCGATTCTGTGGACCAGCTCTCTCCACATTTTTCCGATCTTGTACAGCTTCTTTTGTTATTTATTTATTTATTTTTCAAATTTTGCTACTGCCCATCTCCCCCAAGAGAGGGACTCTTTTAGTTGTTTTATGCTGGTGTTGGCTTTGATGGTGTCTAGCCATGGTGTTTTTGGGTGGCCTCATTTCCTTTTACTGCTGACCATTCTGAGCATAACTGCCTTTTCCAGTGAGTTTGAACATGTGACACGGCCAAAATAAGTAAGGCGGAATTTTGTGATTTTGCCTACGAGCGATAGCTCTGGTTTTATACCCTCCAGGTCTTACTTGTTTGTCACCCAAAGAATAGTTTATGTTCAGGGAACATAAACTAAATACCAACTGATACTGGAAATTATATTCTGAAAAGGTATTAGATCTGTGCAGTGCTTCAGAATGCACAGCGGCACAAGCCTAGCACCTATTTGCAACTTTGGAAAGTAACCCCACTTAAATCCTTGCTGAAAAGCTGATGCTGAGATGATTTCTATATATGTCAACTCATACTTAAGTTCTTTATTCCTGTGGTTCATAAATACAATAGCAAATGCTTTTGTTTCCAGAATGCCTCTTGAATAAGCATGTTGCCAGCTTCAAACATATTTTAGGATTTATTAGCAAGGCTTTTAACTCCCATAGCCTGTTTCTGACTGCAGTGTGCTGGTGAAAAGGTAATCCTTTATAGTAGCAGAGTGTAACCATTTCTTTTACCAATCCCAAAATATTTTGCTAAGTGCTTTGATAGATTTGGATTGTCACTGTTTTATTGTAAGTGTGTGATTGATAAGGTTCCTATTTTTTTTTTCCTTATAAAAGGTGCAGTCTTATTTACCCTTGCCACAGAGTAAATCCCATTGAACCCAGTGGGGATTGCTTATCAGTGGTCATGTGTAGGACTGTGCTATAAAAATGCTACCAGATTTCCAACTTCACTTACTCTTGGAAACATGTATGTGCTTGACTGCTGTTATTATGAAAAATACTGGTTCTTAAACTGAGAGTTGGAATTATAGTACTAAATTGAAGTTCTCCTTTGAGTAATTGTCACAGTGATAAATGGGGGAAACCCTCTTTGATTTATGATAAAATAATTACTTTGTCTGCTGTGCCCATTTTTTATGACTTCCTAACAAACTTGAATATTAAAAAATGACTATAAATGGGAATTTATAACATTGGGAGTTCAGAAAATGTATATACTCCAATCTACCTAATTTTCCACCCATTATTATTTTTATTCTTTCCTGGGTAATTAAGTTTAAAAGATCACCCCACCCCCCCACACCCAAGGGCTTATGCAGACTGATAGTAGGAGTGGCAGAAACTTTGGTCATTAGAGCAAAGTCATGGCACATCATCTTACTGAAGATGGACATAACAAGTCTAATTACAAAATTTCCCCCAATAATCATCCCTTGTCTTTTGAAGTAGATTTATCCAAAGGATAGGGTTAACAAAAGGAATTAAAGAATTATGTTATCACCTACTCCAGTGAGTTCTATTAGAATCAAGAAACATCTTATTCACAGGACTGATGTAGCGTTAGGAATGAGGAATCAGAGGAGGAGGAAGGAGAAAGTTTGTTAGAACCGTTAACTCAAACCGTAGGAAAAGACGGGGAAAGCGTAGAAAACAGGAAGAGTGGAGAGTGAGAAGAAGAAGAGGGGCGTGACTGTCATTCGCCACCTCCAATCAGTGTGAGAAAACGAAGGTCTGAAAGGAAGGCCAAGCAATGGACTGCCCAATTGGCTCCCAGTCACCGAAGGTGCATAAAGGGAGGTTATAAAAGGCGCCGAAAGACAGAGCTGGTTGCCGAGGACAAACGCTCCGAATCACATCCTTCAACTTCCAGCCTCCCAGATTACCTCAGCCTGAGCCGTCTTCCTAATTCATCTGAAGAACCTTTCCAGACTTGCCCTGACACCACTCTTGGAGAACCCTCACCTCCTCCACCGGGTCCAGAAACCTACCTTGTTGACGAGTCTTCTTCTGTTCCGGTTCCTGTCACTCTGCTGCCTTTTGCCTCCTCCTCCGTTCCTGCCTCCACTTGTGTTTCTGTCGTTCCACCGCCTCTTGCCTCAGCCTGCAAACTTGTCACTCCGTTGCCTCTTGACTCCGCCTGTGATCCTACCTCCGTGTTGATTCTGGTGAGCCCTTGCCTTTCTGCTCTGTCAAGCCCTGCATTCCTTCCAGACCGCACTGTCTCGCCTTCACCTGACTCCTAGTCTGACAGCTGTACTCTTCTTGTCTAGACTGCTAATAGCCGCTGAATTGTTCTGCCTTGAACTCTTCAGCCCAGAGCCACTCTGAACTTAGTTTACAGCCACGTGCAGATTTATTCACCATCAATTGTAGAGCGTTAACAAGTCCACTTTATTCTGACTCACTGCATCCAGTACGCCGTGTGTTCAGTATTGCTGTAATTAAAGGTTTTAATTGTTTAACTGGTGTCAATTGTGTCAAGCTCAGCCAAACAGGACATGTAGATAGAAAGTAGTCTCTAGGTTAGAGATCCTAGCTTGCATAGAATAGCATGAATGTGTTTGAGGTGCAATTGAGCTTTGGCTGTACTTGTGGCAATCAAATAAGCCAAAACTTACTAGCACCCTCCTTAACATTAGCATGTGGCTTGGATACAACTAACACTGGTGATCTAGTCTACTGTCTCTCTATCTTACTGAAAACCATTATGGAAAATATTGATTGACCAAAGCCATGATTAGCAACAGAGGTCAAAATCTTTGGGCCCATCTGGTAATTTCTTTTTTCTGGTCTACATAATTTACTTACATTAAAAAGGAACAGTATGATGCATATGTGCGAAGGTTGAATGAAAAGTAATGCCTCCAGTGTTATAAGTCACCAACAGATGGCAGTACTGACAGACCAAAAGCTCAGCCTGCACTGAGTACTCATCAGTCCACTTTAAGCAACACTCCATGACTTGATTTTTTACCAATTAAAATTCCCACTGCTGAATACAAATTTTTTTATGGTGATGATTGTGCTGATGTGAGTACATGCATCACTGGTATCAGGCCTAGCCCAAGAACAACGAGGAATCAGTCCAACCAAACTTCAGTTCTTTATTTGACCACATCGTATAGACAGAATCTTACCAGACTAATTCTACTGTACTTTAACCTAAGGAAAATAACTTGGAAGGCTCTAGGGCGAGGCTACTCTGAATCTCTTAGCCTTCCCACGTTTTCTCCGGGCTGTGTTGTCTCTTGTCCTGCCCCACTCCTTGGAATCTCGCTGAGATGGGCGGCTATAGAAATCAATCAATCAATCAATCAATCAATCAAATAAATACATACATACATACATACATACATACATACATAAATGCTCCCTCCTTCCTGAGAACCAGCTGCATTACTGTAGTCCATCACAACTGGGCCAAAAATGTGAAGACGGTGAATGGTGGAGAAAGTTCAATGAACCGATTAAGGGCAATTGGCAGATTACTCAAAGGGAAAGTGCTATCAAGCTTGCCATTTCACAGGAACATGTGGTCACATTATTGATGTTCTTCAATATTGGAAAGTTTGTGCAAAATGGGTTCCTAACATACAGTCCAGACTTGGCACCATGCAACTTCCATCTTTTCCCAAAATTGAAGGAATACCTTCATGGGCATCTGTTTGACTCAATTGAAAAGGTAGAAGGGACTGTTAGGGCCTGGTTGAAGAGGCAAAATGTGGAGTTCTTTCATGATGGCTTTAAGAAGCTTGGCCACTGTTAGCAGAAGTATGTCATGAATGGTGGTGATTATGTGAAGAAGCAAATATAAGTAATAAAAGAGCTAACTTCAAATAGTCCTGTTTCATGAATTAAAATATCTCTATTTAAACTAGAATTAGGAAGGTGGAGGCATTATTCTTCATTCAAACCTCATATATATTGAAACGTAGTATATAAATATTCTAAATAAACAAAATGTTATACGTCTGGAATTCTAAGTATAAAAGTTTAGTTATCCTTGAATTCAATTGTCTTTATGGGGAATATGGGTGTAAAATATTGCTCTAGGTCCCATCTATTAGAGACTGCCATCTGGTGTGGCCTAGGAAAATAGCCTTTTCTGTTGTGGTATTCACCTGTTGGAATATAATTCCCCCAGAGATTGCCCCACATGCCTTCACAAGGCCTTAAAGACATGGTTCTGTCTCTGGACCTGGGGATCAGGAGGTGTGGCTGATCCTGTATGTACATTGGTTATGCTGATTTGTTACTGATGAGTTCGTTTTTACTCTGGCTGCTGTATATACAGTACAGTATGTGCGCTGCCATTGTCTGTTCTTTTAATTCTTTATGCTCTTTTTAAAATATTGCTAGCCAATCAGTCATGAATTTGAGATTGGCAGCCATATAAATTGAAATAATAAATATATAAATAATGCTTACTTTGAATTGTCTAACTGCCATCAGTTTAGGCCTGATGGGAGTGTTATTTTGTTGAGCAAGATTGAGTAAAACAAACTGTATGGAGCACTTTTTCCCTTCAGAGAGTTGGTTACCTTGTCTTCAGGTTACCTTGTCTTAAATATGATAAAAATATTATAGAATGAAATGTAAATATAGCATCTGGAACATGCAAGACAAATAGTGAATTTAAAACAAACAATTCCTCCTTAATTTGTTTAATTAATGTAATGTAGTACAATTCAGTATATTAAAAAAGAACTTTCAGTTACTTCTGGAAAAGTTGATCAAGGTAAACTTTAATTAAGGTAGGTAAGTCATTACATTAATAAATCATTACACTAATAAAGTTAAGTAAGTCATTACATTAATCAACAACATATTACCTTTATTACTTGATACACCTGGTTCAAGAATAGAATTGGGTATGGTTTTTTTTTTTCAGTTTAAAATAAAACAGAAAGGAATTCAGGTTGTTGAGTGGTAACATTTGTCCATAATGGTAGTCTAAGAAGTAACTGTAGATTACATGCATGGCTAATTATTGATATTTAAGCTCTTGGGTTTAAATAGAATTTATTCCACAAATACTTTTACAAAACTGAGATAGCCCTCAGTGAACCTATGGGGTTTAATGGAAATAGCTAGACAGTTACAGCCATTGACGTGTACTGGGCCATTGACACTAGGCATGAGAAGATAGGTCTGAAGTGACACGCAGAATAAGACAAGCCTCTTGGGCACCACAAAGGGCCTTCTAGCACAGAGTGTTAAAAGTAAAAAAAAAAAAGGGGGGGTTCCATTAAATCATAGAAAGGTCAGAAGGAAGTTTAAATTCCAAAGGGTATAGTATGTGAGCAGCAGACTTAATTGTCAGAAGGCAATCCATTGTTTGAAATAGGTTCAGTTCTAGCAAGCTAGGAAGATTATTTCCTTAGCTGCGCCATGACTGGTATCTGGGAAGCTCCGCCCACAGGGGAGCCTGACATTTTGAATGGGTGAAGGAAGCATTTGTCTGCTTGCCTCAGTTTATGGGAATGCATTGGTTCTGACCTGTCCCTGACTTCATTGAGAATAGCTTCACACCTATTTGCTGAGAATTCAAACAATACTCACAAAGTGGACTGGGTTGGATAACTTTCCAGATACCAATGTGTTCATGAAAAACACATGCATACCAGTGCCAGGCAATGACTTATCACAATCTACAGCCTTGCGTCATTTCCCTGTAATTTGCTTATTTGATATTCACTATGTAAAGAAGTCCGGGTAATTTTCTTGACAGCTGTGTAGAAGTAGTTTGTTATTTATTTGGATTTTTTTAAATATAACTTTCCCACCTAGATTACAGCCCTAGCATTTCCTGGAGATTTCCCTTACAAGTACTAATCAGCTCCAAGCCTACCTACCTCTTTGGTGATCAGCTGAGGTCAACTACATACAGCCATTTATTGTATTCCTGCAAAACTGAGATTGCAAGCGACTTTGCAAGCATGATTTTTGGAAATGTAGAAAACCTTTAACCTGTGCCTTGGATATTAAAACTGAAAATATTTTTGTGAAGACACTGGCATGGACCCAAAGAAAAATAGAGAAAAGATCTCTTTACACAAAAGGATTTTCCATCCTCCTGCCAACTAAAGCCCCTCAAAAGTGCCTATTGCAAAGCCACTCCTCACAGTCTAGAGATTTTTTAGAGTGATGCATAGCACATAACACTGTGGTTTATGTGAATAATCGTAAATAGGAGATACATTTGTTGTATAAAGAAAGTGCTTTCAGCTCACATAAGGAACTCTTTGGATTCATGTTGTAATCCGTGGTATTTTTTAATTGTACAACTTGAACGTACGATGGCCCAAAGACAAAAATGAAATACAGTTTTAAAATAGAGAAATGGTTGGATATGCATTTGGTGCATGGGCGGGAATGTTAGCATACAATCTATAGCACATAACATATAAAATGAGGTAATCCATGCTATTTTGCAGCCCACACTTAACCTACTGTACATTTTAAGACTGTGATCAAGGCAGACAGGATTCCTTTAATAGCAAGGTGGCTTCATCTTCCTCCTTTGTTTAATATCCAGCTGAGGTTTGCTCACTATTATTGTCAGTTCCCATAAAGATATTTTATACTAGGAAGATCAATTGTACTACTTTATTAATTTTTAATAAAATACAAGTATTTTTAATCAATTGAGGAAATGGCTTTATTTCCCACCCACCCCTTAACTGGCTATTTTATTCCTTCAGTTATGAAGCACTCAACCTATTCAATCATTTCATGTTTTACAACTTCTTCTGAATTCCTACAGTACTGGAGGAAAAAACAAACCAATCTTTTTATCAGTCTGATGAAAGAACAAATACCTTGAGTATGCAATATTTTGCAGTTTAAACTTACTGAAATCATAGCAACATCATGACTTTTTCTGCCCAGATGCAAAACACCTTGACTTGGGAATAAGAATCCTTTTGTGGAAAGGATCAAATGTATTTAAATAAGCATAGTAAAGAAAAGTATCAGTAGATGCAGATTTGCTTGCCATCACAGATGCTGAGGAAGACTTTATCCTGTAGCAATCAGCAAGTTCCACCACATGCTGGGCTATCTATCTATCTATCTATCTATCTATCTATCTATCTATCTATCTATCTATCTATCTATCTATCTATCAAATTTCTATCACCGCCCATCTCCCCCTGAACAGGGAGACTCTGGGTGGAAGAAGCAATATGTAGCTTCTTCCATCAGTTGGTCTCTGGGAATTCACTTTAGAGGGATGGTGGTGCTGATTTGTGAAACCCAGAATACTGTCCTCAAATTCCATTCCTAATTAGAAAACAACATTTCTATGGATCAACAAAGCTGCTTTTCTTA
Organism: Candoia aspera; assembly: GCF_035149785.1. Taxonomy (NCBI): domain Eukaryota; kingdom Metazoa; phylum Chordata; class Lepidosauria; order Squamata; family Candoiidae; genus Candoia; species Candoia aspera. Next base: position 70,760,194 of record NC_086153.1, on the reverse strand, counting down.
GTAGGAACTTACTCAGTCTTATTTTAAGTCTCCTCATTGCTTCTCTCCTCCTATTCCAAAGTTGATAAAGGTGACTGCAAAATGTGAAGCTGATGGTCAGCAGCCACAGCCAAGTCCAGCATATTTTAGAAGCAAAGGAAACACCCAGCCTTAAGGCATATACTACAGGGATCTAATTATTATAAATTTTGCTTTTATAAGCTTAATGCTGTAAAGTGCTGTATGTAGAGCTGTCCTTGCAGGCAATCCTGAACCCTAAAAATACAATTTTCATTTCTATATATATGTATACAGTTGAAAATCCTTGCTTTAGTGGGCTTGAGTTGTGCTTTGTTCTACGATTCTACTGCATATACAAGTACCTAAAATGGCCAGTTAACTTGCTATCCCATTTGCTAAAATTGCAGGATGTAGCAGCTCCTCTGATGCAGGAAGAAGAGGAAGGAGCATTACTTGTGATCCAGAACATATACTGTACTCACTTTCCCCAAATAATTAATTTTGCAGGCTACAGGCAGAGAATTGATTTAACTGAACTAAATGGGCACCATTCTTTGTAGTTAGTCCAAAGTATGCATACTATGGGGTAAGCTTCCTTTAATAGAGTGGGATGTGTTTCTGAACACATGGACAGTATTGCTTTGTAAAATAGCATTTTTAGGGAAAAGTGTCACGTAAAATAGATCAGAAATGTAATGTGGGAAGTAATATTGAATCATTTTTAGTAGAAGCAAAACACTTCAAGTGGTGCCTGCCAGTTCATATTGGATTTTAACAGAAGGGTTCTGTTTGTCATAACAATTGGTTACCATAGTAGTACAATCTGAAAGGTAACAATGATGAATTGGTGCGATATATTACATTAAATAAACTTGTCCGGTTAGCACTGCATGTAAAGCTGTGTTTACGTTACTGTAAGCTGTTTTCTGCTGTATTACAATTCTGCTGTCCAAATAAATTAAGAGAGGTTGTGACAGTCCATTTACCTTCCATAGAAAAAATGAAGGGATTTATTTATTTTATTGTATTGTATTTTTGCTTATTGGTGGGAGATATTTTAATTTTTAAAAAAAATTGCTGTGTGGGCATCATCAATACTATAATCAGAAAAAGCAATCAGATGAAAGATTGCATTGTCTGCTTATTGCCATATTGAAAAGAAGAACAAATAACGAATACTATATTTAGATTCCAAAGACATAGCAAGTAGTGTTGAATCACGGGGGAGGGAGGGAGGGAAGAGAGAATTTATTAATAGGAGCTACGTTTTTTGTTTTTCTTTTTTAAAAATCTTCTGCCACTTTATGGTTTTCCATGTTGGGATTTGTGCATGTAGCCTTACTTGAATGAATCTGGGATTATACAAATTCAGAGCCTTCCATGTGATATTCTTATTTTACATTGTAACATTATCTTAAAATGCATCCAAATTCTTAATTTACAAAATAATAGTCCTTTAGCTTGTCTTAATAAGGGAGATGTTCCAGCTGCTTTCAGTGCAAGCCAGTATCTCTCTTCAAAACTATGCCTCATTAAACTCCCAGATAAGTATATATAAAGCTATAGCCTTTGCCATTTGGGCTGCAATTATGGTATGCTTAGTTTCCTTTAAGGGTCCTCTGTTGAATTCCAGAAAAATCTAACAATGAATACATACATACATACATACATACATACATACGCATATGATTTCCTGAGTTCTCCTAGACCCTATGTTAAAATATAACATTACTTTTAAAAAGTTTCAGTTACCAGATGAGAAGGCCGATTTTCATAACAAGTTGAATATATTTTTATTTTGGAAGATTCACATTTTCACACTTAAATACTTTCAGCATTCCTGGGAGATATCATCTAGATGTAGGGACTTGATATTTTTATTGATTTATAGAATGTAATCTCCTGTTTCTTCAGTTTCAGGTGCCTCAGCAATTCGGCTGTGGATCTATGACTAACACTTGAAGAAAAGTATATGTAGCTTGTCCCCAGATGTTTTCTATCCTTTCCTGTATTCCAATCACTTTATTATATAATAGATCAGCTAATTCCTATTTATGGGCAGGATTAACTCCAGGTTTTAAGTAATCGTGATAAAAGGCCCTCTATTTGCATCAACATTCTCATCAGCCTTACCAGAACATGCCTGCTATAACAGAAGGATTCCATGGACTTTTGAGAGTTACCAAAGTGCTTTTCCAGAGCAGTGCTCAGACCCAGCTCTTCAGCATAAGGGGCTCTCTTATAAAACAGTAAATCCAGTATTGCTTTCCTTCAATAAGTTACATGATTAACTGTTCCAAAGCCAGCTATAGTCTTTCTGGCATCCTAAATATGCACATATCATTTTATAAGCATGGTTTTACTCTTATATCTTCCTTATTAGATTCACTAAGATATGTGGTCCCCCCCTAGTTTGTTTCTTTTAAAATATCTGACCCAGCTACAAGGCTTTCAAGAAAGTCTATATTGCTATTACATTATATGATATTACAAAATAAGTTAATAACAGACTTATAAGAAATAGATGATTTCAATGTAGTTAATACAAGTAACATTACTATATTCATTTGTCAGTATGGTTTTAAGTTTTAACTGCATTTTATTGTAAACCACCCAGAGTCCCCCATGAGGGGGAGATGGGCGGTGAATGAATTTATAAATAAATAAATAAATAAATAAAATTTAAATGTAAACACTTACCTCTTCCTATGCAATCCATGGTCATCCAAAAATGTTAAACTTGCAATACGATACCCACCATATTTACTTGGAATTTCCATTCATTTCAGAGGGGTTTGTTTAAAAGTTCAGGTAGGTCTCAATTAGTGCAGATAATGAATCCCATGAAATGGTCGCATTATTTGAATTTGTAGTATTCAAAGTGATATTTCTATGGAGAACATGGTAATTGGTTCCAGCTTGATGGAAATAGGCAATTAAAATTTTACGGTAAAGATAAAAATTAAAATTTTGTTAAGAATAATTTAAATTTGTTCTTAACAAAAGTCACAGAGCAGTTACAGAAAGCAAAATAAAAACAAAAAATTCTAAATATAATTCCTAAAGGTAAGCTTACACTGATGAAAACATCTTTATTGTCTTTCAAAATATTTTAGCAGCGTAGACTAAACTGTTTTCTCTTTCTTTATATCTTCATACATATGCTGGTCGACACAGAGTACTTTATCTACATCTTGGTGAATTTGCATGCTTTAATCGAGGTGAGGGTCAACACCAATAAATTTTTGCCTCTGAACTTACAGCTTGAAAGATTTCTTCAAATTCCTTGAGAGTGAACTCCTTCACTTGCATGTTACTGTTTTCTTCTGGCAGAATCTTCTTTTTCTCCATTTTGCACACATAGAGATTAGCAGTGTCTAAAACCCCAGCCTCAACTGTGCATGTTTTTAGCCTCACATTAACTGAATGATGATCTGCATTAACTGTGATCTGGTATCAGTTCACATTATTCAAACTCACTAGAGAATATGTCGTATTGAACAAGTAGTTTTTATTCCAAAATGAATATACTTAATATTGCACTGTGTTGGAAGGAGTTGTAGCCTTGAAAACAATTTAATATCCTATTTGAATTCACATTCTTTTGACACGCACATGATGGATGTCATGGTCCATCAAATCAATCCTGACTCTATGGCTCCCACAAAAATTTGTACACATCAACTTCCTGTGAAAGGCTATAGCACCTCATTGGGAAACCCTGTCCTTGGTTATTGAAGGAACTAGGAAAAGTGATTGCAGAACCAGGCTCAATAGGTCCCAGGAGACTGGAGAAGAGTAAATCTTGTCCCTATCTTTGAAAAGGTGAAGAAGGAAGACCTGAGAAATTATAGGCCTGTCTGCTTGACATAACCACAAGTCTTCAAACAGATGATGATGATAATGATGATGATTTTTTGTGCCTTCGAGTCAGTGTTGACTCCTGATGACTGCCTGAACAAGTCCCTGCAGTTTTCTTGGTCACGTATTTGGAAGTGGCTTGCCATCATCACCTTCCTAGGGCCGAGGGAGAGTGACTGGCCCAGGGTCACCCAGCTGGCTCCTTGCCTAAGATGGAACTAGAACTTAGTCTCCCAGCTTCCAATTCAGCACCTTTAACCATTATACCAAACTGCCTCCCTTTGAATATGGGTAGATCATAATATCTCAGGCATCAAAAAAACTGGAGTATTATCCACAAAAATTGGACTATATTAAAATATAAAAAATGCCTTGATTTTTAAGATGCTATAAGAACGTTATAATTTTTTTCCTGTTGATTATATTTGTTTTCCATATTTCAGCGAAAGGGTGGGATGCAAGCATTCCCTCAGCAGATTAATATTCAATGAATTAAGTTTTAACTTTTAAAATAACAAAAACAGAAATGCATTTGTGGAGGATGAACACTAGATTTGATTAGATTACTGACAGAACTCATATTCACTTCCCTCCCCTTGAATTAACACCCCAGCTGCTATATGCAGAGCAGAGTCTCAAGGCACAACACAGACATAGGTATCAAATGTTCAGGAAATGGCAATGATAGAATGGTTAGATTCCATCTTTACATAGCACTACTTACTCAAATCAGTGTCTGCCCAATTGCACCCATATTTTATTTAAAAAGGAAAAGCAATAATAAGCCAGAAATGATGAACCTGATAGAATACTACGGTTGGGAGTATCTGCAGGCAGGGGCAAGAGGGGGCAAGTGAAGTTATCCTGACACCATAATGTAAATATCGTGTTGATTTCATTGGTCCTTCTATAAGACACCCAGGAATGTGGCTAGTACCCCAATGTACTCAACTTTTCCTTTCTTGATCTTTCCCAAAACATTAATATAGGCTTTCCAAACCACACCTTCCAGATAAACTGGGACTATATATAAAATTAATTAGTAATATAATTAACAAATGCAGTTCAAGTCCAGTTTGGTGCATTCTTATGATTTCTGCTTAAAAAGTTTATCCCCTTACACTCAACATTTTGAACTCCCAGGTAAACGGTAAACAACTGCAATCACTGGTGGAACGCAGCTCTGTTTGTTCTGCTACCCACTTTTCTAGTTATTTATCTAGGAGTAAATACAATAAGATTTAGGAGTAAGGTATAGGATTACATTAAGGTTGTAAACATGTATGCTTTGTCAGCAAGTATGCATCACTGTACTTAACAAAATTAATACACAAGGGCACTTCCACGTGGAGTCTTTGCACTGCTCCAGAATCATCTGTGTACTGAGTGATCTCATGCAGTAGTCGCCCTGTGAGCAAACAAGACTCTTTCTAGTGCAGCTGCAGTGTACTGAAATCCGCCCTCCCCCAGTTAGTAATTTCCTTAAAATGCTGTGGCTCTGTTGAGCTTGTGGGGATCCATTTCTCCATTTGCAGTCACGCTGGCAGGTCTTTCAACAGGAAAGATGACTTGACACCTTGATAGTCTTCCTTCATAGATAAAGCTCTTTTTTTTTATATGGCCAGACAAATGGACACATCATGAAAGTAACATCATAGAGAGGTTCAAGCACCATATTTCTGTTTTGCATGGGGAGGGGATTATTGCTACATTAGGATCTCATACAGTGATCATCTTCAAAATGCTTTAATGCAGTAGCTCCAGGTAGTGTACTGAACACTCGCTCCTCCAATTTTTTCTGACATCAAGAACAATAAAAAATTAAACATATAAAACCAACAGTAAAAAATGGATGAACCTACATTCCAGAAGCATCTAGCATCAGCCCCAAAATGTCCCTCCAGAAAAGTTCAATTTTAAGAAGCTTCCACAAGGCAACTAGAGTTGGGGCCAAACATACTTCTCAAGAAAAGCCATTCCAGATGGCCAAACAATGGAAAAACCACACCTCTTTGAGTACCCCAGTGACATCCACAAAATGGGGGACAATCAGTTGCTTCTCCAGCATGACTGAAGTAGTTGAACTGATTCCAGTGATGCAGTCCTGACAGTAACCTGGCGCCTACCCATAAAAGGCTTTATAAATTAAAATATTCCCTTTAAATTGCATTTGGAAGCTGATAGGAAGCCAATGCAGGCACACATTGTAATATCTGCCTACCAGCAAGCACCTATGAGCACCTGGGCCACTGCATTTTGGATCAACTAAAGCTTCTGGATAATCTTTAGAGGCAGCCCCATCTAGAGCATGTTACAGTAGTCAATTCAAGTGGTCATGAGGGCGTGAGCCACTGTAGTCAGATTCTCCCACCCTAAGTAAGGCCACAACTGGTGTGCCAACTGCAGCTGGGCAAAGCCCCCCCTGATCCAGCAGGAGCTGCGAGCCCAGGAGGACACCCAAGTCACACTGTCCTTGAGGGACAGTGCAACCCCGTCCAGAGACAACACAGGGGCCAAGAAGGAACCCTGGTTTACAAACAGTAGACCTGTCTAACCAGAGTTACCCTAAGCGTCCAGGCACTGTTTGCACGCCAAATGAATCATACGTTCCTCCAGAAATGTGGATTTCTGAAATTCTAACCTTAGAAAGTAGTGGGAAGACATTCTGCCATGTGTGGGATTGCCTTCTGACTGTTCCAAAGTCAGTTTGGGGAGATATTGAGATGAAGGAGGAGCAATTTTTCAAATGTTCAGTGCTTTCAGGGCAAAGGAGAAGTTTATAAACTGTCTATACTGTAAAGACAGTTGTAATATTATGCAGCCTAAAATTCTCTCTTGTATTGTGAATTTTCCAAAAGATATCATTGCACTGAAGTGCTTTTTGTTCTTTGCTTGCTTTGTCATGAATGTACAAGCCACACAGTCCATATAAACTAAAGCTGTAGTAGGAGTATAGCTAATACAACTGTGATGTTTTTCTAAATGCAGAAATTGAGAAGGCTGACATTTAATATACTAAAGTACAGTTCAGAACATGAACTAGCTGTCTATAGATATTTTCCAAAATAATTGTGTTACATCAGTCTTAATGTGGAATTATCCATCCTTTCATGGATTAGTTTGACACACTTCATAATAGGTTTATGAATTATGAAACCACAATCTTGTCCCTTTAAAAAAACATTTATTATCCAAATAACACAGGAGCACAGATATGCAACATTGATTTTGTTTTTCAAAGTCTCACTAAGAAAAATCAATGAGGCAATGTGGTATAAGTTCATTCTCAATATATGTTACCTCCTACTCATAGGAGGTTTTCAGTCTCCTTATTTAATTGTATTCTTTCTCACATCTTTCTTGAAACTCCCATTTGCTGTTCCAACGGTGGGCAAGGGGACTGCCACATAGAAAATATGGTTACTATTGGGAGTGTAGCAGAATTACAAACTGGTGTGGAATTCACCACAGATGTTGCTGCTGAGTACTTGGTCCCTGAGATTAAATACTCAGCCATCCTCTTATAAACAGATGTTTAAAAATGTCTTTCAGAAGAATCTATTCTTGAGTTCTAAACATTTTAGCAGCTCTGGATCCTACAAACGTCAATAGTGTTTGAGAGTTCTGAAGTAGTCCTAGCATATTAAAACATTACAAAACCAGAACAAATGTTGCAATCCCTAGCAATTAAAAATGCATTAAATTCTTGGTGTGATGAACTGGTGGTTCAGTTCAGTCTTGGTCCCATCCTTCCCTAATGATGGGTTAATGAAAATAATTACATTTGAAAACTCTAAAAAAAGTTAATAGAGAATAATACCATTAAAGTTAATGGAACTTCCTTTTGAGAAGACACACATGGGATTATGCTGCAGTGTTAAAAGAAAACAACAACTCCTAATAAGTAAATGGACACATCTACAGTATGTATTTTTCATGGGAACAATATGGTGCTATTTTGTTATTGTTTACTTTACTCTTTCAACTTCCCAGTTCAGTTTACATCCCCAGAATTCTCTGGTAGTTACTGTTAGGACAAAAACCTGGCTCACCTAAAGCAACCAAATAACTTTGAAGATACAACATAATTTAATGCCTGCATACAAGCAATAATACAATACATACTGGACCCCAGCAAAGCTTTGATACTTTGCTGAGTGACCATGAGTAAAAGCAGAGCTAGAGCATATATACCTTTGGCCTACTACATTGCAAAGGCAAGACAAAGAAAAAGGTAGACACAGCGGAAATTAATGTGTGATGTTGGAATATTTTGGATAAACCCATCCATGTGACATTATTATTATTTATCCCTTCCTACTAGGTCAGCATGCTAGCCATACTATCTTTGAGATATGGTTAGTGATTGGTAGGGCGAGGATTTCTATGACATGTCATTTTTTTCTGGAACCTTTATTTGAGTTTATAAGTAAGTTAACACATGTTTTAGAGTAATCTGGTGAGAATTAGATGCTTTTTATTTTGCCTGAAAAGTCATATTTTGACTTTTTAAAGGTGTTATGTCATATTTCTGCATAATTTTGTAACAAATGTCATATTTTGGTCATATTTTGGTCATTGGCAACCCTCCTGATAAGCCAGCAAGTTCGAGCCAGCAAAGAAAGTGAGAATGTCCTGGGTTTTTTTTTATTTTTCTTATTTGCTCCCCAACTCAGGGAGGTGTGTGTGTGTGAGAGAGAGAGAGGTGGGAACAAAGGCTTCTCCCCTGACCAGGCCTTTAAAAAAGGTGAGAATTTGCCTGTTTTTTCTTTTTCTTATTTGCTCCCCAACTCAGGGTGGTGGGTGTGGGTGTGGGTGTGTAAGAGAGGGAGAGCAACCTTTTTAAAAATGACTTCATCAGGAAGAAGCTTCTCCCCTAACCAGGCCTAAAAAAAAGAGTGAGAATTTGCTTTTTTCCTTTTCTTTTTCTCATTTGCTCCCCAACTCAGGTGTGTGTGTGTTCGAGGTGGTGGAGTCACATGAGAGCTGCAGTCTGATTTCAAGTAAAAGTAGATGTTCAGTAAGTGTGAAATTATGGTGTCTTGTTCAAGAATTTGGGGAGCAGATTTTCAGTAGCAATGGTGATATTTTGTTTTGTAAATTGTGTGAAGTTAAGGTATCAGCCCAAAAGCATTTTAGTATTCAACAACATTGTGACACTGCAAAACACAAGAGTTGTTTAGCAAGATTTATCTTCACTGAGAACAGGCAAAGTCTCCTTTTTGAGAAAGGTTCTTTTTCAACTGCAGGTTCATCAAATACCCAGTCAGAATTTTGTAAGGATCTCTGTACAATGATGGTTACTTCAAATATTCCCTTAAGGAAATTTGGTAGTGGTAGCCTCAGGCATTTTTTGGAGAAGTACACCAGTCACCCGATTCCAAATGAATCAACTGTAAGGCAAAGTTACATCTCTGCCTGCTATGAAGATGTGTTAGAAAGATAAGATCTGCTGTTGGCAACAGTAAGATATGGGTTTCAATAAATGAAACAAGTGATGTAAACAGAAGATATGTAGCCCATGTTATTATTGGCATTCTGAAAGGTGACAAGCCTGGTGAAGTCTGTCTTCTAACATGTGAAACTCTACAAAAAATAAACAATTCCACTATTGCTATGCTCTTTGATGATTCTATGAAACTACTCTGGCCAGATGGTGTAAAAAGGGGAAATACCTTCTCTTTGTAACAGATGCCACTCCATCCATGACTAAAGCAGCCAAGGGACTTAAACTTCTTTATCCAGAAATGACCCATACCACATGCCTTGCACATGGTTTACACAGAGTGGCCGAAGAGATTCGAAGCAACTATCCTGACGTAGATAAGATAATTTCGAATGGGGAAAAAAATGTTCATTGAAGCTCCACTTTGAGTACCAAAGTTCAAAGAAATTGCTCCTACTTTGGCTCTCCCTCCCCAATCAGTCGTGAAACGTTGGGGGACTTGGCTGGATGCGGCTATGTATTATTTCACAAATTATGCTTCCTTGCAGTGGATAGTTAAAGAACTTGACTGTTGTGAATCTTCCTCCATCAAGATTGTGCAAGATTCCTTTTCTGAAACCTTGGCTGGAAACTTAGCATATATAGGATCTCACTTCAGTGGATTATCAAGAGCAATCACCCACCTTGAAACTGTAGGGATGGAACTTAATGATGCACTGAACATTGTAAAACAAACTGAGAGTGATTTAAAGCAAGCAAAGGGGAAAGTGGCTGAAAAAATTAGTGATAAACTGCAAAGAGTGCTGCAATCTAATCTGGGTTATTCAACACTTTGGAAAATAAGTAACATTCTAAATGGACTCAAAGCAAAATTTGAAGACTTTGAGCAAGAATTTTCTCCAGATGAATTTGCTTTTTTCAAATTCATTCATATAACCTCTTGTGATGTCAAATGGAGTTTCTCCAGATACAAGAACATACTGGTGGACAACAGAAGGAGTTTTGAGTTTGATAACCTCAAGATGCATGTGGTCATCCAGTGCAATTCTGCTGTTAATGAAAACTAATCCAGGAATAACCATTTTACTCTCAAAATGTTCATCTGATTCCTTCAATACTAGCAATTCTGCACTGGAAGTAAAGAAGAATAAACCTTTTTATTTGTGTGTGTATGTGTGTGTGGTAAGCAGAGATTTTTAAAAATTGGGTGCTAATTTCAGGAAAAAAATGTAAAGTAATATTTTTGCTTTAAAAGTCAGATTTTTGCTTTAATTGGTCATATTTAAACAGTTTTAAGGTCATAGATGCTTGCATATTTCTAACATTTTTAGGTCATAGAAATCCTCGCCCTAGTGATTAGAAACAATTTGGTTTACTGGGCCACAGGTTCCTGACTAAGCCTTCTGCCTGTTGCCACTCAGGGTCAGTTCAGCTTGCTGTAAATGTTTCCTTACAAGGGTACTTTAAGCAGGTCATGTGTGTGTGAGTGGGGGGCATCTCATAGGTTTGGTAGTGAATCCAGCTGATGTGCACAGGGGGGGGTACCTTTTACCACCACATTGCCCATTCAAGTACTAAGCAAGAGTGACTACTGCTTAGTTTCCAAACTCAAACAAGGTCAGCCAGGTGTTACTACCCGTTGATACCCATTTATTCCATATCAGTTTAGCCTTATGGTAGCTCAGAGAAAAATATCTTTAGCTATTTAAACTATTGTGAGGAATAGTTGATACTTGGATTAATATTTATGGCTCACTTACCAAAAAGAAGGTTGTTTTGTACCTCACAGAATCTGGTGAAGTTACAATGGAATTCACAACTGTCTTACCAACAAGATCTTGCTTGTGCCTTACATGGGTTTAGATAGATTTAGTTATCCTGTGTTCTTTGCAAATTAATTAAGCCAAATATGAGTATAAAATTTGACATGATAGAATGTTATCTAAACAGCACATGATGGTTGCAAAATCAAATCAATGTAAACTTTCCCAAATGAAACCTCATCTAAAGAGCAAGATCCAGAATTGATCAGTTTATTAAAAACAATGCAGGCTTCACAGAGCTGCTGGTTCTTGTTGATCAAGCCAAAATAATATAGCTTTGATAGAAACCAAGAAACTCTGCTTCGAGGAGATTGGTAAAACCAAGTTTTGCATTCAGAATTGATTTCTGGATATATATTAGGTTTTTATCCTTTTTTATAACCATAAACAAATCATTCATTACTATTTGACTGCAGTAGGTTTGGCCATATAAAAAAACCCCAGGAAAACTAAATGAACACGGTAACTGAATCTATGCCTTGTGGCAGGTTTTTGGCCTTGTTCCTACCACTTTGTTGAAAAAGGTACATAGGGGCAGGGGAGGGGAGAGAGGCTTCTTCTTTTTTATTCTTGCCAACCCACCCATATCTATTTAATACTGAGGATGGAGTTGTATTGCTTCATTCATCTGACAGTGGAAGAAATTAAAAAAGAGCTTCTCCAAACATGTTTGGTGGTGGTCAAGAGAAACTAAGGGAAAACTGCTTTGGGTTTAGGGGGTATTAGAAATGCTTGGAAGATGGAATGGGTGCTTGTATGGCAGATGTCATCAACCAAAAAGGTCATTATACTCTTATGTACACCATCAAAAAAAAAAGAGGAAAAAAAGTGACTTCCGCCTAACGAACTTATAGAAGTGTCTAATTACTTAATAACTTACTCTTTTGCTATTTTATCTCTATCTCTATCTCTATCTATCTATCTATCTATCTATCTATCTATCTATCTATCTATCCATATATATCTGCATTATTTCTGTTGAATAACATTCTTATTTTATAAAACCCAGGATCATTGTTTCATCTTTTTCTGTCTGTAATAAATAGTCTACAAATGGTTGCCATACTTCTTTGAAATTAATAATATTTGTATCTCTTATCAAGTCTGTTAGTTTATCCATTTGAGCAAGATCCACTAGTTTAAGCGTCCAATCTTCTATCGATGGGATTTGCGATTCTTTCCAATATTGGGTGTATAATATTCTGGCAGCTGTAATCATATACAAAAATAACTTTCCATATTTTTTCTCCAATTCTTCCTCCATAATGCCTTATAAATACAGTTCTGGTTTTTTTAGTATACTAATCTTCAATATTTTCTGAATTCATATATGAATCTGGTTCCAAAACACTTTCGCTTTTCCACATGTCCACCATAGATGGTAAAACATTCCAATTCCTCATGAGCATTTCCAACGTACATTAGAAACATTTTTATAACTTGTAGACAATTTTTCGGGTGTTAAATACCAATGGTACATCATTTTGTAGAAATTTTCTTTTAAGTTATAACTTAGCATAAATTTTAATCCTTTAGACCATATTTTCTCCCATTGACTCATCATAATATTGTACCCAAAATTCCTGGCCCATTTTATCATGCAATCCTTAACTAGTTCATCTTCCTGGTCTATTTATAATAAAAACTTATACATCTTCGTTATAATATGTTGGTTATTCATACATAGTTGTTTCTCCAACACTGACACTTCATTTGCAAATCTAAATTATTTTTTATCTAATTTAAAGCGTTCAAACAATTGTCTATAAGAAAATCACTGACATAAATGACCCTCTAGTTCCAGCCTTTCTCTCGATTTCAATAATGGATCTCAGTCCTCAAAGATTAATATATCTTTATAGCGTAACCATTTTTCCTCTCCCCCACTCTCCCGCCTTGTAAATGTCTCCTGAGGAGAAAGCTTCATGGAGACATTTGGTAATAATCTTTTTTTTTTTATGGTGTACATAAGTGTAAGTAAGGGACGCGGTGGCGCTGCGGGTTAAACCGCTGAGCTGCTGAGCTTGCCAATCGGAAGGTCGGCGGTTTGTATCCGTGTGACGGGGTGAGCTCCCGTTGCTAGTCCCAGCTCCTGCCAACCTAGCAGTTCGAAAACATGCAAATGTGAGTAGATTAATAGGTACCACTTTGGCAGGCAGGTAACGGCGTTCCGTGTAGTCATGCTGGCCACATGACCACGGAAGTGTCTATGGACAAATGCCGGCTCTTCGGCCTTGAAACGGAGATGAGCACCGCTCCCTAGAGTCGGACACGACTGGACTTAATGTCAAGGGAAACCTTTACCTTTACCTTACATAAGTGTAAACTGTGTTGTGTTGTAGTATGTTTCTTTTTCTATATTTTTCTGTTGTTTTTTATCTCTTTGTTCTTTTCTCTTTCTCCTTTTTTTTTTTGTTATGTCAAAACCTGTTTGTAATCTGTTTGTTCGACTTTTTGGTGGTTGTATTTTACTTTTTGAAGTTAATAATGTTGTTTTTTTAAAAAAAAAAACACGAAAAGGTCATTATACTTGCTTAGCTTCAGTGAGTTTGTTGCATTATACAAGTGACCTGGGAGTCTGTATTTTTATTTCATTGGAACTGGGAGTTGTGGCTATTTTTAATTTTGGTTCAACTAATCAGAATCAGCTTGATTTTGGATTGTTAAAACAAGCCATAGTTTAAACCATAGATTTTTTTTTTTGTTCAAATTAAACACATGATATGAGTAAAGTAGAATAGTTTGCAAATGCTTCTTTAAAATGATCTTAGACAACTGTTGCTTTATGTCACTTTTAAGTTAGCAATTCCTCAATGTTTGGGAAAATAGGGATCAGATTTGGTTCACTGTCTAGCCTGCCAGTGAATGCATGCCATGGATATATTTCTTTTCATTCTTTCAATCAGACTTTCTATAAATATTTAAATGCTGGTCATATGATGCAGCTATACACTCTATCGTCTGGAGTTTTGTGGCTCATTGCTTTTTAAGAACCTCATTATACAAACTAACTTTGTTTCACTTGATTGAGCCATGAGATCCAAAAAGGTCTCTATGGAATTTTGAAGTACTAGAAAAAAAATCTTAATAAATCTTATGGCAGAACACATACATAATGGATTATTGAAAAAGTCTATACTAGCAGGAACCTGTCCAATTCTGTGCTTTGTCTCCTTGTATACCAGTGCTAGGTAGAAACTATACTCCCCCCACACAACCCCACGCCCCATTTTATGGATCAGAAACTTCGATCTTTTTTATCAGGAAGGGTGAAAGGAATAAGAAACCAGAACTCTCCCTCTGTACTTCAGAACACCGCTAATGCAGAGCTATCTTAATCAGAATTTTAGAAGTGAGGAAAGCAATTTGCAAGATCCCACCTAAAACCGTCATCCACAAATCCTCTCTTTGTAGTTAGACTGTTTGAAACAAAAACAACAGATTAGCACCACAATCCTGGAAGACACAGAAAGCAAGTTAACCTTGGGGTTGAAGTGATAATCTCGTCTATCCTACCAGTCTGTGGAAAAAGACTAGAAAGGAAAATCCTACAAATGAATGCTTGGTTATGCAAAGGTATCCCTGGGATTTGGTTTCTAGAGGCATGGTCTGAATTATTAGCTGATGGGATTCTAGTAATAGGTCATAAAATAGATTTATGTTACATCTCACATAGCATTGGTAAAAATGTACAGTATTGTCCAAACAATACTGAGCTTGAAACCTATCGGGGTTGGAGATGAAAAAACTTGTGGCAGATGGGTCATATCTAGACTTGCAGACTAAGGATTTTATTTCTGATATGACAAGAGGAGCTGTAACTGCAGATTGAAAACCTAATATCTGATGAAATAAATAAGACCTAGATTTAAAATTTAAGAGTTAATTCTGAGATGCACTCAGGAAGCATTTTTGAAGAACGTAACAACTCAACTTTGACGCAGTTACATTTAAAGACTGAATAATGGGTATATCTGGTTTCTTGATAAGCTAAGCAGCAAAGCCAACTCTTTATTGTTATAAGTTCCTATTTGAACTAGGCCCATTAGGAAGTCAGAAGCCCTGGTGCTGATACTGATTAACAAAAATGTGTAGCTTGGTGTCAAAATTGATAAGGACTGTAATAGTAATTCCTATCTCATTCGTTTTGGAAAAGCAGGCAACAAAGTAAATATGCAGATATTTCCAGTTTATAGAGGGGTTAGAAGGAATTTTTCACCTCAAGAGTTTTTTTCTAAAAAATCTACTTTTCTTTGCCAGGTTTCATATCTGCATGAACTTGTATCCTGTTGCTATCTTTCTTTTATCTCTTGATGGTATGTTATTCCTAGTTAGGTATTACTGAATGTTTTTCCCCTAAGACCTTGTTATTACCAATTGCCCTAGAAATGCTATTGATTTGAGACATGTTTAATAATTTTATATATGGGCAAAAGAATACAGTAAATATGATTTTTACATAATGTACAATACAATTTTTACATTATGGATAAGACTTCAAGAGCAATTCAAGCATTAAGGAAGAACTGTATATGTTACAAAGGAGATCTGGGCATGCCCAGTTACTTGTGCAACCCATAACTGCACATCAGATGGTTGGATGCAACTAGATTAATTGGTGAGGGACCTAAATATATTACACCCTGAAATAAGAACTTCAAATAAAGACTTCTATGGTTTAGAAAAAATGGGAGTATTTTTTAAATGGGCCCTATTAAACCAATCAATAAAAAAAATCAGGAAGTCTATAAAGTTGTAAAGTTCATGGCCTTCATTGCCCATACTCTTCTGTTCAAAGGATTGAAAATAAACAAGGTGAGCCTGAACAGTACCAAAAGCAGATAATATATAAGAGATATAATAAAGACTTCTTTGGATGATTCCCATAATTAAAATACAACGATT
This sequence comes from Candoia aspera, assembly GCF_035149785.1. NCBI lineage: Eukaryota > Metazoa > Chordata > Lepidosauria > Squamata > Candoiidae > Candoia > Candoia aspera. The sequence goes on along the minus strand of NC_086153.1, from coordinate 70,744,159 downwards.
GAAGGATGCAAATTGTTCAAAAGGAACAGGAGTGATAGAAAGCTAGGAGGAGCCGCAGTTGTATGAAGTTGGTGATACCTTAGAGAGCATAGAAATTAAAGTAAGTAGAAGAATATGCTCTGGGAATTAATAATTCTACTTTATTCTGCATTTGTCGTATCTTCATCTCAAGTATTGTATCTAGTTGGATCTTTCTGATCCAATGAAGGATCAGACAGCCTAGAACAGAATCAGAGAATGGTAATGAAGATGAGCAGGGGACTAGAAGCTAACTGGAAGTGGAAATACTTAGCTTTGAGAAAAACAATACTGAGAGAATGAATAGCACTTTGCAATTAGGATGTCATAAAGCAGAATATCAAGACCTGCTTACTATCATTCCAGGATGCAGGGCATGGAATAATGGATTTAAGTTACAGGAAAGATAGTACAATGCTAGTGTGACATGATCTGTCTGGATAGTAATGGCTTGTTCTCACAATTCTCTTGTGTCTTCTCTTCAAGCCTTCTCCCAACTAACAGCAATTGTGTTGTACATTTTCAACTTTTCTTTTTAAAGAATAGTCCACATATCTGATGTACTGCTCTGAGGTCTATAAAAGTTTGTGTGATTAACAGGGTAGCCGCAAGACTCTTTGTTGTAACTAAGTACTGCGTACTTTGACTTACTTGCTTTATAGAATTGGATTCAGAAGTAATGGAAACCTGTGGTTTGAATAGTTAGACCAAGCTTTGGTCTTGTAATCTGATCTTGATGTAGCCATAAATTATACTTCATCCTGGAGTCACCAATATTTTTGGATGAGTAGGTATGTCTAGAATAAGAATTATGGCTATGGCTGATCTCTAACAATAGTTGCTATGGCAGGCACAACCTTTTTCATTCTCAAAATGATTGCCTTTTGGTAGCCACTCCTATTACAGGTAGTCCTCATTTAACAACCATTTGTTTACTGACAGTTCAGACTTACAACGGTGTCAGGATGAGGCCTGCCTCTGACTCAGATTCAGTTTCACTTTCCAAGTCAGAGGAGGAATTAGACACTTATCATGCTGGAGTTGGAGAAACGAAACTCCAGCATGACTTAGCAGTGCGGGAAGAATCCACAATGCTGATTGGGCGAGATCTGGAGGGGGGTTTGAATACACCAGTCAGCGCGTTCCAGAGACACGCTGAAAAATGCATGAAGGAGAAGGCAGCCCAATTGGCTGCAGGAGACTCTAAGCGCACCAAGGAACGGGATAAAAGGCAGCAGCGCAGACAGCATGCTGCCAGAGACAACTGATCCTCTAGACCTGCAGATCTGGAAGAAGACTCCCTACCGACTTCAGAAGTGGTATCTGTGTTCGAAGAAGAAACAGTACCCAGCGTGAATTCTGAGGAAGGGGTTTTCGTGCCAGCGTTGCCCAAGCCTGGCAGCCAGCACCTTGCCTTCAGCTTTGAAAGCTCACATTTGCCTCAGCAGAGCAATCGAGCCGAGGTTTTCTCACACTGCTGCCCGCCAGCAGTGTACTGCAACTGCACTTTGCAAACCCCTGCAAATTTTGGGGGTTGTTGCTCACCTTGCTCAGGATCTGAATTCATGGTACACACGGTGCCTCCAGCCAAGTCCAGCCAAGTTCTGAGTTTCCAGCCTTGTTTCAAGTCTCCTGCCCAGTGAATCCAGCCTAGTCCGGGGCTTCCAGCCGAGTCAAGCAATATTCCGAGTTCCAAGCCTTGTTCCCAGTCTCCTGACCAGAGAATCCAGTCTAGTCTGGGGCTTCCAGCCAAGTCAAGCCGAATCCCGAGTTCTAAGCCTTGTTCCAGGTCTCCTCTCCAGCAAATCCAGTCCAGTCTGGGGCTTCCAGCTGAGTCCAGCCCAGTGCCAAGTTCCAAGCCTTGCTCCAGTTCATCTTCTGCAGAGATCCAGTCTAGTCCGGTGATTCCAGTTGAGTCCAGCCTTGTTCTGAGTTCGGATTTCATGTCTGAGATTCAGTGTAATTCTGTTTGCTGATCGTAGCTTGCTTCCAGATCCATTGAGCTAGACATCCTGTGTTGTGCTGTTCCAGATTGATTCCAGTTTGAGATCTGCTGTCTCCAGTACTCATGTCCCAATTGGTTCCAGTTTTCTTTCCAGTTAATACTTAGAGTCACCTTGCTAGGTTGTCTAGTCTTGATTACTTTAGTCTCCTTACTTTAAGGACATATTGTAAATAGTTCTTAATAAAGAGTTTTATTGAGAACTGGTTTGGTGCATGGTCTGAACAGGACAGACGGTGCTGGAAAAAACCACTTACAGCTGGTCCTCACATGACCATCGCAGCGTCCCTGCAGTCATGTGATCACGATTTGGGTGCTTGACAACTGGTTCACATTTATGACAGTTGCAGCATCCTGTGGCCACATGATCACCATTTTCAACCTTCCCAGCTGGCTTCTGGCAAGCAAAATCAATGGGGAAACACATAATTTGCTTAACGACCACATGGCTTGCTTAATGCCTGTGGTGATTTACTTAACGGCCACCATAAAAAAGGTCGTGAATTGGATCGGATTCATTTAATGACCACTTCAATTAGCAACCAAAATTCCGGTCCCAATTGTGGTCATTAAGTGAGGACTACCTGTATGCAATTTAGTAAAGTTAAAAGATAAACAACTCACCCAAATCATTCTTTTGAAGTAATCTTTTCTGCTTGAACAGCTGTTTTGCAAAAAGTAAAGTGCACGCTAAAAGAAAAAAATGGACAAACACCTGCTCACACCTCCCTCCCTCCATTTCTATATACAGAGAGCAAACGCAAGAACAAAGGAACCCGCTAACCATATATGTAATGGTCCATTCACACAATATACTTTTTACCTGGTCTGGCCATTTTTATTTTAGAAGGATTGCCTCTTACTCATGTGGGCTATGGAAGCATTGTTGGAAATAAATATAGCAACAGAGTCTGGTGCTCTGCTCTAAAGAATATCTGGCCTTTCTGCAAAATCAGAAAAAGCAAAGATTCTAGTGGATGCCAAGGAAAAATATTTGCAAACACCCCATCAGGGATGCTAGGTTTTGTCTTACATGGCTGTGTTCACATGGCAAGGATTCACATGGTATTCACATTTCTGCCTAATATGTTGTCGCTTCATCAAAGGATTGTTACCTTGTTGTGGTGCTGGAGCTTGAGCACCTCAGTGACGCCATGAGCTAAACCATGAAGGGCCACCCAAGACGGGAAGGTCATGACAGAGAGGTCAGACTAAATGCGATCCCTGGGGAAGGTAATGGCAACCCACCCCAGTATTCTTGCCATGAAAACTAAATGGATCAGTACAACCAGAGATATGTCGGTATGCCATCAGAAGATGAGACTCCCAGGTCGGAAGATGGTCAAAATGCTACTGGGGAGGAACAGAGGATGAGTTCAACTAGCTCCAGATGTGATGACGCAGCTAGCTCAAAGCCGAAAGGACGGCTAGCGGCTGACGGTGCTGGTGGGGAACGGCGAATCCGATGTTCTAAGGATCAACACACCATTGGAACCTGGAATGTAAGATCTATGAGCCAGGGCAAATTGGATGTGGTTATTGGTGAGATGTCAAGATTAAAGATAGACATTTTGGGCATCAGTGAACTGAAATGGACTGGAATGAGCCACTTCACATCAAATGACCACCAGATCTACTACTGTGGACAAGAGGGTCACAGAAGAAATGGAGTAGCCTTCACGATTAATAGTAAAGTGGCTAAAGCAGTGCTTGGATACAATCCAAAAAAACGATAGAATGATCTCAATTCGAATTCAGGGCAAGCCATCTAACATCACAGTGATCCAAATAGACGCCCCAACTACAGATGCTGAAAAAGCTGAAGTAGATCAGTTCTATGAGGATCTGCAGCACCTACTGGACAATATGCCTAAAAGAGACGTTATTTTCATCACAGGAGACTGGAATGCTAAGGTGGGCAGTCAGATGACACCTGGAATTACAGGTAAGCATGGCCTGGGAGAACAAAACAAAGCAGGACATAGGCTGATAGAATTTTGCCAAGACAACTCACTCTGCATAACAAACACACTCTTCCAACAACCTAAGAGACGGCTTTATACATGGACTTCACCAGATGGACAACACTGAAATCAGATTGACTACATCCTTTGCAGCCAAAGGTGGCGGACATCTATACAGTGGATAAAAACAAGACCTGGAGCTGACTGTAGTTCCGATGACGAACTTCTTCTTGCACAATTTAGGATCAGACTAAAGAGATTAGGGAAGACCCACAGATCAGCTAGATATGAACCCACTAATATTCCTAAGGAATATGCAGTGGAGGTGAAGAATACATTTAAGGGACTGGACTTAGTAGATAGGGTCCCAGAAGAACTATGGACAGAAGTTCGCAACATTGTTCAGGAGGCGGCAACAAAATACATCCCAAAGAAAGAGAAAACCAAGAAGGCAAACTGGCTGTCTGCTGAGACACTAGAAGTAGCCCAAGAAAGAAGGAAAGCAAAAGGCAACAGCGATAGGGGGAGATATGCCCAATTAAATGCAAAATTCCAGAGGTTAGCCAGAAGAGATAAGGAATTATTTTTAAACAAGCAATGCACGGAAGTGGAAGAAGACAATAGAATAGGAAGGACAAGAGACCTCTTCCAGAAAATTAGAAACATCGGAGGTAAATTCCAGGCAAAAATGGGTATGATCAAAAACAAAGATGGCAAGGTCCAGCAGAAGAAGAAGAGATCAAGAAAAGGTGGCAAGAATATACGGAAGACCTGTATAGGAAGGATAACAATATCGGGGATAGCTTTGACAGTGTGGTCACTGAGCTAGAGCCAGACATCCTGAAGAGTGAGGTTGAATGGGCCTTAAGAAGCATTGCTAATAACAAGGCAGCAGGAGACGACGGCATCCCAGCTGAACTGTTCAAAATCTTGCAAGATGATGCTGTCAAGGTAATGCATGCTATATGCCAGCAAATTTGGAAAACACAAGAATGGCCATCAGATTGGAAAAAATCAACTTATATCCCCATACCAAAAAAGGGAAACACTAAAGAATGTTCAGACTACTGAACAGTAGCACTTATTTCACATGCCAGTAAGGTAATGCTCAAGATCCTGCAAGGTAGACTTCAGCAATTCATGGACCGAGAATTGCCAGATGTACAAGCTGGGTTTAGAAAAGGCAGAGGGACTAGGGACCAAATTGCCAATATCCGCTGGATAATGGAAAAAGCCAGGGAGTTTCAGAAAAAAACATCTATTTCTATTTTATTGACTATTCTAAAGCCTTTGACTGTGTGGACCATAACAAATTGTGGCAAGTTCTTAATGGTATGGGGATACCAAGTCATCTTGTCTGCCTCCTGAGGAATCTGTATAACAACCAAGTAGCAACAGTAAGAACAGACCACGAAACAACGGACTGGTTTAAGATTGGGAAAGGAGTACGGCAAGGTTGTATACTTTCACCCTACCTATTCAACTTGTATGCAGAACACATCATGCGATGTGCTGGGCTTGAGGAATTTAAGGCTGGAGTTAAAATTGCTGGAAGGAACATTAACAATCTCAGATATGCAGATGATACCACTTGGATGGCTGAAAGCAAAGAGGAACTGAGGAGCCTTGTGATGAAAGTGAAAGAAGAAAGTGCAAAAGCTGGCTTGCAGCTAAACCTGAAAAAAACCAAGATTATGGCAACCAGCTTGATTGATAACTGGCAAATAGAGGGAGAAAATGTAGAAGCAGTGAAAGACTTGGTATTTCTAGGTGCAAAGATTATTGCAGATGCTGACTGCAGTCAGGAAATCAGAAGACGCTTAATCCTTGGGAGAAGAGCAATGACAAATCTCAATAAAAGAGTCAAGAGCAGAGACATCACACTGACAACAAAGGTCCGCATAGTTAAAGCAATGGTGTTCCCCATAGTAACATATGGCTGTGAGAGCTGGACCATAAGGAAGGCTGAGAGAAGGAAGATTGATGCTTTTGAACTGTGGTGTTGGAGGAAAATTCTGAGAGTGCCTTGGACTGCAAGAAGATCCAACCAGTCCATCCTCCAGGAAATAAAGCCAGACTGCTCACTTGAGGGAATGATATTAAAGGCAAAACTGAAATACTTTGGCCACATAATGAGAAGACAGGACACTCTGGCGAAGATGCTGGTGCTAGGGAGAGTGGAAGGCAAAAGGAAGTGGGGCTGACCCCTTGGATGGATAGATGATATTCTAGAGGTGACGGACCCATTCCTGGGGGAGCTGGGGGTGTTGACGACTGACAGGAAGCACTGGCATGGGCTGGCCCATGAAGTCACAAAGAGTCGGAAGCAACTGAACAAATAAACAACAATGTTGTAGCTAACTTATGGGTCAGTGTACCTAAGAAACAGAATATTGGGTTGAATACATCACTATTATTAGGGACGCGGTGGCGCTGCGGGTTAAACCGCTGAGCTGTCGAGCGGAAGGTCGGCGGTTCGAAACCGCGCGGCGGGGTGAGCTCCCGTTGCTCATCCCAGCTTCTGCACACCAAGCAGTTCGAAAACATGCAAATGTGAGTAGATTAATTGGTACCGCTTCGGCGGGAAGGTAACGGCGTTCCGTGAGTCATGCTGGCCACATGACCCGGAAGTGTCCTATGGACAACGCCGGCTCCAAGGCTTTGAAACGGAGATGAGCACCGCCCCCTAGAGTCGGACACGACTGGACTTTACGTCAAGGGAAACCTTTACCTTTACCTTACATCACTATTAACCATGATTATGTGATCATGTGAACATAGCCATGGACTTATTTTTGCCTCTCTAGTACAGCTATGAGAAAGTACAGAGACATAGGCTTCTGATTAGAACTAACCATAGTTATTTTGTTCAAGTTATTTAGTCTGAAATGATTAGTCCAAACAAGCCATGGTTATACTGTGCTTTCCTATTATTGCTTTTTATTTTTCATCACAGGAAATAGAAATAGAGGCTTGTAACCTCTTCACTGTAATTGCTTCAAAGGCATTTCATTCACAAAAGATCAATTATAGTTTGATGTTACAGACAAATTATTATTATTGCTTAGATTTATAGCTTTTCCTCCAGGTGCTCAGTGGTATGAGTAATACCCATTCCTCTAATTTTATGCCCCAAACAATAATTCTTGAAATAGCTTGAACTGATCATCCAGTGAGCTGCTATGGTTAAACCAGTGTCTTTCCAATCCTAGTTTGTAGCTGGTTTGCAAATCATGGTTTGTATTAAATGCAATTTGTAGTTGTGTTTGATTTCATAAAATGATAACATCTGGTATCATTGCTTTTGCTCATGAGGCTGCTGTGGATCGGAATGAATTTATGAAATTTTCACTGAGGATGTGGGGAAAAGAAAGCAGATAGAAGTTGAAACTCCAGTGTGACTTCTTAACTATATGTAGCTATTACAAATCAAATCAAATAAGTATTTCATATTACATCTGAATCCTGATTGATAGATCCTACTACCTTAGCTATCTTAACTTTTTTCCAAGACCTTTTTCTTTTTTCCTTTTACTCTAATTAAGGTTAATTAATTTACTATTTTTTATTAATTTACTCTAATTAAGTAATTTTCCTTTTACTCCAATTAAGGGATGGAGTGGATTGAGATCAATCAAGTGCAATGAGGCTGTGCACCTTCAGGCTGGCTCACCAGGAATTTAACAGATTGTTTGCACCATACTACAAAAATGGATTTTGGTTATTGAATGCAATGGTTCCATTTATCACAATTAAAAGTTCATACTTGGCTACTCTGAATTTGCACTTTTTTTGCTTGTGGTATATTTTTGCCTTTTACTTTTTAAAAACTGCTTCTTTCTTTTCATGCCATTCACTGGGCACAGTCAAATGTACTTTATGCTCACGCTTCTGTCTATATTGCCTTTTCCACAGTAACAGAGCAAATAATTTTTACAAATAGTTAACAAAACTGTAAACCCACAGATACTGTTTGGCAATGTGTACCAAGGTAGACATAACCACCTTTGTCAAACTTCTTTTTTATTTATTTATATTTATATTTATATCCCACCTTCATTGTTTTTATAAATAACTCAAGGCAGCAAACATACCTAATACTCCTTCCTCCTCCTATTTTTCCCACAACAACTCTGTGAAGTGAGTTGAGCTGAGAGTGACTGGCCCAAGGTCTTATGTTTATGGACTATGGTAAAAAATACATGTTACATCTTAAGTTAAACTTTTAAATGTTCTGGAGGAACAAAGCATTTTTAAAGGGGAAAGTGTTTAAATAGTAAATCTGATGAAAAACAAACCCTAAAAGAATTTTAGGGGCATAATGCTAATGTTTAAAAGTTGTTAATGCTCAACACTTAAACATTTAAACACTTAAAACACTTTCTAGGAAGAATCATCTATTTTAGCCTTAATTTTGTGCCATATGTTCCTGTAACAGAGATAGAGGGAGGACTCTTGTTTCACCATGCAAATGAGCATAGTCACAAGACACAGCTGTTTTTTATGTTTTTTTTATGGTATTTCATACAGGTGTTATGTTTAAACTCCCACATGCTCTGAAGCCCCTTTTGGAAATCAAACCTCTGAAACATTGCTCATCCTTACTAAGTACATCCAACTCTGCTTAATTTCTGGGCTCAAAAGAAAGTCAGCCAAGTGGTGCTACATGAAGAGACACTCCTGAAAATGGTGGCTTTGAAAAAATGAACATCTCTTTTGAAGAAAGCAATATTGAAAATTGCAATACAGAATCTAGGGAATTAAATTTAATTTGGACAAAAACAGTAGAACAAACTTTTATTATTTCCTAAGCTGTAATAATGCTTCTGCCATTATCTGAATCTAAACCAGAACAAAAATGGGGGTGGGGGTGGAATGCAGACTACTAGACCACTATAAGGTAATATCTTACGTGCTGGTGCACTCACTGGTTCCACTAAATGATGATTGAAAATAAACATGTAGAAAAAGCAACAAAAGATAGATTTGCTATCAACTTGTATGTAAATGTAAATGAATCTGGAATACTGGAATACATTTGAAACTTGGAACAGGAAAACTGAAAAATAACATAGTTATGGAAAAGGAAAGTTGTACAACTCATGATCTTGATGGAATTATAGATGATATTTTAAGGATTTGCAATACACTTGCTTCAGGAAGGGAAGAAAGATATCAATGCTATACCCTACAAAGATAGATAGACAGACAGACAGACAGACAGACAGACAGACATATACATGTGTCCATACTCAAACAGACCCAGTGCACAATCTGGGGATCCTTCTAAACTCACGATTCCTGCTTGAAAAGCAGATGGCAGTCATGGCTAGGAGGGCCTTTGCACAGCTTAATGTTGTGTACCAGTTGTGCCTGTTCCTGGACTGGGAGGCTCTGCTCACAGTCACTCATGCCCTGGTCACCTCCTGGATAGACTATTGCAATGTGCTGTACATGGGGTTGCCCTTGAAGAGTATTTGGAAGCTTTGGCTAGTGCAAAATGTGGTGGCACAGGCAGTTATTTTTGCCCCTAAAACGGCACACGTGATATCTGTGCTCTGCAAGCTGCATTGGCTACCAGTTTGCTTCCAGGCGCAATTCAAGGTGCTGGCTTTGACCTTTAAAGGTCAAGGAAGGGCTGGGTTATTTGATGGACTCCCTCTCCCCAATTACATCTGCCTGTCCTATTCGGTCTGGCAGAAGGGTGGTCCTGTCCACTAAGGAGTTTCATCTGGTGGGACTCAGGAGGCGGCCCTTTTCTGCCATGGCACCTGCCCTGTGGAACATCATTCCCCCAAGGTGAAACTGGCCCCACCCCTGATATCCTTCAGGAAGTCCCTTAAAACAGGGTTATGCTGACAGGCTTGGGGGTCTCAAGACAGTGGTGAAGTAGTGGGATGGCTCTGTGTCCACAACAATAACTCTCTCTGCTACTCCTTTATTAGTAACTTTGATTGTGTTTTAATTAGTGAATGTTTAATTCTTAGTTTTTATTATTGCCTTTTTATTGTACGCCACGCAGAGTCACAAATCTGTCTGATGGGCAGCTATATAAATATGATGTATAAATAAATAAATAAATCCCGTTCAGAACCAAAGAACTTTCTGGATTCAGGTGACCTCCAGTCCACAGCCAGTCTTGCTAGGATTGAGTTTGAGCTTGTTTCTCTCCATTCAGACCCACACTCTCCAGACACTGAAACAGAATCTCAGCTGCATTGCTTGGCCAGCCAGAGGTTGAGATATATAACTTGACATCATCAGCTTACTGATGACACCTAACTCTGTGCATGGTTTCACCCAAGAGTCTCATACCGATGTTAAACAGGAACAGGGAGATAATCAAGCTGTGAGGCACCCCACAAAGTAAGGGCTGATGGCTAGACCTCTCCCTAACACCAACACCAACTGGAACTGACCCTGGAGGAAGGAGATGCATCCCAATTTGAATCCCCAGAGCCAGTACAGAAGGATATCATGATCAACGGTATTGAAGGCTGCCAAGAGATCAAGGAAGGTCAGAATAGATGTACCACTACTATCCTAGTCCTGTCATAGGTCATTCACAAGCACAATCTATGCTTTCTCAGTGTTGTGCAGAGGCCTGAAACCTGGATTCTGGAGCCCTTTGATGCTGCAAAAGAGTAGGTTAGAGATGGGATGGAAATTATTGGGTCAAGCAATGGCTTTTTGAGGATCAGGGGAGTACTGCCACCTTAAATGCTGCAGAACACCCCCTCTCAAGGATGTGTACCCAATCACATACTGTATCATCCACCCACCCATCCATCCACTTAGTTTTGCTTGGGTTGAGCTGAAGGCTCAAGATTAATGTATCACTGGTGAAAAGCAGAGGTTCCCAGCTTTTAATGGCATCTTTGGAATGTTAGGAGAATGTTATGGAGGGAGGGAGGGAGATTGGGAAGCTAAAGAGGGGAGGAGAAAGTTATAGAGGAGAAAGAAAATGAGCTAGAAAGGAGAGGAGAAAAAATGAAAGTGGAAGGCTTTTTTTCTCTGGTGTAAAATGTTGGAGTAATATAAATTGGGTGCATACAATCATCTTTCCACTTGTCAAGACCAACTGATGTTTTTTCCTCTCTTTTGTAACTTGACTAAATCTCTTAAAAGGCACAGCTCATCAGTTTCACTTTAGTTATTCATTGCTCTTTGGGATGGGGAGAAGAGTAGCTAATTTTTAGAGATATAGCTATATTTGTTAGTTTTTTTTAAATGTGGTAGTAATTATTATGTCCAAATTTCTCGAAAACCTTATTTATTTATGTATTAAATAAATACATAAATATATAAGGTTTTTGAGAATTTAAAACATTTATATGGATAACTAATCTGTATTCGGCAAACAGGAAGATATCCATCAAGTAGATTAGACTGGCACACAGGAATGCGATTTGTCTCACTCTAGTACATGGTTCTATGGAAAACTACAATTATGACTGAGCTTTGTATATTCTCTTCCTCTTTCCTCTTTGTGAAATTTTAATGATTGTCATTACTGATAGTAAATTATGTCATCTTTGAACATTTCCCAACTGAAAATAGAGACAAACGTGCCACGCACTTGTTCTTGTACTAAAGACAGATGCCTAATTTTAGTCTTCCTGCCCTTTCATGTCACCCATACTCCCTCTGAAGGCTCTGCTGAATCTGCTCCATTTATTTAATTCTAGACTTAAGACTGAGATGTAAAAGTAAGTGATGCATAAGTCATCCAGTGTTGAAAGTAGATAGTGTATTGAAAAAAGACTTAGAAACCAGGGATTTTATAAATATGATTCCTCAAAGTCCTGTGTGCCTGGTCCTGAACTTTCAAGTTCCTAATAATATTTCAACCCTAAACTTCAAAGAATTTACTTGCACAAAGCTTTGGCACCTATCTCTCTGAAAATTGGAAGTCTTATTAACTTAATAGGGGGAAAATATGGCTGCAAATTCCATAGTTTTGCTAAAACCAGTTTTAAAATATATACTGTAAATAAGTCATTTTGTTAAAAGTTCAAAAAGCAAATATAATTTAAACAAAATTGTTGGCAGCTTTCATTCATCCAGAAATGAGTATTGCTGTAAATTTAATCCAATGTAGTTTGAAATCTTCAGAAATGGAAACAGTTGGCACTAGCATTAACTATGGAAACACAATTCTGGCCACTGCAGAAACATCTCATTTTTAAAAAGTGGAATGTAATTAGAATCCTTTTAATACTGTGAAAGTTGGATTTCATAGTACTCATATGCCTTGTTTTTACACTATTTGGTATAGAAGAGAAGCAATTTATAATTCAGTTTGATCTAGTGGTTAAGGCACCAGGCTAGGAACCAGGAGACGGAGAGTTCTAGTCCCACCTAGGGCATGAAAGCCGGCTGGGTGACCTTGGGCCAGTCACCCTGTCTCAGCCCAACTCACCTCACAGGGTGGTTGTTTTGGGGAAAATAGGAGGAGGAAGGAGTATTAGGTATGTTTGCTGCCTTGAGTTATTTATAAAAATAATAACAGCAGGATAGAAAATAAATAAATAAATAAATTTCTATTCGATGGGTGTCCTTTTCTTTTCATGGTTGTGAATTACATATTTTAAAGTATATAGCTGGTTTACTTGCAAGGGTTTTTCCTCCTATAATTAGCTACAGCTGGCTTATATTTGCTGGTAGGAATAGAAAAGACTGTTGAAAACAAGGAACGAGCAAATATTTGCAAGCAACCTTATTGTAGAGTATGGATACCTTTGAAGAACAGCCTGTAGATTAACCCTTGTTGGCAGGTGCAGAGAAGGATCCTGATATAGCAGATGGCAGCAGCTCTTTTTTTTTTAAAAAAAAAGGATGGAGCTGCTGATTATTTAGATAGGAGACCACCAGGAATTCAGAACACTATAAGTTTGAGCTGGGAAGTGAAAAACAAATTTCTTGAAGAGAGTAAGAACGATCCACTTCTGCACTGTTGCAAGAAAATAACATAGACATGACTCTGTAATAATCAGAAATTGAGCTCAGATTGAAGGAGGTTTTACCTTTTCAACAGGGCATCTATCTCTTTTCTTTCGTTCTCTATCTTTCCCTTGCATCTCTTCCATCCAGTTTCCCCCTTCCTCTTTTGTCCTTCCCTTGTATCCATCTTTTTATCTCAACTTTATCCTGCCCACCCCCCTGTTTTGCTGTTTCTGTTAGAAGGAGAGAGCCACGTGTGTTTGTCCATGCATGTGAGAAAGAATGATTGGTATATGCAAATAAAATCAATTCATTGTGTAAACTGGGTACCTTTTTTCCAGGCAGTTCATTTTAATTAGCAGTTATTAGTGCTGTACAAAGCACTAACAATGGGAAGAAAGCAAAGTGGCTGTGCACATGTGCAAGTGGAGATAACCACAAGCAGCTTGTGAAGCAGCTGTTTGAACAATTCAAAGAAAGATGCTTCATTCACACTCCCACACATTGCAGATCACTTTTTAACTGTTTTGCATAAACCTAATAGTAATTATTTCAGTTAATGTGTATTTTTTGGCCCTGCCCCACCCTTATTTGGGGCTGTGTATATGGCAGATATGCACATAGACACATACAAATGTGTTATTTCACTCATGGGATGGGTAATTCTCCAGGACTGGCTTCAGTTGGAGTTGATATTGCTAGGCTGGAAAGCATTGTCTTGCGCAAGATTTTTTTTTTCTGTGTTGATATTTTGATTCTTCCTGGAATGGACTGCAGAGGAGATTATCTTCAATTCAGATTCATCTTCCTTTTGGGTAAAACCCGTATTCATTGCTACAACCAGTTATATTGCTACACAATTGCTATATCCAGGATTCAAATATACTGATGATCCAGGATTCAGATACAGAGACAATGCATTTACCTGGATTACTAACCAGTCTGAATGCTTTGGGGGTAAAAAGGTGGGATATAAATTGATTAAATAAGAGCAATAATAAACCATACATTCCCCCATTTCATAGATGAAAACCGACTTACTATTTTTAAATCCCTAATTCCATAGCAGCTTGATTTCAAAACTCGGAGAGAAAATTACACATTGCAGAAGGGTCTGCTCTGTTTCCTTACTGTGAAATAGTTCGTCATGAACCAATTCACAATACAAAATAATTTTTTGTATAATAAATTTTGAATAGTTAAAAATGAGCCATTAAATATGTGAAATAATACACTGCACTGTGCTTTACCTACAGTTCTATAAATGCTTGCAAATTAAGAACTGTTACGTTCAGTCGGGCTTCCTCCTTAATAAAAATGTCTTGAGATTTCAGTGTAGGAAGGTTTCTAGCATATAGTGCACTAAAAAGGAAATGCATCTGCTCTTCCACTCAGAGATTCTATGGCTTGAAAAGTGAAGAGGTCTGGATCTTGACGATTAATAGCAATATAAGAAAGTGTGGTAACTGGATTTTAACTAGACATTCCTAACACCAAAAACAATAGAAACCCAGAACTGCTATTTATCATTGAACATTTGTTTTGTTTTTAAAAAAACAGAACAGCTGTAGCATATGCTAAACATGCAACGCTTTAGAACTTGATACTGAAAAATAGTTTGAAGCATTGAAGGATATCAACCATTTTTAGGCACTTGTTTCAGAAAAGGCGTCTGGAGCAGTCATATTGCTCTGGGAGAGTGGAAAATCTGTGTATAATATAGCCTCTGTATTTGTTTTCTCTTACCTGAGATTCCTCAAGAGATGCCATAAACTAATGAAGGTGTAAAAATATGCACACACAGACAGATAACAAATTAACAAATGAAAGCATAGAGAGGTTTGTTTTAGATCAATAAAACCTAGCGTTCATTGATGTAAAATCAGTAACTTGTGTGATACAAAATCCCTCCTATTTTTATCCATCTTTTCCTTCTGAAGAAAATTGGTCTTACTCAGTTCAGGTGGAGAAATTTATTTATGAAGAATTCTACCAAAAGAAAAATCTCTTTAGAACAGCATTGACGTTGTTGAGATAGGAATGAAGTGTAGCCCTCAGTTGTATGTATGATTGTAGGCTGTTACATCTATTTGGAGTCAAACATTGTTTGGGGCAACATGTTGTTTTACCAGGGTAGTTCTCTTGGAAAGCATTTTGATGAAAATTCTAATAGTACATTTAACTATCAACTAAAAATACTTATTCAAGTGGTTTATTTTAGATTTGTTTTTCTATTTTATATAAAATCCCATTCAAGCGTGAAGCTTCGGAGATGTTATTTTCTTACGTTTAATTGCACTGAAGTTAGTATTGAAAAACAAGTAATACCAAGATGAGTAATATCATTATTACTGCCTGAATATGTTTTCTCTAAGTTGGAGAACATTAGTGGAAGAATGCTAGAAGATGTGAACACAAATTGAGAACATAAGCCTTTTTCTCAGCACTTTGAATTTTATTGGGATACATTGATTTTGATCTGTTAGAACGTACTGAATAGTGAACATTAAAGCTAAAAGAAAAAAAGAATAGTGCCTGAAACCAAATTGAATTTTTGTCATAATGTTCTCCAAATATTCTGTGAAATTATTTTTGACAAGTTAATTTAAAGAATGAGAAAACCATCATTATGCCATTAGGGGAGGGAGAAAACTGTAGGCTAAAAAGAACAAGAAAAGAATAAGAAAATGTAGCTGATTTGGACAAATTCAAGTATCCAGGGCCAGATGAAGTACATCCTAGGACAGCATTACCTAAACCTTTTCAACCCAATGCTTCTTTACAAAATCTTTTTCAGCCCCATTCCTCCTCAGACTACCTACTTGCCAGTGCTTCCTATTATGCATGTAAAATATGAATAATACTTGACATAAAAGGATTTTTCAATGATTGTACTGATTATTTTTATCATGCCTTTTTATTGCACTCAGTTTACACATTATTAGCATGCTTCATTAACATACACAGATGTAGTAAAATAAATAAAATGAGATTTATTATAAGATGATACTTGAGCTTGGTGGTTTTTACTTAACTTCATAATATCTGGAGAAAACTTGGATAGTAACAAGTCAACACAATTAATATCCAAATGATTTTGATGCTTCACTAGTATGCAATTCACTGTACTAACCCTAACTCATTGAGATAAGAAGATGAAAAAGCAATATAAAGAAGCTTTGCATTTTCCCACAGAGTAGAAAATGTCACATGATGTTTCAGCCACGTGGTTTGATGTCCTCTGCTGTAGATGATTTGCCTTGATTCGTCGTCATTCTGAAGTTTAATGATTTCTTCTTGTAAAGCAAGTTCTTGGTATTCCACTTTGCAAATGAATGAATTTGACCCAGACAAGAATTTCCAAATCAATTAAATCTTTAAAGCAAATCTCAGTCACTTTTTAGTGCCTGCAAATGGAAGCAATATTCTAAGTCACAATCGGCGTAGGATGTTGTTATGCACTTCATGCTGAAAACTGTGCAAAAACTCTTCTACCAATGTTATGTTTAAATAACCCCAACTTCACAATTAAATTAGATTAAATTGATTAAATTGTAATTATCACCTTCAAGTTACATATTTAGTATATTTATTATTCTCTATGCAAACACTGAATTTTATCACATAATTCAGGGTCAGAAGACAGCAGAAATCAAGCCCAAATGCTCCCATAAAAATTTATAATCATATCAACACCCTCTGAAAGGCTGTAGCGCCTCATTGGGAAACCCTGTCCTTGGGTACTGAAGGAACTTGGAGAAGTGATAGCAGAACCAGGCTCAGTAGTGTTTGAGAACTCCTGGGAGGACCCAGGAGACTGGAGAAGAGTGAACCTTGTCCCTATCTTCAAAAAGGTGAAAAAGGAACACCTGAGAAATTATCGGCCTGTCAGATTGACATAACCACAAATCCTCAAACAGATGATGATGGTGATGATGATTTTTTGTGCCTTCAAGTCAGTGTCAGAACAAGTCCTTGCAGTTTCCTTGGTAAGATTTCAGAAGTGGCTTGTCCTTGCCTCCTTCCTAGGGCTGAGAGAGAGTGACTGGCCCAAGGTCACCCAGCTGGCTTTCTGCCTAAGGTGGGACTAGAACTCCCAGCTTCTCTTTGTTTCTAGTCTGATGCCTTAACCACTACACTAACCTGGCTCTAAGACAGATTATTAAATGGCAAATTTTTGAACACTTGAAACGGAATGCAACAGTTGACATGAGTTGATATGGACTTGTCAAAACAAGTCATGCTAGATTAACTCTAAAAGATTGGGGTACTGCTGTAGACATAGTGTACCTTGACCTCATCAAAGCTTTCAACAGTCCCTTAATATATTCTCCTTACTAAAATAGAAAAATATGGGCTAAATGCTACAACTGTTAGATGAATTCATAATTGGCTGGACAATCATATTTAGAAAGCATTCATAGCTGGCTTCACACCAGGTTGGAGAGTAGCATTAAGTGGTCAACAATTTTATTAATTACCTGGTTGAAGAAGTTGAAGGGGTGATTATCAAATCTGCAGATGAATACAGCACTATGGTGAAAATAAAAAATAAAAAATAAGTCATAAACAGTGGGTCAAAATGAACAGGATCAAGTTTAATGGGGGGAAAATCTCCTGAATCTGGGTAAGAAAACTGAAAGGCATATATATAGGTTGGAGAGGCCTAGCTCAGGAGTAGTACAAGTGAAAAGGATGTTGGTGTCTTCTCAGCCAGAAGTTAAACATAAGCAAGTAGCGTGATGCAGCAGATAAAAAGGCAAATGCTATACTGGAGAGAACATGAACAGAAAGCAGAATATAACAGTGAGCAGCATCATTACTATTCCAACAACTTTCAGTTTTGGTATTTATATCCCAGTTTTCATTTACTTTACTGACAGTGTTTGCATTTACGTATATATGAATAATTGCCTTCTCAGACTTCTCCCCCCAATATGCATACAGTTCCTCTTTATACGTAGTCCTGGATGATAAGAAGGAATTATTTCCCATTCAGTTTCTTCTAAACATGGTATCCTATGGGCATCAGAGACCTGTGATTCAAATGAATTTGTTAATCAAGTTCATCAGTAATCTTGATTGCAGCTGTGAAAGTAAAAAAAAAAAAAAAAGAAATAGGCCAACTATTACATTTATTGCATTGCTATGGAGATAACATTTATATTGGTTATACAACTGAAATTTGTATGCTTCTTTTTTATAGGTCTACCAATAAAAGAAATAATGATTCAAAGAAAATGACTTCTTCCTTGACCCTGATGATTCCATTGTTTGTTTCTTCATCATCAGTTTTAAATACTTGGAGGGCTTCTTGAAAAAGTGATGCTGTACTGGCTTTGCAGTGAAATTCTACAATCTAGATAACATTCATTCCCTATCCACCAGGTCTTTTTACTTATGATGGTAAGTTGCTTTATTAAACTGTTAGAAGTAGAGTTCTCAGTTTCAGTGCACAGAGTCTGGGAAGACTGCCAACTAAATCAAGAGGTGCTGTATGTTCTGGTAGAGCATAAGAAACCCATACTATTTTTTGACTGAACGAAGTTATCCCATAAACAAACTATCTCAAATCATTCTAAAATACAAATAAAATAAGATTTATTGAGACAAATAACACTTCTGCCTTTATTTGCCTTTAACCACTACACCAAACTGGTTCTCAAAATAATGTTATTGAAATATTTTAAATGCTATGTTTCTATGTATGCCAATTTAAAATATAAAAATTTCAAATCTTATTTGTAAACAATAGTGAACCTCTACATATTTGCCACTCATTTGTCCTTCTGTAACTAACACCTGATCACCATATGTAAACCTGAAGGCAAAACATAATGCTGAAGATGGTGGCAGCTGTGTTGCTATTTGTTATATATGACAATTATATGTGTTGTTAATGACCTTAGGAAGAATTGGCACATATACAATATGTAGTGAAAGAGTTGTCATGTTGAATGAGGTTATGAAACTTCATCTGCCCAAACTGATTCTCTGGCAACTTGTCTGCTGAATGAAGATTTGTTATGAGCCTGAAATATAGGTTTAATGATTGTAGGTTGAATTCTAGAATATTGTGAGATAACCAGGCTGTTTCTTTGTGTGTCCATGTCTTCATTACTCCTTTGCTTACACTATAATCAGCCTTACTGATGTAGGATGTAATCTTTAGAATGGACCATTTGAGATGGTAGCGCTTTACTGGAAAGTAGCATCCACATTAATTATGTGTGCATTAAACAAGTCTTTCTCTAGGGCCCAAACTGATTGTGTGACTTTTGAGATACCAGTTCATGAAAGATGAATCATTGTTGCTTTCTATTGCATCTTCTTACTTTAAGTGTTGACTAGCCTAGCGTATCCATAATCCTCATTGTTCAATCTTTTTTGCCTGTGTATCAGTCACTGAAAAGTTGTGGCTTGCTAGCTGTTTTTCTAAGACACCAATTTCCTTGCAACACAATTTTGAGCACTATTATTTTGAGGTAAACTCTATTGAGAAATAGAGTTATAAATGCTGTACTACTAGACAAATTCATTTCATTTTGTAAAAGGAAATACTCCAAGTCAGTTGTGCAATGCTCAGAAGCTGAGACAGAAATGTGGAGATCACTGACATAGAATTTAAAAGATCTTGCTGATGAAAATTATATTTTGTCAATTATTTTTAATACTAAATATATTTCAAAATATTATAATGAAGTTTTATATGTCAAGAATATTTTTGGCTGGCTATTATTCTGTGCCAGCTTAGATGTTTTTTAAGGCTCCTTTTCAACTATCTGTTTCCTAATGGTCTAGTTTTCATAACTCTTTTCAAGATAAGCATCCATCTAGTCAAGTAGCCACATTCTGCTTTGGCAGCCTTACACTTAATTAATCTTGGTTATATTGTGAATTCCATGCCATATATAGTATACTTTTTTTTACTGTTTGGAAGCTTCTGTCATTTAACTGTCCAGCACTGAGGTCATAGCTTTGATGGATTTTAACCCCCTTTTCATTTGTAAATATAATGCATGCGATAATTTTCATGAGTATTTCTGATTATGTTGTTCTTTGAAAGTATAACCTTTAGAATCATTTTTTCCTTTTTGTTTTATTTTTGAAAAAAAAACCTGACATTATCCTGTAACTTGATTTTTTTAAAAAGCTAATTAGATCAGCAAGTAGGGATAAGTCTTATATGTAGTGGGAAAAAATGCCATGGGCCCTGAAGGAAAGGATCTATTGCTTATCACCAGTAACATAAGGAACCCCAGCGTTTCTTTGAAAGCAGTCATTATGTGGGATTGCAGTGGACGTGCTAATGGTATTGTAGAAAAATAAGCATAATATTTTTCCACGGAGAGGGTAAAATGTAGTTTCCTGAGGTTGGAGAAAGGAACAGGTTGATCTTCCCCTTCCCAACAAACAGTTGCATGCTCAGTGGGAGAGAAGTGCTTGGTTCCTTAGCAACAACTGGGTATATCCGCTCAGCTACTGAAGCTTACTGGCTATGCTTGGACCAGCTGCTATCTCCCAGCCTACAGTAGCTCACAGGACTCTTTTGCAGATAAACTGCTGGTGGGAGAATCTATTATGCCAGCTTGAAATCCATGGGACAAGTGGGTTGGGGATAAAAATGTATTGAAATAATAAATTAGTTACTAAGGCATTTCCTATGGAATAAACGACTACCTTGAATCATATTATTACACTTACCTGTAATTGTTTATATATGCCATTTGTTTTTGTTTTTAATTTTCATCCTCGTTCAGGATATCACTGCTAATACTTTTCTTTAGGCAGCCTAAAAGAAGTAAGTTGCTGAGTTTCACAGCCAGTACTCTCTTTGATGTCCCCAGAATACTGGAAATAACTTAGAAACAGGCCAGCTGGCAACTTCTCTTAAGTAGTTTCCCTCTTTCCTGTATGCCATGACATGAATCTCTAATTTCTTTTCTTAGACTGTTTTTTTCCTAAGCTGGCAGCATATGAACCACTTAGTTTTTATTTTGGCATTGTGGGTTCTTTTTATTGTATATTTATTTAAAACGCATATACATTCTAGCAATTATTTCAAGTGGTTTACAAAAATGAGAACTAATAGGATTATATAAAGAGATACAAACACAAAAATATACCCATGGCTCATTTGCTAAATTACCCTTTAAATGGGATAGAAATTTGTATAGTTAATCTTGCAGGTTGAAGGTGAAATAGTTTAAAAACTAACATGTGAGAGCAATAGACAGATAGATTAGCACTCCTGATAAAATTTTTAATATCATTAATTTACAGACACTCTAATGCTTTTCTGACTGGGAATGAACTAGATGCTGTAGATCAGGGCTGTTCATTAATCAGCCAGTTGACCAATTTAGTGAAGTAAGGCACTCTAGTGCCTACAGGAAAAGTTCATTCTGTACCATCTTTCCTTGCTGGGAAACAGAGCAAGGGACAAAGTCCAGGAAGCACATTTAATTCCTCTGTTGGAAAGAAAGACAATGAATAGCACGGAAACTTGCTTTGCCAGAATCTATTTTATGCTGCTTTTAATTGCATTATCAGATTTGCAGATATACCTTTTATAAAATCACTTTTCTCTTGATGTGCATATTATAGTATTTTGAAACAATTTATTTGGATTCCAATAGGGAAATACAGTATTTGCCCTTGACTTGTATGGCAAATGTAGAAAACATTAATACACAATGCAGTGAAGTAATTTCAAATGGTTCCTTCTCTAATCCAGTTAGAAACCACTGTGTATGTTTTGATAGCTTCTATTTGCTACCTTATACGTAAGCTAATATGCAATTTAAAAAAAAAAGGTTTAGTTCATAAAAATAGCCCAAGTGGTCAGAAATGTAACCATGATTCTGTGAGACTGAACGTAGACAAAATATTGAAGAGCAGATCAAGAAATGTAGAATTGAATAAATTAAGTTCACTGAAGTGCAACTTGCAACTTAGTTTACCTTTTATAGACATAATTCATCAAGTAATCTAAATACGTTCTAAATTGCTACTTTTCTTCTTGATTATAATGTCTTTCAGAAAGATTGATTATGCTATTATTGTATTCTTTCTTTTTATAGTCTTCCCTTCCTGGATAGTGTTTTTGGTGTCAAAGGCATGACTTGTTCATTCTTCGTATTTTAAGAACATGTCATAGATTATATAATATCTCTTAGGCTCAGAAGCAATGGAGTTATAGGTAGACTACTCCTCTCCATTACTTCAAGATCCCTAAACTAGTACGCCTTTAAAAATGTAACAGTTCCTTTTCCTTAACAGTAGTTAAAGCTGCTTAATATTGTGCATAGAGAAACCAGGGGCAGGCCTTTACATGCCATCAGATGAATAATGAAGCTTATTGCAGAAACACATGACATATCAAAAGCTGAACATACAGTATGCCTATAGTAAGAAGCTTGAGCCCAGGACTGTTTTAATAGTTTTATACTTCCTGTTGGGAGAAACTGCAATTGAACTTCTGGGTAACCATCCTGCAATATAAGGTATGAAAGGGCTTCCAGGATAAGATGTGTGCATAATATTGTTATGCAAAATCCATGTCCAAAGTGACAAGGGAATTTACAGAGGAAGGAACAATCAATTGCATAAAGCCATTCAATGGCCATTTTTATTACCTCCTATGAAGTATTCCTTTTTATTCCTTTAATGAAGTACAGTAAATGACTTGCCAATGGGGAGATTTTTTTTGTAATATAAAATTTTTAATATTGATTTCGAAGCCTAACATAAAATATATGTAAAAAGTTCCTTTTCTGAATTAGCCTTTGTAGAAATTTTCAATTTTCACTTCTTAAAATCAGTTCCATAGAAATTCATCTAATTCAGCCATAAAGATCATTTGACATAAGGGCTGAGAATCTGATTCTGTTTATTATATTAACCAGCCAAACACTCTACTCTCTAGATTTCTTCACTGCTTTACTATATAGTACCAGTCAAATATTTTTGAGGAATTGGGTGCATTAAGGTTCATAAAAGCACTTAATCACATTGCATCTTAATTCAACATGTTCAAACACTGCTGTGGCTGAATTCATAAAGAAATTGCCATAAACTGTCAGCAATAACAATTTAACACAAAAAAGAATCATACAGTAGAAGTTAGTTGACAGTCTAATAATCGAATAGCCTTTAGATGCTTTTTTGCAGAATTTACAGTTTATATTGTAGGAGAGGCAGATCTGCGGTATTTTAATCAGTATGATCAGCATTGGCAGATGTACGTTTTTACATAGTTTATTCTATTTGTACTAATAGAACTGTACAAACAGAATTTTGTTCTAAACACTTTCCCTATGTCCTCTTGCTATTATTCTCCCCATGTATGATTCTTTCAACTTTCTTTCTGTACTATTTTTCTAAAGATTTCTTCACCCTAAATAGGAATAATTCTGTGTAGTCTGCGTTATAATGTAATATTTGAATGTGTGTTCATTAAACTGTTCATTTAATCTAATCAATGGCATTTTTAAAAAAATCCATATCACCATGGCAGCCATTTTGTGAACTATCATGCCATCCTCCCACAGCAACTGCAGCATCCACAACAGCTCTAAAAATTCTCAATGTGGCCACCAGCCGCCAAAGCTGAGGATATTTGTTGTAGGGTAAATCCTAAAATAGGCTTATCAAAGACCTTTCCTCCCCTAAAAAGGAAAAAGTTTTGAAAGCTGAAAAAAAGAAAATCTTAGCCCTACTCCTTCAGCAAAGGATCGTTACCTTGTCGTGGTGCTGGAGCTTGAGCACCTCAATGATGCCATGAGCTAAACCGTGAAGGGCCACCCAAGACGGGAAGGTCATGACAGAGAGGTCAGACTAAATGCGATCCCTGGGGAAGGTAATGGCAACCCACCTCAGTATTCTTGCCGTGAAAACTAAATGGATCAGTACAACCAGAGATATGTCGGTATACCATCGGAAGATGAGACCCCCAGGTCGGAAGATGGTCAAAATGCTACTGGGGAGGAACAGAGGATGAGCTCAACTAGCCCCAGACGTGATGACGCAGCTAGCTCAAAGCCGAAAGGACGGCTAGCGGCCGACGGTGCTGGTGGTGAACGGCGAATCCGATGTTCTAAGGATCAACACACCATTGGAACCTGGAATGTAAGATCTATGAGCCAGGGCAAATTGGATGTGGTTATTGGTGAGATGTCAAGATTAAAGATAGACATTCTGGGAGTCAGTGAACTGAAATGGACTGGAATGGGCCACTTCACATCAAATGACCACCAGATCTACTACTGTGGACAAGAGGACCACAGAAGAAATGGAGTAGCCTTCATAATTAATAGTAAAGTGGCTAAAGCAGTGCTTGGATACAACCCAAAAAACGACAGAATGATCTCAATTCGAATTCAGGGCAAGCCATCTAACATCACAGTGATCCAAATATACGCCCCAACCACAAATGCTGAAGAAGCTGAAGTAGAGCAGTTCTATGAGGATCTGCAGCACCTACTGGACAACACGCCTAAAAGAGATGTTATTTTCATCACAGGAGACTGGAATGCTAAGGTGGGAAGTCAAATGACACCTCGAATTACAGGTAAGTATGGCCTGGGAGAACAAAACAAAGCAGGACATAGGCTGATAGAATTTTGCCAAGACAATTCACTCTGCATAACAAACACTCTCTTCCAACAACCTAAGAGACGGCTTTATACATGGACTTCACCAGATGGACAACACCGAAATCAGATTGATTACATCCTTTGCAGCCAAAGGTGGCGGACATCTGTACAGTCAGTAAAAACAAGACCTGGAGCTGACTGTAGTTCAGATCACGAACTTCTTCTTGCACAATTTAGGATCAGACTAAAGAGATTAGGGAAGACCCACAGATCAGCTAGATATGAGCTCACTAATATTCCTAAGGAATATGCAGTGGAGGTGAAGAATAGATTTAAGGGACTGGACTTAGTAGATAGGGTCCCGGAAGAACTCTGGACAGAAGTTGGCAGCATTGTTCAGGAGGCGGCAACAAAATACATCCCAAAGAAAGAGAAAACCAAGAAGGCAAACTGGCTGTCTGCTGAGACACTAGAAGTAGCCCAAGAAAGAAGGAAAGCAAAAGGCAACAGTGATAGGGGGAGATATGCCCAATTAAATGCAAAATTCCAGAGGTTAGCCAGAAGAGATAAGGAATTATTTTTAAACAAGCAATGCGCGGAAGTGAAAGAAGACAATAGAATAGGAAGGACAAGAGACCTCTTCCAGAAAATTAGAAACATGGGAGGTAAATTCCAGGCCAAAATGGGTATGATCAAAAACAAAGATGGCAAGGACCTAACAGAAGCAGAAGAGATCAAGAAAAGGTGGCAAGAATATACAGAAGACCTGTATAGGAAAGATAACAATATCGGGGATAGCTTTGACAGTGTGGTCGGTGAGCTAGAGCCAGACATCCTGAAGAGTGAGGTTGAGTGGGCCTTAAGAAGCATTGCTAATAACAAGGCAACAGGAGACGACGGCATCCCAGCTGAACTGTTCAAAATCTTGCAAGATGATGCTGTCAAGGTAATGCATGCTATATGCCAGCAAATTTGGAAAACACAAGAATGGCCATCAGACTGGAAAAAATCAACTTATATCCCCATACCAAAAAAGGGAAACACTAAAGAATGTTCAAACTATCGAACAGTGGCACTCATTTCACATGCCAGTAAGGTAATGCTCAAGATCCTGCAAGGTAGACTTCAGCAGTTCATGGAGCAAGAATTGCCAGATGTACAAGCTGGCTTTAGAAAAGGCAGAGGAACTAGAGACCAAATTGCCAATATCCGCTGGATAATGGAAAAAGCCAGGGAGTTTCAGAAAAACATCTATTTCTGTTTTATTGACTATTCTAAAGCCTTTGACTGTGTGGACCATAACAAATTGTGGCAAGTTCTTAGTGGTATGGGGATACCAAGTCATCTTGTCTGCCTCCTGAAGAATCTGTATAACGACCAAGTAGCAACAGTAAGAACAGACCACGGAACAACAGACTGGTTTAAGATTGGGAAAGGAGTACAGCAGGGCTGTATACTCTCACCCTACCTATTCAACTTGTATGCAGAACACATCATGCGACAAGCTGGCCTTGAGGAATCCAAGGCTGGAGTTAAAATCGCTGGAAGAAACATTAACAATCTCAGATATGCAGATGATACCACTTTGATGGCTGAAAGTGAAAAGGAACTGAGGAGCCTTATGATGAAGGTGAAAGAAGAAAGTGCAAAAGCTGGTTTGCAGCTAAACCTCAAAAAAACCAAGATTATGGCAACCAGCTTGATTGATAACTGGCAAATAGAGGGAGAAAATGTAGAAGCAGTGAAGGCTTTGTATTCCTAGGTGCAAAGATTACTGCAGATGCTGACTGCAGTCAGGAAATCAGAAGACGCTTAATCCTTGGAAGAAGAGCAATGACAAATCTTGATAAAATAGTTAAGAGCAGAGACATCACACTGACAACAAAGGCCTGCATAGTTAAAGCAATGGTGTTCCCTGTAGTAACATATGGCTGCGAGAGCTGGACCATAAGGAAAGCTGAGCGAAGGAAGATCGATGCTTTTGAACTGTGGTGTTGGAGGAAAATTCTGAGAGTGCCTTGGACTGCAAGAAGATCAAACCAGTCCATCCTCCAGGAAATAAAGCCAGACTGCTCACTTGAGGGAATGATATTAAAGGCAAAACTGAAATACTTTGGCCACATCATGAGAAGACAGGACACCCTGGAGAAGATGCTGATGCTAGGGAGAGTGGAAGGCAAAAGGAAGAGGGGCCGACCAAGGGCAAGATGGATGGATGATATTCTAGAGGTGATGGACTCGTCCCTGGGGGAGCTGGGGGTGTTGACGACCGACAGGAAGCTCTGGCGTGGGCTGGTCCATGAAGTCACGAAGAGTCGGAAGCGACTAAACGAATAAACAACAAAAAGCCCTACTCACATATATGTTGTTGCTCTACCTATGTAATGTTGTCTGTTCCCTGCAATTCTCATATCCTCCCCCCACTTGGCCACCAATGTTGCTTACCTTTGCTAGAATGTAAGTCAATTGTGTGGTCACAAGGTAAAAGACTAGATTAATATATGGAAAGTGTCCGAGACTTTTTATTTCCTGCGATATATTCTCAGGCTACCTAGCTATCTATCTGCTATGTATTTCACTAATCACTGCTTTGTCAATCATAAACATTAAAATGCTATCCTGTAGGAGAAAATACTGTACTTTAAAAGTTTCTTTCGAGGTCAGGAGTATATTGAAAAGGATGATTTGGGGATAAATAGTTCTTAGCGCTCAGTTTATGTAGGGAGAATGACATTCATTTGGGGCGCACATAAAGTATCCAGCTTTAAAAGAAAAGGTAAAATTTTGGGAAAGTGTGATTGAGAATGGATGACATGCTGATGACACTCCGTTGAACATTTGAGGGATGCTGTCAAAGTGCTTTCCCAGTGCCTGGAGGCTGTGCAGGTCTAGATGGGGAAGAACCAGCTTTGGCTTAACCCTGTCAAGAGTAAGTAGCTATGGGTTTTAGGGCCCCTCATATCTGGTGATTTTCCATAGTTAATTCTAAATGAGGTAACACTCCCAAAGCAGATTTGGTGCACATTTTGGGAGTCCTCCTGGGCTTGTGACTCTTGCTTGAGGAGCAGGTGGCAGCCACGGCCAGATGGGCCTTTGCACTTGTGCATCAGTTGTGCCCATTCCTAGATCACAGCCATGGATTAAACACCTCCCAATTGGACCACTGCAATGCACTCTACTTGGGTTGTCCTTGAAAAGCATTTAGAAGCTTCAGTTGGTCCAGAATGCAACAGCACATGCAGTATGCCCACATAACACTACTACTATATGAGCTGCAGTGGCTTTCAGTAGGATTCCAGGTGCCATTTAACATGCTGGTTGTCATCTTTAAAGTCCTGCATGGCATGAGGCCAGGTTATTTGAGGGACCGCCTCTCCCCAATGATTCTGCCCTTCCCACTAGATCTGGCAGAGTAGGCTTGCTCCTGGTCCCCTCAGTGAGGCAGTGCCATTTGGTGGGCCCTAAGTAGCCTGCCTTCTCTGTCATGGTGCCTGGCCCATAGAAAGCCCCTCCCCAGAGATATGGATAGCTCTGACATTATCAGCTTTTGAAGATCTGGTTCTTCCCCCAGGCATTGGAACCATGTTGTTAGTTTCTGGAGTTTGGGGTGTGGATGTATGGTATGAATGGCTGTTTTTATGTTTTATTCCTTTGTGGGGGGCGATTTTCAGTGAAGAGGCCTTGACCTGGGTTTTTCTGTGTGTGTTTTAGGATTGTTGTTTTTCACTTTTGTTTACCACCCAGAGTTCTTTGGACAGATGGGCAGCCTTATAAATTTAAGCAACATACATACATACATATTCGTTTCAGCAGGTGAGCATATTACACCACTCAATTCCATTCCCAGTATTTTCCAATACAGAAGTAAAATTGCAACATTTTACATTGGCTATAATAATCCCAGTAGTAGCAGGAAAGCCATTAAATCTGCAAAGCACTTCAAAAAACCCATGCTTTGAAGCTACCTGACTGGATTACCTGCCTTGAAGTAAGTCTCCCCTTTGATTTGTGGATCTGCTTTGATGAGTGGTTCAGTTGAAGCCCCATCAAATCAAAACATTCTTTTGAAGCTTTGCAGGGTCCTGCTTAGAAGTGCATGCTTGTTTCTGGAGTTAAAGATTTTGTTTCTGGTTGTGTATTTAACATTTTTTTAAGGGCCAGATACCATCAGCCAGGGCAGCAGGAATACTAAAACCAGACATTGGGAAATTGATATACAGAGTCTCTTAGTGTGAATCTGGGATCATCCAGACAGTATCTTTTAACCTGTGTTGAATTATTCAAGGGTTCAAATCCTGGGAAGGTGTACAGATTTTAACACAGTGTTCAATATTGGTCATGGACTAGATAAGGAAAACAAATGTATGCTTAGTCCAGGTGAAGTAGAGGTGTTCCTGGTTTATCAGAAGTCAGAGCAAGGAGTCATTAGCTGTTGAGTGCCATTTTTAAGGAAGTATACAGATCTAACAAATACATTATTTTACTACCTTTATTCAGCTACATAATGTCATCTTTTTAAAAAAAACTTGTACTGTTTTCCTTTGATGGAATCTTCCTTTTCTCCATTTTTCACACACGAAGATTAGCAGCATCTAAAATCCCAACTGCAACTGCGATGTGCTAGCATCAATTGTGAACACACTAGCCTCACATTAACTGAATTTTGGGTCACCTTAAACACAACCTGGTATCAAATTACAATGTGCACTAAATCAAAGACAGATTATTCGAACTTGCAATAATCGCTACCTACCTATATTTTAAAAAGGATAAAAGTTGATTAAAAACCATGTAGGATTTTGCAAATGATGTAATATGGGTAAGGCATTAGGAGTCTCTGGAGGGCTGGTGGGGGTCTATCCCTTCAGCCCTTGTGCAAGATGCTTCTCTCATTATAAAGTTTTAAAGTAGACATTTCTGGGATATTTCAAATATGGACTAAAGAACTGGAATTTTCAGTAATGCCCCATCAATAGATTCATGTCCTTAAAAATATTTAAATGGTATTGAAAGATCTGAGATTAAAGTTGAAAATCATAAAAAAATTATTTAGGGTGTACTGGACTCCCAAAGAATGTATCTGAAAGGATGCATATCAGATTTCCTATGATGGAGGTGAAAAAAAAATTGAGGGTTCACTGACCCATATAATTTGATCATGGCATCTTTTTGGGATAGTGTATTAATGTATATTAATACATTAATACACTATCCCAAATCTTTAAATGTTGAAGATGTTAATGTTATGTTGGACTATATACCAAACTTTTGGAATCTGTTTATCAGGAATTATGGTTGTATTGAGCATGAGTGGGGGTTGGCTAAAAGAGTCATCTTGAGAAATTGGAAATGTGATATTGTTTCAGATGTTAAGAAATGATTGTCCAAAATTTGTGATCTATCTCTTGGAAAAGGCAATATTTTCTACTATCAACAGATGCAGAAATATGTGTTGTTATGGCAGGGATTTTGTGATGTTTTATATTAACATTTTGTATTAATTATATTGTTTTAGTGTATTTATTAGTAAACTAATGTCTATTGATATGTATAAAATATAAGATAGATTTTTTTTCTCTGTTTTCTTTCTTAGTTTGTATTCTTGGTTTGTTTGGGGTTGTTTCTTTTGTTTTTTATTAATTTTTTTTCTTTAAGTTTAAAGATTCTTTTGTTAATTGTGTATGTTAAGGATGCTAAATAAAAAATAAAAAAAAATGTTTAGAGAATAAGGAATGAAGTGGTAGGGAGAAAGTAGCAAATGTTTTATGGTTATTGGGATTGAGCATAATCATGTAAAGGAAAGGTGAATGAGATAGCTGTACATCATTCCAACTTGTGTCCAATGTTTCAGCTCCAGTGATACCAATGACCCTATTTCTGCCCCTTCTAGCCAGAAGTTGTTGGTGAACATCAGCTCACCCAACAGAAAAGTGTTAAAATTCTACTTTTATGTCATTTCAAAAAGTTGATTTGTTCTGATTACACGTTGCGTTGAGAGCAAAAGAGGCTATCATTCTAACTTTATCTAACTTCTCGTCCAAACTAATAATGGTGGTCTTGCTGAAACTGAAGATCCCAAGACTGTTGGTCTTCAAAGAACTTGATCATCAGGTTGGTTGTGTTAGGAGCACCTTAAGTCACTATGACAAATACGGGTCTATTTGAAATTTTATTTCTACCATGTAGGTGGGAGCATTAATGGCTCCATGGACAGATCTGATTCAGGTTGATTCGTAACAATATTTTCCCTAACACTTTTTTGACGATAGACTGACAGATCCAGCTCACAGTTTTTCCCTTCTCTGTACAGATAAGCAGCTCTTCTGCCAAATCTTGCGGTTGCAGTTTATGTTTTTGATATCTCTAACCTGATTGCGGGCTTGGGAAGGAGCTTACTCCCTGTCGGTCTTTGGCTAACGGCTGAGTGGGATTTCTTAACTTGTCGGTTTCCTTTGCTACGTAATGGATTATGCTGATATTTCACCAGTTCTCAATATAGTCAGAATAAATGTTCATTATCATGCTTTTAGGAATATAGTAATTGGGTAAATATTAAAGTGAAGTTAGTGAAGGTGGTAGGTATTTCTCAGATCATATTGTTACCTGTAATGCCTTTTCATGACTCTTGTAAATGAACAGTTAGACATAAACTGAGGAATAAAGAAAAAGGATTTACTACTCTGGTTTTAGCATTCGTAAACGTAATTATCAGTGGCAACATATTAAACCACTTTGATAGTTACAGCTTCGTTTTTGCCTTCATTAGAGATAATTGGTTAGAAATAAAACAAAGTAGCACAAGTCTGTTCACAGTTGCAATTGTGTGGGGGTTGTTGAGGTTATCAGGACTTTATAGGAAGGGCATGGTAGTTGATAATTGCTGTCATTTTATAGTCATGAATGAAGTTATCCTATCCTGGCATTTATTATTATATACTATGCCAGGAACAAAATGTTTTTCTTATGCAACTACTTGGCATAAATCCCCTTTTCTTCAATTGCTTCTGAACACGTGCATGACATAAGATTTTTAGAACTAACTTGCACGATCAATTATATAATAACTTAATAAAAAATAAATACTAATTTTGTGGCCAACTGAGAATTTCTCTTCAAGTAAAGAAAACAGGAAATTTCTGTCTTATTATTCTACCATGTCTAGCCTTATTTCTTGGGTTCCAGGCTCTTTCTGCAGAAAGAGCTGGTGCGTTTTTGTTTTTTATTAGCTTGTCAGGCTGATTGGTACATTCCATTCTGGACAAATGCTGCAAAGATTTTGCTTCTTTATTTAGATGTTTATCCTGTGATTCTGAAATTTCCTGCAGGTAATATACCATGAAAAAAAGAAAATGTCTTGAAAGCAAGCAGTGAAACATTATTTAGGCTTGAAACCTGGCTGTTGGAAAACTGACAAGGCTGAGAGGTACTATTCAGCTGGGTCATCCTCTTGCTATCTTTGGACCCATTGCCATGCAGGAGAGGCTTGGGGGATGGGAGGTAGTGTGGAATTTCCTGCCTCCAAAGAGTTAGGTGATCTCTCCTTTGTGTATGTTCTGCCATGATGCGAAAACATTTATTTTTTTAACAAGCGCTTGATTCTACCCTGATTAAACTGATTTATTGATAGTTTGCTTTAATGTGGTATCTTTTTATTTTTGCTGCTACTTTTAGATTTTTAAAATATGCGTTTGTATTTTGCAAGTTGATTTGGACAGGAAAAGTGAAGGTTTTTTTAAAAAAATATTAATAGGTAAATAATTATCACAACTATCTTGCTTGTTGTCAGAGTGATATGCAGTTGGAGCCTCTTAGATGCCAAGATAGAATGAAGTGGGCACAGAATTCACTGTTTCGATTCTTACCTGGGTCTCAGCAGATGGCATGTGCCAGCACCTCCTGAACCTTGTTTGGGGTTTGAAGTTAGGCAAAGTCAAGTGTAGCTAGTCCTTGGACAGGAGATGTCTACAGAATTTTAGAGCTGTAGGTTGTACTGGGAAATCGAAGAAGATCCCAAAGAAGAGAATGACAAATTACTTCTGTATTGCTGCCGGGAAATGCAACAAGCTACCTGTTGGCAGTGAAAGCTGCTGTTTGCACATTAGAATGGTGTTGCAGGTTCTGCACTGGCTACCAGTAACATTGTAGCTACAAATCATAGTGCAGATTGTAACCTATAAAGCCCTATATGATTTGGTGTATGAATGTCTGTATGACTTGAACCTGATGGTCTGTGTGTCTTATGTAAGCAGGATGAAGGGAGATTCAGAAGAGACCCTGGAATCGGTGCTCCTTTGTTGTGGCACCAACCCTTTGGGATAAGCTTCATCTGCAGTGTTGCCCCCCTAGGACTCAAGGAAGCAGAAAGCACAGAGCTGTTTAAAATAGCTTTTAATGGCTAAGATCTGGCTACTCAGGATGTCTTCTAATATTTCACAATATGGTATAGATATTCTGATATTTGATGTTTTAATATGATACGCACACATGCACGCGCGCACAAATAAATAAATAAATAAATATTGGGGTGTTGTTTGTGCTATTCTTTTTTATGTGTCATTGTTTTGTAAAGTTGTATACCACTAGGAATGTAGTAGTGAAATAAAAATACAGCAAATAAATAAATAGATAGATCTTCATGGGTATGTCCATTAATTTACCAGGCATTGAACTTGAAGCAAGACTTCATCTATTTTACCTTGCACAATCTGGCCACTTTGAAAATAAACAAGTTTTCTTCTATTGAAATCAATTAGAAGTGAATAAATTTGTGCCAGCAGCAGGGCTGGCATGGATTACATCTTGATTTATAGGAAGTTAGGGAACTAGGTGGGCTTTGGATCTAGTGGATCTATAGACCTCATGCCCATGCTTCATTTTCTGAGTTCAGAAAAAAATAGCCTTGGAAGCTGGTAGGAAAGAGGTGTTTCAGATACTGGAATTTCTTTTCTGAGGTGAAAACTCTATCCAAGCTTGGATAATAGATCCTTTAATATTTTCTGTAATGTCCTCCTAGTATCTGTATTCTCTTATTCATAACATGTTAAATTTAATGGATTTTATTTATTTCAATGGAAGTATTTTTTTTAATTGTTTAAAATCCATGTTGTTGTTTAAAGTTGCCACAAGCAGAAACTCTAAGTCTGTGTTAGCCATTTCTAGTACAGTAGTTCTGAGTTTCTCCAATATCTGGTTAGGAAAATACACGAGAACAAGGGTAATGTTAGGGACAGCTGACCTATTATATACCCCTGGGATGTCCTGACATTGATTCACAGATACAGATCTCCTAAGAGACTGAGTATAGTGTTGCGTAAACTGCATTCACATCTTGCACCTTCATTTCTCAAGTGCAAGACAAATAATTTGTGCCCTTTAGATGTTTTGGATTAGAACTTTCACAGACCCTTTTGGTTTAGACAAATGAAAGCTGATATTCAAATAATCTGAAAGACACACATCTTGCTATAAGGGAGCTTTGATGTGGCCCCAGTGAGCCCAAGGGCATCCTAGGTAAATCTAGATTTTTCAGTGTGATTGTAGCACATCCAAAGTCTTCCAAAAACTGTTAGAATGAATAAATATGAATATGGAACATTTCTTTCTGGGAAGAGAGTACATCAGCAATGGGGGAAGGGGAAACAAGAGGGGTCATAGGCAGTACACTGAAAATGGTGAGAGAAATGGGTATATATATATACACACACACACACACACACACACACACACATACATACACACACACACACACACAGGCTTTCCCACAGTCACTATAAAACTATAGCCGTGATAGATGTAGCAGTACCAAGTGACAGCAACATCAGGAAGAAGGAGTATGAGAAGCTGGAGAAGTACCAGGGCCTGAAGGAGGAATTAGAGAGGATGTGGAAAGTGAAGGCCAAAGTGGTCCTAGTGGTGGTAGGGGCACTTGGGGCTGTGACTCCCAAGCAGGGAGAGTGGTTCCAGCAGATCCCAGGAACAACATTAGAGCTCTTTGTCCAGAAGAGTGCAGTGCTAGGAACAGCTAAGATCCTGTGCAGAAGCCTCAAACTCCCAGGCCTCTGGAAGAGGACCTGAGGT
Organism: Candoia aspera; assembly: GCF_035149785.1. Lineage (NCBI taxonomy): Eukaryota > Metazoa > Chordata > Lepidosauria > Squamata > Candoiidae > Candoia > Candoia aspera. The sequence goes on along the minus strand of NC_086153.1, from coordinate 70,709,558 downwards.
TGAGGAAGACATGTACCACCCATAGGGGTGAGAAGGGAATTTTTTTTTTATTTTCATACATACACACATACATACAGTATGCGTGTGTGTGTGTGTGTGTGTGTGTGTGTATCTGAGGTCCCCTTTCAACCCTAAACAGACTTGCCTGGGAATTAGGAATTAGAAATTTACTTTTCCAGTAAAATGGTGCATTTCATCAAAACAGAAGTCCTCATACTATATATAATTCACAGAGCCAACTCCTTGACCTTTCATTGCCTTTTGCTCCATTAATTCATTAGTTACTTTCAGTCTTTTAACATATCAGATGTCAGGGCAGTATTCAAATATGTAGATTAAAAATAATAAATTACAATTAAATAAACCTAGTAGAATAAAACAATAACATTTATAATTGTAATAAAAAAGCAAGTGATGACAATGTCATAGCAGACTAAAAATTATACAAATTGACATACATGGGTAAATGTCTTTCTATAGCCCTCCCCACAAAAAAGATTATAAAGTGAGTTCCAGTCAGATGTTTTTATTGGAATAGTGACTACATTTTTTTTATGGATTTTGCTCCCTGAAATTTTGCTTCCGCAGAATTTGCATGTTCTATTTTCTGTAAAATGGTGTGCTAGACTGAACTACTGAACCATCTAAAACAGCATACCAGTTGTCCTAGCACCTAACAAGAACTTTCTGAGAAGCTGAAGATGAAACATGAAGGGGAAGGCCACACATACAATGTGCTTCTCAAAAACCAGCATTCTGTGGATACTGTGACAACATTCAAAATAAATTATTTTGAAAATAAAGTACTAGCTACATTTTTGTTAGCAGAAAAAACCTACCAAAGGCTTTTAAAAGTAGTATAACTTTTGATAGCCTTATTCTGCAGAGGCAGTCTGAATCTGAATAGTAGATGTAGGGAGCAAGAACAGAAACAGACCGTGGCCCCCAAACCTTGGTTGTGAGCTTCGGTGCGTCACCTGGGGAGTGACTATGAGAAACTGGATGCTGCAAGAAAAAGACCTTTGTGCCTGATCCAACAAGGGTTCTACGTGTTAGCGTTACAGACTACTATGTGGATTAGTCAGCACAGCGACAGTTGTGCAAAAATATTGGCACCTCTCGATTTTGCTGTGCAATCCTTTGTGTGTTTGATAAATTCTGGCCATTTTATAACTTGATGTTTTTTCTTATTTGATTGCATTAGCAGGCACCTCCAGAGCCTTTACCTCCCCCTTTCCTTTTCCTCTTTTTCTTATCAGCAAATGTGCTGTGCCTTTTAGAATGTGCTCTCGCATACTGAATGTACTCTAGCTTATCAACAAGTGAAAAGCCATATGCCTCAGGATATTGAATAGTTGGTAAAACTTCCTTAAATATAAAAAGGCCTGTCTAGGAAAAACTGTCAGTTCATTAAAAGCTTTTTCTATCTACTTTAGTCATCTTGGTGTTTTACAAATTATTTGGGCAAAATAAATATTGCAGTGACTTGGTAAAGATGATAGTTAAGTCAAATAAGTTATCATAATTAAGTGGAACTTTTTTTTATTCTTCAGTGTTATTACCTTAATTCATAAAACTGGCTGGAGTGCAACTGCTGCCTTAAACAAGCCAGCCTTTCCTCCAATGGAAGAACTGCTGTATCACAAATTGCCTGTGATAGACACGTCGAACACACACTTTCAGTTCAAGTATGTCTGCAGGATTCTTTTAACTTTGTTAGGGAGGGGATTGTGTTAAAGGAACTTGTTCTCAATGCAAATGCTTCAGTTTAGAAGATAAGGGAGCTGATATGTGTAGTGGGCATTCTGCCATTCAAGAAAGTACAATATACTAATTAATACTTCCTTAGCTTCTATAGCAGCAGATCGCAAACTTTTCAGCATCATGTCCCTTTTAGATTTTATTGAACCCTTTCACCTTCCCATTTAGGCCATTCCCCCCTTTAAATAAAAATGTCAGTTCATGATTAAAATTTAAAATATTATTGAATATTATTGTACTTCTTTTTCCCCTGTTATGTTAATAACATAACATACATAATGACTTCTTTAAAACTAGCTAATAAAATTTAACAGATACCAATTAATTTAGTACTTTATCCTACTGCTGCTTACTGTTACAGTAAAATCTTGATTTAATGGGATATTTGGGCAAAGGGGAGTCTGTTAAAGCTGAATGTCCATTAAATCTGAAGGTGGAAAAAAAAGAAAAAAGGTGGAAGAGAGAAAGAAAAAGAGAGGGTACTTACTATTTTCTTTTCTGGCTTGAGGGAAGACATGCAGGAAAAATGTGCTCTTTCATGCACCCTGTAGAAGGTACTGAAACAACCCTGGTGAGGAGGGGAGGACGTTGGAGAAGAAAGGGTGCAAAGGAGCAGAAAGCAGTTCCTGAGGGGGCCTGGTTGTGATTGACAAGGAGTGAGAAGTTGCCTTTGAAAAGTGATTTGGAGAAAATGTCTCCTTGCATATACTGAAGAGACCTGAGGGACCATTTGTCTCAGGGTCTCTTGCCTCCCTACTCCACATTCAAGAAGAAGAAGTCAGGCTATGGGATGGGAGTCAGAATTTTGTTTCTCATACAGAGATAATGAACAAGAAGGTGGACACACATTCATATGGCTGCAGCTGTGATCTCCCTAGCTCTTCAGATGTTGATGGTGTGTTTTAAGCCAATAATAGTCTGTCCTTCCTTCCTTCCTTCCCCAAATTCATCTCCTTATGACCCCCTTGGAATTTCTTCATGACCCCCAGTAGGGTGTGCTCCCCTCAGTCTGAGAACCCCTGTTTTAGAGCCTCTATATAGTCTTTATTATATACAGTGAAATAGTGATTGTATGACAATTAATATTGAGGAGTATCCATTTAAATCCTTACAACCCACAGGGAAAGTACCAGAATAGTTTCTAGGGTCTAGAAAAGGGAAACTTCCTTAGTATTATCTTTTACAGAAGTTTGGATTCCACCCAATTTCTTCACAGTTCTAGTAGGGGCAAAACTGTTTACAAACTCAAAAGATTGGAAAGAAGAGAGTAGGAAAAAGCAGTAAGTATTATTTATCTGAATGCTATAACATACTTTAAGTATTTGCAACCTGATTTATTTGGGAATTATATACGAGCTAGATTTGCCTCTGCCCACACCATATGATTTCTTTTGCTTTTTGGTTCTACATTCAGCCAATCAAAACAAAGAACCAGTAACTTTCTCTCATCCTCCTTTTACACAGAAAGCAAGGGAATAAAGTACAATATCTCTACATTGTATTCAAGTTGATGGGGGAAAAAACCCTCCTTTCCAATGAGAGAGTTTAGATATAAATATTAACTCAATTGTGAATATAACTGCTTATCCTCTTGTATACAATGTCCTATTCCTTCACTAATGCAGGAAATTATTTTTATTTATTTATTTATTTATTTATTCATTCATTCATTCATTCATTCAATTTGGATGCTGCCCGACTTTGGAAAATATTGCCTATTTCTTAAAAACTTAACTCAGGTGTTAAAGAATAGAGGCAAATTAGTAAATATATTGATTACATACTACACTATATTCATTACTTTAGAAGCTATTTTTATTTAAAGCATCCCAGGTTGTTAAGACCTAATATGTTAAAGCTGAAAGTATCAATGAATCAAATGCCATAAGAAGCAAATGACACCTACTCTTCAGGAGATACTAATGGTAATTAGAAAGAGAATGTATAACATTGTTTAAAAGGTTAGGCAGTCTGCAAACAAGACAAATTGTTGAAACCATATGTTAAAATGGGAAGTGCAAAGAGTAAACAAAAGATCTTCATGGCTTAGTTCAAAAACACTTTGACAACAAACAGACCTCATATAATTAGCTGAACATATCCCCTTAAAAGCTCTGTTTTTGCTTGGGGGCAATAAGGGAAGAAAGGATGCTCTCTGGCTGCACAACATGCCTATCAAGACAAGGTCTTAATCTTTCCCTCCCCCAATAATTTAGCAGGTTTACACAAGATTATATTATGAGTTCCTTTGCATTTTGAAAGAATATTCTATTTAAACAAATCTGTTTTTAAATATTATTTCTGATATCCAGAGAAGAAATCAGTGCATTCAGTTTTAATTTTTGTTCTAAGATATACTATCATTTTTAGTAAATGAATTGATGTATGCTACCCAGAATCACATGTGTATGAGTTGGTGGCCATGTAACTTTCTTATAGAAAGAAAGAAATTAGGGCATGCAAGTTGGAATTGGATCATCTAGAAATAACTCTTAAGTATTATTTGTTTTTGTTTTTTGGCTGTTACTGCTTTTATTTTAAGCCACTACAAACTATTTTATTTTAGCTAAGTTAGTAAGAAAAACAAAAACATTAAAAATGGAGGAAATAAGTTGTTCTACAATTATAAGAAGCAGTTGGTGGGGGGGAAGTCTGATGCCTTTTATATGTTGTTGTTTATTCATTCAGACGCTTCTGACTCTTTGTGACTTCATGGACCAGCCCACGCCAGAGCTTCCTGTTGGTCGTCAACAGCCCCAGCTCCCCCAGGGATGAGTCTGTCACCTCTAGAATGTCATCCATCCATCTTGCCCTTGGCCGGTCCCTCTTCCTTTTGCCTTCCACTCTCCCTAGCATCATCTTCTTCTCCAGAGTGTCCTGTCTTCTCATTATGTGGCCAAAGTATTTCAGTTTTGCCTTTAATATCATTCCCTCAAGTGAGCAGTCTGGCTTTATTTCCTGGAGGATGGACTGGTTTGATCTTCTTGCAGTCCAAGGCACTCTCAGAATTTTCCTCCAACACCACAGTTCAAAAGCATCTATCTTCCTTCTCTCAGCCTTCCTTATGGTCCAGCTCTCACAGCCATATGTTACTACGGGGAACACCATTGCTTTAACTATGCGGACCTTTGTTGTCAGTGTGATGTCTCTGCTCTTGACTATTTTATCGAGATTTGTCATTGCTCTTCTCCCAAGGATTAAGCGTCTTCTGATTTCCTGACTGCAGTCAGCATCTGCAGTAATCTTTGCACCTAGAAATACCAAGTCTTTCACTGCTTCTACATTTTCTCCCTCTATTTGACAGTTATCAATCAAGCTGGTTGCCATAATCTTGTTTTTTTTGAGGTTTAGCTGCAAGCCAGCTTTTGCACTTTCTTCTTTCACCTTCATCATAAGGCTCCTCAGTTCCTCTTCGCTTTCAGCCATCAAAGTGGTATCATCTGCATATCTGAGATTGTTAATGTTTCTTCCAGCGATTTTAACTCCAGCCTTGGATTCCTCAAGCCCAGCATATTGCATGATGTGTTCTGCGTACAAGTTGAATAGGTAGGGTGAGAGTATACAGCCCTGCCACACTCCTTTCCCAATCTTAAACCAGTCCGTTGTTCCGTGGTCTGTTCTTACTGTTGCTACTTGGTTGTTATACAGATTCCTCAGGAGGCAGACAAGATGACTTGGTATCCCCATACCACTAAGAACTTGCCACAATTTGTTATGGTCCACACAGTCAAAGGCTTTAGAATAGTCAATAAAACAGAAATAGATGTTTTTCTGAAACTCCCTGGCTTTTTCCATTATCCAGCGGATATTGGCAATTTGGTCCCTAGTTCCTCTGCCTTTTCTAAACCCAGCTTGTACATCTGGCAATTCTCGCTCCATGAATTGCTGAAGTCTACCTTGCAGGATCTTGAGCATTACCTTACTGGCATGTGAAATGAGTGCCACTGTTTGATAGTTTGGACATTCTTTAGTGTTTCCCTTTTTTGGTATGGGGATATAAGTTGATTTTTTTCCAGTCTGATGGCCATTCCTGTGTTTTCCAAATTTGCTGGCCTATAGCATGCATTACCTTGACAGCATCATCTTGCATGATTTTGAACAGTTCAGCTGGGATGCCATCGTCTCCTGGTGCCTTGTTATTAGCAATGCTTCTTAAGGCCCATTCAACCTCACTCTTCAGGATGTCTGGCTCTAGCTCACTGACCACACCGTCAGAGCTATTCCCGATATTGTTATCATTCCTATACAGGTCTTCCGTATATTCTTGCCACCTTTTCTTGATCTTTTCTTCTTCTGTTAGGTCCTTTTCATCTTTATTTTTGATCATACCCATTTTGGCCTGGAATTTACCTCCAATGTTTCTAATTTTCTGGAAGAGGTCTCTTGTCCTTCCTATTCTATTGTCTTCTTCCACTTCCGTGCATTGCTTGTTTAAAAATAATTCCTTATCTCTTCTGGCTAACCTCTGGAATTTTGCATTTAATTGGGCATATCTCTCCCTATCACTGTTGCCTTTTGCTTTCCTTCTTTCTTGGGCTACTTCTAGTGTCTCAGCAGACAGCCAGTTTGCCTTCTTGGTTTTCTCTTTCTTTGGGATGTATTTTGTTGCTGCTTCCTGGACAATGTTGCGAACTTCTGTCCATAGTTCTTCCGGGACCCTATCTACTAAGTCCAGTCCCTTAAATCTATTCTTCACCTCCACTGCATATTCCTTAGGAATATTAGTGAGCTCATATCTAGCTGATCTGTGGGTCTTCCCTAATCTCTTTAGTCTGATCCTAAATTGTGCAAGAAGAAGTTCGTGATCGGAACTACAGTCAGCTCCAGGTCTTGTTTTTACCGACTGTACAGATGTCCGCCACCTTTGGCTGCAAAGGATGTAGTCAATCTGATTTCAGTGTTGTCCATCTGGTGAAGTCCATGTATAAAGCCGTCTCTGAGGTTGTTGGAAGAGTGTGTTTGTTATGCAGAGCGAGTTGTCTTGGCAAAATTCTATCAGCCTATGTCTTGCTTCGTTTTGTTCTCCCAGGCCATGCTTACCTGTAATTCCAGGTGTCATTTGACTGCCCACCTTAGCATTCCAGTCTCCTGTGATGAAAATAACATCTCTTTTAGGCGTGTTGTCCAGTAGGTGCTGCAGATCCTCATAAAACTGCCTTTTATATAGTTGCCAGTTTTATATAATTGGAATTTATGTTGCTGTTTGTTTTGTTTATGATAATTCTTGTCTTCAGTGCTTAGATAGTGAGGTTTTGTTTTTTTAATCTAATGCTGGGTTGGCAGAGAATCTTTGTCCATTGCGTTGGCATGGAATGGATGAATGATACCTATTCTGTTTCACTACAGCTGCCGGACTGGTTAACATATGGAAGGCAGTGGTAAGGCTAATGAAGTGCTTCAAATATCTCATGCTTTGCCAGCATTCTGCTGTAAAAACCTCCCTGTGTGCTGGCAAGATCAAAAATTTATTAAGTAATGCTGATTTGTAAAAGGGATTCTCATGTCATGCAAATTTTTGGTTGGACTGAAAATGCACTCGATCATTTCTGAAGTCAATGGTTCCCATCCAGGTTTAATATATTCTTTCTTCAAGAACACCCTATGACATATGGTCATCTGATTCTGAATCTGGATCAATTTTAAAAGTAGTTTGAGGGAGAAATCAGAAGTCCTACTGGGCTTGTAGAAGTATATTCTGTAATAAACCTGGATCAATTTCAAGTTTGGGAGAGAAATCAGAAGTCCTGCCGGGCTTGTAGAAACATGTAGTACTTTCAGAACTCCAGCATATAATACTTTCAGAATTGTAGCATATACTGTATAACCCATTTCAAAAAGGAAATAAGGAACTACCTCCAACTGATGGTCATGGCCCAAGGAAGGAATTCTGGAGATGAACTGCTGGCTCAAGGGATGGTGCCATTGAGAAAACTTTGGATTCCTGGACCGCAGCCTTCACTACCTATAGGAAGGGCTTCTGGCAAGAGATAAGCTACATCTTACAAGTACTGGGAACACTGGCTTTGGAAGACATCTTACTAAAGACATCTGGAGGGCTTTAAACTAAATCAAGAGGGGAAGGGAGAACTAAAGGCAATAAACCACACAGTAAGGAAGGAAGGAGTAAGAAATAAGAAGGGAGCAGTACTCAAGAGCACACTGGGAGATGCAGCATTGAATCTTAAGGGCAGCACTAAAAGGCTCACATGTCTGTACACCAATATACAGAATATGGGAACAAAGAGGCAGAATTTGAAGTTCTAGTACAGGAGGGCAAATATGATATTGTAGGCATAACTGAAACTTGGTGGAATGGAACTCATGATTGGAATACAGCACTGGAAGGATATAATTTGTTCAAAAGGAACAGACCCAGCAAAAGGTGTTTTTAATTTTGATTTTATTGTAAACTGCCCAGAGTCCCCTTTTTGGGAGAGATGGGCGGTGATAGAAATTTGAAAAATAAATAAATAAATAAAGGAGAGGTGGAGTCACACCATATGTAAAGAATGACTACGCCTGCATGGAAATTCATGATTCCAAAGATAAAAACCTTGCTGAAAGTATCTAGGTGAATATTAAGGGAAAGAGAAACAAAAATGACATTGTGGATGTATACTACAGGCCACCCAGCCAAACAGAAGATACAGACTGGACCGTGATGTGTGGGTGGGTCCAGGCGATGGTGAACTCATTCTTGGGAGTGTTTCCGATAACCTTTAAAGAGCCGCTGGTGCACCTCCTCAAGAAACCATCACTGGATCCCACCGTACTGGACAATTTTCATCCAGTCTCCCACCTCCTCTTTTTAGGGAAGTTGGTTGAAAAAGTGGTGGCGTTGCAGCTCCAAAGGATCCTGGATGAAAAGGATTATCTGGACCCTTTTCAGTCAGGTTTCAGGCCCGGATATGGGTCGGAAACAGCATTGGTTGCACTTTTGGATAATCTCTGGTGGGAGTGGGATGTGGGCAGTGCATCCATCCTTGCTCTCCTTGATGTCTCAGCAGCTTTCAATACCATTGACCATGGTATCTTTTTGGGTTGGCTCAGGGCGTCGGGGGTGGGTGGTGCAGTTTTGTGCTGGTTTACCTCCTTCCTCCAGGGCTGGTCCCAATAGGTGTTGATAGGGAGCAAGAGGTCCAGCCCACAGCCCCTCCTTTGTGGGGTGCCACAGGGTTTGGTATGCTCCCCGCTCCTTTTTAAGATCTACATGAAATGGCTGCATGAGATCATCCATTGCCACAGATGAGGTATCATCAATATGCTGATGATACCCAATTATACATCTCCATCCCAGGTGACTTCAGTGATGCTGTGAACCCCCTCTCTTAGAGCCTGGAGGTTGGAGGGGTCTGGGTGGGGAACAATAGGCTTCAGCTGAACCCTAGTAAGACAGAGTGGCTGTGGGTTGGGGGCTCCTCCGCATCAAGAAACTTATCATTTCTGGTTCTGGATGGGGTTGCACTGACCCAGACAGATCCAGTGCAGAACCTGTGGGTTCTCCTGGACTCATGACTCCTGCTCGAAGAGCAGGTGGCAGCCATGGCCAGGAGAGCCTTTGCCCAACTTCATGTTGTGTGCCAGTTATGCCCCTTCCTGGATCAGGAGGCCCTCTGGAAAGTCACTCATGGCCTAGTCATCTCCTGTACAGACTATTGCAACATGATCTACATGGGGCTACCCTTGAATAGAATCTGGAAGCTACAGCTGGGTCAGAATGCTGCTATGTGAGTAGTTTTAGGAGCCCCAAGGATGGCGCATATAATACCTTTGTGCGAGCAGCATTGGGTACCAGTTTGCTTCCGGGTCCAATTCAAGGTGTTGGTTATTATCTTTAAAGCCCTACATGGCATGGGTCCAGGTTACCTGAGGGACCGCCTCACCCCCATTGCATTGACCCATCCCAGCTGGTCAGGCAGAAAGGGCATGCTATGGACGCTGTCCATGAGAGATCGTCGATTGTCAGAGTCCAGGAAGAGGGCCTCCTCTGCCATGGCCCCTGCCATGTGGAACATATTACCCCCAGAGGTGAGGCCAGCCTCTACTCTCCCAGCCTTCTGAAAGGGAGTGGAAACCTGGCTTTGCCACCTCACTTGGGGTGGGAGGGGGGATAGTCAATCATGGGGGTGATTGGCGCCATGATGTGGCCTTGAGGAATTTATATTTAATGTAAATTTTAAATATTTTCTATATTTTATATTTATATTTTTATGATGTACTTGTTTTTATTATTTTAATCTCTTGTTATTTTAACTGAATTGTAAACCACCCAGAGTCGCTTGCAAGATGGGTGGTGCAGAAATGTAATAAATAAATGAATAAATGAGTGGAAACTGGTTTGCTTTACTTTGCTTTGCTTTTTAAAAAAATATTATATTGAAATAAAGAATGTTTGGACAAAAATAATAAAAAAATAGTTTGAAATTGAAATACTGAGAATATTTATTTATTTATTTATTTATTTATCAAACTTTATCACCGCCCATCTCCCTTACACGGGGGGACTCTGGCTGGTTTACAATAAAAACAAAATTAAAATTCAGCACAATTACAAATATAATAAATACAATAAAAATAGAGATATAATAGAATCTAAGAGGCTGTGAGTTCTTAATCAGTCTGTGAGTGTAATAGGTCCAAATACTGAGAATATAAGCTATTTGTACTCTGATGTGATTTTTATTTATTGCTAATGTAATAGTTTGAAAGTATCTTTTGAATAGCTCATTTAAAAAAAGATCTGTTTCAGGTCTTTGGTTTTCTGACTTGATTATTTATTTCTCTGCTTCTATTATCTCCTTTGCTTAGAGAGCAGTTGTTGTTGTTGTTGTTTATTCATTTAGTCGCCTCTGACTCTTCGTGACTTCATGGACCAGCCCACGCCAGAGCTTCCTGTCGGTCGTCAACACCCCCAGCTCCCCCAGGGGCGAGTCCATCACCTCTAGAATATCATCCATCCACCTTGCCCTTGGTCGGCCCCTCTTCCTTTTGCCCTCCACTCTCCCTAGCATCAGCATCTTCTCCAGGGTGTCCTGTCTTCTCATTATGAGGCCAAAGTATTTCAGTTTTGCCTTTAATATCATTCCCTCAAGTGAGCAGTCTGGCTTTATTTCCTGGAGGATGGACTGGTTTGATCTTCTTGCAGTCCAAGGCACTCTCAGAATTTTCCTCCAACACCACAGTTCCAAAGCATCTATCTTCCTTCTCTCAGCCTTCCTTATGGTCCAGCTCTCGTAGCCATATGTTAGAGAGCAGTAATGTTCTTAATTGCTGTGTGTTGCATATTGAATGGTACAGTTCCATTTTTCTTCTATAATTGTTTCTAAGCTTTAGAAACCTACTGGAACAGTGCCAATCGATGGCATATACAGGAGGTTAACACCAGAGGTTAACTGGATCATTGACGAATTCTGAATCCTTTGTAATAAAATGTATTCAGACTTGTAGAGGTGTTAGAATCCAAGATGCCCATGCTATTCAAGTGTGAGAATATAGTGATGCTCCAGTTTTCACCAACAGGTGCAAATATTGGTAAATGTATGTTGTAGAATCTATGCATGCTTCTGTAATAGTATTTTAGAACACTGAACTGCAGCCTATTGTTCTAGATGCCAACTTGCCCAAATGTTTTTTAAACAAAACAAAAAAGAAGAATAAACATGCAGGGATAGTGTGACGGAATAACAAATAAATTCACTGTGATAAAAGAACAGTATATTTTAGAGAACTTTACCTACTTACCTTTTAACGTTTTTCTTCTTACAAAAGTGAAACTGATCATAACGAAAGCATAAGACCTTTTAAAAATACCAGTTTGCTCTTTGCAAATTAGTGAAGCAGAAACTTGAGAGAGACTATAAAATGAGGAGAAATAGCAGTTTATTCTGTTTCATAATGTTTCAGAATGTGGATTGGAGAAAAGGACTTGAAGGTGGAAAAGCAATTCCAGTAGATGGTGCTAGTAATCAGGGGAAGATAATGAAGCTAGTGATCAGGAGAAGATAATTTTATACCCTGGTAGCATATTTGGAAATTTTAAAAAAGCTGCAGTCTTGAGATATTTCTATAATGCCAATCTTGGATTCCTTGAATGATTTAATAAAAATCTGTGATACTGCTAGAGTAATATATGTACATTTTGTTACATGGATGAAATGCTTTGTTGTGGGAATATGAAAATCCATAATAAAATGTTTCACTTATCTTCAGACAACTTATATGGGCCACAAGTCAGACCATAGTCTATTATAAAAATGTACAGAAATTCTTTCCAGAAAATATCTGCATTTATGGGCATGCATCTGGGAGTATTTGTAGTAGACATACTGGCAGAACTTAATGCAGAAGAAACTACATAACACACACACACACAGTTTCTTACGGGGGGGGGGCGGGGGAGAGATAGAGAGAGAGATTGACCTTTAAGCATATTTTAGCAGGAGTTGAAAGTCTTTTCTGCCTGTTTAAAAGAAAAAACCTCAGTAAACATAGTATCCCCCCCCCTTTTAAATGCTATATAGTTCATTGGAGCTTACAGAGAGTTTGTTTCCAATTTGCCTGAACTTTTGCTTCAGTGTGTCTGTTTTTCAAGGTGACATTGGTTAGTGTTTTTTTCAGCTTAGGTTTTCTTGCATATGACCATGCATGTGCACAAAATTTGAAGTGAGGGTAGAGACATCTGTACCTAAATGTGATGTCAAAATGAAATGTTTGTTGTGACATAATGACACAACCTCTGCCCTTTTGTACTTGCATTGTAAAGTCACATGTATGAATGGGGTGGACTTTCTGTTGCAACATCACATTGCATGTTGCGTCATTTAGGTATCCCTGATGGTGGTTTAAGGATGAGGGGAATGGTACCAAGGGTTTCTTTTTTATGCAAAGTGAGGATGAATAGTTTGGGACAAAATAGTGACTGTTGCTCCTTTTTCACATAGATCATCTTAACACTGGTTTTAAGTAATTGAAGGTCAGAAGCAATGGCAGTGTGGTGGTGTTCAAAAACAAAAGAAGAAAGTTATTGATATTAAATAAGTTAAGGAGGGAAGCCAAAATGAAGCACACCATGCACAGGATCTAGCTGGAAATAGATAAACTCACAGTATAATTTAGATAAGATTTGAGAAATACAAAGAATAGAAAAATAGTTGTACATTTTACACTTTTCTTGAGCCATGTAATGCATGGCAGTCAATGCAGTACCCTCTTAGGGCAGTAGATTTAGTTCTCACAGTTTGGTCATCAGTGAATGATGCTACTGAAAATATTTAGGGTCTAGATTCATTCATATGATGCTTATAAGGAACAGCATTTCATACTGGATCATAATTCTTCTCTTTCCTGGAATAAAAGAAAGGAGGAAAACGTGTGGATTTTATCCTTGTTTGTAGCATGACTATTCTCATGCATGTTTTCATTTACAGTGTCAACATTTATTGCAAAACGTATGAAAAAAATTATTGCAATGAAGCTATGATGGGATTTTATCTGGAAGAAAACATCTGAAATAGTGAGAGCTGGCAAACTGAAAAAACTGACATCTGTGTGCAGAATGACATTTTTTATTTCAGAAAAATGACCACAGCATGGGTGAAATGAAGTAGCAGCTATGATGGTATCATCTCCTTAACAACTGAATAAATATTTTACTTCTAGTTTTAATTATTTCCCTCATGTGTACAGCAGTTGGAGGGCAAAGGAGCTGTACCAGATTAATAATTTTGAAAAGCATATTTTCAGCTCAGCTAAGGAAGACAAGATCTATAGCATTAAGCTTAAATAAGTGTGCTAGAGGGAGAGGAACAGGATTTATTATGCTTTGGTCTATTGTGTAGACACAGGAAGGTACATTATTTCTGTTATATCACTTTATATGAAAAAAGTGTAAATTTGTTCAAATAATGTAGCTAAGATACGGTTCATTCTGTTATGGCTTTTAATAATGGCATGTGGATTGTGGAAAATTGCTAATTTAGAATGAAGCTTCACATCATGACTACAGTCTAAAGCATAAAACTCCATTATCTAGTTTATTAACACAGATGGGATTTTTCAGTGTGGGGTGGTAAGGTGGTGGTGTTTGTGCATGTGTGTGTGTATGTGTGTGATAATTTCATTTTTGTCAATTAAATGAATTATTTGATTTATTAGAGTTTTCCTTTTGGGTGTGTGTATGTGTGTGTATGTGTGTATATATATATGTATGTATGAAGGCAATGGCAAACCACCTCGCTAGTCTGCCAAGAAAATGTCGCGAAAGCAGCATCCCCCCAAAGGGTCAGACATGACTCGGTGCTTGCACAGGGGACCTTTCACCACATGTATATATGTATAAATAATTTGGCAATGAAAGTATCCTTGGATGTTTCAAACTGTACCAGTTAATAACATTTCATATTTATAAAATGGTTGTGTAAAAATAGTAGGCTCCCTTTTTTTGTGCATATTGCCAGTTCATTTAGAGATTTAGGATGAAATCCTGATGTTGAAACAAGTTTAAAGTATCTGGCTAAAATATGAATGTCTTTTTCCCCTTTATCACAGAATTGTTTCTAATGAAATCCTTCCATTAGCAGAACAGTCTTCCTTTGGCAGAGAGAATTAGTCCATGTGCTGGAGCAGAGGTAGCTGCAGGAAGGAAAGAAAACGTAGTCTGCTCAAGTGGAAGGGTATCACGTAGTGATGGATTTAGAGCAAAGTGCATGCCGAGCATGAATTTGTATTAGGTCGAGATATAACATTTTCCCTCAGAGTTCTAGTTATCATCTCAGTAACACTATGACTCTGAATTTTCAAATAATCGCATTGCTGCTGTACTTCACACTCATTCATCCAAACAATGTATTTACTTTTGGTTATTACATGAAGTTAGCAGGTGCTTCAAAATTGTTGTCTAGAGTGGCTTCCTGAGTGTGTAAGTTCTTCATCCCAAACTATTTAGAAAAGAATGTTAAGGAACATTGGAGTACTTTTGATGGTTTGTTTTAATATGTTATAATACAACTCTTGGAACCAAGCTGGATAGCTGAAGTCTGTCCAGAGTCTGACAATACATCTCCAAGAAGTTTCTACTTGTTCTAAATTTCACCATGCTGGGCAGCTGCTTACTAACCCATCAGTTCCAGGCACAAGCTTTTCCAATAAAGCAAGTAGTTAATACAATATATAATACATAGTAAAACTGTTAAAATCAATTAAAATGAGTTACATAAATAAAAAAAAACAATATCTTCACAAAAACAGGGATGTAATTGTAAACCTCACTGAAACAAAAATGACTTGATAGTCTGACATTTTAAAAGAGACGTGCTAAGCCTCTTTCATGGTGGGAAGTTGTTTTTTTTTTTTTTAATATTTATTTGGCTTATATCCTGCCTTCATGATGTCCAGTTTAAGTTAGTGTACATAATGCTCCTTCCTCCTCTATTCCCTACAGCAAGACCTTGTGAGGTGGGCTGGGCAGAGAGAAATTGAGTGGCCTGAAGTCATTCAGCCAGCTACCCTGCCTGAGGGAAAACTAAAACTCAGGATCTCCAGTTTCTAGTCCAACTCCTTCACCCAGCATTTCTCAACCTTGGCAACTTTAACATAGGTGGACTTCAACTCCCAGAATTCCCCAGCCAGCACAGTGCAGGTTGAGAAACACGGCCTTAACTGCTACCTCAAACTCCAGTGCCACAATAGGAGAGATCTCATTTCTACTAGCCAGTTTTGTTTCTACCTATCAGTCAACTGCTCTCTGGGAAACACTCTGATCCGAAGAAGTTTAGTTTTGCACATTTTAGTAGAAGCTGATGCATCTGATGAAATGAGCTGCAGCTCATGAAAGCTTATGCCTTGTAATAAAATTCGTTAGGCAGAAAATCTCCCATCTCTTTGGCACTGTGAACTAACACGGATCTTCTCCCTGCACAGGTTCTTTTTTAAATCATACCCAATTGGATTGACCCAGACTCAAAAGAGACACAAAAGAACTGGACCCTGGACAGATGGTTTCTTTATGCCTCCCTATAAGGCTTGGGGAGATGTTTTATTTTGTAAAAACTAACACAAAAGTGGTATGTGAGTGCTTCCTATATTCGGTTCTATTGCTATCTCTATACTATTAGTATATTCTATACTATTACTATTCAATATACTATACTCTATTACTCTATTACCTATTACTCTATTACAACTACATATATATAGTATGCTGTATACTATTACTAGTATGCATCAACGTTTCCTTCTTAAGTCTGCTCTGTCCCCGCTCTCTGAGATCCTTCTTTTTCTGTTAATGGCCAGCATATAGGGCTCTTGCACCTTTTTTACATTGCGCTTTGTCTTGCTGGGCTTCTATATTTCTTTTCCTCTCTTGTGGACCACCCACTCCTTCTGAAGGAAAAGTGCCTTCTTTTCTTTGGCCACTGTACTCAGTTTTCTGGTGGCTGCAGAGCTCCAAAACATGCTTCTCCTCCCATCTCTCCCCACACCTGTATCAAGTTGCAGCTTTATTGGCAACTCGGCCGTGCTGATGCTGGGGGAAGGCAGGGCTGCAACTAGGATCTGGGTCAGCCAGGGCAAACATGGATTCCACGCCCATTTTGGCATCCCCCCCCCAGTGCTCATTTTGGTGCCCCCCTCCAGCATGGTGCCTGGGGCACAGCCCTGCTTGCTCCCCGCAGTTGCATCACTGGGAGAAGGCTCAAATAGGAGCAAAAGAAGGCAGGGCAGGTGCCCATAATTTTGCTAAACAGCCTGCTCTTCCACGCTCACTCTACAACAGTCTTTCTCAACCTTTTGACCCTGGAGGAACCCTTGAGATATTTTTCAGGCCTCGGGGAACCCCTGCACATTCAGGCTCAAATGCAGGCCACAAGTTACAGAATTATTATATTTGTTTCATGGGTAGGCCCGTATATATGCATTAACAGTTTTCTTAAAGTAAAAATAAAGAATGAAACTTACCTCTTTAATGTGAAGTTGCCTGAATGTGAAATATTTTTTTAAATAAATTGTGATCTCCCAGGGAACCCCTAGTGACCTCTCACAGAACCCTAGGGTTCCAGAGAACCCTGGTTGAGAAACCCCGCTCTACAAGGTAGACCAGACCAAGAAAAAGATGCCTCAAACTACTTTTATTGGAATGGTTATGGTAACAAAATCTTGCAAGCCTGCATCTGCTTCCTCTCCTCTCTCTTTTACCTTCCTGTGAATTAGGAGATTGCCTGTCTGAGCCATTTTTGTAGACCTCTCTCTTCATAGGGGTTGATCTGTTCGTTGCATTGGTAACAGAGCTTCCCTCTCTCCATCAAGGTCTATACCCTCTACAGCAATCTTCCACTTCATGGAGACTACAAGTTTTTCACATTCTGGAATTACTGCTGTCACTGAGGTCCAGTAATCTTCTGTTCACTGACTGGAGGCTACCTGTTCCTTGCCCTCTCATATTGCTTTTCACTCATGCGCTCCATTTCATCACTAGCATTGCCGTGCCTCATACAGATCCAGATTACACCCCTTAACATTCTTTGAGTAAGACGTTTCTATCAGGCTTATGAATCAAAGCATATTTCACTTTTCATTTCGTTTACTGAAGCTCAAAAATTGCCAGATATTGTTCCTTTTTCTTAGTAGGTGGTTAGAAAATGCTATATCCTAATCTGTGGAATCAAGGAGAAAGAAAAGAAGGGTGTCAGGAAAGAGGGGGACCGAGGAGGGAAAAGCCTAAAATCTTCCCGATGTATTCAAGCTGTAAACTGTTGCTAATTCTTCACCATGGATTGTAAAACCACTGGTACTCTGTTTTATCTTAGAGGCAGGATTGGGTGGAGAAAGGGTGGTGAGTAAAAATGGGAATCAATGGGCTGGTTCATCCTGGGAGACCAAGAGTGTTCTTCCCTCATTCAGGATATAACTTCCTTTTTCTTTCCTTTCTCCCACCTCTATTTCTCATACATGGGAAGTTCAGACACTCCCCTCCCCCACCCCTTGCCTTCTCTTTTAACTTTTCCACTTGTATAAGGATATATTGGGTATATCCATCTTCCTGCCTGATGCTACTTCAGCATCTGGAGCTACCATCTTTGGTGCTGCTTCACTGGTCTGCAAAATCTAAAAAAGGCATGGGAAGTAGGTTGGAGGGACTGATCCTTTACCTTCTCTAAAAACTGTACTTAAACAAAACAAAGGGTCATGTTTAAAATGGATTCTTTTGGCAAAGGAAGGCTTTGGAGCATATCATAATCAGTGATCAGGCTGTGCAACATACAAAGCTAAAATGTGGGTAGATGGTTCATTACTCAGTCTGTTCTGCAAAACTGTGATGTTGTCATGCAAATACCACCATTATTAAAGGAAGTTTATAAACTAACATGAAACCCATTATTACACTCAGCAGTGGATCAAAGATAATAGTAACACTGCATTTGGTGATATCAATGCCCTGGACAATGTTTATTTTCTTTTAAGTCAAGAAAGGGTTCTCTAGCTAGAGAACTTCTTGATGCTGGAGGGTAGGGATTCCCCTGTACAGATCTCCAACTTATATTCTGCATGGTGCAGAATCTACACTGAGGCAGATGTATAATTTTAATACCAAAACCCAGCTTGTAAGTGTTGCTTTGCTGAAAGAAAAATAAAGAAATGCTGAGCGTATGCAGCTCTATATTTGACAGGAGAGACATATTTTACATGCTTAGAGCCCTTCATTTCAAATACAAAATAAATAACTATATAACTATAATTAATTAATTAATAATAAACAAAGGCACATGTATAACAGCTTTTGAAGATTTTCAGTATGACAGTAATCTTTTTACATAATGAAAAAAAATTAACATTCTTCCTTTAAAATTTATTTCACAAAATGCAGCAACTATTCATGTGCATGGATAAAAATGCAATATGTACACTTTAAAGGAGAACTAATCAAGAGCACCTTAAACAGTGCGATCCAATGTGTATTCACTCAGAAACTAATCATATTATGTGAAATAGGGCTTTCTCTCAGGGAACCTTGAAAGGAAGTGTGGTCCTATAGAGAGTCTTTAGGACATGAAAAGTATATAAGTGAATTCTATGGTGGTGGTGAGATGAAGGTAGATCAGTGCATGGGGACTTGCAGATTTTCTTCTATAAAAACAAAGTATTGGCTCTCTGTTTCAGAACACTGGAAATGGATAACAAGGTCCCCTGTTACCATGTGGCAAACAAGAAGGCAACAAGCACAGCCTCTTTCTGAATATGGCTGTTTCCTAAAGAATGTACAGAGCTTGTCAAGGATGCTGGCTTTAGCATGTCTGGCATAGCTTTAGCATGTGTCAAGTTCTGTAAAATGTTTAGGAAACTGTCAGATATGGAAAGAGGAACTGCTTTGTTTTCTTCCCATGATTCACATGGTAAAAAGGTGGGAGAAAATGAATGGATCCCTTTCTTTCTTTTACTCTAATTTGTTTCCTTTTCCACATCACTTTTTACCCAGTGGGTAGGCACCAGTGACAGTTGCTGCAATGTCTTTATTTCTGTTTGCTTTTAACCTTTTTGGCAGAAGAGGTGTGCTTCTGCAGAATAAAGCTATGGATAGTCACCTCCACCATCAACATTTTGTACAATTCTTCTGGAATCTGGCCCTCTGGGAATGACAGTCACGGTGGAGGTATCCAGAGCTTTATTCTACTATATACTTGCTTTCTTCCAAATGTTTTAAAAGAAAAAAAAAAGAAATACTTTGGCAACCACCACACTCTCTTCTCTACTGAGAGGCTGACAACTGCTCTAGCCACAAAATAGTTCAAGTACTTAAAAAGGACAGAGTTTGAAAGTTGATGCGATAAGAAAGAATTGGGTCACATCATGACATGATAAGGATAACTATGAGATGTACCTGTCAATCTTATAAACTTGTTGACATAAGAACCAGGGTGGTGTAGAGGTTAAGGTGCTGGGCTAGCAATGGAGACACTTGGGTTCTTGTCCTTCCTTAGGCATGGAAGCCAGCTGGGGCCAGTTACTCCCTCTTGGCTGTAATCAGTATCAGGCTCTACAACAAGCGGAAAAATAAAACCCCTCATTGCATCATGCATGGTAAGTTTTGCTGTAAGAACTAGGTGACTGCAATGGAAACCACGCAGACTCTTGCAGTGAAGCAGGACAAGTGCTAACAACAGCTAATAACATGTATACACAGTGGAATAAATGGTTGAGGTTGGGTTCCCACTTTCACAATACTGACATGATAAAAGCTTTTACATTTTGATTAAGTCAAGCTGTATAACTATAACCATAGCATAATAGCTGCTGATTCACTTATATTGTCGAAATATTTTATTCAGGTTTCACATATATGTTTCATAGTTCAGTGTGAATTTTCAGTCTTCCAATTCATTTGCTTTTTCAGCTATAACCTGGAACGTTTGATTATAAAATGAATTTCCTATAGTTCACTTAAGATATCTGTGTTCAGCTTTAACAGATAGGTAATGTGTTAATTGGTCAAATGCAAAATGGCATCCTGCGAAATGGATGCACGGTTCTGCTGATTATTATGTAGAGGATCCATTTAGGGATCAGTGTTGTCTTTGTGTAATATGCTATGCAAATCATATTTGAATCACTTGCATTTCCTCCCTCTTATGTCCCTAGGGATTGAACACTAGTCTCTGAAGTAACCAAGATTTGTGGAGATATGGAAAGCAATGGGATAGGCATTTCTCCTAAATAAGTTCTTGATTATTTGCCTGATTTCTTAGGCATCAGAACCAAATGCTTGTATTTTAAAAAACAGTTTCTAGTATATCCTGGAAAGAAGTAAACTGTTTTCAACTCCCAGTAGTCCAAAACATCTGGAGGACTTTAGCTTGTCTCTTTCTTACGTTTAACTTTGTAAACTCTACTGGAGTTTTAGAAAAAAATAATTCATAGGAAGAGTTGTGCAGGATAATAAACACTGACCTCTGCAGTAGAAATAAATAAGTTATATCCCCTGCTAGTCCTGGTATGCTGAAATAACAACATGCTATCACAACGATTAATAAACCATAGTTATAGTTTTGAAAGGACACAACAATTTGGTGTGCTATCCGCTTGTACCAATTTATTTCATGTAAGAAAATGATAACATGAATTTCTTATCTTGTTACTCTTATCCCCTCCTGCCATTTCAGAAGAATATAAATCTCAAGGTATCAGCAATGTCTTATCAGTGACCCTCATAATAGATAAAGACAAATAGAAGACCCAGTAAGAAAAGATGGACAAGTAAAGTAGTCACAAGAGAGGATTCTGACACAAATAACATGGCTGGGAACTGTGCCATCAATGAAACCCGGGTGCAGAGAAGAGATTGGTGTCTTCCCCTTTACATCAAAAGTGGGTGGCAGTGGCAGGAGGAAGAAAGAATCTAACAGCTTTGGATTCCATCAATATAGGTCCCATGTTTGAAATCAGATTTACTTACCAGAATTCTTGTGTTCTCACTTCAAACTTTTTCTTAATAGATAAATCTTATTAATCTGTGCTTGGAGAGAATTGGCTGTTCTTCTCTAGTCTTGATTGTTGCTAGAGAGCTCTGACATTAGTATCCAACAGCTATGTCCCCAGAGTAATGATCTTTCTTGTTTCTTGACTGCATGTAAAACCAACCTTTGTAAAACAGTAAATTCCTAAAGAATCTTAGATGATGAAAAGAGATAACAGGAAATGGTAGAAACATAGTTCAATTCTGCAAACACAGAATGTGTAACAAGATCTGGGTTGGAAGTTGCATGGTTAGCTGATTGTAGTCTTGTGCTATATTTGAACTGATGGAATTTACTGTGCTGTTTAAAATCTCATGTGAATGATCGTGGAGCTCAGTTGGACAAAAATTGTTTTGGACTGGAATTATTCTTTGCCATAAAGAGGCAGTTGGTGTAGTAGCAAAAGGCACAAGAAACCAGGAGTCAGTGAGTTCTAGTGCTGCCTGGGACATAAAGGCAGCTGGGGCCAGTCACACTCTCTCAGTCCTAGGGAGAAGGCAATGGCAAGTCACTTCTGAAAATGTTGCCAAGAACACTGCATAGACTTGGCCTCGTAAGCACTAGAAGTCAGGATTGATTTGAAGGTGCAACATAAAATAAATATATGGGAGTCTGGTAATTGACTGTAGTTCCCACAAATATTTGGGATTTGCAAACCTCTTGAACTGGCTACACTAACAAAGAGCAAGGAAATGAATAGTATGTTTCTGGTTTTTGTCAAAGTATCATGGGGTTCAAACATTTCAGGTATTTAAACTGAGATTAAACTACTTATGAATGCATTTTAAATGAGCAAAATAATACAATTTTAAACTAATGAAGTATTACTTAAATAGCTGCTTGTGCATATGAACACTTCCACAACTATTGCAGAAACATTTGTGAATACTGGCATACAGGAAAATCAGAAGTACAGGGGGGAAAATCGGTGTATTCCTGTGGTTCTTAATCCATTTTTCTAATTCTTTATTTAGGCACAGGTCTGGATGAATTCTGTATTTCATGCACAGCTAAACTGAAAATCAGTTCTAGAAGATCCTGCTGGCTGATAAAAACCAGATATATTTTGCCGTTAATTAAGTTGTCTGTAGATATTAAATATGTAACAACTTTACTAAATATTTGAGTATCTGCAGAGTTTAAAATTAACTATATCCATGGCTCTTGGCAGCATTTTGCTATTTTGGGTGTAGCAAACTTTTCTTGAATTATCTTAATCCAGTCTACATACCAGAGGAAACTCACAGTATGGTCCAGAAGTCAAAGGACAACCTTTACAAATCTTATCACACACAGGCACACATACTGTAGATTGATTTTAGATATCATGCTAAACCATAGCTTCCTATGAATGAGACACAATGGGCTGGTCTCACGCATTTCATAAAGCCTTAAACCATGGTTTAGGAACCAGAGTGAATGAGTTCAAATAGCAACAAACATGTTGGCTTAGTATGATGTGTGAAACCAGCCATAAAGTTTGTACAAAGTTTTGTAAATAAGCCTCAATGTTGGTTTCAGTAGAGTTAGAGGATACTGTCATTTCACAGCAGCCACAAGTTCTGGGGTAGGAGAGGCAGCATGTCTGGAACTAGATGTGTTCAGTCAGGTCTGGTAAAGAGAAGTTCAATATCTCCCTGTCTCAAATCCCAGCATCATCTGCAAGCAGGTGGTTTAATTGCTCGCCGAAGAAGCAGCATCAATACTTGTCAGTGTTCTATAATCTATTCAAGGGTTTTGAATAAGTCAAATAAATTTCTTTTAAAAAAGGGTAATGTATCATAATGCTGAACACCATAACCTCATCCCAAGGGGTGGGGGTGGGCGGGACCTAAAGAATTTTGTGACAATAAATCATTCTCCAATAGTTTATTATGATACTTTATTAAGGAAGTAATAAGGAAGGATCAGTGGTACTCCCTCTTCAAAGTGGGATAAGCAAGGATCAAAAAGACAAATTATGGTACTTTTGGCCTTAGCAACTGTGTATCCTCATAACTGCGATAAACTTGGTGGACCAGTCCTTTGGTTCTAGGCTTTGTCTTAATTGCTTGAGTCCCTTTTTCTATTTATCTGGCACACCTCTTTTGTTCTCTCTCATTTTCCATTTCTCTACTTTTCTGCCAATAGTTATCACATGCACATATTTTATTTTTTAAAATTTATTTTCAAATTTCTATCACCCCCATCTGTCATGAGTACTGATGGTGAGCAGGAGGGGGCCTCTATCCAGGGGGGAAAACGCATGTGTAGTACTGAGGAATTAAGCAGCCATTCAAAGAGACACAGATCAGACCCGCCTTAACTTTTGGGGTTTATCTGTCTGGGTTTTCCCACGCTTCTTCAGTTTGTTAGGATTCTGTTTTATGTAGCAGTAATAAACACTAGAGACCTATTCCTCGTCTCAGCGTGGTTCCTGACTGTTAGGACACCATCTCCCCCAAAAAGGGGGAATATGCAAATGTCTACTTTTGTAGATCGCTTCCTCTCTTTCCCTAATGCTGGATTGTTCTGGCTGGACATAATCCCTGCTACCCTCCTGCTATGTTCAAGTTCCTCGCACCTGCATTGCCTTAAAAAGACAGGGAAAGGCTAAGGTGCTGGGCTATCCTTGGGAGATCCAGTTTCTAATCTTTCCTTGGGCCTGAAAGCCAGCCAGGGCCATCACTCACTCTCTGTCTTATTTAGAACATTCTTAATTGTAATCTTTTCACTCAAGATGGATCTGTTTTAGTTGGTAAAGATGTTTTCAAATGGAGGCAATGATGAAGTGGTGGGACAGCATTAGAAGGATCCATGTTCATCCATATGAAAATGAGGACTAAGATCCAATGTTTCTGCAGTCACTAGACCTTTTCTGTTTTATAAAGTCAGTCTCTCTGAAAGGGCAGATCCAATCACAGCAGACTCTGAGTTGCATACAAGTTTGCAAGTTTCTTAAGGAGTTTCACAGCTTGATTACTATTTGCTGGAATTGGGTATTTTCAATTTAATTTTATTCGAAACTCAAATGGGTAGCCCCCTTTATATGGGATTCCCGCCTCCTGGAACTGTATAAATTCCCACTTCCCAGCTAATGTACTTTGGCACAAATTTTTGGAAAATTTGAATTTTAGAAATTTTGATTAATTATTTGTAGCCTTAATGTATAAAATAGTTTTTATTTTAGTTGTAAAATCTTACCTGTATATTTCTTGACTAGTCTCCTTTTTGCTGATTAGGCCAAATGGGGTTTTGTGTTTGTTTGTGTGTCTTTCTGTTCATGTCTGTGTCTCTGTGTGTGTGTGTGTGTCTGTTTCTGTGTTTTCATTAACTGCTTCCATGAAACTACATTCTGGTGCTATATTAGTCAGCCAGTGTATTATAAATGCTTGCATATTGTTTTCTTTTAGTTCAGACAGATCTTGGAAATAAATATTTAGAAGGTTCTCTTGATCATTCAGCTGAATTCATGAAGCATTTACTGATAGTCCAAGGCTACCTACCTGCCTCTTGTTAAAATTGTGTTCCTGCTGAATCTGCAGGTTTTGCAATGACCTCCATGTTTTTTCATGAAGTCTACTTATGTTTCCTCTCTTTGTGAGCAAAAAAATCACCAGCACTGCTTGCCAATCATTTGTCAGATCTCCTCTGAGCTTTTGACTTAATTGTGCAATTTCTGCCTCCCTTTCTTGCCTTTAGCTACTTCCATCATTCTACAGACCATATTGCTCTTCTTGACTCTGAACTTTAAATGCTTTGTATATTTCTTTTCTGTGATGTGATATCTCAGACATCTCTCACTTTCCTTAGGTATAGACTTCCTTTTTTTCCCTTTCTGTCTGAGAAAAGGACCCATGGCTTGCCAGTAATACAGGCTTACCATCCATTTTTTTGTTTAATGAATGGGTTTCCAGATTAAGTGGAAGCAAAATAATTCATCATGTCTACGGGTACTATAATTTAAGCAGAACCTTAGATTATATAAGCCTTTGGTCTAATTCAATCTGTCTGAAGATTTCTAACATGGAGCTACTCTTTGAGCTATTAATAATTAATGCTGTTCTCACATTTCAAACGTTGTTGTTCCTGCTTGAAAAATAGTGAAGTCTAGCTGATGTTAAATATTAGTAAAACAATAAAAGTGTTGACATTCGTAGTTAATTTTTGCTGTAGAACATTTTTTTTTACAACTCTAGAGGTCTAATGGCACTTTAGCCCTAGTTTGTTTATTTTGTTGAACAGGAGTTTCTCTCTCTCTTTCATACACACTCACACACACTTACACACAGACATAGAGTAATTTTTCTAAATAAGGTATGTATTAGTTTCAAAGTTTTCTTAGATAACCCTTTACAAATCAACATTTCAGGCTCACTGGTCTCCTTTGGATGAACGCATTTTATTAAGCAAAAGCCTAACATGCAACTATCGATATGTCTAAGGACAAAAAGATGTACTTTTGATTATTTTTTCATATGACGAATTATATATTTAATACTTACAGAAGGGAAAGGCACATCTCCTGCTTTTATATTCAACAGAAAAGTTTTGATGACATTCTAGATTTTCTTCATTTTTAAAAAATGTAGATCTGATTTTGCCAACTGAGAATAATACCAACAAAGAAGTGACTGAAAATAAAAAGAATATACCAGCCAGCACTGTTGAGGTTTTCCTACTAATAGATTAAGCTACTATTATACCTAATCATTTGGCCGGGTGAAAAAGGTTGCAAGTGATTGTCTCCTCGCACGTGCTTCATGCAAAATAGCCTGGGGGAGGACCTGCCCGGACTTGTTCTCACTTCCTCTTTTTCTCTCTGCTGGAAATGTAGCTCAGCAAGGCTTGCTCCAAAAAGGGAGCTAGGTCCTTTAAATGTTTTGCTTTTGTTTTTGTTTTCTGTAAATAAATTATTTTTATAGAAATGCTTGGTGTGTGACTTTTTTGACCTCTCCTGGGCTAAAGGCTTTCCCAGCATCTGCAACAAGCACCATGAGTTTCAAAGATATTTGTCCTGTAATTAATTTATCTACTTTTTATTTCCTATTTTATAATCACTGGATCCAGTGATCTCATCAACTTTTAAGTAATCCAGATTCCTAAGTATCAATTCTGTTTGATCAAAGTTAATTGTATTTACTCTGACTCAGAATAATGCATCAACTAATGCAATCAGTTAAATCTAGTTACTCCCATGGCTTAATATTTTATAAAGAAACATATTTATAAAATATGTATGTTTTAGATTAATAATAATAATTTTTCCAGATTTAATCATTTAAAGTATATTTTAAAAAATCAAACATGATTTTACATCACTCAATTCTTTCTTTTCCCAAGACCATTCCTTTATTATTGGAACACCATCTGCATAGTTTTCCAGACTAATGCCAGTTTTCTCAACTAATTGAATAAATAACACTTGGAGAAGTAAAAAATAAACCAGTGCTAGAGTGTGCGGTGGCGCTGCGGGTTAAACCGCTGAGCTGTCGATCGGAAGGTCGGCGGTTCGAAACCGCGCGGCGGGGTGAGCTCCCGTTGCTCGTCCCAGCTTCTGCACACCAAGCAGTTCGAAAACATGCAAATGTGAGTAGATTAATTGGTACCGCTTCGGCGGGAAGGTAACGGCGTTCCGTGAGTCATGCTGGCCACATGACCCGGAAGTGTCCTATGGACAACGCCGGCTGCAAGGCTTAGAAATGGAGATGAGCACCGCCCCCTAGAGTCGGACTCGACTGGACTTTACGTCAAGGGAAACCTTTACCTTTACCTAGAGTGTGCATATTCTGAACCAAATGTAAGGTGAAATCTTGTTCTGTTGAATGATAAAGTCATGTGCATATTAGTTTTTGAATGTGTTAAGGAAAGAAATAGGACATGTTATCATTATTACTTTGATATTTATTTGGCCTGAGTAACTCTCAGTCAGTTAGGACTGACTTAAGTTCCTGAAACAGAAAGCTGGAGAAGATTGTGATGCCAGGACAGGCAGATATCTCCGCTCCACCGAAATTAGTCTCTCTGTGTCTCTCCTACAAACTGCACCAGGGCTACTAAGACAAAAAAAACCCAAAACCTGTGTGCTTTGATTAGTACAGTTTCTAATGTGAAGGCAATAAGATGCATTCAGCCATGCAGGGTTGCAAACATAGTACAATTGCAGCAGCTGCAGAGGGAAGTCATGCAATCCTAGGAAAAGATATAGCCGCTTTAAGGAGTTGCAGACAAGTGCTACATTTGTATACCAACATGCTCCAAAACAGGCTTTTGCCTTCAAATACGAAGCTTCACTGCACATCCCTACTTACTCATACCAAGAACAGTATATACTGTATAATGGATACAGTCCTATCTCACTTTAGACTACATAGTGAAAAATATTTTATTGTATTTCAATCACTATTATTGTTCTGCATATTAAACCTGTTAGGAAATGTAAACTACAGCATGCTCTTTCCCAGCTTTTCTATAGCTTTATTTTATTCAGCAGCCATCTGATGAATAACTCTGGAAAAATCAGCTGTTGGTGTATGATT
Source organism: Candoia aspera (assembly GCF_035149785.1). NCBI lineage: Eukaryota > Metazoa > Chordata > Lepidosauria > Squamata > Candoiidae > Candoia > Candoia aspera. The sequence continues at coordinate 70,681,777 of NC_086153.1, read as the reverse complement.
TTGTAGCTTTCTGTTAAGCTAAAAAATGACAGAAGTTGGAAGGAGTATTTTAACATCAATTAAGCCCCTATTTTTTGCTTTAAGGAAGGTTTTCTTCAGGGACAATGGAAACCTAAAAATTAAGACATATGCATGTTTTAGGGGAAAACTAGTTGCAGCAATCCAAGCAGTACAATTTTTGTTCCCAACATAACTGAAAAATTGACAGCTTTTATTACTTTTATAAAAATTACTTTTATAAATTACTTTATAAAGTTCAGAGGGATTATTATTAATACAACTTCCTTTTAACCTTTCGGAACTTTCTTTATTTTTACACCTGATTCCTAGAAAATAAAACAGTGGCATAGATAGATCCTAAATCTATTTCCAGGCATTTGTTGAAAATCCAGTTTTATAACATGTCTGGAAAGTTTGTCTTCTAAAATTATGTTTTAGCTTATGCTTAATTATTCTAAGCATATGCTCCATTAAACAGAAAAATGGTCAACGTGTACATACCAGACTGATACGAAAAGCCTAATTGTTAAAACAATAAGCATGGAGTTCTTAGGTCAAAATTTATTTCTTAAGAACAAAGAAATAGTTTTTGTTTGCAGAGAACATGACTGAGCAAGTCATGGATTAGTGATTTCAGAACAGAGTTATGTTTATACTTAGCTTATTGCTCTTGTTTTTCTCTCCTATGTTTAATTTTGTAGAAGGCATTGCAAGTTCCTGTTGTGCGTTTTTTTTTAAAAAAAACATATCCAAGTTCCTGTTGAATGAACATTTGGCTAAAGCATACCTACTGTGTCAATCCAAATGGAGCATAATAGAATTTATTTAAAGTCTGAAGTACATTTGCTGGGGATTTTTGTAGTTTGTATTAGTTTTTGTTCTATTTGTAATTCTTAATAAAATTATTTGAAAAAAAAGAAGGAAAAATGCTCAGAGCTTGAACAGTAGCAGTGACTCTCTTCCTTTACATTACCCAAAGTATGAGAAAAAGCTGCTGGATCTCTTTCAAATCTATTCCAATTTTTTAATGAACATTCAAGTTGAACCTAGAAAACCTGAACCTGGTATGAATATTTCTAAAAGCACAAATCTGATTGTGCTGTTCCTCCTCCTCCTCTTCCGAATTAGGGATACATCTGCCTGAGCTGCTTCCAGATGTTATTTTGTAGTTCTGGACTTAAAAAATGCTTCAGCCCCTTTTGCCTAGGCAATGGAGGCTGCGTATTTCTGTCACAGTCATCTTCCTTACTCTGTACGGATATAAATGAAAACAACAATTAATAAACAATTAATTCTGTTGACTAAATGAAGATTCTTAGTTTTTTCAGATAGAAAAGTAAAGGGCCTGCGTGCATAATAAGGACTTGGAGAAAAGGAGAAAGTGTCAGAAGAATGTTACAGCTAGAAATGTCAATTCATAGCCTGAGGAAATGGATCAAGAGCAGGGGAATAGGAAGTTTCACTTGGACTATGATATAATGATGGAATACAGAGACAGATGTGAAGCATGCCAGAAGAAAATTCTTCTCTATATAAGCCCTCCTCACAAATAGCCCCTGCTAATACTCAGTTTAGTTTTGGGGCAGAACTTATTTGCATGTATGCAATGTGAATAAGGTTTTTTTGCAGATACTCACAATGATGAGAGGCAGGCTTTATACATTTCATTTCCTGCTGCTTTGTCAAAGCCACAGGCAGGGATTTCAGAGAGGGGTTCAGTGTGTGATAGGAACCTAAACTGATTGTGTCTGTAAAAAGATTATAACTTTATAACCAGACTTGTCAGATCCTCCCTGAATGACTGTTCATAAGGAGCCTCGATTCACTATCTGGTGTTCAGCAGTATTCTATTTAATGAGTTCTGTGATCTTACATTTTGTGCCTATTCAAACATTTTCTACCTGAGAAGGAAAATGAGTACAACTCTTCAATGATGTGGTCTCTGCAGGGAGACACCAGCTGCAACACTGTCTTTTCAGATAATAGAAGAGGAAAAGCAGATACTGGATGTGCCTTATGTGCCTTCTAATTTGGAGATCACTAGATACTTTCAAGTAACACTACATTTTAAATATTTATTTCACTTTTCTTTTGAGCCTTATTCACAGTTGGTTCTCCATATATTGTTGCAACTTTGGTTTCCAATAGGAGTATTACAATATAAAAGCTGGCTATTGTCTCTGGTTAAGGGAGACATTTCACACGTGATGGCTCCAGTTTGTCAGAAGTGCCTTCTTCCCCCCCACCCCCAGCTTTTCATTTATGTCAGAAGTGAGTGAACGGTGGCTTACAGCCCTATAGCCTAATTTCAAATAACCTTCTTCACAAGGTCAGTTAAGATCTGCAGAGAGCAACACAGATTACCTTGGAGAAACTATGCAATGACAGTTAAAAAAAAACTTTTTAAGCCCCAGAAATTAGGAAAGTATAAAAAGGATACTCAGATTGACTCTGCCCTAAGAGGGAGAAAAGGGAATACAAAATCAGGCTTTCAAGACTCTGTTACTATAGCCTACAGGCATTCTTCGAGTTACGATTGCAGTTGGGACCGGAATTGCTATCGCTGAGTGATGTGGTTGTAAAGCAATCCCAGTTCTGGTTGTAACCCCAGGCACATGGTCATTAAGCGGGAAGCAGAGAGAGTCCCAGATAAGAGTGCAAGGGTGCTACAGGGGGGTGGGGGAGGCTGTCCTAACAGTCAGAAATCACGCTGAGACGAGGAGTAGGTCTCTAGTGTTTATTACTGCTACATAAAACAGAATCCTAACAAACTGAAGAAGCGTGGGAAAAACCCAGACAGATAAACCCCCAAAGTCAAGGCGGGTCTGTTCTGTGTCTCTTTGAATGGCTGCTTAACTCCTCAGTACTACGCATGCGTTTTCCCCCCTGGATAGGGGCCCCCTCCTGCTCGCCATCAGTACTCATGACATCACCCTCCCCTCCAGATTCACATTCCATTTCAGCCCCCTCCCTTCCAGAGGTTTGATAAGAGTCTATGTCTCCTTCTAAACTCCCATGGGAACTGGGCAACAATGGAAAGTCTTCAAAGGAAAACTCCTCCAAGGAGGAATCAGTGCTGCTCTCCAGGTCTGATAACTCTTCTGGCCCAGGTGGCTGCTGCTGGAAAATAGCTAGATAATTAGAAGAGTTGTCCCCCCTCCCCCCTGGGAAATGCAAGCCCGAGGTGGAGGGCTGTGGTTCCCCCCCCCCTCCTCTGTTACTGGTGTCAAGGCTTCAGGCAGGGGTGGAAACTGCAAACTTACGAACTCCTCTGCTTGGGATTCCTCTGCTTGCTCAGCCAAGTGAGGAATCTCTGGTAGAGTGCGAGGCTTGGGTTTGTGAGGGAAAAGCTGATGGAATCGATGAACCAGCATTGGTGCATGCACATCTCTGGCATTCTCCCACGTGCGCTCTTCCTCGGGGTACCCTTTCCAGTGTATGAAATATTGGATGCCCCTTCCCCTCCTCCTAGAGTCCAGAATTTCCTCGACTTCGTATTCCTCCTCCCCCTCCACAATTACTGGGGGGGGGCAGTTGTGATCGTAAGGCACTTGGGGGAGGGTCCTTGCCTAGCAAGGCTCTGTGAAAGACTGGATGGATTTTCATGGATGCTGGCAGCTTTAAGCGATAAGCCACTGGATTTATCTGCTGTACCACAGTGAAAGGGCCCACAAACTTAGAGTCCAACTTCTTGGAGGGTCTGGTAGAGGTCAAAAACTTGGTAGAGAGCCACACTTTGTCTCCTACCGCAATCGCTGGCCCCTCTTGTCTGTGAGCATCTGCAGCTGTCTTGTAAGCACTCTTTGCCCTGTTCAGCTGCTCCTTTAACAACTCCTGTGCGGCTTGTTGCTCTTTAAGAAAATCAGCCGTGGCTGGAACAGCTCCCTGCTGGGAGGAGGTGGGCAACACCCGAGGGTTAACCCCGTAGAGTGCTTGGAAAGGAGACATCTTGGTAGAGGACTGTACAGAATTATTATATGTAAATTCTGCCATGGGGAGTAGGGCTGGCCAATTGTCTTGCTAATAAGTGGTGTAACACCTGAGATACTGCTGTAACCATTGGTTAATTTTCTCAGCTTGCCTGTTACTAGCCAGATGATGTGATGATGATAGTGGATCTGGACCCCTAATGACTGGAAAAGCGCCCTCCAGAACCTGGAAGTGAACTGAGGGCCTCTGTCACTCATCAAGTGATTTACCATGCCTCTATACCTAAAAACGTGGTCCATGAACAACTGTGCTGTGGTTTGTGCAGATGGGAGGCCCTTGCACGGAATAAAATGCGCCATTTTTGTGAAAAGGTCCACCACCACTAGTATGGAAGTCAGCCCCTGGACCGGGGGTAAATCAGTGATGAAATCCATGGAGATTGTATCCCAAGGCTGACTGGGGGTGGGTAGGGGTTGCAAGAGTCCTGTGGGTTTCCCTGGGAGAGGCTTGGCTCATCTACAGGTATGACAAGAAGCCACGTAGCCCTTTTTTGTCTGCAGTCATCTTAGGCCACCAGTAGTCTCTCAGAGCTCTATGGAGAGTTTTGAAAACACCTCCGTGGCCTGCCGTTTGATGGTCATGGCAAAGTCTCAGTACTTCTTCCCTCGACAAGGGGGGAATGTATAATCGCCCACTATGCCAGAGGATTCCTGCCTCCACATTGAATGGTGAGGCAGTGTCTTGCGGGCCCCTCTGGAGGTCATCCATCCTGGCCCTGGCATACGGGTCTTGTTGCTGCTGAGCTCTGACTCTTGTAAATAGGTCCTCTGCTTGTGTGCCTGCTGGTAAAATCTCTGTTTGGTTCCCCCTCATAGACTGCTGAAAGTTGTGAGGTTGTAATATAGTAGCCTGTACCTCCTGGTGAGTGGCGGGGGTTGCCTGAATGGATCGAGACAGGGCATCTGCCAAACAGTTCTGTGCCCCGGGAACATAAGAAATAACAAAATTGAAACGGGAGAAAAACTGGCTCCATCTGATTTGGCATGGGGTGAGGGATCTGGTGTTTTGTAGAAGCTGTAAATTCTTGTGATCGGTGCAAACTTTCACAGGAAAGGCTGCACCTTCTAGCCAGTGCCTCCACTCTTGGAATGCTGCTTTAATTGCTAGCAACTCCTTGTTAAAAACATCATAGTTTCTCTCTGCTGGTGAGAGCAAGCGTGAAAAAAAGGCACAAGGAAGCAATGTATTCTCAGTTTTGTTTGTATCTTGCAATAACACCACCCCAATGGCAATATCGGAAGCATATGAATGCATTATGAATTGCTTCGTGGGATCAGGGTGTCTTAATAGCAGCTGGGATGCAAAGAGTTGCTTGAATTCTTGGAAGGCTGCTTGCTCCCTCTCCCCCCAAATGAATTTTGATCCTTTCTTCAAAAGCTGTGTGAGGGGTCTAGCCCTGTCACTAAAGTTTTTTATGAACCACCTGTAAAAATTGCAGAACCCTAGAAATCTTTGTACATCTTCCACATTTTGGGGAGGTTGCCAAGAGAGAATTGCCTGGACCTTAGAAGGATCCATGGATATGCCTTCTGTTGATACCTTATAGCCCAGGAAATGTAATTCATTTAAATTGAAGGCACACTTCTCTAGCTTGGAGAACAGCTTGTTCTCTCTCAGTCTTTGTAAGACATTATGTACATGGGTTACATGAGTTGTAGCATCCTCAGAGAAAATTAATGTCATCTAGATAAATGACCAGATACTTATCTAGTAAATCAGAGAAAAATTGATCCATAAATCGGGAAAATATGGCTCCTGCATTAGACAAGCCAAAGGGCAAAACAAGGTACTCAAATTTACCAAACCTGGTGTTGAAGGCAGTCAGATATTCATGCCCCTCTTTCATCTGGATCAGGTTGTACGCATTCCTGAGGTCCAACCTAGTAAAAATGTGTGCTTTCTGTAAGCAATCCAGCAGATCAGATATTAGGGGGAGTGGGTAATTTTTCTTGACCGTGACTTTATTGAGGGAACTGAAATCATGCACCACTCTCATGGGTGCCTCCTGCTTTGCCAACGGATCAGGCTTCTTTGGTATGAAGAAGGTAGGAGCAGACGCTGGGGAAGTAGATGGTCGGATGAACCCCTTTTGGAGATTAAAATCCAAGTAATCCTTTAAGGTGGCTAGTTCTTTGGGGGACATGGGATATTGTTTCCTTGCTGGAATCTTGGCTCCTGGTATCAACTCAATGGTGCAATCACAGACCCTATGGGGGGGTAGTGCTGTGGCCTCTTGTTCGCTGAAAATGTCTGCGAAATCTGCATACTTGGCTGGCAACTGGACCCCCCCTGCTTCCATGACTGCACTGGTTGCTGGAGAGAGGAGAGCGGCTTGAATCTTGTGGTGCTGGCATTCCTTAGCTGGGAAGGAGATTGCTCCCGTAGTCCAGTTCAACAATGGGTTGTGGATCTTCAGCCAAGGTGTGCCCAGGACTACAGGCACATTAAGTGATGCCGTAACATAAAGTTGGATCCACTCAGTGTGGTCTCCCGTTGTTAGTTGCACAGGTTCTGTGAACCTTCTAATCGGCCCTGCCTTGAGGGGCTGGCCGTCAGTGGTCTCCACTTCTATGGGACGTGGCAATTCTATGGTCGGGATGTTGAAGTCTTGTACGGTCTGTAGATCAATAAAATTGGTTGAAGCTCCGGAATCCATGAGGACCTCTAGCTTGACCTGGTGCTCTGAGTTTATGTGCATTATTACTGGTAAGTAGTAAAAGGATTGCCTGGAATCCTCGGAATGAGCCCTCCTTAATTGATTGATGGTCTCCCTGCTGAGCTCTGTGGAGGGAGACCGACAGAGTTTCCCTGGTTGGAAGCAGAGGCGGAGATAGCTCTTGTTTCATCTGCTTGCCCTGGGGCTCTTACGGAATTTGCTTGGCTTCTCACTGGGCAAGCTCTCACCATGTTCCCCTGGACTCCACAGTAGAAACAGAGGGCTCTCTCTCTCTCCTTCTCTGTCTCTCAGCCTTGGTTACCAGTTTATTTCTGGCTCCAATTCATGGTGCTGTTTTTGACTTCTAAAGCCCTACATGGCATGGGACCAGGTTATCTGAGGAACCACCTCTCCCTGATTACATCTGTCCATCCCACCAGATCTAGCAGAGAGGGCATGCTACAGATTCCGTTGTCTAGGGAGTTATATTTGGCGGGCCCTAGGTGGCAAGCCATTTCTGCTGTGGTGCCCATATAATAATAATAATAATTGTTTTGGGTATTTATTAACTGTTTTTTAGCTTTCTTGTACACCGCCCAGAGTCACTTGATTTGTGAGATGGGCAGCTATATAAATTTGATGAATAAATAAATTAAATAAATAAATACATTCTCAATAAACTCAATTATTCAGATTGTTATTTGCATACTTTGCTTTGGTGTTACTTCAGCTGAGGTAGGAAAAATAACAATATCTATATGACCTCGATCACACTAACCAATAAGGCCTGTGTTTTTTTCTAATTGTTTCATTGGAACTTGGCATACCAAGGATGAATTAATGTTAGAGTTCAGAGTGCATCATTAATTCAGTGATGACAAGAGATCTAATGATGGGCTAATACTTCTTTTGTTTTCAATATTAATGTACTATACACCAAGGAATATGCTTTCTAGTTGGATCTATAGGTGACTAAATTATAGCTGACATAAACAAATAGACTGTGTGGCACAGTGCCATACGAAACAACTGAAATGTATCAGCCTTGGCAAAACAGTCATTTGAGGACCCAGCAGCATATCAGTGCTTGCACAATGAGACCATTGCTAAATAAAAGCTAGGGTTTGCAGGAACACTTGATAACCCTAGGAGTTGTTTGAGAGTTTCTGCTAAACCTTCTATCAATGATTTCCTCAATACATTGATAAGAGTCAGTGAATGTAAGGCAGACACCTAGCAGAACACACACAGAGCCAAATAATATTATCAGCCAGAGGAAAGTAAGAAATGGAATAGTAAACCTGAACAGAATATGGTTGGAGGCTACCATAGACTTACTGAACTGATGAGACTGCATTCATACAAAGAAACTTCAGCTTGGGTAAATTTAATGTGGCTACAGTAGAAGAGTGTTATCTACTTCAAATAAGGCTCTATGTATTTTGCCTCTGTGTGGAAAGCTTTTAATCAAATGACCTGCAGTACTAAGAAGCTGCCCATGAAGATGGATGTAATAGAGATCTGAACATGCATACCTTACCGTGAAAGTTCACTTATATTCAGGGCAATGAATATTCATGGAAGAGATTTGTGGAGCTGCCATCTTATATAAAAAAGGTGTCAAATGTGTGCTCCATGTATTTGCACTGGTACAGTTTGCACTGGTTAAAACATGAATATGGAATATATTTGAATAGTTAAATATATAGGATTATTTTTCTTCTTGCTTTCCTTCCAGAAAATAATGAGTGGGCTTGTAGAAAGACTACTGGCTGGGTTCCTTCTTTTATTTCTTTATTCATTGAATAATTAGTTGATTAGTAGTTCTCATTCTTAGCAGCCTTGAAAGATCCACCGTGTAATCAACACATTTGACAGAGATTCCTTTCCTGTGTTAGTGACATCATCACATTAGAGAATTCAAGCACCTGAGTATCTCAAAAGCTTGTTCATAGTGGATCTGTTTGTGTGCAATATCAAAGTTACAGAGAGCAAACTAACACAGAGCCAGAAACTCATATCACGAAGGACACAAGCGGACAGAGCAAGAAATAAGGAATATGGATAAATGATATGTCATGCTTAAAAAAAACCTGAAGAAAGAGTAAAACCTATTAAGATACAAAATAACAATAAGATAGTACTAATGAATGAACATGCATATGCCACGGAAAGGATAAAGGTTTATATGAGTATATTCAAGACACATTGATGGAGCCCTTTAAATCCAATTCTTCATGGATCTCCATGAAGATCCTACTTTGCCTCAGGGATTCTAAAGTAGCTCGACTTGATTTAGCAGTCCTTAGTAAGGATAAGAGATTATATGAAGTCATATAATTATATCCTATCAACTTTACCTTTTAATCAATGTTGCCAGTTGTCTTGTATTATACTTGCTACATTTTTGTGAAACAAGAGCTTTTTCATTAAGCTGGGAAAGTTGATATAGAAGCCTGGCCAATACTGTTACCTTGAAGGAATAAACAGATCAGGTACATTTGTGATGTACCACAAATGCAGACATGCACATTTCATTTTACTTTTTGTAATTAATTTTTACAAATAACCTCCAGTTTTAGCTAGGAGGAAAAATGTTTCATAGATCAACACACCATTGAACCTTGGTCCCCTGAAATGTTTAAGTAGCTTTTGCAAAAAGCAGTATTTAAGAAGTGTATTTCTTTTTCAGCATCAGTTGCTTAAATAAATATTGAACAAAATGAATTGTGTTTAATTTTTAGTACTATACACAATGTAACTTATTTTGATTTTGAATGGCATGGTTGATATGTACTTTAGGCACAAGAGAGTAGCATGAATGTGCCCTAGTCATTATTACAGCTAATTTCTTACTCATTTCCCAGGACAAGAAGGGCCTTCAGTTATTGTGACTCTCCTCTTGCTCTGAAAAAATGTCTCAGAGTTTTGCTTTTCTTCAGTTCCCCTCTAACACATTAGTAGTGACTGATCAATCAATTTCCCACTTCCTATGTGCACAAATAAGGATAATACAAATGATTAAAATGTTATCTTTATGATGAAAATAATTTGCAAGGAGGAGAGCTTTTTTGCCTAAACAAAAATATGGAGAGAACAGTAGAAGAATCACAGATCATTCCTAGGCCAAACACCTGGGAGAATGAAAGAGGAAGAAGCATCAGGCTCCCCTAGGAGAGGGGGGAAAGGGAAACTCAAAGGAAGAAATGTTGTATGCCTTGGAGTCAAGATATATTTTACATTAATTGTTTATTAGTTTTTAACTAAGCTTGTTGCTCCCAGTTCAGGTCAGGACTGCATGTGCAGAGAGAACTGATTTTATCCTTTTCTCCCAGTTGGTTTTATTCCCTATCCCCAAACAGTGCAATCAAACAATCAACAAAGAAAAACTCCTCCCTTGCTGTCAGTGTTTAAGCAGAGAAAACACTCACTCACTTGAGTGTTGAGTCTTGGAGAAATCAGGGCTATTTTATATACCAGTGATATAACCTGTTCCAATTCTATTGTGCAATTTAAATAGTAGCTATGGATTTTAGGATCATGACAATCTTGCTCTTGAATAAAGCAATACATTGTACTTTATTGCTATGGTTTACTGATTGCATTTATAAATTGTCTGGAGGCCTTTTTAAAAATTTATTTGGAAGGGCAGTCATTCACACACACAAACACACACACACAAACACACACACATATATATATATATATATATATATATATATATATATATATATATATATAAAATCTTTAAAACGTACTGTATCTATCTATCTGTAAAAATTGCACTAAGGGAATAGTGTACCAGAATGATCCACAAAGAGTCTCTACTTGTCCAAAATGACTGGTTTTTTCTTAAGTGGTAAGAAATCAAATAGGATATAGAGTCGTTAATTTTGGAAATAGTGATTGGAAACTCAGATAGCATCAAGTCAAGTATTGTCTTGTGTCAAATTCTGCATGCTGATTTCATAATGTAGAAAGGTAGTACCAATTTCTTCAGCAAAGGATTGTTACCTTGTCATGGTGCTGGAGCTTGAGCACCTCAATGATGCCATGAGCTAAACCGTGAAGGGCCACCCAAGACGGGAAGGTCATGACAGAGAGGTCAGACTAAATGCGATCCCTGGGGAAGGTAATGGCAACCCACCCCAGTATTCTTGCCGTGAAAACTAAATGGATCAGTACAACCAGAGATATGTCGGTATACCATCGGAAGATGAGACCCCCAGGTCGGAAGATGGTCAAAATGCTACTGGGGAGGAACAGAGGATGAGCTCAACTAGCCCCAGACGTGATGACGCAGCTAGCTCAAAGCCGAAAGGATGGCTAGCGGCCGATGGTGCTGGTGGTGAACGGCAAATCTGATGTTCTAAGGATCAACACACCATTGGAACCTGGAATGTAAGATCTATGAGCCAGGGCAAATTGGATGTGGTTATTGGTGAGATGTCAAGATTAAAGATAGACATTTTGGGCGTCAGTGAACTGAAATGGACTGGAATGGGCCACTTCACATCAACTGACCACTAGATCTACTACTGTGGACAAGAGGGCCACAGAAGAAATAGAGTAGCCTTCATAATTAATAGTAAAGTGGCTAAAGCAGTGCTTGGATACAATCCAAAAAATGATAGAATGATCTCAATTTGAATTCAGGGCAAGCCATCTAACATCACAGTGATCCAAATATACGCCTCAACCACAGATGCTGAAGAAGCTGAAGTAGATCAGTTCTATGAGGATCTGCAGCACCTACTGGACAGCATGCCTAAAAGAGATGTTATTTTCATCACAGGAGACTGGAATGCTAAGGTGGGCAGTCAAATGACACCTGGAATTACAGGTAAGCATGGCCTGGGAGAACAAAACGAAGCAGGACATAGGCTGATAGAATTTTGCCAAGACAACTCACTCTGCATAACAAACACTCTCTTCCAACAACCTAAGAGACAGCTTTATACATGGACTTCACCAGATGGACAACACCGAAATCAGATTGACTACATCCTTTGCAGCCAAAGGTGGCGGACATCTGTACAGTCGGTAAAAACAAGACCTGGAGCTGACTGTAGTTCAGATCACGAACTTCTTCTTGCACAATTTAGGATCAGACTAAAGAGATTAGGGAAGACCCACAGATCAGCTAGATATGAACCCACTAATATTCCTAAGGAATATGCAGTGGAGGTGAAGAATAGATTTAAGGGACTGGACTTAGTAGATAGGGTCCCGGAAGATCTATGGACAGAAGTTTGCAACATTGTCCAGGAGGTGGCAACAAAATACATCCCAAAGAAAGAGAAAACCAAGAAGGCAAAACGGCTGTCTGCTGAGAAACATCGGAGGTAAATTCCAGGCAAAAATGGGTATGATCAAAAACAAAGATGAAAAGGATCTAACAGAAGAAGAAGAGATCAAGAAAAGGTGGCAAGAATATATGGAAGACCTGTATAAGAAGGATAACAATATCAGGGATAGCTTTGACAGTGTGGTCACTGAGCTAGAGCCAGACATCCTAAAGAGTGAGGTTGAATGGGCCTTAAGAAGCGTTGCTAATAACAAGGCAGCAGGAGATGATGGCATCCCAGCTGAACTGTTCAAAATCTTGCAAGATGATGCTGTCAAGGTAATGCATGCTATATGCCAGCAAATTTGGAAAACACAAGAATGGCCATCAGATTGGAAAAAATCAACTTATATCCCCATACCAAAAAAGGGGAACACTAAAGAATGTTCAAACTATCGAACAGTGGCACTCATTTCACATGCCAGTAAGGTAATGCTCAAGATCCTGCAAGGTAGACTTCAGCAATTCATGGAGCGAGAATTGCCAGATGTACAAGCTGGTTTTAGAAAAGGCAGAGGAACTAGGGACCAAATTGCCAATATCCGCTGGATAATGGAAAAAGCCAGGGAGTTTCAGAAAAACATCTATTTCTGTTTTATTGACTATTCTAAAGCCTTTGACTGTGTGGACCATAACAAATTGTGTCAAATTCTTAGCAGTATGGGGATACCAAGTCATCTTGTATGCCTCCTGAAGAATCTGTATAACAACCAAGTAGCAACAGTAAGAACAGACCATGGAACAACGGACTGGTTTAAGATTGGGAAAGGAGTGCGGCAGGGCTGTATACTCTCACCCTACCTATTCAACTTGTACGCAGAACACATCATGTGACGTGCTGGGCTTGAGGAATCCAAGGCTGGAGTTAAAATTGCTGGAAGAAACATTAACAATCTCAGATATGCAGATGATACCACTTTGATGGCTGAAAGCGAAGAGGAACTGAGGAGCCTTATGATGAAGGTGAAAGAAGAAAGTGCAAAAGCTGGCTTGCAGCTAAACCTCAAAAAAACCCCCAAGATTATGGCAACCAGCTTGATTGATAACTGGCAAATAGAAGGAGAAAATGTAAAAGCAGTGAAAGACTTTGTATTTCTAGGTGCAAAGATTACTGCAGATGCTGACTGCAGTCAGGAAATCAGAAGACGCTTAATCTTGGGAGAAGAGCAATGACCAATCTCGATAAAATAGTTAAGAGCAGAGACATCACACTGACAACAAAGGTCCGCATAGTTAAAGCAATGGTGTTCCCCGTAGTAACATACGGCTGCGAGAGCTGGACCATAAGGAAGGCTGAGAGAAGGAAGATTGATGCTTTTGAACTGTGGTGTTGGAGGAAAATTCTGAGAGTGCCTTGGACTGCAAGAAGGTCAAACCAGTCCATCCTCCAGGAAATAAAGCCAGACTGCTCACTTGAGGGAATGATATTAAAGTCAAAACTGAAATACTTTGGCCACGTAATGAGAAGACAGGACACCCTGGAGAAGATGCTGATGCTAGGGAGAGTGGAGGGCAAAAGGAAGAGGGGCCGACCAAGGGCAAGATGGATGGATGATACTCTAGAGGTGACGGACTCATCCTTGGGGGAGCTGGGGGTGTTGACGACCGACAGGAAGCTCTGGCGTGGGCTGGTCCATGAAGTCACAAAGAGTCGGAAGCGACTAAACGAATAAACAAAGTACCAATTTAATATCATTGGATTAGATTCAAAGAAGTTCCATCATATATGACTTTTCTGTCCTCTTTCTCCAAAGGGAGATGCAAAAACCCACCTTCCACAAGACTGTCTGCTTCTAATCCTTAAAATTCAGTGTATATCTTGCATGGGGGTGGAAGTAATAGGGAATAATCCATTCAAAGGCGGATCATAAAGACTAGATTCAGAAGTGGTTGTGATTTCAGCATCATATAAATAGTAGTAACAATGAGTGAGAAATGCATGGTCTTTATAAACATGTTCCTTGAACTCGAGAACAGAGAAGTCAAAGAGCCATAAATAGATGAAATATTGTCATCCATATACTCATTGTTAAAGGTTTTTTTCTCATTTTAAGAGTGCAAGATAGTGATATTGATGGCACCCATATAGCTCTCACAGAGTCAATTAACCTATTACACCTTCATTTAAGTTAAAGTATTAAAAGAAGTTTCTTAGTGGAGCAGCAAGCTGGGATGGTTTAAAATCTTTATAAGTATTCTTGTCATCTTGACAACAAAATCTGGGGCCTCTCAGCTTTCAGCATTCAAGAATAGCTATAATAGAGCTGGAAAGCTGTAGGGAAAGAACTCATGCTTTAAGGAGCACTGCAGAAAGTATGAAGAGTTAAGGAGGTCACAAAGCACTGGAGAATATGCTTGGCTTCTTCATGACAATGAAGTCTGTCAAGAGGTTGACATTTAGTCCTATGTGTAATCCAAGAATTTTCAAAGAAGATTCTAAGCAAAATATTTACATTTTATTATGACCAATACTCTGCAAGATCTGAAAGTGCTAATTTTTAAATTAAAGAATGTTTGAGGCATGGAAATATTTCAATTGTGTCTGTATACCATACAAATAATTATCAACTTATGAATTCTAAAATGAAATAAAGGAAGGAGGGCAATTCTAGATATTTTTTTGTTTTGTTTTTTAATCCGTTCAATTGTGTCCAATTCTCAAAGACTACCTGGACCAATCCCTTCAGTTTTCTTGGTAAAGTTTTTCAGAAGCGGTTTGTCATTGCCTCCTTCCTAGGGCTGAGGGAGAGTGACTGGCCCAAGGTCAGCCAGCTGGCTTTGTGCCTCAGGTAGGACTAGAACTCACGGTCTCCCGGTTTCTAGCCTGGTGCCTTATCCACTATACCAAACTGGCTCTTGAATGAAATTCAAGAAGGAGGGCAATTCTAGATAGAAAATCTAATTAGGAATAAACAATTTTACAAACTGTTGCTGAAAAACACTTAAGAAAATTAAGAGAAAAACAGATTAGTATGATTTATATTAGAATATAATATATTTCTATATTACATGATATATTTCCATTATGTAGTTGCTTGGAAAAAACTAGAAAACCCATAAAAATATTGATTAATGCCAACTAATGATGTTTCAGGGAACTTGGAGGACTTCATCTTGAAATTTACTGTATCCAAATGCAGGGAGTTTAAGTGTTACTCTCTTCTCAATGTTCCAAAGATACAGGCATTATTTATGGGGTTCAGAGGTTGTCCCAACTGATCACTAAATTTGTTCTTGCAACCTAAATGGATCCATTAATGGAGATCATGAAGGGGAACTCACATAGTGGACTGGAAGCATCACCAATATTATTGATTTTGTTCTGTTTTTGAATAGCTTACTGTTCACTCTCAGCACCTTCTCAATTGCTGCCAACCAATAGCAATCACCTCCCACTTACTGTGAAAATAATAACCAATACCCAAGCTCATCTGCAGAAACCAACTGCCAGATTAATTCCTGCAGAGAAAAGGCTCAGATAGTTGGACTAAGGTCCTTTTTGTACTTTCTAAACTCAGTCAGTGCCCTCCAGCCTCAACACATTACCTCTGCTGAATAGCCCATCCAAGATATCTTGAGTGATTTCCCAAAAGTAATCAAGAACTTTCAGGAGATCCTATAATTTAAGATCTCAGCTACAACCCAGGAAACCAAGCATCTCTCTAAGCTATGTATGGTTCAACTGTGAATGTACTGAAGCTAGGGCCAGACTGATTGAAAACTTCAGAGAATTCAAATCTTTTAATATTCATCATGTGCAAGATCTTGCCTTGGACAGGGGAAAAAGGGGGTTTGAGGAGTGTACACATACATACACACTTCACTGCTTTCTGGCATTTTGTTGCCACCTTTGTTCCAAAAGGTTCTGCAAAATCTCAGTACATAATTGCCCCTGAGGTGTGGGCTAATTATTTTCATACGTCATTTAGCAAAGGGCCGATAATCCTGATTTTATGAGACCACTGCCCTGATAATAGGGAAATTGGCCCTAATATCACCCTCTGAAATGGCCAGGTTTATTTCAGATTTCAAAACTGGCAAGGCAGTTGGAGTAATTCGATTTTAGTGGAAATGGTAAATAGAAATGTGGAGCAATGGAATCCAGTCCTGGCATCCTTATTTATATGCTGAACTCCATTAGATTTCTGAAGATTGGACTAGTTCTAACCTTATATATGATTATAATTTATATTGTTATGTTTAATTGTTTTTAAACTCATTTACAAAGATAGGGAATTGTATGCTACTCACAGCTGGCTTTGATTAGAGTGGCTTGTAAGCCTTGCAAATAAATATCCCAGTATATAAAAAAAGGGACAAGAAAGACCCAGCTAACTTCCATCTCATCAACTTATTTGCATAATTAGCAAGCTGTATGCTGGGCATCTCCATGGAAAACTCAGAACAACATCTTGGCAGAAAAGCAAGCCAGATTTGTCTTGCCTGTCATCATCTAATGGAAAACTGGATTAATCACCTGTATGGGATCCTTTATGTGGCATCTACTGACCTAAAGGCTTCCTTTAATTCAGTCCCTAGAATGGACTCAGAGGGAAACTGCTTGCCTCTTCCATTGATCAACTCCTGCTCATGCTGATCCTGAAAATACATGAAAACTGTGTGATGCAGGGCCACTGTGGAGCTTCCAGACTCTTGTCACTTCTAATCAATGTTCACAAAGGGGTGAAACAAGATTGCATTTTGGCGCTCCTCCTTTTTAAACTTTTGTATTAAATCAAGACCTGACAAAACCTGAGTTTCATCCTTCTTCCAAGTTAACCAATAGATCTCTTTCCATCCCTTATATGCTGATGATGTAACAATCCTTTCTTTCACACTAGTGGGCCTGAGAGAGCACCTTCATGCCCTTGCTCAACATTGCAGCAAGGAGCAGCTAGTTATTAACGACAATAAAACCAAAGTAGTTATTTTGTCTAAAAGGCCCAGAACCCATTATCCATCCTGGAGAGTTAATTATTCTGGCATTGATCAAATTAAGGACTTTAAATATATTTCCAAGCATCATCCACCTGGAACCATTGGCTAGGGGCCAAAAATTTGCAAATGCAGTTGTGTTTGCTAGTCATGATGGCAATAATTGCTTACTTGTTACCAATGTATTCATAGCCACTTGCTTTATGGCTTATAGATTTGCTACTATTAAGGCAGTCCCAACTGCAGCGGCACAACTGAAATTTCAGAGAGCTGGGCTGTGCCCCAGTGTGTCCTGAACTCCTCACTGAGACTAAAATCTGAGCTAATTTCTCAGGTGGCAAACATATGGCTCTACCACCTGAAATACAGATTTAAACTTTAACTTTCCTGATACTGCAGGACAATCTAGGAAGACTAGCATTCTCACAGATTTACAGTACTAGTGCCCACTATGTGACTGGTTTGGAGCTGAGAGAACCAGATTTGAACTGAAGTAAAATGACCTTGATATTGATATACAGAGCAACCTAATCATACTCCACCCTTGTACCTCATTAGCCTGTTTGGGAGACTTCTTTCCTACACTAAGTATTTAGCAAATATTCTCTGCCTGTCTCATAGTGGATTGTTTTCCCACACCCACTATAATGTTTTTCTGTCCTCGTCATTAGAAAACAGAATTAGAGTTCTTCTAGAGTAGAAGAGCCTTTGCCTCTCCTTTTTGGAAGAAATAGAGGCAATTTCTCATATGTTTCTGGATTGCCCCTTCTACGTGGTGCAGCAAGTTAATCTAATAACTCCTGTTCTAACCCTTTCTCATGCACGTTCAAGTACGCTCTGGATATATCAAGGGTCTCCAAATGTATTGCAATTACTACTGGTATTAGATGCTCAAATGTCTAGCAATGCTGGGAACATCAATGTTTTTATGCAAACTCACTGGGAGACTTTGAATTAGTCAGTGCCTCATTCTAAACAACGGCATATGTTATTCTGTAGACAAAATGATATGGAGAGCATGGTGTGTTTTGTCTGGAGTTCCTACAGGATAAAAATAATTAAAAACAAGAAGACACTGAAATAGAACAAAATCAATTGCTACATTTTTTAAAAAAATGTAAGCATCACTTTGTTTTGCTGTATGGAGACACAGAAAAAGAAAGTGTTGCTTTTTCCAACATATTTTGATTCAGATATATTTACATATACATATACTGAAATATTCTGAAATAATATTTCATTCTTATGCTAATTAGTAACATTTACATGCAAACATGTTCTTTCCTTGGTTGATCTATTGCTAATCCATACATCCACTGAGACAATTCTAAATTCAATTAGTGTTTTTAGTAGTAGTGGTTGTAGCAGTAGTATTTTCACCTGGCATGTGCTTATAATTTGGAGGAGCCCTTAAAACCTGAACAAGCTAGTTAGATAATCTGTAAAGCCTTTGTCACAGCCTATTGCCAATGGATGTTTGAAGATAGAAATCAAGAGAGAAAGTGGGCGAGGGAGAGAGATGAGAAGATCAAAGATAAGTCAGAAAATGGTGAGATGCTGTTGGTGAGACTAAAGAGATGGTGTGGGCTTCATCATCCCTTCCTCTTTTGATCCCTTTAATTATGTAATAGTACTGAGTTCTCACAAATATATCCTAGGCATCTGATGATGTTGACTGACCCCCCAAAAGTTGTGAAATAATACATTTGTTAGTCTTTAATGTGTTGGTAGTATATAGATAATAAAAATGTATTGCTATAATAGTAGAATAGAATGTCTGAAGCAATTCCTTAAAAAATGAAAAACCTGTTCAAAGAGGCTTAGTGGGTTTTTTTGTTTTTGTTTTGTATTGGGGCCTAAAGGTATAGAAAAAGGTTTATAGAGGTCACCACCATTTAGTTCTGAATTTCACATCCTAAATTAGTAACAGAAGAAGCAAGGAAAGAAGACTAAGTCACTTGCACTTCATTTAAGTAGATGAACTACTTATAAACTCAAAAACATTCAAAAATCTTTCAGTACACACCCTTGATTTGAATAAGTGTTTGGTAAGTAAAGGTTGACATTTTTAAGCAAGTTGTCTTGAGGGTGCTAAAGAAGAAGTGAGTGCTATATAAAAACTATGTGAGTGAAAATATTCTATATATGTTGTGATGGAACAAAACTCAATGCAAAGTGTGTCTGCTGACTAATATGGCATGCAACATACCATAGCAGATTTTGTTGTGGTATTACGGCTGAAGGTGTTGTCACTGGAATGGCATGAGAAGCAAGGTGGGAAGAACAATCACTGACAGACTTTGTTCTTTTCTTTTCTTTTCTTTTTTGCTAAAGTGAAGCTTTGGTTTTTAAATGTAAGGTGACAGTCGGGTCCAACTTTTTTTTTCATTTCTCAGTTGCAACATTTTTAAAAATTGTGATTTTACCATCCTCAAGCATTGGCTATTGTAATGAACTTGTTGAAGAGCTTTTGAAAAGTATGCTGCTGGCATAGAAAATGACACCTAAAACATACCTGTTCCATATTGGGTATTGACCTGCTTATTAACTTTCAATGCCACTAATTCTAGTGCCTTAATAGTTGGCTTCTTCTAGGAACAGGAATTTGTAGCCACAATATAGAGCAATGTCTTGTGCATACTTATTTTTGGTTTATAGCTTTCCATAGTTACATAATATATGTAATAGAAGACTTGCATTTAATTAACAGACAGCTCTCATGCAGTGCTAATTTGAACACAACTCAGATACACAGTGAGATCTTCTGTACCTGCTGGCTTTCAGAGATCTTCTGTACCTGCTGGCTTTCAGAAGAGCCATAAGGATCTGGCTTCTCCAGCAGGCTGGAAGGCAGAGTGATTTGTAACTCCACTCAGCCACAGGTTTTCTTTTTCTTTTAATAGCATTGTTGCTGCCCAGTGTGATCTTATATATCTATATCTTTTATTATTGTACTTCTGTTTTTAACCCTTAGTTTCTTGTACAGTATGTTACCCGGAGTTTCTTTAGCAATTGAAATGGCCAACAAATTAATTAAATTAAAATAAAAAAATTGAAGAGGTAAAAAAGAGCTTGTAGCTTAGTTGATACAGAAAGCTGCTGATCATGGTGATCACATCTCACTAATGGAGGATCCTGAGATGTCTGGTTACCAGAAGAGTATTCTGGCATCTCCTAAAATTGGGTTGCTTCAAGGCTTAGCTAATCTCAAAGGAATTTAAGATTTAAGTGGCTGTTATATGGATTTGTCATAGTTGTGTATCAGGTTATCTATGCTAAATAGTATAGATAGAAGAGTATGAGTGAGATGCAGCCCAAGAGAGCAGGCAATGGGGGCAAAACATCTGTCATATCTTCATATTGTCCTGGTCCAACTGTAAGGCAGACAGAGGTCCCAGTTGTTTGCCTTGAATTCCCTGTTTCCCTTTGTGAGAAAATGGAATAATTGATGGAGCATCATTACTAAAGAAAAGTATGGGATATCTCTTGATTGATTCCAGTGTCAGTCCTATAATTCTTTCAACTAGGTAGAGAAATACACATAACCTTCAAGAAAATGTACTTTAAGTCTTCTCTGTATTGTACAAGCTAACTACCTTCCACTGAAAAGTTTGGTGTGATTATAAAGTCGGTGTTCGGCTTTTCCAATCCTGCCACCATAGTCCAGTGAGTTTAAACTTTGTGAACACTCAGCTTTATTGCAGTAGGTCTATAGCGGGTTTTTGCACAGTTTATTCCACCAGACTTATACATCTGATTTCAGACTTACATATCTAGAGCACTCAGACAAAAGGAAAGCACACACAGAGAGATCACTTCCATTTTACTTACTATTTACATGCCTCAATTGCTCAAAAGTGGTTTAAAGATTAGCCACAATCAACCTTACAGCTCTGAAAATGGGAAGCAAAAATTCCCTGACTCCTACTCCATGCAAAGATGAAATAAAATAAACTGCTTGCACATGCAATCTCCCCCAGTCGTTTCTCAACATCCTTATGCCATGTTGTGTTCATTTGTGTGCTGTATCATTTGAGCTCTTCCAAAGAGGGTGAGCTGCAAGCTACTTTTTTTCCTTGAAACAGCTGCTAAGGCAGTTAAGGCCCAGGAGTCCAGAGAAAAATTAGGGAGAAGGGGAAAGAGACTGTCAAAAAGCTAGAATGTTTCAAAGAAAAAGACAGATTTTACCACCATTTCAAATAATCGGGGGTGGGGGGGATAATCTCAGCTTTCATGAGATCACAAACGTCTTAAGCTATTTTTGACCCAGCACTGAGTATTCATCTGGGAAATACACTCACTCCTCTGTCTTTCAATAGCTCTGTTGTTACCTGAAGTATCTTAATGTTGGGCTTGCATCATTATATCACAGTTTTTTTGGCTGGTTGAAAGATGAAAACTCTTCTTGCAACTATTGTTACTGATCAATTATCAGGATATTCAATTATCTTCTGCAGTTTTACTTTTAATCATACAGTAATAAAATTAGTTTATAGCTTAAACCTGTGTTTCTCAACCTTGGCAATTTTAAAATATGTGGACTTCAACTCCCAGAATTCCTGGTTGGAAATGCTGGCTGGGGAATTCTGGGAGCTGAAGTCCACATATCTTAAAATTGCCAAGGTTGAGAAACACT
The DNA here is from genome assembly GCF_035149785.1 of Candoia aspera. Classification (NCBI taxonomy): domain Eukaryota; kingdom Metazoa; phylum Chordata; class Lepidosauria; order Squamata; family Candoiidae; genus Candoia; species Candoia aspera. Next base: position 70,660,213 of record NC_086153.1, on the reverse strand, counting down.
GGCTTAAACATTTTCAAGCAGTTTAGGTTTTTGTTTTTGTTTTTACTATGTGCTTAGGTAAGCATTCTTGGGCTTTGGTTCCCCCACTCCCCACATTATTCCTTGCTATATGCCACTATCTCAGTCAGAGAGGAACCCATGTAATATATGATGTTGTTGAAGTCTGGTTGGTGCAAAACTCTGCAAGTTGTCTGAAGTGCCTTCTCTGCATAATGGGACCAGCTAACATCTTGACTGGCTTTTTAAAAGGCCTTTAAAACACAGAATTTTGAACAGGCCTCTATTTTACTTTTTATTTGTCTTAACTGCTATTTTAACTATTTTTAATATCTTGATTTTAAATTATAAACTGCTAAGACACTTTGGCAGTTGGTGGTACACTAAAGTAAATGAAAACATGAATAAAATCATAAATAGCAGAGAATTTTTAGCCAATCTTATGATGTTGGAACTTGTAACTCAATGAGAAAATTATAATGATATATAACATTTTGATCCCTTAAAATAGTTGAGAGCACTTACGGAATGGAAAACATTATCCTAAAGATACAAATTATTTGCCAAAGCTCACAATGGCTTTTCATCAGTTCATATCCCATCTAGCAAGCAATATCTTTAGTTCACTAACGGACAAAACCTAACTGGACCAGTGGGTTTCCAGTGTTATGGCTTGAATCCTTTTGTCTTATTGTGATTCTTTTAATAAAGAAATGATAATGAAATACAATTTTGTTGCCTATGAAAGTCTTCAAAATTTTTGGGACTGTTTTTTCCTTGAGATTCTTTTGCAAGCTGGCATACTTTACTGAAAATAACAATCAAAGTTATTTATGATTCCAATTTTAAAGCAGACCTATATTGTATAAATTGTTTGCATTGTCCACATGCCAAGTTTAAAAAGCAAAGGCGTCCTGAAGGCTATTTTCATTTGCTGCTCCAGAAATGTGGACATTTTTTTGCTAGGGCTCATTCAGAATTACAACCATTGATGTTTCTCAAAGAAATGTATACATTTCCCCTTTGGACCGCTGTTTAATTGTCAGGATTAATCAGGTGTATTGGCTAACTTTAATTATTTGGGTATTTTTTTTTTATCATTGTTGGGTTACCTGCCCAGAACTCTTGAAATAGAATGGGAAATCAAGGTAGCTATAATATATGCACAAGTGATAAACTGGGAAGTTGAGAATAACTTGGTTTTATTTTTCCTTGACTGCCAAGAATATCATTTCAGGCTATTTTGTATTATTTTTATTCTTGGCAATAGACATATCAGGATAATGGGCATGATTTGCTGTATTAACTCAGTGTTCTTGAAACCAGTTCCTCTAAGCACTGGTACCACCTGGATTTATCTGAGTGATATGTCTCGTAAATATGCCTTCCCTAATATAAATAACTAACAAACTTAACCAAGTTTGATTTGCTGGATGATTAAATTATTCATTCATGGTTTGGGGGACTGAATTATGCTGAAAATACCATATACTGAGCCATGGAAACTACACTAATTATGAGTTACCACATATGAGAACTAGAAACCATATTACATAGGCTTCCACAGATATGGTGGGGGAGATGGGTGGTGATATAAATCTAAATAATAAATAAATAAATAAGCTAGGGATAATGGCATTTTTTAATATATGTGCCACTGAAGGTAGTATCAAGGCTTAAACAATGTGTAATGGATGTCTAAAGCAATTAGATTTGTCATCTTTCTCTTAGAGTTTTTTTTCTGAGTAGCCCTTTCTTAGACCAGCAAGATATTTAACCAAATATCTAACCCTACATTTAGGACAGCACTAACCCTAGCACATTTTAACATATTTCCAATAGCCACCCTCAGTAGAAAGTTCAGGAAAATCTCTTATTCTTTAAAACTCTGCCCTTGTGGGAAAGAAACTGAGACCCAGTTTGGTGCAGTGGTTAAAGCATCAGACTAGAGACCAGGAGCCTGTGATTTCTGGTCCTCTGTGGAGTCCTTGGTGCTCTCTGAGCCTTGTAGTTTTCTTGCAGACATTTTGTTGCCCAATTAGGCAACATCTTCAGTGAGAAAAGGGAGTGGGCCTTGCTCTCAGTTTATATACTGTGGCTTGCCCTGCTTGTGTTGGTGGAGGTGTTGGTCTCTCCTTGGTAGTTCCTTGATTAGGCTGTTTGCTGCTTGGTTGATTGACTGGGTTTGGCTTGGTCTAGGATGCTCACAGTCCAAAAACACTAGGGAATTCTTGGAAGCTTGGCACTCAGACAAGTCAGCCATCCTAACAGCACATAGAGGTAAACAACATTTACATACCATTCAAAAGAGACAATAGAAAAGCCAAAAGACCAGAACACCTCCTCACCAACAATCAACATCCAGATATGCAAAGATTAACACCAGGATTAATACCAGACAAAGAATCAAACAGTACACAATACCCTAATCAAGGAACTATTAACCCAGTCAATCAGCCAGGTATAGAGCAAACATTTTAAAGATTTAAATGTAATTGTCAAACCACACTGTCCAACTGTAATATTAACCATGGAAATACCCCAGCTGTCTATAGTGTTCTGTTGTAATCTGTTTCCTGATTCTAGCCAGGTTTTAAGGAAGACTTGTTTAGAGAAGTGATCCAGAAAAGATTTTTGGAACTAACGAGAGAAAAGGCAAAGTGCCATCAGTACAAAAGAAAAAAAAAATGTAAGAAAAAAATATATATAAGACAGGACAGAAAGGCTCAATCTCCTTTAGTATTAATAAAGTTTGTTGCATTACCTCTCTGAATTTAGCACCTTCCTTGGATAATTTTTGAGATACAATACAAAGACAAAATACAGGTAGGCCATAATAGTAGTTGAATTAATTGAATTATTAATTAATTGAGTTATTAATTGATTGATTTTTGAAAAAAAATCATATACTAGATTTGAAGACTGGGCAGTTCAAATATGTCAATAATATTATAACATTTGAAATTAATCTTGTTTAAAGTTAAAAAGCTATAAGTGGGGCTAGTCTGAAAAGATCCTTGCAAAGGTTTTAGCCTGCATATTTTCTCCCTTTAATTAGAATTACTATGTACAAACAATTTAGAAAATATAGGTTTAAACACACAAGTGGTCTAAATTAACCTAAATTGTAAAGCCAAGTGTCTTTCTAGAAATTTGTTTTCAACTTAAGGTCAGCCAGTACAAATGCTTCTCTGGTTTTTCAAGAGGTTGAAGAATCCAATTGTTGTTCTACAAGCAACAGAAATCCAACAACAGGACACAAAGAGCAATTGACATGATAAAACCTGCAGCTTGAAGTCATAACCCTGCAGTAACTGCAAATAAAACCAATACAAGGAAGACAAACATTGATTCCTCATCTTAAAATTCCAGCCATGCACATCACATCTATTCATTTAAAATACTTTACTGAAGATGTTAAGAGCCCGTGATTATTTTATAACTCTCTGACAGTAATTTTCTCAATAAAAAACCCACCAAACTTTTCCCCTCCAAACTCCTCTTTGAATGGAGACTGCCTATAAGAGGCTAAGCTAAATGGTTGCTGGAATTCAATTGTCACCCATAAGCTTTTCCATTTCACTTTGGTTTCATCTCTTTGTAAAACTTCAGCCTCTCTTCCCAGTCCCCAGTAATCTGATAGTAGGATGCTTCCTGCACCATGGAGCATTATCCTTGGCCCCTTCCACTTCTTATTTCAGTAGATGTTCTGCTTATCTGCCTCTTTTGGAAACTTAGTGAACGTAGGAGAAAAAAGTGAGAAATAAAATAAATGCATGTATGTTAACCATTACTTGTATCTATTCTAAATTCTAATAGAATTTAGAAATCCACCCAAATATATGATGCCTAATAAAAGTAAGAATTTAAAATAGCTTATGATTGCAGACACCATTTTCAGGCAGTCCTTTAACATGTGCCCATGGAATGGATTGTAATTTAGCTATAGCATGTCTTGTTTGTAACGTACCATTTCAACACTCAATTTGAGAACCGTTGACCTCACTCACTAGAATTAAGTATATCAGTAACCTCTACAATAACAAATGGCTGGAAATGAAATTCAGATACTTTGCATGAACAAAGTATATCTGAGTAACAAAGCCAAAATATTTACCCTATTTGGCAAGAGAAAGAAAGCTGTAGCATATAAAAATCATAGTCCCTCTTTAAGCTTCATGTTTCTCTGCATCAACAAATTTATTTCAAAATCTGGCTTCAAGAGATTATTAAATTCTTAAAGCTGCAGTGCTGCACACACTTGCTTAGAGTACATTTCTGAATAAATATGCGTAAGAAGAATTCCACTATAAACTGCATAGATTTTTCCCCCCTACAGGATAAAATTTTTAAAATAGCATTTGTGTTTGATCATTTGTTTGCATTGAATAAACTTATTTCTACACTTTGGAATACTGGGAGGGCTGAGGGGGATAGTCAGAATTAATATGTAAGTGGAATATATCAGAGAATTAACAAAACAAGAAAGAGAGAAGTATGTTGTTGATAAGTTCTTTTTTCCCTTTTTATCATGATATAGATAATATACCATAATATAATTCTGTTATACCTTCAGTGTCTATAGAATCCTTACTTTCAAACTAAGTAGAAGCAGAAATGGCTGTGCATGCGTATGTATGCCAAAACAGCCCGGAGAAGCTTCCGAAGCAGCTGTGAAAGTCTTGCAAAGGGGGTGGCTGTTTTACGGCCATGCATGGTGTACTACATATTTCAAAGGCTTTGCACAAACCTATAGTGTTGTGTAGATGTCCAGCTGAGAACAACAGTGTTGGCTTTGGCACAAGAGTGAGACAAAATGTATGCTTGAAAGCTTGGATAATCGATGCCAAGTTCAAACATAATTTGGCAACTGGAATTCTTTGAAGAAATTTTGTAGCCACTTTTAGATATTTGGGATAAATGATGCAAATATTTTTAAGAATACACATCCACTGTCTTAAGCTGATTCAGACAACTGATCCAGCCAGTCCAGTACTGTTATGCTCTAAAACCTTTGACAGACAGAGGCTTTTCCCTGTTCTGTCATCTAAGATTATTTTGTAAGGTGAAGATGTCTGGAATTAAACATGAGGCTCCTTCTGCATGCATGATGTGCTCCATCACTTGGTATCAACTCCGCCTGTAAATAATATATATGTGGGATGTTGCAGCACTAATATGGCTTCATGTGAAGGATATAGCAGTCTTTTACATGACTGCAGTGCAAGAAGTGAAGAGCAAAGCTACTGCTTGCTGTGAAGTGTTAAATATCTCCACGGTAAGCAAATTTCTCAGTACAACATTTTTCAAGGATGTTAAGGCACACATGTTGCAGAGCCAAGGACTCACTTATACCATGAGAAAATGGCCTAAATGTTAGATGGTCTAAATGAGAGACAGAAACAAAACATTGAATAATTATAGCTGCATATGTTTTATTTGTAGGTAATCTGATTGATAGATTGATTTGATATAGCCACCCTTCCCGCCTGCATGTCACTCTAATCTTACTAGTTTACCTCTATTTCAGCATTTCATGGCTATTTCAGCCTCCCTAGAATGTTATTTTTAGTATAGAAATCATGTATAAAGTTGGGGGCTTGGTCATTCTTATGCCTTACTGTTCAGCTTCCTATACCTAATTGTTAAGTATTGCTTGAGAGGAAAAAGTGATGTAGAAAACTAGGTAAAGCTCAGCCATTTATTACAGATGTTTTCCCTCACCATGCAGAGATTGCAGTCTATTACTTGTGATCAAGTTACTGTAATTTTTCTATTCAACTTCTCCTTTTTTTCCTATCTCTAAGAAATTGTTATTAGAACAATTTGTAAAGGCCTTTGTAATTAATTATTCAAATGAGCTATTGGAGATATGAAATATAACACCATAGGGAATCCACTAAAGCAATGTGCAGAAGAAGTGTAAATAAGAGATTTTTCAGATCTGGAATGCTTTGAATAGATTTTTTTATATCCTAGATGGATACGAAAATTTTGAAAAATCATTATTTGTATTAAGTCTTAAAGTGGGGGGAGGGGATTTCCATTGCAGTAGCTTTCTTATGAAACAGACCACTGGTGCTTCCTAACTTGCTAGGACTGAGGCATTGTTTGTTGTGTCCTGATACTTGTTAGGTTTTAGGAAATTATAGAAAACAGAATTGTTCAAGAGAATTTTTGATTTTTTTAATGTGACCATATAGTTATTTATTTCTTGTCATTAGTTTGTTTTTGTTTGAACTTAACTTTTTAATGCTATTTCATGATTTTGACTTTGGACCTTACTTGGATTTTACCATGTGTTTAATTACAAATTATTGGCTGTAAACTTCTGAGAGCCAACTGATTGTAGTGGCCTAAAATAGAATGAACGAATGAATGTTAAGACAAAGCAATCCTTGGCTAAGGATAAAACAAAAGATATCCACAGTGAGGTTTGTCTAAGAAGAATTTTAACTGTTATTGACTTGCACTGATTTTAAGTGTGACTAAATGCTTGGCTAGTGCAAGGTTCTCAAGATTCCTGAGAAAATGTGATGTTGAAGTCAACTTTATTGTATTATTGTCTTTGCTTAGTATTATTCTAATCAACAGAATTATCACATAAGTACTATATTATGCCAAGTCACAAAAATCCTCTGCTATACTAAAAACAGTATCTTGTTAATTTCCTGTTTAAAATTGGCCACTGGTTTCCCTTAGCCTATGTATTGCAAGGAAGATGAGGTGGGCTCTTTATTTTAGCACAATAAATAAGGAATATGGACATATAGAAAATTCAAAGATTTATTTAATAAAAGACTTTCCAGCTGAGATTTCTAAAATAACTCTTCCAGCTCTAATAAGGTATATCAGGCACTTTGATTAATAGTAACATAAAACTCGACAAGGAAGGGTAAATGTACAAATTTGTAAAGCTCTAAAGTATGCATGAACAGATTTACTCTTTTATTATCATCTACAGTGTGTCCAAAATACACTTGACATTTATTTTTAATACAAAAATAAAACATGATTTTGATACATTAATGTGTGATTGAAATTAGACAATGTAAGCTCATTGCTGAAACAGTAGATGTAAGTTGTACCTATGCATGGGCTGAGATGGGCCCTTTCAATGCTATGGATGCTCAACAGCTGCCTGACCATGATTCCGGTTGCTGGGACAGCTTCCTTTAAGCTCTTCCTGTTCCCCATTTATCCAAACAGTAAATGTTCGCTGCATCAAAATTAAGCCAGTTTGAATGAAATACTGTTTATTTGGTCAATGACCAGCAAAATTTGAAAAAATACAACACAAAAGTAAGATAAAATAGATGAGATAAAATACTAGCGTAACAAAGGTAACATAACAAATACAAATGTAACATACTATACTGTGTGTTAATTACTTGTGCAAGTATAAATCTAAAATATTACAATCTCTGAAGTAAAAATACATATCACCTAAAACAAGATAGCTAACATGTATTAAACCTGAAGTGATGAATAAGTGGTTATTTCTGTGACTAGTTTTGCCTCATTTCCATCACGGCCACATAGAATTTAGCTACTGCAAAAGTGATAAAGGGTTTCAAATCTTCTAGAAGATGGTTCATGTAGAAATTGTCTGGCCTTCCTGGAAATTTACATATTAGGGGCAGAATATAAGCAGACTTGATATCCTGGCAGAATTTACAATGTAGTAATACTTGCGAAATTGTTTTGATCTCCTTGTCACCACATGGGTATACTCAGTTAATGGGATTTTGGAGTATCTGCCTTGCAGCAGTGCAGATAGTAAGATGTTTGAACAATTCTGTTTGAAGCTTTCAGTGAAATTTATTTGTTTTACCAGAACTCCAACTCCCTGATAGAATTTTATTTTAGTTCAGTTCATTTTTAAATTGAGACGTGTCTCATAGAAGAGTCAGAATTTAGTGAAGAATAGAGTGAGGGATACCAAAATAATCTTTATCTTGTTAATATAGTTAACTGATTTGCAAATGGAAGCAGTAGTATTCATTCCAGTAAATCCAACTTTATTCCTTCAATAAAATCCATTTTTGCTCAGTCCTTGTGAAGGTACAGGTAACACCACAGTCAGAGTACAGTTTTCCCATCTCAGCAGATAGCAGTTAAGATGCAGACCTGACACTGCAATTAGAAAGAGAAATGTCATTAAATGCAAAGAAATTATTTCTACTATAAGGCAGTAATTCTACAGCATTTGATACGGAATAGAAACAAAGGAGAAGATGTTCAGATGGTACCTCAAGCATGCTATCCAAACCTCCTCCCTGCTCTGATTGGGGCAACTGATGGTAGTTTGATTGCATGCATTTCATGATTATTGCATGATTGGCAGGGAGAACCTGCCAGTCAAGGAATTCAATATTCTACCTCCCTTTTCCACAAAGGCAGCAATAGTTATTATGTAATATAAGTTCGTGACTGAATTACTTTTGTATTATCTGGTTTTACTCTTTGACTTTGATTTATCTATTTTATGTATATGTTCTTATGGGTCTTTTGTCTTATGATGAGACTGTTAGCTGCTCAGAGCCTTCAAGACTGGGCAACATACAGATGAAGTAAATAAATGATATGTGGGATTTTGTAGAAGATTTTGAACCAGGATAAGTGTCATGCACTGCCTACCGCCGAGTAAAGCACAGACACTGGTTCAGTTGAAGCAGGTTCTGTTTTATTCATCGCGTAGTGTCAGTTGTAGAAAAAAGCTGAGAGTGACAGGAGCGCGCCGGTGCGGGGTTTAAATACCCCGCGCCGGTCAGCGCCCCCTCACTCAGGGTTACGTCATCCCCCCTTTGTCCAACATGCTGTCTTGCCGGTAGGTGAGGGGTTGCGAGGCCCCGCTGGTGCTCTGGGATCGCCCATCATCGGTTTCCTTATTCATCCGGTGATTGCTGTCAGCTGGGCGATCTCCGTTGCGCTAGTGCTAACAGCTTGGGTGTGCCTCGCGATCCGCTTAGCCTTTGTATCTTCTTCTTTCTTCTTTGTGAGCTGATGGCTGCTTATCTTGAGCCCCTTCCCCTGCTTCCTCGTTATTGTCATGTGTGCCATTGCGCTGATGTCTTCAGCTCAACGGCACTCATGACAGTAAGAGCCAATTAACTATCTTGAATTATTCCAAAAAACTCTGGGATTAGGATTTGCACTAAAATGGTGCTTAACCCTTGGTGAGGATCAGAGTGCTATATAGGAGTGCGTGGCACTGAAAGAGTTTAGAGCAGTCTAGCAGTTCTATAATCAGTATATTTATAAATTAATTAAATTAAATATAGTGCCCTTGTTTTGGCATTTCTGTGTCAGGCAAAGACCTTAAATTAAGCTATTTTACTATAAATTGGGATATACTGTACATCTAACCAAATTTGATTAAAAATGATTATGCCTTAAGGAATGACAATTAAATTCAATTAAATATTTTTTTTTAAAAAAAGAATTCAGTATGAAATATAAGTAAAAAAGTGGTTGATACTGAATTATCCTAAACTGAATATTTTTAGTATTAGTATTTAGAATCTTTGCTCTTGGAAGATTTACAAAAAATGGGTAAGCATGTTTAAAAGCATTTGTGATTACTGTAATATTTGTTCGTAATTCAGTTTAGAAGAATGTTTTAAATCTGAAATCCAAATGCAAATATAGCTAGATCCAGTGTCTTAGAACCAACCTTGCTCTGTTTGCACCCCTCGGCTCTTTCCTGAAAGAGTAGGAGCAGTGCAGCTGGCAAACCACCTTTTTGTGCTTTATGGACAGTTAAACCAATCATCAGAACACAGGAGGCAGGCCACTTCCAATAACTAGAAACCAGAGAACAGAGTCATGGTTTGTGGAAGACCTGGATGTGGCTTAAGTTGTAAACTTAATATTTATTTACTAAGTCCAATTATGCTAACATATTTTAAATATTTAGATTTATGACTGAGTAATGTACACATACAAGTATTAGCATTAGAATTCTAGCTTATCTTGTGAACCTTGATATAAGGTCTCCTGTAATAACTTTATTTTTCAGAATGTTGTGCTTAAATGAAAGCATTATCCTGCAATTACTGAAAAAATATTCTTTGAATGGGGACAAAAATTATACAAGGAATTTCAGAGATTTGTAGCACTTGTGAATATCAGGCAATGCATTTACAGTACTTACATTAGGTAAAAGTAGGCATGGAAATTAATAGATTTATCATTTATTTTGTTTAATGCTTTCTATTCTTTTGAGTTTCTTGCTTTGTAGTCCACTTTTATGTTATACTGATGGCATTCAGAGAAGTATATTCTCATGAGTATTTCAGCCATCTTTGATCTTTGAAATTAAAACTTCACTGAGAAAGGGGTATAGCATTTTAATTAAAATAAAACCTTCAGCTGCCCAAGGGCCTTTAGTGTAATATCTTAAGATACCGTTCTTACTGAGCTAACACTGCCAAAGCTCCTCTTTGTACTTTTCCTTTCTTTCTTTCTTCTTTCTTTTTGCATTATAGCTGAGAGCATTTAAAAAAACAAAAAACACTATCCAAACAGTTTATATAAGTCGTTTTAATGTTTGGATATGACAGCATTGCTAAAATTGTTACCTGGTTCATTCAGGGGCTGTGTAAGCTCTGGGTGTCTGTGGGGTGCGTGGTTATTTAACACACACAAACTTTTTTTTTCCTTTACTGGTACGTAGTATCTGAGTGATGTTTTTTGTTTCCAGGTTACTTCTGTTAAAATGAAGCCCCGAACTCTTTAGATCTAATTTCTCCAGAATTTGAAAATATAAAGCAATAATTGCTAAAGCAAAAGTTTGTAAAAGTACAAATTCTTTAAAAATTAACATGATAAAAATCTGTTTGGTTTTACCTGACTTTTTTCCAACACTTGATTGAGATAGTAAAACACTATTCCAAAGAATCTTGTATATAAAACATATATTGGTTAGGTTTAGCAAATTTCACACAGCCCTGTTATAAGATTTAGAATGTTTTAAGTGTTAATCAAAATTAATATAGATGAGAAACAAAGTTTAAATGGGCAGAAGTGGAGGTGATATTATTAAATGTTGTATTAATGTACTTTGGAGAATGGTATCAATCATAAGGAACTTATGCTTAGATATGTAAGATCCACACCTAAGATATGACCTTCGAATTTCCATACTAGGTGAAAAAATTATATTTCTGGCTCTCCCTACCCTGGGATCCATTTGGGAGATTGGTTTTCTCTATGGTGTTTATAAACTGGTCTGAGACTCTTCATGAACACCATTAATAATATCTACTTAAACTAGTTAAATTATACATGTTACTTACATTCCTTTTCCTAGTAAAAAGCCTCCCTTCCCCTTGCTTTACAAACCCTTGCTTCTGCTCCCTTTCTTCCTTGCCAAAGAAAATAGTGGCTCCTTCTTTATCAGTTAGGATCACTTACCAGGACTGATGGTGAAATGGATTACACTCACTTCCTTACAATGATGGATTAATTGATGGATGCAAGTGCTTTCCTTCTGCTGCAATCAGTGAAACCTAAGTGGCAGAATTCCTGAGAAAGAGGAGGGGGTGAGAAAGAAATTCAAGACTGCCCTGCCTTGATTCTCTTTTGCATAAGAGGGACAAAAGAAAATCTCTGTCAGGGTTTCCTAGAGTTCCTAGTCTTTGTGGTATCTCTTTCCTGACCTGGCTTACCAAAAAACACTGACACATCCAAATCTGTGAAAGACTGATGCCAAGACTTGTCCAAAATTCTCTCATGCCAGAAGTTCCCAAAGGTGGCAGATTCATTTGACGGGCTGTTTACTTACAGTATATGTTGCAAGTGTTTCATGTGTGGTAACCAATAGTTGTGGCCAATTTCACCTCAAAATATACTTTATGGTATTGGAAATATAACATGGAATTCAACTTTAATTCTACTACCTGCATCCTCTACCTAGTAGCTTCTGCCCATTAGATGTAGCTAGCACAATGTAACTATAATGGCTATGATGCATATGGCTAGATTTGCTTAACACACTAACTCATCGTTTTCATATAATTTATATAATATAGTTTATTGAATAATCATAATGTGAGGCATTAAGTTGTAATTTAGGATTTGAATCTATAATAGTAGTAGTAATAATAATGATGATGATATTCTGTCTTTTTAAAGTAAATTCATTATTATAATTACCTCCCAATTTAAAACTAGTTAAATTAATGGCTATCACTGTAAGCTGTAGCAGCGAGTTCCATAAAGTAGAGACTGTGTACATAGCTAATTATGCAGAACTCAACTTCACTGGAAAACCAGGGTCAGTCGGCTAATGACCCTACTAAGTATGATTAGAAAGGGAAAGAAGCAGGACTCCAATGCTCCTTTCTTCCCCATGCGTGATTTTATAATTTAAAGCATTATCACATATATCACATCCAATCTTACATTAGTCCTGAAAGGTAAGAAATACAGTATTTTTGGTATGTTATAGATAAGGCAACTCTTTCCTTTGCATGCACCATCAACCCCTAATAATGTTAAACTAAACTAGCCTTAAGTTCATATATTTTCCTTCTTTTCCTCTGCCATGAAGGAATCAGAATAACTTAACTGATGACATCTGAATGAAGAATGGTAGCAACTGTTAATTTTGAAATCAGCCAATTGTAAATTGTCATTCATGACTTGGCTTGTTTCAATATGCCATAGTTAACACAATCCACATTCCAGTTCTGACATAATGAGAAATATGATTAATAGAAACAGAGAACAAGGGAAGTACAGATGCTCGGTGATTTACCTTTTTGTGTGATACGGGACGTTGTGGGCTAAGCAGAGCCATCAACCATGTGATTTCTACTGCTTGGCAAACAGCATCAGAGCCATGTGCTTCCACCCTCCCCTTCTCAAGAGCAAGCTTCAGCTCTTCAATCCCATTCTGTGGAAATTACATTTGCCATGAGGTCCAAAATGAAGAACTCCAATATTATGTCAGTTTACTAACTAAGATCTTAAACCATGGTTTGAGGGAAGGGCAAATGCAAGGTATGCAGTCCAAACTTGCCTAGAGATTAATAACACCTTCCAAATTGGCCACTTATGAATAAACCTACTCCCTAGTCAAGTAGGAAGATATAAATGGATTAAATGGAGGGAGCTAACAATTACAATAAATAATTACCACAATAAATTATTATTATTATTAGCAAAAATAATAGTAAGAATATAACAAGGTGTAATATTGATGTAGTATTTCTAAAGGTTCAGTGCAACTGAACATACATTTTCTAGTTCCCATCCACAGATTTTCTGAGAGCTTATATGGACTCTGTGTTCTTTTACTTATAATAACATCAGGTCTTGATAAATAAGTTCAGAAATGTCTTTTCCTATAGGGCAGAAATGATTTGCTATATTTCTTTATGGTTGTCTACTTTTTTTGTATATATGTTTCATTTTAGGTCCTAATAATTCACAAGAAAACAATTCTGCTCATCTAAAGAAAGTTTAATTTAAAATGTTAATATGATAAAAGTCATTTTTGAAAGAGCAAAACAACTGTGATGATAATCCATTTTGAAAAATATAAAGGTTAATGTGTTAATTCATGACTAATTGCCAGATGAATTGTTATATAGATTATGACTTTGACTATTTCATATTATTATTAGTATTCTTGGATTTTTCAAGAGAATAGCTAGTACACATTTTCTTCAGTGAATTTTTAAATTGCACTTGAAATATTCTAAACACGCATACTTTAAGCCATTAATTCATAAATATTTCTAGATATGGCATGTTTTTTTCATGTATATTTTTCAGTCCCAGTTACTCCTGAAAGTTTAAACAAGTGCATGAAAATAGCTTGTAGGACCTGAAATGTTTGCCTTTCTCCTGTCATATTTAAGGTACCCAGGGTTTTTGTTTTGTTTTGTTTTGTTTTGAGGGGGGCTATAAATGATTTAGTGACTTGTTTCTTCATTGTTACAATTTCTTCATTGTCTTAGTGATCTAATTCACATATAACATTAAGACATAATATAACCCATTTCTTGATTTAAAATGAGGTGTAAGTTCACTCATTATGGCTTTATTTATGGATATATCAGTCCATTGTGGCTTGCTTAACAAGAAGGATAGTTTAAATTCTGGCTTAGCATTATGTATTAACCAGCTATAGTTTTAAATTGTTTGCCTTCTTATAGATAGATTCTAAAAATATGCAATATGTTCAAAACAACAATGGGGATTGTGGACATGAACTTTGTGAACTTTTGCCTTTATTTATTTATTTATTTGTTTATTTTTCAAATTTCTATCACCGCCCATCTCCCCCAAAAAGGGGGACTCTGGGCGGCTTACAATAATATCAACAATTAAACCTTCATTGTGCCATATACTAATCCTCTTTATCACATGGACTTACTTACAATATTAGTTTGTAATATGGCAGGAAAGAGTCTTCTGTTCAAAGAAAAAGATTAATTAATGACAGTCATTGTGCTGTCTTTCAGCATGGCTTAAATTTTTAGGAAATATTTTCTAGAATACTGCACTGTATCTATAAAACAATGTTAAGAGGTATTTTTGTTGATTTGTCTTGGGGGGGTTTGCTATATTTACATCTGTATCATGCACTGATGCATTTCTTCTAAGGAACTCACACTGGCCTAAGTAAGGTCAGGGTCTTATCTTCACCATAGCTCTGTGAAGCAAGGTAGAGTGAGAAACTCACCATGTCAGATTGAAGCTGTGTTGAGAACTGACCTTCAGCTTGGGTACAGCATTCGAATGTGATTACTCTCAAGATCAGGCAATAGAGAATCATGGAATCCAGCAGCGAGCTCTGCTAATTAAATACTAATGGGATTGAAACCGAAACAGAGGCAGTGAGAAATACTTAGTATCATCCTGATTCTGCAAATTTGTGGAAGTGCAAAAGATTTCAGAAAACCAATGGGAGGCAATCTCCCCACCACCACCACCATCACACAATACATAGAGAAAATCTAGGACAAGAGTTGTGGATGTCATAAGAAAAACAAACGTGGAAAAAGAGAGGAAGGGAGAATTAATTTGCTTTATTTTGTCTTGAACAAATGCAAAAAGTCTGAATAAATGTATTCCTATTAACAAAATGATTATTAGAGGTACCCTATTCTGGCCTACACTATTGCCACCCAGCCTGGTTGCTGACATGAGATTCTGATTGATGTTCACTGCAAATTCTGGCAAGGAAACTGAAATTCTTGTTGTTTGTGTTTCAACTCCTCTTGTGTGTTTAATTTGTGGATTGAAATTTGTATTTATTTATTTTATTTATTTATATTTGAAATTTCTATCACCGCCCATCTCTCCCGAAAAGGGGACTCTGGGCGGTTTACAGTCAGAATTAAAGAACATAAATTACAATATAAATAACTCTATAAAAATAAAATAAATATAAAATATAAAATCCAGCAGCGTAGATCTTGTTAGTTGGGGAGAGATCTATAATAGCCACCCCCAAGATGAACTGGTGCCCCTCCCACCCCAAGCAAGGCAGCAGAACCAGGTTTTTAGGCTCTTCCGGAAGTCCGGGAGTGAATGGGCCTGTCTCACCTCTGAGGGCAGAATATTTCCTCTTGCTTTACAATGGTTACAGTTCATTTATACACACAGGCACTATCATAGGGACACAAACGCACTTCTACTTCACAGTACTACTTCTACTTCTACTTTCTTTGCATTTTTTTTTCAGTATCAAACCTGATGCTTATTTTATTACTTGCGTTATCAATAAATGTTACATAGTATAAGGCAGCGTGCTTCATTAGTTCTTTTACAAATGTTTGCTAATTGTTCTGCATTTAATAATAGCATTATGGTCTGTGTATACATTGTATATGATTATTTGGTTCCCATGGTCTCTTCCTGTCTTCTACTGTATAATGATCAATTCATTCTAGCCAAAGCTGTCAAAAGCTTTTTCTAGGTCAATATAAGTGTCATTCCCAATTTCTAATCATCGTAAATGTAGGGGAAAAATAACAATATACTAAAACTGGAAAAAATAAACTAGGAAAATAGAAATGATTTCTGTAATGAAGATTTTTCAATAGAAGAGAATATACGTAACTCAGGATACAGGATATTTATCAGGATATTTATCCAAAATGCAAGTGACCGATCTGTATCTATAAGATGTAAAAATTCTGTGAAAGCCACACTGTTCCATAACTACTTTATGGGGAAGACTGGAATCATCAATAATGGATTTTGATTTCAACATTCAGATCAGTACTATAGAAAGTCCACTGATGAAAGAATGGAAATTCAGTGTCCCTGAAAATCTATGGATATTTTTACAAAAATCCCTACTTCTAGGTAGGCTTGCAGAAGACATCCCCAATTCTACCCCATGCAGTGCTTCATACCATCAGGGAAACACTTTTTCTCATATAAAGATATTTTGCAATCACCTTCGGCATAGTGCCCTATCCCAAACCATCATTTTACTAACTACAGTTGTCTATTTATTTATATTTCTGTATACCCAGACTTCCTGAGGACTTATGGTGGTTTACAACATATTAACATAACAAAACCATTCCAGAAAGAAAGAAAACAGTATTACAAAAATAAATATATTAATTTTAAAAGATAAAATGGTTCCATATGGAACAAATTCTATATCCCAGCCAATGTATAGATTCCAAAATGTTTCATACATTTAATGTTACTTTTTCTGCTCCCTCTATTATTCATGCAAAATAATCTGATTATAACATTATTGACTTCTTCTGTACAATTAGAAAAAAGCTGGGGTTTTCCCCTTAATTCATAGAAAGACAGCCACCTTTTTTTAATTATTCAAGCCAATATGATGAACATTTGTTGTGAAGTGCAAAGAGACATAAGCAATTTATACTCAAAGACCTAAGCTGATGGCTATTTAATTTTGTGAAAATCCATCCATAAGCCTCCCATAGAAGCTTATTATTTCATAAATTCCATAATAACTTTTCTGTTTGTTCCCATAGTAATTCTAACAGTGTTCTGTTGTTTGACCAGATAAGAAAATGAGGCACTGAGCCAGGCAATCTGCAAGGCATTTTTGTGTGATTAAAGTCATACTTCTGTGTAAGGGTCGAGAATATATATTTTATCACATCTATGTCTAATATGTGGGGAAATATATGTTTACACTCATCATTTTTTAGAACACACATTAGGGAATGAGAGGTAGCAGCTGGCTTCTCATCAACTAAGTACTTTGTTTCTGCTTTGTTACAGGAGATAGGAGAAGAATATTTTATTTACTTTTAGTAGTAAAAGCTTTCTTATATACAGTAAGTCCTTTCTCATACAGTTTTCAGAAACATTCAGGAGTTAGATATGGATGAAGCTGACCAAAGAAGCAAACATTTCGGGTTTTGATCTGATAATTTATTTACTTCTTCACAAACATGTATTGAGTCCAGAACATAAATTATGAGTTTGGTTCCTGTTTCTGATAAATATATTGATTAGTAATTCCTTTTAAACACTCTGGCTTCATGTTAAAACATAGCCATCAAATGTCTGGCTAATAATTGAGTTTGGACATTGTATCCTTAATTGCTTATTTCCCTATCATGAAAATTTCAGTGAACTTAGCCATAATACTTCTAGCTCCTAGAAGGTGTTGTGACTATATACTACTAAGGTGTTTTGAGATTATTAATGCTGCATCACTTCCCTCTCTTTTACAACAGCATGTGTGAAGGAAGCAGTGTTGCTACTATACGCAGAACTTGTTTTGTAGTTGTCTCATGTATGAAAACAAACAAGCAAAAAAGCAGGGGTCTAGTTCAGTGAATTCAAATTACTGAGTACCAATTAGTATGGGAATAGAAAGCTCCAGGCTGGGAAGAACTGGCTCTGCAGACATGCTTTGAAAAATGCTTCCCCAGCATGTCTAATTACAGGAACTAGCCTCCTAGACTTTGAATTTATCAGTAGTATAGCATCAGATAGATAGGTCATGGTTCAGGATAATTTTAAGTGTGTTTATGGAATATGGAGAAAAGGCCCTCTTTGTAATATGTTCTTAAATTGCTGATAAACTAAGTAGGAAAACACTAGCAAAACCTCACTGTGAAATGTCTTCTGAGATTCTAGTAACTGGAAACAAATTAACCAAACATGAAGGCAAAACCTCTATGAAATGCTTTATGAAATATATTTTGTTAGCACCTGAGGTGAGCCTTGTGCTTTCACCAATAGTGCTAAGCTGCTGAAATGAATCCTGACATGAAGATTTAGCCCTGATTCTGCACTAGGCTGTAGCATCTTGTTCTGTGAAATACTGTACAGCTGACTTCTTAAAATTACAGTTTTTCTAGACTATGAGCTAAAGTTGAATGTCTATTGAATGAGTAAAACAAATACCTGAACCAAGACCTTCAAATTACCAAGGCCCATGAACATAGGTAGGCCTCCCTAATAGCTTGCTTAGGTGTTTGCAGATGCTGACTCATGAGTTATCTTAATCAGCACTTGATTTTTAAAGGGGAACTAGCCACAAAAGCTGGCTTGTGCAGACCTCCACTTTATTAACTGTATATTCTCACTATAAGCGGAAAATCTAACTCATATTATCAAAAATAAGACGACTGGCATTTGACATCATTACTGGTAAGCGTTCATTATACAACTCTACTAATGTTATAGACTTTCAGACTTGCAAGAGTGATGTCAGCCTTACCAGGTAGACCAGACAGGAAACACAGATGAGCTAATTCTACTTTATTGTAAGGCCATATTAACAGAATCTTGAAAGTCTGGAAGTACAAATCTCCCACTGTCTCCTTTACAGCCCAAGAAACTAGGGAGGGTCCCTTCTGAACCTCTTGCCCTGCCCACTGTCCAGCTGAGGGCTATGCCCTCTCTTACATGACCATTCCCTAGACAGCATCTCTTCCCCCCATCTCCTTGAATGGGTTTGGGGTCAGATAGTTGGAGTAAGTTGGGCTGCTATGTGAACATGTTAAAGATTCCCTTTTAGAGTGCCCCACCATGCACCAGGGCTGCGTGTTGACTCTCGCATAGCCGCCCCTGCTCTCAGGTGAGGTGAAAGCCTGTGACGCTGAGGTGCCAGAACACAAGGGAGCAGAAGTGGACATGCATGCCCCCACCGGTTGTGGAAGACTGCATATGAATCCATCATTTAGCAGCCTAGGTTTTAGAAGCAAAGCCACACAGCTTTTCCCATAGACAGCTCCTTTCATGGCACTCAGAAGAGGTGCTGTTCCAATTAGCACTGGGCACAGAAATCCTCCTGAACTTGTTTTTCTGCTTCACTGCATCATTCAATTTTGTGAAAGATAATTTTTTTCTAGAAAAAAGTATTTATGCACACTCTGAATGCTCAAAATACATGTTCTGACAGGTGTATGCTGCAGAGATAGAGACTGCTGAGGGAGGAGACTCAGGTGAATCATAGTCATCTGTCCAAAGAGATCCACTAAGAGCTAGCAGGGAAAAGGAAATCCAGCAATAAATATGATCACTATCAGAAGCAAGGAACCTGTTTGATGAACTCTAGAATAGAATCCAAGGTAATTCTGAAGCGTAAGAACAGGGCTGTATTTTAATTCCTCCTGTTTGTCTTCTCTCGTGACCTCTCTCTCTCTCTCTCTCTCTCTCTCTCTCTCTCTCTCTCTCTCTCTCTCTCTCTCTCTCTCTCTCTCAAAGAGACAAAAAGAAAACAATGGGAGAATGTATCAGACTTTTGCCCATTTTCCAAAAATATTTTCTAGAGTTCTTTATGGGAAATGCATCCCATTATGATATCTGCAGTGCATTAACATGCCGCTGATCAGCCATTTGCTATTCCTTTTCTAAAATACATTTTTGTTATTTACTAGCCTAGAATAGTTTGTTGCAGAATAATTATTAAACAAAAGGTTTTTTTTTCTTATGAAACAGCATAGAAAATGTATGCTTTATTTAACCAGTGCAGCTGCCAGACATGCATGTGGAGTACTTAAAAGTGAGGTGTTGGGTTGGGTTGAATCATGGTGGTGTTTAGTATTTACACTGGATGCTAGGTGTTAGCTTTCTTCACTACATTCTCTTGTTTTAAAGGAATATCCCTCTGCTCATATCACTATTCAAAATGCAAAACATGCTTCAGTAGTCTTGCTACTTCTACAGTATATACAAATTGTTCTACGTGGCAACTGTCTGAGATGATACAAAAGAAAATAGCAATTAAATTACTAGTACATAAATATATATATGAAACATCTTTACCTGGAAAACTGATTTCAAAATACAATGTATACTATATGCAATAAGGTGTATGCTTTAGATTACTGACTTAGCCACATCAGTATATATGTTGAGATAACCAGCAAGTACTCTGATATTTAAAGTGCAGTTTAGCATCATCTAGCCTCTTTTGTTTCAGTGGATCATAATAAATTTTCACAATACAATTAAATTAAAACATACTTGTGTACATTATTTACAATATTGCCAAGTAGGATGTCTAAAAAAAGATAGCATTTTTACTGGGTATGATGCTTAGCTGGAACTGCATTTTAACTTTCTATCTCTGTTTATGTAATGTTATATAAAGTTTCTTGAAAGTGCTCCAGAAAATATTCATTACTGGATGATGCAAATATATACTTAAGAGGTTGAAAGTAAGAGGAAGATGTTTTAATTCTCTCAAGGTAGGACAAATAATTCTAATATGCCATATTCATGATTCAAAATCCTTCACAAACTCTAACTCCAATATTTACTTTGAAAGCTTTGCTAGACTTAAAAAAAAAAAGCTTTTGATCCTTCATATCATAAAATGCCTTAATGCAGAGGGATGGGAATGGGAATGTTGGATTAAGTGATTAAAAAGCTTGCCCTCAAATCTGAATTATCCTGATGGTCAGACTGTTATTTGTCCCATTCACAGGATCTTGGAGAAGGCATGGATGTAGGGAGAAAGCTTGAGAGAAAATCCCTAGTTTAACCATTTGTTCTCCTGTTCCGATTCTTATTTCTGTTCCAAGTGATGGAACATTTTGTTACTGGCTCAAGGATTGTGTTTTCTTCTAAGGAAAGGTGAGTGAGCTAAATTCTTACTTTTGAATGTCCAGGGAGCTGGCAATACCATCTGAGATATCCTGTGCCATTGGACAGCATCTATTATTGTTGTTGTTGTTGTTGTTATTTCATTTTCTGGTTCAGTATTTAGAATACTAATGTCTTTACATCGGTTTTACATTATTCTTTCTACAGTTCCTTACATTTCTTTTCAGACCACCCTTTCTTCCACTGATCAAAATTGTAATGCCCCAATCTTCTTCTGACAAAGACTGTGTCAGCCCTGAAGTCATCTCAAAGCCAGTGTCAACAAACTCACAGTAGCAGGTTTCCTGTTAAGTGGGATAGTGTTGCAGATTCCCTGTCTTTCATTAAAGGTGTTGTAGCTTCTGAGGACCAGATGTCTGTCACTGAAAGACCTCATCTACGCCTGTGGTGTTCTAGCCATCACACATGCTGTTCCACTTGACGTCTGTATTCTTTAGCTGTCTGGGTAGATTTAAATTTTCCTTGCAGTGCAGTAGCAAGCTTGAAGAGCAATGCTTACAAGCAAGTCCTTCCTTGGCTTCTGATGATCCTGCCACTTTTTTGCCTCCTGGAGCTTCTCAATTAAGCCCTTCGGTATTTCACCACAGTCACCCCTCCACAGGCTAAGATCCTCTGGCAAACCACTTTGTATATATACCTGAAGGGCGGGATGTCTCAAAACAAGCTTGGGGGGATCCATATGCAAATGCTGCTGGTTATATCCTTTGTACTCCAACTGACAGCAAATTCAATAGCACTGCAAACCTTCCAAAGAGAAATACTTCAGAATGAAATGCTACTGACAGTTACTGGAAATACATTTGCATCCTATCTAATTGTCTGCTACCACTGCATAGCAGAACTCAAAAAATATATATTACAATTTCATTTTCATTCCATAAAACAATCCTCTTGACTTGGTGGTTCCCAGCATACGTATTCTGAAAACCTGACTCAGGCATCTTCTCTTCTTTAAACTTTTCAAATGCAAAACCTTTAAATACAATTGATTATCCCTTTTACATAATTCCCAGTAGTTGTAGAAATGTTATAAAAGTCAAGAACTTGAGGGAAAGCAGACTTCCAGGGAAGAAATGGCAGACTGAAGATGGCTCTGCAAGGAGTGCCGACGATTATGGATAGGAACCAGGAGCTGACAAGTAGATTGGCTCCTTTGACCATCTCTGGAAAAAGAGAAGATGCAAGATTGCCCGTGTTGTGGTCCATATGGCTACTCCTCATAAGGAGACTGTAAGGCAGCGGCTTCCAAAGGGTGGGAGAACTGGGAGCTGAGGGAATTTGCCATTCTTGCTCCATCCATAGTCAGAGACTTTAAAGGACATTAAGTTCATTCTTCCTTTGCAAATCACCTTCAGAAATAGCCTATTAACTGTTTTAAAGGAGTTAGACACCTTCAGAATGACAAGGCTGGAAACACCAGGTCAGTGCCTTCAATCCTTAATATAAGAAAATGAAACTATAAGCTTTAAGATTTCAAAAACTTACAGTCAAAAGTTGAGATATGGAATGATGAGTTTTATATTTGTTGATATAAAATAATGTGATTATTTTAGGGCTCTGTGTGGACTTTTTGCTGATAACTGGATTGGAAAAGACATTGTTTACTGGACTTGCCTATAGTTAAGAGTTGAGTTATGCTTGCTACTGCACTGCAAGGGATGAAGAGTTTTATATTGGTTAACTAAGGAGAGGTGAAGAGATAGTGGAACTGTTTATACTTGTTGTGATGAGGGTGGGAAGTCGCTTTCTTAATTTTTTCCCCCTTTTTTCCTTTTCTTTTTCTATATTTTCTTTTTTGCTTTCTTGCACATTTTATTCTCTATTCCTATTTTTCTTTTTAGTTTGTATTATCTTTTATTATTGTTGTTAAAACTTAATAAAACTATAATATAAAAAAATAACTTGAGAGAAAGACAGGACTGATGAAAAAAGCAATGGGAGAAAACTTCAGAAAGGTAAAACAGCTGATGGGGAAAAATAAAGGAAGTGACATTAACAGACAGCAAAAGTGAGGACTGAAGACAGGGACTTCCTAAGGAGTTGAGAAGGGCCCCTTGCAGCAGAAAGAATTCCTGGTTTCATGCTCATGAATAGGATCTGGGAGAGCACAACATGCTTTGAGCAGGATTATGCACAGCTCAGGAGCCCGTACCATTTTGGTCTTACCTTGCTTCATCTTTCCAACTTCAGTGTGTCTGCTCTTTCTTTGGTGGGGCCTTTCTTATGCAAGAAACTGCTGCTAAATTTGAGGGAGGTCATTCCTTATTAACAGTTTAGGAGTAGGCTCAAATTCATCTTTTTACTCAGGCCTTTTGCACTGTATGCATTTTTTGATGTTGTATTTAAAGTTTGGATTATTTTATTGTATTATTATACAGTATAATACAACCCTGCATTATATAATACAACCCTTATTAGATGCCCAACAACGCTGGGCTACTTACATTTAAAAGTAAAATATACAAAAAAGAATCATGAACAGCTACAAAAACAATATATAACCTTGAAAATCCCTCCAGCAGGGGCATTACCTTCACTCTGCCCCAAAGCCTAGGAGAATAGCCAGGTCCTTATAGCTTCCTGACCATCATCAGGGTGGGAGCTGTACAGATCTCTGGGGGATATCAATCCAGAGGGCAGATGCCATGACAAAGAAGGCATGCTTCCTGAGTCCCACAAGATGACGCTGCTTAATTGATGGGACCCGGAGCATGCCCGTTTCACCTTATCTCACCAGACAGGTAGGAACAAGACAGCAGATGTTTCTGTGACCAGGGCCAGACTATCAGTTTGACCATATATCAAACTGATGATATTAAAAATATATTTCAGGTTATGCATGAAATAACATACCATATAATATACTACAGGGTTTTCTGATTCCCCCCACCCCCTCAGAATATGGTTTTTAGTTTATGATAAATTGTTGATCTCAGGATATTTTCTCTAGCATGCAGATGAGTTTCTTCTAAAATAAACAATTATGCTTTGAGCTTTTTGTATGCATTCTCTATCTTTTGTGGGGGGGGGGGGAAAGTCCCATGTAACATGAGGAGGATGCTGCTAGAATATAGCTATATTATTTAGTACTAAATAATATGTTCTCTTTTTTAATGACTGTGGTTGCTAAAGTCTTCCAAAAACAGAAATGGGGAAGAGCTGAACCTATTGCAATTGCCCTCAGCACTTCTCTGCGCTTTACCTTAGAAACAGTAATCCCAGACCTCAAACCTTTCTTCCAAATAGCCAGCATTTGGAGCAAAAGATATTGTAAGACCTAACATTTTCTGGGCTGGGTAAGGCTGGATTTCAGCCGTACTCTTTAAGAACTAAGTTGGTTTTACATCAGTGTTCCAGTAACAGTGTTACATGAAGTCTTTGGTCTCTGCTATTCTTCCCCATCCTCTAAACTATCCTCTAAACCAGTGTTCCTCAACCTCAGCAACTTTAAGATGGGTGGACTTCAATTCCCAGAATGCTGGCTGGGGAATTCTGGGAGTTGAAGTCCACCCATCTTAAAGTTGCTAAGGTTGAGGAACACTGGCCTAAACAGTCAAACTAACCCTCAGTTTGACTGACTGCTTTTCTGGCTTCTGACCTTTTACTGGGAACCCGGCATTTCCTTGCATCATGGGCTATGCCTCAAACACCTCATTCTCAGCTTGCCAACTTCCTGCAGCTGGAACCTGCTCCACTCCATTCTGGTTGGTTCAAGATCTTAATCTTCAGTTCTGTAACATGCAAACAGCTTCATGCAGTTTTTTGGGATTTCCATCCCACGCCACAAAAAGAGCCTTTGGGCATCTTTAATAGGGCAGGCATTGGTTCATCACCAATGATAATGCATATTCTCTTCCAATGCACCAATGACAATGCTTTCTCTTCCACTGCAGCAAAAACGACTTTGTGCTATTTCTTGTCTGTTTCAATTCACGTAGTTTTGGGAGTTAATTTGTCCCAAAGCCTACCATGAGAAACTTGGTACCGCCAGTTTGTATGTATGTGTATATGCATATGTATATTTGTGTGTGCGTGTGTATGTATGTATGTGTATATATGTGTGTTTGTATGTGTATGTGTGTGTGTGTGTGTATCATATCGGATAAATAAGGAAAGCATTTCATCAATTTCTGTTTTTGGACCACATAATTAGTTTCACTGTAGAGATCCTATGAGAGAACAAAACTGTGGCTTTGAAATGGTTCTTGTTAATAGTCGGGAAATTATTTTTGTGGAACACATTCCATGCTTATGACCTGTGCTTTGACCCTTATTAGTAGCAGCATTTTAATACAGCTGGTGAAGGAATTTTGAACTGACACCAAAGGAAGGAAGGAAACTATTCAAGCTGTGACATGTAAAATTCATTTTTTTTCTCTACTCTCCATCGCATTAAAATCAAAACCATCAAGATATTTCAAACTGGCACTTGAATATTTTATTTTATGAAAGTGAAGAGGGTATGGAAATTTGTAAATGCATGCAGTAGGCCCAGATAAATAAAAACCTGGGTCCCGAGTCTGCAAATATGTATTATGAGGTGAATGACATCACAGTAGGGAATGGGAAAACAAAAGAAATAGGGTCTTTTGGTTTCTTCTTTTGTTTGTGACAAAATAGTTTCCATAAATGGAATCCACAAAGTTGTACTGAATAAATATGCATTGTCGCCTCCATGCTACTTTATTTTTTTTATATTTTCATTTACATTAAGTCAGCTGGCAGCCAAGGGAAGGAACAAGGAAGACTTGGAATGCTTCCATATATGTTATTCTGGAAAGGGGAGACAGAACATTTGCTTAGTATGGCTCTGTTGCCCAAAATACAACAAATACACCATGGGCCTTCCAAGGCTGGGTTTTGAAGAAGAAGAATCTAAAATACAGGCTTCCCTGAAGGGAAGGATATGTTTGTGGTGCCTGCAAATGCCATAATGTATTTTAAAATGTGGGATGGTAGAGGTTTGCTTTATTTTGCAAGGGAAAATATTGGCTTCTTAAACAAATATTGGAAAGAGATCAAGATTTATCTTCAATCAATAGACTACATACGAAATAAATGTGTTAATCATTTTTACTAGTATGTGATGTGATTTAGAAGCTTCCCAGCTGTTGTTAGTGAACAAACAGCCTCCATACTATTATATGGAATTCAGGGCTTTTGCCACCCTACTGGTTCATTTCCATGTTGTAGCTACACAGGAATGAAAATTCTCAGTCTAAAGGCATAAATTTCTTCTTAAATAGAATGGAAGGAAACTTGAGAGGAGGGGGTTCTTTTTTTAAAAAAAATCTGAATATGGTAAAAAGCCAGATGATATATTTGTCCATCTAACAGACCTTTGTATGATTGGTCCTTAAAAATCTGGGTTTGGAAACTCATACTATACGTATTCAACTGCATTTGTGGTCCTAAACATGGCTTGCTATATTTTTCTGATAGACTCCTCATCTTCAGCAGGTACAAGGCTGTGGCGACAACATGGTCCTCTCTTTGCTGGGAATGGTTGCACCTACTGCAGTGGGTAAAGCTGACTTCTACCCAACAAAGAAAATGTCAAGAATTCAAGTGTAGGGGAAAAGCATATTCACCTCAATATTCCTTTCACTTTCCCTAATTAGCCTTGAAGAGCCAGTTTGGTCTAGAGGTTAAGGCTCCGGGCTAGAAACCAGGAGACTGAGAGTTCTAGTCCCGCCTTCGGCATGAAAGCCGGCTGGGTGACCTTGGGCCAGGCACTTTCTCAGCCCAACTCACCTCACAGGGTTGTTGTTGTGGGGAAAAGAGGAGGAGGAAGGAGTATTAGGTATGTTTGCCGCCTTGAGTTATAAAAGGTGGGATGTTGTTGTTGTTTATTCGTTTAGTCGCTTCCGACTCTTCGTGACTTCATGGACCAGCCCACGCCAGAGCTTCCTGTCAGTCCCCCAGCTCCCCCAGGGACAAGTCCATCACCTCTAGAATATCATCCATCCATCTTGCCCTTGGTCGGCCCCTCTTCCTTTTGCCTTCCACTCTCCCTAGCATCAGCATCTTCTCCAGGCTGTCCTGTCTTCTCATTATGTGGCCAAAGTATTTCAGTTTTGCCTTTAATATTGTTCCCTCAAGTGAGCAGTCTGGCTTTATTTCCTGGAGGATGGACTGGTTTGATCTTGCAGTCCAAGGCACTCTCAGAATTTTCCTCCAACACCACAGTTCAAAAGCATCGATCTTCCTTCTCTCAGCCTTCCTTATGGTCCAGCTCTCGCAGCCATATGTTACTACGGGGAACACCATTGCTTTAACTATGCGGGCCTTTGTTGTCAGTGTGATGTCTCTGCTCTTAACTATTTTATCGAGATTTGTCATTGCTCTTCTCCCAAGGATTAAGCGTCTTCTGATTTCCTGACTGCAGTCAGCATCTGCAGTAATCTTTGCACCTAGGAATACAAAGTCTTTCACTGCTTCTACATTTTCTCCCTCTATTTGCCAGTTATCAATCAAGCTGGTTGCCATAATCTTGGTTTTTTTTGAGGTTTGGCTGCAAGCCAGCTTTTGCACTTTCTTCTTTCACCTTCATCATAAGGCTCCTCAGTTCCTCTTCGCTTTCAGCCATCAAAGTGGTATCATCTGCATATCTGAGATTGTTAATGTTTCTTCCAGAGGTTTTAACTCCAGCCTTGGATTCCTCAAGCCCAGCTTGTCGCATGATGTGTTCTGCATACAAGTTGAATAGGTAGGGTGAGAGTATACAGCCCTGCTGTACTCCTTTCCCAATCTTAAACCAGTCTGTTGTTCCGTGGTCTGTTCTTACTGTTGCTACTTGGTCGTTATATAGATTCTTCAGGAGGCAGACAAGATGACTTGGTATCCCCATGCCGCTAAGAACTTGCCACAATTTGTTATGGTCCACACAGTCAAAGGCTTTAGAATAGTCAATAAAACAGAAATAGATGTTTTTCTGAAACTCCCTGGCTTTTTCCATTATCCATCGGATATTGGCAATTTGGTCTCTAGTTCCTCTGCCTTTTCTAAACCCAGCTTGTACATCTGGCAATTCTCGCTCCATGAACTGCTGAAGTCTACCTTGCAGGATCTTGAGCATTACCTTACTGGCATGTGAAATGAGTGCCACTGTTCGATAGTTTGAACATTCTTTAGTGTTCCCCTTTTTTGGTATGGGGATATAAGTTGATTTTTTCCACTCTGATGGCCATTCTTGTGTTTTCCAAATTTGCTGGCATATAGCATGCATTACCTTGACAGCATCATCTTACAAGATTTTGAACAGTTCAGCTGGGATGCCGTCGTCTCCTGCTGCCTTGTTATTAGCAATGCTTCTTAAGGCCCACTCAACCTCACTCTTCAGGATGTCTGGCTCTAGCTCACTGACCACACCGTCAAAGCTATCCCTGATATTGTTATCCTTCCTATACAGGTCTTCTGTATATTCTTGCTACCTTTTCTTGATCTCTTCTTCTTCTGTTAGGTACTTGCCATCTTTGTTTTTTATCATTCCCATTTTGTCCTGGAATTTACCTCCCATGTTTCTAATTTTCTGGAAGAGGTCTCTTGTCCTTCCTATTCTATTGTCTTCTTCCACTTCTGCGCATTGTTTGTTTAAAAATAATTCCTTATCTCTTCTGGCTAACCTCTGGAATTTTGCATTTAATTGGGCATATCTCCCCCTATCACTGTTGCCTTTTGCTTTCCTTCTTTCTTGGGCTACTTCTAGTGTCTCAGCAGACAGCCATTTTGCCTTCTTGGTTTTCTCTTTCTTTGGGATGTATTTTGTTGCCACCTCCTGAACAATGTGGTGAACTTCTGTCCATAGTTCTTCCGGGACCCTATCTACTAAGTCCAGTCCCTTAAATCTGTTCTTCACCTCCACTGCATATTCCTTAGGAATATTAGTGAGCTCATATCTAGCTGATCTGTGGGTCTTCCCTAATCTCTTTAGTCTGATCCTAAATTGTGCAAGAAGAAGTTCATGATCTGAACTACAGTCAGCTCCAGGTCTTGTTTTTACCGACTGTACAGATGTCCGCCACCTTTTGCTGCAAAGGATGTAGTCAATCTGATTTCGGTGTTGTCCATCTGGTGAAGTCCATGTATAAAGCCGTCTCTTAGGTTGTTGGAAGAGAGTGTTTGTTATGCAGAGTGAGTTGTCTTGGCAAAATTCTATCAGCCTATGTCCTGCTTCGTTTTGTTCTCCCAGGCCATGCTTACCTGTAATTCCAGGTGTCATTTGACTGCCCACCTTAGCATTACAGTCTCCTGTGATGAAAATAACATCTCTTTTAGGCGTGTTTTCCAGTAGGTGCTGCAGATCCTCATAGAACTGCTCTACTTCAGTTTCTTCAGCATTTGTGGTTGGGGCGTATATTTGGATCACTGTGATGTTAGATGGCTTGCCCTGAATTCGAATTGAGATCATTCTGTCGTTTTTTGGATTGTATCCAAGCACTGCTTTAGCCACTGTACTATTAATTATGAAGGCTACTCCATTTCTTCTGTGGTCCTCTTGTCCACAGTAGTAGATCTGGTGTTCATTTGATGTGAAGTGGCCCATTCCAGTCCATTTCAGTTCACTGACGACCAAAATGTCTATCTTTAATCTTGACATCTCACCAATAACCACATCCAATTTGCCCTGGCTCATAGATCTTACATTCCAGGTTCCAATGGTGTGTTGATCCTTAGAACATCGGATTCGCCGTTCACCACCAGCACCGTCGGCCGCTAGCCGTCCTTTCGGCTTTGAGCTAGCTGCGTCATCACGTCTGGGGCTAGTTGAACTCATCCTCTGTTCCTCCCCAGTAGCATTTTGACCATCTTCCGACCTGGGGGTCTCATCTTCCGATGGTATACCGACATATCTCTGGTTGTACTGATCCATTTAGTTTTCACGGCAAGAATACTGGGGTGGGTTGCCATTACCTTCCCCAGGGATCGCATTTAGTCTGACCTCTCTGTCATGACCTTCCCGTCTTGGGTGGCCCTTCACGGTTTAGCTCATGGCATCATTGAGGTACTCAAGCTCCAGCACCACAACAAGGTAACGATCCTTTGCTGAAGAAAGGTGGGATAGAAAATAAAAAAAATTAAAAAATTAAAAATCTAATTCTTATATGGAACTTCTGTTGAATTACTGGGGTAGCAGATTCCCCCCCTTTGGGATTTTTGTTCCAACTATTGTTTGTCCCACCATGGATCTGCTGAACTGAGTTGTCCAAATTTACTCCCTGTAGATGTATGCCAGAATTCTTTAATTCCTTGTGTTTATGTAGTTATATACTGTATGCTTGATTTTTCTGATCTCTCGCTTCTGCTCTCATTGCTAATTCTCCATTTCAGAAACCTAGTGTACTTCTTAATCCCCAGTGACCCCTGATTCTGGCTAGAATCCCCAGTGAATAGAAATGGAAGACCTTAAACACATGTTACTCTAGTACAGGTAATACATAAGGATGTGCATTAATGAAGAGGCATTCATTCCTGAAATGGTTGTGATGCTATGTAAGAATCAAAAGTTTTTGCTGCACTTTCACAGTTTGATCTTTTAATCTCTTTGTTTACACAGACTCACAATTCTGGTTTCAATTCAGTCTCTTTTCTATTCATTTTGGATATTCTTTTAATGACAAAATTAACTTTATATCTAGAACTAGATATGGTATATCTTTCCCTGAAAATAGATTTGCAAGTCTGCATCAGTCTATTTTCTTGACAAAACAAAAGTAATAATGGATTTTATTCTGTATTTTTTATACTGTATTTTATACTGTATTTATGTTTTATATTATATTGTTATATTGTATTTGATATTTATTTGTGTTTATAATATCTGATGCTTTACCCGTTGTTGTAAACCGCCCAGAGTCTCTCCTTTGGGGGGGGAGATGGGTGGTGGCAAAATTCAATAAATAAAATAAAAATAAATTAATAATGAACTGCAATAATCTGAAAGCTTTTTTCAAATAAAAGAATATTCTGTGTGATATATCCTGACACTGAACAGATCTGTGGATCGATGTAAATCTGTTGGGTATTCACCTCGATTCAGGCAGTATGTTCATGTGTAAAATTAATGAACACGGAGTTTGATAAGCATTCAAGTATTACCCTGTTCCATCAAAGTTTCTGTGACGTACTGCTTTTAAATAAAAGTCCATTATACAGAATTTTCTGTAAAGTATACATTTTGATTGTATCTGAATATGTCAATGTTTGTGTACAACTTGCCCAAATATAAACCTTTTAAACTAAGAAATACTGCAGATCATGTTCTAGTCTGTACCACAATAGGTTCTTTTTTGGCAAATTATGCTGTTTCACTTAAAAAGAGACCTCGCTTGGATAGATGGCTTTATTTATTGTACCACCTACTATGAAGTTTCACAGTACTTTACAGTAACTTGATTTCTTTGATATCCATATTTAATACCAATACTAATATTATATCCATAATATTAATATTAGCATAGTAATAGATATGCTAAAATCCACATAATGACCCAAGTTCAGGATAATTTTTATATGAAAATAATGTATTGCTCATGTTACGCATTTTTAATTATTTTTATCGTTTTGCCCAGTGATCAAAATAATTAAATCCTTTGTATGATGATGGTGCACATTGGCATACAGGCAATGCACGTAACCTTATCAGAAATGACAGGCATCTTTCCCAATATCTCAAAAGGCAAAAAAATAGAGGTCAAGAACATACTGCAATTAGGTTTCACCTGAGGTACAGAGTTACTGCAACTCTGAATGTGAAGGAGCTTATTGCTAAATATGCAATAGTTTGCAAAGTTGTTGTTTTGTTGTTTATTTGTTCAGTCGCTTCCAACTCTTCGTGACTTCATGGACCAGCCCACACCAGAGCTTCCTGTCATGAGTACTGATGGTGAGCAGGAAGGGGCCTCTATCCAGGGGGGAAAACGCATGTGTAGTACTGAGGAGTTAAGTAGCCATTCAGAGAGGCACAGATCAGACCCTCCTTAACTTCTGGGGTTTATCTGTCTGGGTTTTTCCCATGCTTCTTCAGTTGGTTAGGATTTTCTGTCTAATGTAGCAGTAATAAAGCACTAGAGACCTATTCTTTGTCTCAGCATGGTTCCTGGCTGTTAGGATATCTCCTGTTGGTTGTCAACACCCCCAGCTCCCCCAGGGATGAGTCCGTCACCTCTAGAATATCATCCATCCATCTTGCCCTTGGACGGTCCCTCTTCCTTTTGCCTTCCACTCTCCCTAGCATCATCATCTTCTCCAGGGTGTCCTGTCTTCTCATTATGTGGCCAAAGTATTTCAGTTTTGCCTTTAACATCATTCCCTCAAGTGAGCAGTCTGGCTTTATTTCCTGGAGTATGGACTGGTTTGATCTTCTTGCAGTCAAGGCACTCTCAGAATTTTCCTCCAACACCACAGTTCCAAAGCATCTATCTTCCTTCTCTCAGCCTTCCTTATGGTCCAGCTCTCGCAGCCATATGTTACTACAGGGAACACCATTGCTTTAACTATGCGGACCTTTGTTGTCAGCGTGATGTCTCTGCTCTTAACTATTTTATTGAGATTTGTCATTGCTCTTCTCCCAAGGATTAAACGTCTTCTGATTTCCTGACTGCAGTCAGCATCTGCAGTAATCTTTGCACCTAGAAATACAAAGTCTTTCATTGCCTTTCATTTATGATTTGGCTTCCCTGTAGGGTGCTAACCAAGACACAATGTCAGTGATTAGGCAACTATGAGGTCCGATGGCAGCAACTGGTTCTAGCCTGGTTCCTCCTCCTATTTCAGCTTGGCCGGCCCCTTGAGTCTTGTCTGGATCTTCCTATGGCAGTAGAGGAAAATAGTAGGGGTGCAGACAGCAAAGGCATGGAGGTGAACAGCCCTGAGCCTGCTGGACCTGTGTGTCTTCTTTGGAGCAAGAGGAAAAAATTTAACAACTGGTTTGCCAGAACTGTTACAGTCCTGCACAACGGTCTGGGTCATACAGTTGTATGCAAGAGTTCAGGCTTCATGGTCAAACTGTATGTTTCAATGCATCCCTAAGTGAATGACAGCTTGAAACAACTAGTACCAAGTCAAACAAAACATCTTCCTGAAAATGTGAAAGTGTACTTATTCTGTGCAGTTGTTTGCAGATTCAAAATAAGGAAAGAGTGTAAACTGGAAATTTGGGTGGGAATGCAGTGACAAATTATTTTTCTTGGGATGATTTTTCACTATTTAAATGTAAAATAAGGCTTATAAGAGTTTTTTTTTTAATCACACTTGTTCTGTTTATTTTGAGTTTTAAAAAAAGAACCAAAAACAGGCTGAAAAGTTAGGCCCTTATCTTTCTGCTCACCCTCATATCCACCTACCATAAACCATGTTTTATTATTCACAGTGACTTGATGGTTCATGACTTATGCTAAGCCAAAACAAATCATACAGTATTGAGGTTTAGTAGCCTTAATACTCAGCCGCTATACCTTCTTTCCTTTTCTTTTAACCAACTATCTGTTTTATCCATTCTATTTCTTAGCGAGTCTGTCCAGCATTCTAGACATTTCTCTGTTTTCTATATTTTTCTATAGCTGAATGAAGTAAGGATGAGTGTTGAACTGAGGTACAAAGAGAAGCCTTCAGCACTGCAACATTTTGTTGATCATCTTGCTTATACAGTAGATAACAATAGTATGTAGCAATAGTTTGGCAATAAAAAAAGTGTTCAGTAAATTTGCTGATTATATATATTGGATTTTCTTCAAATATCTGTGCAATAACTCCATGAAGGTTGCAAGGTGTTTTTTTGTTACTCTTGGAAATCAATAATTAAGTCTAATAGGAGACCAATAGTTCATTTACAGATATGTAATATTCTTTATCTGCTTCATAATCAGTTTTTTTTTACTATTTTCCCCCCACTTAGGCAAAAGCTTTTTCAACTGTTTCCATTTCTGTTTCCCTGTGCATATACCAAATGTGATTTAGCTAGGGGAAGCATACAAACAATGGCTTAACATATGTGACAGAAAATTGAGGGATGGCAGTTGTTTTAACAGTAGTAAAATATCCAAATATGACTGTTTCGTTTCAAGAGCTGTTATGAAACCTTGAACTGTGAAGAAAATAATATAACATTATTATTAATACCCTATTAAGAAAAATGTGTATATTTTCTGTGTTTCATTATGTGTCATCCAGTTGGTGTCAATTTTTAGTAACCACATAGATAGACCTTCTCCAGGGTGATCTGTCCCTAGCCTTACCTTTTCAGCTCTCCCAACTGTAATCAAGTCCATCCACCTTGCTGCTAGGCATCTTCATCTTCTCTTTCTTTCCACCTTCCTAAAATTATGGTCTTCTCAATGGAGTTGAATTTTTGCATAATGAGTCCAGAACATGATAATTAGAGCCTAGTTATTTGTGCATCAAGAGAGAACTCTGGATTGATTTGTTCTATAATTCATTTGTTTTCTTGGCTATTCATGGTATTCTCAGGAGTTTTCTCCAACACCAAATTTCAAAAGTATCAATACTCTTTTTATCTTCTTCAAAGTCCAATTTCTGCTTCCATAGAGTATCACAGGGAATACCATGACTTGACTATTCTGATCTTTGTAGGGATAGACACATCCCAGGATCTCAATATCTTGAATATCTTCATTGCCATTCTAAGGCTGGTTGCTATACTTGTTGTCATTAGTTTGATCCTCTTTATATTTCATCTTAGTCCCATGTTTTCACTGTGCTCCTTGACTTTCATTACAAGACCTTGCAGATCATTTGCATTTTCAGCTATCAGAGCAATGTCATCAACATAGTGCAAGTTATTGATCTTTCTTCCTCCAGTTTTAAAGCCTCATGCTTCTCTTTTCAATGCAGTGTCCCTATATATATATATATATAGAAAGAGAGAGAGAGTGCATATATGCTTCTGATAATTTTAAGTTACACTTAAATGAACACTAATGTCAAATTCCATATTATTGCTGTATTTTTTTTTGGAGCGGGGTGGCTGTTGGCAGGTACTACATGCTGATTTTCAAATATTCATATTTCACTCCAGTAACTCTAGAAGGGCTCAGTGTTAAGTATTTCCCCTGCTTTTCTTTGTCTGTAAGTCAATTTCACAGCCCATTTGCACAAGGCAGAAGATGAAATAGTGACTGTCTCCCAT
Source organism: Candoia aspera (assembly GCF_035149785.1). Taxonomy (NCBI): domain Eukaryota; kingdom Metazoa; phylum Chordata; class Lepidosauria; order Squamata; family Candoiidae; genus Candoia; species Candoia aspera. The sequence goes on along the minus strand of NC_086153.1, from coordinate 70,624,986 downwards.
TCAGTTCATGACTGATCTAAGGCTAAAGCTCTGAGATGAGATGCTTAGCAGTTGTACTTTATCTGCTGGATTTTAAATCATTAAATTGCTGTGGGCTGGGTAGCCTTACAGATGTAAATTATTGAATATATGCATGGGACATATGCATGCAGGAATTTAAGAGAAAAACACAACTATCTGATGCATTATTCATTTTGAAAATAAGTTTTAAAAACAGATATGGAATGGAGAAAGAAAACCAAAATCCCTATATTTATGTGTGGGCACAAAGCCATTATAGTTACTATTAGATCTTTTGTGGTTCAAACCCCTCTAACAAGAAATGAACTCTTAGGCCATCATGCTTTATATAGTGCTAGCTTTATGAGCTATAATGGCCTTGGTTGTCAAGATTTACAGGAAGTGGGATATATAAATAAGTTGTATACCACTCATATTTATTTATTTAGTGTCTTCAAGTCAGTGTTGACTCCTGGTGACTGCCTGGACAAGTCCCTGCACTTTTCTTGGCAAGTTTTTTCAGAAGTGGTTTGCCATTGCCTCCTTCCTAGGCTGAGAGAGAGTGACTGGCCCAGGGTCACCCAGGGGGCTTCGTGCCTAAGGCAGAACTAGAACTCACGGTCTCCCAGTTTCTAGCCTGGTGTCTTGACCACTACACCAAACAGGCTCTTTTTATACCACTCATAGATTGTCCATATTTAAATGTTGAAATCTGTAGAAACATTATCTACTCTACATGAGGTTTTTGTGACTGATTAGAGAGAGTGGGCCCTCTGTGCCGCTAGGTTCCAAGGCATCTGCTTCCTCTGCCTTCACTATATTTGCCAGTCTCAAGGCATGTTACAAACAACTTTCTCCATTAACTCAATTGATAAGTCTATTACAAATTTCACATATCCATCTTCAGAATCCATTCTCATTGATTACCCACAGACACATGCAGTGTTAAAAATGAGAAAAAAATTATTACTGAACTAAAAATTAAATTGAATGAGGAAGTTAAGTTATTTTGCAAGCCTTTAAAACTTTGTTTCAAGATAAGGAAAAACCAAACATACCATCAGACTGAAAAACTATTATAAGTAGAAGAATATATATATATATACATACATACATACATACAGTCCTTAATTAAATACAGAATGTAATGAGCTATATAAAAAACTTGCTGCAATCCTCTGTGCCCAAAAATAAATTTTATTCATCTGTGAATTAGGTCTGAATATGTCCACATTAATTTTCAATCCTCCTCATCTGAGGCCATTATGGCAATCTAATAATACTATTTTTTAAAATTGAGATTTGGTTTTTTTTTAACTGAAGAAGTTTCTTTTTTAACCATGTTGAAGAAAACCACTATTGGTATTATACTTTTCTTGTAGGATAAAACTGATAATCAACTTATCTTTATTGCTGATGTATCTGATATACTGAAAAAATAAGTTTTAAATTAAAGCAACTTAAACACTATTGGGGTCCTAAACTGTGGCTTTACAGGATAAATTCTAAAATGTCCTGGTTCTAAGAAGGCATCATAATTGGAATCCTCCTGCTGAACTATTGATAATCTCATCAATATGCAGTTCACTCTTAAAAACTTATTTTGGAGCACTCCTTTGAAATAAAAAGCAGTCTGTCAAGCTAAATAACTTACTGAAATTGCTGTGGTGTTTTATAACCTATTCTTGTAAAGAAAATATTATTTCCTCAAACTTGGACTTAATAACTATTTTCCAGGTCCAAGTTATTTACAAGGTTATTCATATTCACCGGTGTTCAGTAATAAGAACAATAATATTACTGATTGATTTTGAGAAACTCAGTGTTTTTCTTCTTTGATACTCCTTCCCTTTTTCCAAAATAGAACTTTATTCAATAATTAAATATATAAATTCAGAATAAATGTGAAATAAAAACTATATCATATAAATCCCTGTCATACTATTAAACATTAATTTGCAAAACCTTGAAATTGATGCTATGGCTACCAAGAGTAAAAACTTGTTCACAGAGCTAGGTCATCCAAGAAAAAACAGACAATTGTAAGAGAGAGTCCTTGATGCAGTCATAGTTTCATGTCCTTTTTCTGATGTAGCCCCAGGTGATGTAAAATGCCACCATAGTCTACATAGCATAATATGGAAATTGGAATTGGGAAGGGCATGAATGGGCATTTGTTTTGCAGATGGAGGGGCATCCAAGAATCTAGAGTAATGGCTTCAATCATTATTGGTCAGCAGATACTACCAGAGGTCCAAGTCATACCAGGAAATAAAAAACATAATTGCAGATTGTACATGGCACAGTAACTGCTTTAGCTTAACAGCTTATCCCAGTGATCAGCTGCTGTGTAATGGCTTTATTGCTATTTATCGGAAATGGTCAGAAAAGTGAACAGTGGGAGTTACAAATGCAGATTCTGGAAATTATGCTAGCCTCATACTTTTGTTGTCTTCTGTTGTACTATGAATATTTCAGAACCAGTGCTGGAATTTGCTGGTTCCTACCTTATCCCATAAATAAATGTTTAATATAGTCTTCCGTATAACAGGGTTGACGCAACTATACCCAATGAGTGTTGCTGTAAAAGGCTTGGAGCTTACACATCCATTTATCTCCTTCCTTTTCATTACTGCATTATTCTCCTTTCTCCTATACTTGAAAAGTGATGGAGATAAGACTAACCAGAGTGGACAATTCGGCATCAGTCATCAAGGCCAAAACCTACTGTAACTCTATTCACCTTGTCTGATCATTATGCTAGAACTGGAAATCAAAACTGCAATATGAATTATTCAATTGTAGTCATTTTGTATGTCAATATATAAAAATGTTTTAATAGCTAAGAATATTTCACTGGATGTACTTAAAATATTTTTCTTGTTTCTTTATTGACTATTATAACATGTAATTGATAACTGGTCTTTGACCATAAATATAATTATGTTAATACTAATACTTTCTACATTGTTTTTATAGCTAAATATTAATGTTCCAAAGCAAAACGTTAGTACTGGCATTTGGGTTTCAATTTTTTTACTCAAGCCGTATTTATGCTTCTTGGAATACTTTTAATCCTACGTTTTGGTTCATCCTGGATGTCTGCAGTCTTCAGAAAAAAAGAATTATCTTATTTTTTCATTCAATATAACTTTCAATGCCAAATCAAAATTTCTTTGGCATTAGTTTTTTAAAGGAAGGTTAATGTTTGGATATACAACTGTTCAAGGGCATAATTCTTGGCATGGACAATGAGGATGATAATTCTTTTATATCTATCATTCTCTTCCAATAAAGTAACAGGTCAATTTAAAGGAATTAATTTAAGCAGTTTTTCTACTAATTTTACTCTGGCTGTAATGTTGACAAGAAATTCTAGTCTAGAAATTAAGTATGAATGCTATATATCCTTGCTGAATGTTGATGTATCTAGAGCCAGTTTGGTCTAGTGGTTAAGGCACCAGGCTAGGAACCAGGAGTCCATGAGTTCTAGTCCCGCCTCAGGCATGAAAGCCAGCTGGGTGACCTTGGGCCAGTCACTCTCTCTCAGCCCAACTCACCTCACAGGGTTGCTGTTGTGGGGAAAATAGGAGGAGGAAGGAGTATTAGGTGTGTTCCCTGCCTTTAGTTATTTATAAAAATAATAAAGGTAGGATAAAAAAAAAATCTAAAAAAAAAAGATACAAACACAAATGAAACTTGATTAAAGCTATACTGATTAACATATAGCAAAACCTTGTGCTAAGGTCTTATGTTCTATGAGCGTTATACTTAATTCCCTTGTTAAAAATAGCTACAGACAAAAGTCATGCATTCCGATAACTGCTCCAGTCAGGATCCTCAGATCAAGAGACAACCCCTGACTAAGTTTCCATGTACAACTTCTCCAACAGTTAGAAGTCATCTTATAGGATATTTTTTGACTAACACATTTTATTAAAAGGCATAAGCTTTTGTGAGCTAAAGCTCACTTCATCAGATGCATGGAGTGGTTCAACTGATGTAGGATTTGAAAAGGGGATGAGGCAAGGAATTGGGAGAAAGGGTGGTTTTGCAAATACAGGTTATATGATAGTTATAGCTCTCTCATCAATTAGCAGTTATGTTAAAAAAACTATTTTGTATTATGTCCTTCTGAGATAGCCTGAAACTTTTTGATTTATGTAGGTTCAGCAGTGTCTTGCTCTATGATGCTAGTGCAGTTTCTTTTTTCCAAAATGACTCCTTTGAGTTCTGTAATGGACTGTCCTGGAAGATTAAAAGGCTGTATTACTTAGGCCTTGTTTTGAGTCCTGATGTCAAACTTGTGCCCATTAATACTTTTGCACAAATTCTGATCTGTTTGTCCTACACAGAAACCTGAGGAGCACTGCCAACAGAGGATGGCATATGCTGTATGACCCTGTAGAAAAAGCATGTGAGGACACTTCTCATCTTGTGTGTGAATTTGTTGGGCCTGTGATGGTGCTATTGGTGTAAATGTGGAGACAAAGCAGACATTTGGGTTTGCTCAGGTTCTGATTCCCATGTTAGCATTATTGTTTTGTTTCTTGGGGCTTGTGAGAATCTTTTTCAGGTTGGATGGTCGTATGCAAGTATGAAATGTTCTCACTGCAGTCTTGAACGGTGGATGGAGTGGTGGTAGGGAGAGCATACAATTTGTCCAAACAACCTGGTTGAAGTTCATGGTCTTCCCATTCTGTGATTATGATTACGTGTCATCAAGTCGTTGTCAACTCTTAGCAACCACATAGATTTTCTCCATGGTGATTTGTCCCTTGTCTCTAACCTGTTCCTTCAGCTTTTCCAACAGTGCATTCATCACTAATGTAACTGAGTCTATCCACCTTGCTGCTGGTCATCCTCTTCTCCTCTTTTCTTCCTCTTTTCCCAGCATTAGGGCCTTCTCCAGAGAGCTAGGTCTTTGCATAATGTTCTGAGGTAGGATAATATGAACCTGGTCATGTGTGGCTTGAGTGAGAACTGTGGGTTGATTTGTTTGATGATCCATTTGTTTCCCATTCGGTACTAGCATCTAATCCAGTTCTGATTCTGATTGCTCAGTATTTCACACAATGATTTCAGAAGAATGGGGATTTTCATTTCCTTGAAAGGGTCTGTCTCTACTTTATTCCAATTTGAGGCAAAACTCCGGCCCCTGTCTATTTCTTCAGTGTGCTACTGTGGATAGGGGGGTTATTTCCTAAATACAATGGAAAGGGGGGTTATTTCCTAAAACACTATGGTGGGAAAAGGTGGAGATTTACATTTCACTGACTTATAGTGAAACCCAGTGAACCCACAATTCAGAGTAAACTTTGCAATCAAGTCAACATTAGTTGCCTTACCACAGTGTCTTGGGATAAAGATATTGTGTGGGTGGAGAGATCCTTAGTTTTTCCATTGGTACTGCTTCATTATTGTCAGTCTCTTATCCTGAACAAGTTTGTGGTTTTTTAATTTATTCACACATCTAGCCCTAATGTATTTATGATACTAAACGAACTCAGAATCTATAGGGGTACCATCCATTACTTCCACAGTGCCATATTCAGCAGGAATAAAGGAAAGTCAGTGAGTTAATCCTTTATACTCCTACCTCAGTTCCCAACAGTCTGCTGCTCTGTATTCAGGAAAAGGCACCCATCTTCCTTAAAAACACCCATCCTTTGCATAAAACCCATCATCCAAACCAACAGAAACTTGGCATAAAAGGAGCTATTACTGCTACAAATTTCATTCCATTCTGCCAAGTTACAGATATTTTTTTTAAAAGGTTTTAATGGGACATAGCTTGAAAGCCTACAAGCCATATTCTTTGAAATTACATGTGACCCAAATAGATACTCCATTCTTCTATCACAGAAACGCATGAACAGATCTTTTCCTTCCCTTGAATAATTCCACTCATAAATAAATGTTGAATAAATATTTATTTATTTATTTATTAATCAAATTTATCACCACCCATCTCCCAAAAGGGACTCTGGGCGGTTTACAATAAAATAAATAAAATATGTATGAATATGCTTTACCCACTTCTTCATAGTATTCCAATCACAGGACCATTGGAGGATGTGCTTTGGGGCTAGCAGTACAAATGGGGTAGACAACAATGATTATCATTATCATTATATTTGTTATTTTTACCACCAGCCCTTAAATGACCTAATATTTCAATATAAGGAGCTGCTTAACAGAAGCTGCTGTTACAAAATTCCAGGATATCAAAAATGATGGAGTATTTTGGAATTGGTAGGATACTGTATATAGATATAGTTATACATACACACTCACACCCCTATTATATAGCACGGGTGGATTTGTGATAATCAAAAACTCCTGTTCATCAGGAGAAGAGAGGGATTACGACCTCTACATGCATCTGTATGAGCCTTTATTCTGAAATGCTGCTGTAGCTGCTCAAACCAATTGTCAGAGGTTCTGCCACTCCCTACAGCAACTTAAATCTGGCATTGCAGTGCAATTGTCCTCCCTTGTTAATAAAGCTAATATCATTAATAACTGCTTCCTGTTTGTGGATGGTTGCTCAGGGCAATTCTTATTTTGGTTTGCAATATTTGCAGTTTGGGTCATGCAGAGCTACAGTATCTACACACTGTTGCCAGATAAGATGAAGTAAGATGATTTTTATCAAGTTGCTGGGTAATTTTGCCCATTTTTTCTGAGAGTTTTAGTGTGGTACTGTGGAAGTTGACCTGTGTAAGTGAAGGATTATCGTAGCTTCAGTATACTGAAAATGTCATGGGGTGTGTATTCTTTCAGCCTATGTCTGTTGAAGGTAAGAGAGAAGAGTCAATCCCTGTTTGTGTTCTAAACAGATCACAGATTGGAGTAGTGGTATCTAGTGTTTCCAATTCTGTTTTGCTAAAGAAAAGAGGTGGTTAAACAAAGCAGATATTATAGACATTATATCATATGCTGTTTTTACTATCGGAAAGTTGTTGCTGTACTATTTTCCCCATTAACCACTAGGGAAATGTGGGAGGTTTTGCTACTGATTTCTTTTAATTAGCCAATATTATTGATAACCAACTTAGATGTCTATGTTAAAATGTAATGTGCAGTGAATGTTTTCAGTTTAGCTTGATGACATCAGCCTTTTTCATGTAGTATGATTACTGCAACAGAACATTGTTTTCCTTAGAATAATTAGTGATGGATTAAGGTGGATAATCCTCTGTACAAGCGAATACACTTTAAGCCCAGTCTTTCAGACCAGTCACAAAGGTTATGGAGAAAGCTGCTGCTCCATAGTTTACAGTTACTCCTGTTATTTCTTAGGATAGATAGGAAATACAGTTCTGCATGTATTTAATTTCTTATGTATCTGTGTAAATAGAAGAAACATTCTGGGCCACGGTTGGGGCTGGGTCCAGATTTAATCATACTTATAGAAGATCCACTGAAATGGATGGATGAAAGTTAGCCAAAATTAAATTAATTTCACTGTTTTAAAGATTTGTAGCACATTTCAAGATTTCTGGATTGTTAGTCACTTTTAATATGTTAGCAGTGTTTAGAAATATTCACATGCTTCTACTGTAGCATCCCTAAGTTGTATGGGATCAAGGAAAAACTTAAACTTTTTATACAAAATGTCTCCAAGGCGAAAAAATTAATATGCATCCAAGCATAAAAATAAGTTCAATTATTTTAATGGTTGGGGGGGGAAGGATGTACACATCTAAAATGTGAGCAGAGGAGTTTTACAATAATAACACAATGAAAATAAATGTTATTTAACTGGGACAACTTGTTCATGAGCTTGGATATGATTAAGGTAATATCATTATCTTCTGAAATTTCCTTTCAGCATCCTTCTATAAACAAAACCAGACTGAATATTACTGATAAAAATGGACTATATGGTTCTTAGGAGGCATAATTCAACAAGCCAGGGAATCCATCCTAGTTCCAAGATAAAATAGTTGCTAGTTATCTAGATTTTTCTACTATAGTCATTTTTATACTGTTGCTTTGAATTTTATCAATAACATTATTGAATTTTATCAATATTATTTCACCAATATTTATTCCAGGCAAGGAATGCCTTGTGAAAACTTCCAAAAGAATGTATGCATGATGTGGCATCATATGTGCATGAATTGATGTTATATAAATAATCAATAGTATGCTATAATGACAAATGTTGAAGATTCTGCCATGTAACAAATTGACAAACCAGTTAGGTGGTTTGTTGTTCAGTCATTAAGTCATGTCTGACTCTTTGTGACTCCATGGACCATAACATGCCAGGCCTTTCTGTCCTCCACTGTCTCCCGGAGTTACTCAGATTCATGTTCATTGCATCGGTGATGCTATCTAACCATCTCATCCTCTGCCGTCCCTTCTCCTTTTGCCTTCAGTCTTTCCCAGCATCAGGGTCTTTTCCAGTGAGTCCTCTCTTCACATTAGGTGGCCAAAGTATTTGAGCTTCAGCTTCAGTATCTGTCCTTCCAATGAACAGTCAGGGTGTATCCTGATTCGTAATGATAATTAAGATTTTCCAACCTACATTTTAAGTTAATTCCAAGATTATTTTCACACATATAGTTTCCAAGTCAGTTGTCCCCCACTGTAACATGGGCATTTGATTTCTGTTTGCTAAGTGAATTACTTGGTTTAAATATATTCTGTTATTTTTGACCCTATCAAAATAGTTTTGAATTTGTTTCTGTCTTCTAGGTTATTAGCACCAGATTTTGTGTCATATGAAAAACTTACATGTATTCCCTTTACTTTTCATCCAACTCAATAAACAGATTGAAGAACAGAGGGCCAAGGGCTGAACCTTGTGGCCTCCCCATTGAATATCTCCCTCAAGTTTCATGGGAAACCATTGATGAATACAATTTTCAAATAGAATATGTAGCCACTAGATTGTCATGCCATCCAGTCCACCATGCCTGCATGCTAATCAGAATGTGGTGATGGACTTTGTCACATATGCTGAGGTTAAGTAATATTACATCTGCTGCATTTCCATAATATATTGAGAAAGTTACATGATTAAAAAGGTTAGTCTGTCAAGAATAATTCTTGATAAATCCACTGGTAATCACTTTCAAGGTACTTATAGGCTGATCTCATAATAATATGTTCTGAAGTCCAGATATCAATGTCTGACTGTAGTTCTTTCATCCTTCTTTTCCCATTTTGAACCCGGGGACATTTGCCCTCCTAGAGTCATCTAGTACATCATAAATCCTCCAGGATTTCTCAAAGATAAGGCAGGCAGACCACCTGCAAGTTAACTACACAGCTTTTCTTCATCTCTTCATGATTAGCAAAATAAGTCATCACATGCACACTTGTTTAATTTGAATAGACTCTTTGCAGCAGAACTGTATTTTTCTCAGGAAAAAAAATGGTAAGTTTCAGTTGAGAATTGTTTAATTAAATTTCTTTGAGCTAAGCGAATACAGAAACTGTTCAAAGCATGTTTAAGGCAAATAATAAAATGTCCTTATCTTAACCCCTGCTTTCATGTAATAGTTCACTTTCTACAAATTTTACAGATGAAGGACAGATTCATATTAGACAATGTCTTGCCCAAATCCTTCTGCTGCATGAACATTTGTGTACATTGACATGCACTAATGTACATGTATTTTATATGAATGTCATAATTTCCAGTCTGTTGTGAGCAATTTCCCCTAGTATAATAGTTTTGCATATTTTGTCCTAATATATACATCTGGTGTATACTCTTCCATAGTATACATATCTGTATTTTTTTTTTTTTTTTTGCAGTTAAACATTCAGTTTTCAGCATTCATATGTCCTGTCCCTCTTTAAATTTAAAGGATACTATTAAATTTTAGGCTGACCATATTTTTTTTTACCCCAGTGCTGGATGGTCCCATGATCATATAAGAAGAGTATATTTCTTAAATAGAAAAATAATTGTAGTGGCAAATGAACTTCAATAATAAGTCAATATTTACTTACCTAAACAGAATAATCACGAGTGGACCAAAAAACAGTGGGAGTGGAAGTGACTTCCAAGTTACTGCCAGCTTCCCCATTGACTTTGCTTGTGGGAATCTGGCAGGGAGTGTCAGAAATCACGATCACACAATAGCGGGAATGCTGTAACTGGTCTGAACATCATGGAAATTTCAATTCCACCGGAACAATGCGTCCAGGATTTTTTACACATTCTTTAATTTTAATTAAGTAGATTTCTGCCTCGTGTGGTACAGAGTGGTAGGTGACAGTATGGCAACTGAAACTCTCCCCACGACCCGGGTTCGATCCCAGCGGAAGCTGGATTCTCTCTCGGGTAGCCGGCTCAGGTTGACTCAGCCTTCCATCCTTCCAAGGTCAGTGAAATGAGTACCCAGCTTGCTGGGGAAGGTGACAACTGGGGAAGGCAATGGCAAACCACCCCGCTATAGTCTGCCAAGAAAATGTCATGAAAGTGGCATCCCCCCAAAGGGTCAGACATGACTCGGTGCTTGCACAGGGGACCTTTCACCTTTCACAGATTTTAGGTAACTTGATTCAAAACTTGTTGCAGTATAATGCACTGTTTGGGCCTACCTGATGGTACAAACAGATACACACAGTGAGAGTTTTAGTAGTATATAAATGAATATAGTTTGTTTAGGGTTTTTTTTAAGTAAAAAATAATTTCTTATGCTGGCCAAATCATAGAACCTAGTTCATGTTGTATTACTGGATGCTGCTACAGAATACTTTTATAAAACGCCCATCCAAATTGTGGGACATATTTTATAAGGGGCACTAGCAACAGGTATTTCTGACACTACTGGCTGAAAGCAGGAAGTTAGTATTCACCTGAAGTTTCGTTCATCTAGTAAGTTAAGACCCTCACACTGGAGTTACACTCACTCAACTAAAAGCAAAAACATATAATAGCACCAGGACTGGTGTGGGAAGAGAATATTAATTATATTCTTCAGAGGAATGATACCATCACATAAATTTAGACTAGATAGATAGCACATTTGCCAAAATATTAGCCAGTTCTTACTATTTAACCAAACCTACTAGCATCATTAAAGACCAGACTGATAATATTGGACATAAATGTGCTTGCTTGATCTGAAAGGAATTCTGTCATGTTTTCAGGAAAATAATTCTAAATTCCCCACTCTCTCTGAAGACATAGATAGTATTTCACAGTCTGAAAACATTTAATTAACTTCTTTACAAGAGTATGTATGATATGAAAACACTAAATTGGTTGCTGTTGCTGTTTTTTTCCTTGTGTCATGTTCACCGTTTCAATGTTTTTGATGCATTGTAACGTTTCGCATGTCATTAATTGGATGCGTGTTTCATCTCTCTGGGGAGGATGGGAACAGTTATCTTTTAGCTTTGCGTTGGAATGTATTTGTCTTATCTACTGCGCTCAAGGTTACTTTCCCAGGCTAGCAACTCTGACGATTGCTAGCACCTGTGCCGGGCGGGGCTGTTACGAGGGAGGCGGGATACGTTTGCACCAAGGGTTTAAGTTTGTATTTGGCGCGCTTTTGCTCATTCTCAGCTTTCTTTGTATTTGCCTTTAGTTCTCTAATAAATCAGATTTCATTTAGCAGCCTCTTGTGAGTCTGAGTATTTGGGTTAGGGCAATCATTACACCTTGGCTGAAATCACTGTTTTTTAAGATGAAAGAAGAGGTAGAATTACTGTACATGTGTTTCCAATAATACATGGATACTTTCAAAATTATAAAATGAACCATTCTCTATTCAAGGCTGTTTATCTTTTCTGCATTAACTACTTATAAATAAACATAATCAAATTATGATGTATAAACTCATCATAACAATACAAATGTTTGAAAAGAAGGCAGCTGATAAGGATAGAAAGAAAAATAAAGAAAATCTTTTCTGTTTTAAATAAATGTATGGTGGGGGGTTTTGAGCTACCAGTAAATCCGAACAATTACACAGAGCCAGTTTTCCTGCAATCTACATCCCCTCAACATGCCTTAGTGTTTCTATGATGGAATACAATTTTAGCTGAAGGAACTGGGGTAAACATTATTAACAGGGAGTCTGCAGGTATAATGTTGTCCTCTCTGTGTCTCTCTGAAGCGTGGCTTTGCTCAAGTCCACGATAGGGTTCAATTAGTTTCTCTCTCCAGGATGAATGAAGCAGCCCTCAGAAGGATTAGGCACATGAAAGGCAAACTTTTTCTGGTCAAAAGACTCAGCCCATTTAAAACCTGCCTGTAGAGACTTTTGACATTGGCTTCAGATGAGATTAGTCCCCAGCCATTAACTGGTTATTCCCTGATATTTCTTTCCCAAAGAAAATGAAAAGACTAAAACTATTATTTCACAGGTGAAAGGATAGCCACTGCTGAGAAAGAAAACTGTAAAACATACCCTTGCAGAAGTCTGCAAATATGCTAAGTAATGAGTCATGACCTTTATCGGATAGTATGGGATGTATAGTTTCTGCTGCATCCTGTACTGCAAAGAGTAAGGTGAGCGTAGGGGACAAAGTGTGCTCTTCATCTACTTTGCTATATTAAGAATCTTTTTGGAATGCTTAAGCCTTGCAATTCCCTGGAGCCTTTTCAAGCATTTGACAGGAAATCTGGAGTTTTGTTTTGTTTGGGGATGAGTTTGCATTTCCGCTTGAAGGCAGTGGTTCAAAAGTTTTGTTCTGGTGATCAGTTAACCCTAATCAGCAAATGTTTGATCTTCCTATCTGTATGAATGTATATTTGCCGTATTTCAAGGTAAGATGATTATTTACAAATAACTGATAAATCTAGCAAAGAGTACAATTACGGTAGGCTGGGACACTAAAAACATGAATCAATGAAACAAGAGGTAAAAACAGCTTCAGAATCTCTGCAATTACTCTTGTTTCAGTAAGCAGCTAGCTGCTGAAGTTGTTGACCATTTCCTTCCTATGCACTTAACTGATTTTTGATTGACTATGCCCTATCAAATCATTGCTGACAGTTAGCAACCACACAGGTAGACTTTCTCCAGGAGGATCTCTTGCCAACCTGGCCCTTCAGGTCTTCCAACAGTGCACTGCTCCAATCAAAACAATCTACCTTTTCCCCTTTCCTTCAACCTTCCCCAACATGATGTACATAGGGGCCCAGCTGTCATGGAAGCTGGGGCCTCACTTAATATAATAAATTGAGCCCTTTGGGATCTATCTCTATGGGTCATTGAACAGCAAAACAGACTGTGTTGGCAAGTGAAATGAAGAAACAAATTTAAGATGCTGGGATTTTAAAAAAGCCATGAACCTATTGAGGAATGTAGCTGGTTAGCATCTAAGCCAACATAGCCAAGGTGGATGACTTAATTTCAAGTACCAATAGAAGCTCTTCAAGGGGCTCTTTCATGGACTAGGCTAACTTACAAACTATGATTCAGATAAATAAGTTCTGAGAGTAGGTAAAGGTAAAGGTTTCCCTTGACGTAAAGTCCAGTCGAGTCCGACTCTAGGGGGCGGTGCTCATCTCCGTTTCTAAGCCTTGGAGCCGGCGTTGTCATAGACACTTCCGGGTCATGTGGCCAGCATGACGACTCGGAACGCCGTTACCTTCCCGCCGAAGCGGTACCTATTGATCTACTCACATTGGCATGTTTTCGAACTGCTAGGTGAGCAGGAAGTAGAGAGTAGAGAGTAGAGACCGACAAAAAATAGGTACTTCTTCAAACTAGTCATCTGCAGACCTCACTAGCACAGAATTGGGCCAGCATTTCCCATTCTCTGCAAAAGATTGTTGTTCTGCACACTGAGGTATTATATTCCCTCTTTTATTCTTGATTCTGTTCATTTTCTGTAGTGGAGTCTCAGATGAATAAAAGATAAATAGTTAATAAAGAATAGTTGGAGCAAGCAAATTATGACAGCTATTGAACAATTTAAGTCAGTCTGAAAGATGTTTCCAATTTTGCTAGTTTTGCTAGTTATGTCTTTCCCTTATATCTTACAGAATCATCTGTCAGCCTATAACTGAAGGTACCTAACCCTCTAGAATTGATTTTCAGGGAACAGAATTAGAAGGCTTCTATTAATGGGAATTCTCTGCTGGACTGGAAACTGTTCTTGGATAGAACATGCTCTTTTGTTTGTAGGATATAGTCTAACCATGGTCAATTATTTATTAACTCTATGTAATACATTCATTCTGAATTTACATGTAAGCTATTGGAATGGAAAGAGATATCCAAGCAGAGGTTGGATTTAGGCATAAACCAAGGAAGCTACAGTTTAGGGCCCCACAATCTGAAGGTTTCTCAGATCTTTCATTTTCATTACCTGGGTACTGGATTATCTTAAGATAAATAATTTCCAAGTGATAATGTAAAAGTAAAATTGTTAACTGGTCTTAGTTCCTCCTTTTTTTCTCCTATTGAAAAGAAGAACAACGTATCTCCTCTGTACATCATCTAGCATTTCATCTGTGCTCCAATATTCCCCAAAGTTAATGGATAAATAGGCCATCAGAGTACCCTTCAGTACCCTAACGTGCAATTCATCTTACCCTGGTGAACTGAACTTATTCAAAATTAATAAATTTTCCCAGGGCCACTGCAGTCATACCCAGAATTCCACTTAGCACTCCCCCATTTTTTTTTTAATTTAAAACAGTGTATCTCCTCTTTCTTGGACAGACTGTTTCTATATAAGCATTGCATGGTAACCATTCAGTGAAGCTTTTCCATTTTTTCTTTTTTAACTTTCAAGTGGCACCCCCACCTTCATGAAGCGCCCATGTGCAGTACAGAATTTGCACACCACTTCGTGGAGAGACTGAGCATGCATTCCTCTCCCTCTGTCTGCTTCGATGTGCAATCTGATCCTTTTCACAATTCCCTCTTGGAACACTTACACTCTTGTTGAACAAGACTAAGCAAAATTGGAAGCTGAGTCATTTTACCTCTTGGAATATTTGGATTCTTTTTCTCAAAAAGACAGGACTAAGATACTTGCTTGAACTACTGCTTCTATTTAGAAAGTTTAAAATATTTCTGCAATTTCCAAATATGTCATATTTAAAATTTCACAATAAAAATGGTTTATTTCAGTCAAATAAACTTCTATATTAATATGAAATACTGTTTCTGAATACATAATATAACAACCATTACTTAAAAAAAAAGACATATAGTCAATTTTTATTAGAAAATTGCTACATTTTGGTAAAATAAAACCTCTGTAATTAATATGTGCAGTCTTCTGAGAGGGAGAATGGTCACTGTAATTCTTTTTCATCAATCTTGAAGCTGTTATAGATTTTAAAAAATCAAGACAGAAGATTGTACTAAATTTTAAGTTAGGATGAAGGTATTTTACTATCTAAACTCTGCTCCCAAAATGGAGAGAGAAGCATGATATGTAACTGGTTGACCAATTATCACCTACTCTTAATAAGTAAAAGTCAACCCTTGAGTTGAGCTTGACTCTTGGGGATTACACCGACTTGCAATGTTATGGAAAAATATTTTACCAGAATCCCTTCTTAGTGAAATGCTGTAACATTTCTCATAACTTGGCATGCACTTTTGAGAGTCTGAAGACAGTGATAGTTGTAAGTGTCTTCTGAGCCTGAAGTGGTAGAGATAAACATCTGGAAGTGGGAAATGTGTATATGATGCAAGAACAATGTTTGGTAGAGATGAATCCAGAATTTCACTTTTTCAGACATTACAGTGAACAGCAAGGTAGGAGAGAATGGGAAGAGAGATATTATGGATAGAACATAATATTCATTATTGTATGCCTTATATTTTTAATTGAAATTAACATGAAAATAATGTAGAATATAATGTCATGTGCATGACAAGAATTGTATTTTCATGTAAAGCACAAAAATGGGATTATAAAATCTGTAACTTAAATCACATTTTATTGGAATGTTTCTAAGATGTGTTTTCAGGGAGCCCAATTCCTGGGAATATAAATATATATACACACACACACACACATTTTTAAAAGTCTGTTATTTCATTAACATGGCTATTCAAATGAAAGCTTCATAAAGTTGTATCGCATGCAAAATATTTTCAAATGACTTAACTATATATTATGCATCAAGCCTGGGTTTCTGTCTGTTGAAAAATTGCTATAAGCAAAGGGTAACAATAGAAATACATGCTGTTCAGTGGTACAATTACACGGGTGATGATTGTCAACGTACACGAGTTGGAGAGTTATACTGCACATATCTTTCATTCTCCATTAATGAAAGGCCTTTTCATTTAAGGAAATGCGCGAAATAGCACAATAGCCAGTATTGTAAAATATAGTGGTTCAGAACCTGAATAGTTACAGTATATCCTGGAAATGAGTTCATGCAAGGTTTCCTTGATTATTTTTACCAGTGGATTGCTGATTATGCCTCACCTTTGTTTCTGGAAGCAAATAAACTCCTTTATTTATTCTATGAAAACAGCAGTGAAACAGTATTGATATGTTCAAGTAATTATGAAACATTACCAATTTGTTGTCCAAATCAGTCAAGGTAGAAAAGAATCAGGAACAGGCCAATTCAAAGTAACAGGCATTGAGCTGCAAGCGTGGGAAATTATTGGTCCAACTGTTATAGAGAACTCATCATAGAAAGCATTGCATAGGATTTTCCTTGCTGTACCACTTAAATATTCTCTGGAACACTATAATTTGAGAAGTTGGACAGTCATATACATTCCACTGGCAGGTAGACATCATTTGATATAATCCAGAGAAAGTTAACTTAAACGATTTATATGTTTTAAAAGGAGTGCATCTGTCACAAAAAACAATTGTTGTATCACCTCAACAGTAATGAAGTGCTTAGAGAAATACTTCTGTAACAAGCACAAGCAGACTGTTACTGGGAAGTCTTATATTTTATCTTATTTCATGACTATAATCCAAGAGAAGCTTATTCACACTGGAGGTTCAAGTCAAAACTAAAGTATTTCAATTTGAAGAATCAGATTTTTTTTAAAAAAAATCTAGGATTAACTCTTCCGTTTCCCTCCACTACACCCAAGTACAAATTCTTTGCACCCAAGTACAAATTCACAAGTATCTTCTAATATGAGGCTAGCGTAATATGATTTTCCATTTGATTTAGTGGTGTTATTGAGGAGCTTATGTTTCTGAGCCTCTCCCAGAAAACAAATGAGAGAGTGAATCAGGGATTACTTCTTTGAATCGCAAGTAAGCTGACCCTTTGCTAAATGTACCTTTTTCATTTTATATTTAGACATAAGTCTGTAAAGGCAGTGATCAATTTAGAATTTTTTTTAAAAAATTAAAAACTTTATGGAATACTTACAGCTCTTTAGTTAGACCATCTATTGTATTTGAAGGTCTCACATTCAACTTCTAGCATTGAAAAATATACCACATTATGGAGTTGGGAAAGATTTATGCCTGAGGCCTTTAAACGCTAAATTCTTAGTTAGCATTGTTATTAGTTGCTGTCGAGTCGTTTACGACTCATGGCAACCCTATGTATACCAGAATGAAATGAAATCTTGCGCCATATGCCTGACTGTTCCAATGTTTGCATCCATTGTTGCAGTAATTGTGCCCAGAGTCATGCATATGTTAAGCTAAGAGTTAAAAATAGAATACAAACATAATAAAAAACAACTAAGTTGAAAACCACAGAGATAACATAAAATGACTTAGCAGCTGAGAACAAAAGCCTGAATCATACAGTATGTTCGTATGAGTTTCTAAGTTCATATATCTGTTGTAGCTAATTAAAGATATACTTATATGGTTGTTATGAAATATTGTAACATCATTTAGAGGTGTATAAAGATAAAACTTTTTGAAGTAGGAGATAAGACAACATTTATATTCTTGTTTTTTCAAGCCTGCAGCATAAGCATAAATTCAACCATAAATATCTGGAAATAACCATTTAATCTTAGAATCAGGTATGGTAAAGTGGAATAGGAAGATCTAGTATTTGGATAAAATGCCACGTATTAAAAATCTTATGCACATAAAATATTGATTTGGCAGAGTAGGAAACTGGCTTTGAAAGATTAGTAAGCATATCTCCTGTTTCACCTGCCTGAACCAGTTCAGAAGGATCGGAACCTGACTGAATTTTTCTTTCCCTGAATATTGAAATTTTTTAATGATTAAAGCTGATTAGAACTTTTTTACAAGATTAATTTAAATTATTTTTTCTTTTCCTTATTATTCTCATTCCTGGGGAAAAAAAAAACAATCTGTTATATTCTTTTCTCTAGATCCTCTCCATCACCCATAGTTTGGAAGACACTGCCTGCCAACATTGCCAGTTGTACCTAACTCCTGCTTCTTGGTCTCTGATGAACTCCTCTAAATTTATGCACAATTCCATGATGCATCTTTATGAGGTAAAATGCATCATGAGGTGTTCTTCACTTGGATAAATTGCCACACTTCTGTGTTTGTCTAAAGAGACATGCAAAGACCTAAGGTGGATACATCTGGCTTGATCAACTGAAGAAAGCAACCTGGACTTTTTCTCAAAGGTAAGAAACTGTCAAACTGAAAATAAATTTGCTATGAGTTCAAACCAATAGGTGGACAAGACCAATCATATGAGTTAAAGAACCTTCATGTTTCTTACAATACCAAAACAAATATTCTGACGTCTGACCATTTTCAAACATTCTTTCAGGGGTTCAATAGATAAAATAATGTTCTCTGATGAACTAATTTCATTGTTAAGCATTAATATGTTTTACATTTATTAAAACCTGGACCCATTCATTTTCCCAAATTGGGTATTGCAAGTCTTCATTTCAAGTCCAGATATGTAATCAGTGCTAACCTTCATTTTGTTTTTTAATTCCTTATAAGATTGAATTGTTGATTTTGCTTCAAGTGCTCCATCTCTTAAGGATCTTAGGAGGCTGTAGGGTATCTAACGTTTTTTCCAGCTGTATAAAATTAAGATCTCTGAGTCTTTTTTTTTCCCTGAGATGATAGCAAGAGTAGATCTAAGAATAAATGCCTTAAATACATCCCAGAGGTTTCACATTATAGGGGCAGATTTCCTGGAGGGATTACCTCTTGTTCTTGATCTGTAAGCATCCAATATCTCAGGTTTAAAACCAGCCAGCAATAAAAAAGATTTCTTGAATACGTCCTTCCATGTAAATTAGCAAAGGCTTCTGTTGCTCTGCATTCAGAGGTAATTTGATTATTTTTAAGTTGTTTCTGGTAACTTGCCTGTATACTTTAAGTAGTTCAGTTTGCAAGCTTATTATGAGTCATCATGAACTTGGGTCTTAAGTCTTAATTGTGGTTTAAGACTTAATTAATTAATTAAGATTTAATTAATAAGGTCTTAATTGTAGTTTCATGAGAAGTAGTAATAACTCTCTTCCATGCTTCCAAATCTTTATCAAGTTGAAGAGCTTGAGGTTTCATAATTTTAAGATTGCCATGGATCCCATTTTCAGAATTTGTAAATTTATTTTCCATTTCTTTAGAGATTGACTGAAGTTTCACTATTAATTCAGAGCATATTATTTCTTGTTGCTGGGATAGTGTGACGGACTGCAGTAATGCAACTGGTTCTCAGGTAGGAGGGAGCACATTCCAAGGAAGGGGGAGAGACAAAAGGCAACACAGCCCGAAGTTGGACCATGGGAAGAGAGCCTCCCAGGTTATATCCGTTAGGTTAGAGTAGTACAGCTTTAGTCTGGCAAAATTCTGTCTATGTGGTATAAGCAAATAAAGAACTGAAATTTAGCCAGATTGCTTCTATGTCGTTCTTGGGCTGGGCCTGACAGATAGCAGTATATCGGTTCAATGTACCTCTAATCTGGCAGAATCTGGAAAGGCAGCCATTACCCCCTCCTCTCTGTCCAGGATTTCAATGAAATGCATGAGGGTGTCCTGCTTTTCTCCTTATCCATTATCTAGCATAGAGCACTTAGCTCAGGTGATGGAGGAGGAGCTGTCATCTTCTTTTTATAAGGCATATTGTTAAAATAATGTTACATTCCAGTGGTTAAAGCAAACAGAGTTTGGGCATAAATCACTCAACATTTGACTATCTATATCAGTAATTTCATTCATAGGGTCAGAGCGAGGTAAAAAGGGACAACTGCCTAGTAGCTATCAGAGCTGGAAGTCACTCCATCTTGCTAGGGCTGAGTCTGAGCCTGTTTCTCCCCATCCAGATCCTAACAGCTGTCCTATCTCAGGCCAAGCACACACAAGTACACGGAGAGGTAGTTGCAAAGTTTTACTAGGTAGGTTTTTAAGCAAATAGCAAGCAGCAGAGGGAAGGGTATATGCAAACCCACACACACACACAAGAGCAATCAGGTCTCCACAAGTCCAGCAAACTTGCCTAAAGCGATAGTCCAAAATCCAAGGAGCAGGCACAAGAGCAGTCAGGCACATCCAGGGTTGTCACCCGGGCCAGGTTCAGAGTCATGGTCACACGTGTTGAAGGCCAAAGGCAAGGTGCACAGAAACTGGGTTTGCGAACGGTTGTTTCCAAGGAAGAGGCTTGACCTGATAGCTCTTCTTAAATAAGAGCAGTCCCAGTGTGGCTCATTTAGGAGGGTGAGGCTGCTTCCTAGCAAGTAACCTAACAGAATACTTTTGCTTTGCTCTCTTTGCAGGCCACCGAGCTCTTGCATTGGGAGGGGGCAGAAATTCTGAGCCCTCATCTTCAGAGAGTGGCAGCAGCTATCCCTGCTGGTTGCTGGCCAGCCCTGCCTCCTCTGTTTGCTCAGATGGCAGTCCATCTGGTGACTCTGGAGATCACTGTTTATTATCTGTGAACACTTCTGGAGCTGGTTGCTCGTCAGTCTCTGCCTCTGAGTCTGAATCTGAGCCCACTAGGACAACAGCCCCTGCAATATCTACTATGTGTACTTGATTCTTAACCCTCCTGGCTTCCTGTTGAGGGGTTTGGAGGGGTCATGACAGATTGGATCTTGGAGGTAGACAGTGCCTCATTTCAGGAAAGGGTAATGCAGGCAGTCTTGAAAGAATTCATGCTTCCTAAAGAGACCCTCTTGTATGCATCTGTATTTGACTACTATTGTCTTGATTCTAACCTCCCCCCATTAAAGCAAGTTTCTTGAGATTGTGGTTGATGTACAATTACAGAGCCACCTAAAGAAATTAGGTTATATGTATTCATCCCTGAACATGGGGTGGAGATGTCATTAGTCACTCTTGTGGATTATCTTTGTTGTGATCCTGTTGTGATCTGTATAGAAATAGTGCACCCTCCTGGTCCTTCTGGACTTTCAGTGGGTTTTGATATCATAGACAAAGGAATCATTCTAGATCACCTGTAGGGATTGGGGATTGGAAGCCAAAGTTGCTTTCTTGAGGAGTACTGTAAGATTTTGGGATATGGCATCATCAATATAATGATCATACCCAGTTGTTCATGTCTACCATGGGCTATACAGGAGATTCCAGCAGTGTCTTGACCCAGTGCCTGGGTCTGATAGAATAAAAGAGATTGAAATTTGATTGATTGCTAAGATTTATAAGGCTTATACATTTATAAACTCCAGAGGCTGTAGGCAGTATACAGAATGAAAACATGATACAAGGAATATAATTTAAAAAGTATAAAATTATAAACCATAACAAACAAAAAGATGTGGATGTTCCTGTAGCTGCTTAATCACAAAGGCCTTCCTGAAAAGCCAAATTTTCTCTTCTATTCTTCGGTGGTGGGGGGCATTACTGGTTCAAGGCATAAATCATTCCAAAGGACAGAACAACTGCCTCCATGTCCATTTTCATGCCCCTGCCCATCGTATCTTGGTCTGTTGATAGGGGAACTTCAACAGGCACTCCCTATCTGCCCAGATCTGGTAAGTAGAATTTACTTGGGTGGTTTCTAAGATACTCAGGCCCCAAGCCATATACATATTCAATGGATATGTGACAGCATTAACCTCACAAAGAACTCTGTCTACTTCCTTGAGATCCACAGGTTCTGCAATGTCCCACATAATATCTCAATACATCATCTCTGTCATTTCATTGGATTTTGTCCATACAGATTCCTATTCTAAGTGAATATGAGGAACTTTATCCATGAAATGCTTGATCAGACAATCAAAATTTACAATCTAGACTTTCTAGCCCTTTCCTTCCCCCTAATTATCTGGGATGCTATTAATAGCATAGCTGGCCAACTTTCTGTGGCTGTATTGTGAGCAGAGGAGTACTGTACTTCATAAGGTGAACATGATGGAATCTCATAGATAGTCTGTTTCTGTTGACGAAGCTACACTTTGGAATAGCTTTCCTCCAGAATTTTGATCAGCCCCACACTATTGACATTCTATAATCTATTATAAACTAGATTATTTTGGTGAGCCTTTGGTGGTATGAGTTTATGGCATTGGTTATTTGGTTGATTTGTTTTTTAATGTGTACTTGTGTTTGTTTTATTGTTTGTCTCTTTTATATCTTTACTGTGTGGAGATTTCATTGACATTTTATGAATGTACACAAAGACTAAGATTCTCTTTTGATTGTGGTGGGTATGAGTCAAACCGATATATACTCCCATGAGGGGGAGATGGGCGGTGAATAAATTTATAAATAAATAAAAATAAATAAATACTGTACATATACATGCAATCTCTCCCAATCAGCCCAGGGTGGAGGGAAAAGCCTCATCAATATATAGATGGTAAAAACAAGACATTAAAATAAACCAGACATAGGTGATTAGAGAAAAAAAACGGAATATTTATTGTAAACCTCCCAGAGTCCCTCTTTCAGGGGTGGGTGGGGGTGGACAGTGGCAAAATTCAATGAACAAACAAACAAACAAACCTGTTCATATCCTGTCTTAATAACATATCCTTTGGCTAGTTTAAAAGCAAAGGAAGCCATGAAACAATCTGCTGTTCCTGGATTACAAGGAGTGGTTGCACATTCCCCCAGAAAGCTGCTCGGGACGGGGTAGGCATGAAATAAGTGAGAAGTATGGACAAAGACATAAGGGGTAGGAATACCTCTGACATTGGAGAGGCAACTGGAACAGCACTTTTTTTTAGAGAGAGAATCCAGAAACTTTGGGAAAAGTAAAATATATTGATAGCACATTTTCTAGATATTAAGTCACTTGTTCAAATGAATTCTGTATAACTTAAGTTTACCCATAAAATATGTGTGGCATATAAAATTGAAAATATATAGATTATGCAGACAATTAACATTTACTGTTAAATTTTTACTTAATATTGTTCTGTTTTTCATTGCCATGGAATTAGAAGCTGCTCTACTCTCTGAAATGTAGCATGTCTTAATTTTTGCTTATGTAGGACAGCAGGAAAACAAAAAAGTAATATTAAAAATAGAAAATACTATTTAAAAAATGGTAAAACAAAGAACTATGATATTTTCTGGTCTTTGTCACCCATTGCATTAAGCAAAGAAAGCTTTCATTTTTAGAAGAAGGGGAAAAGGGCAAGGCTAAGAATACACATTCTCCAAAACTATCTTATTTGAATCTGGAGCCTTATCACGTTTATCATTCTACTCTAAAAAAATTTTCATGGGATCCTGAAAATTGAAAGCTGTGTTTCTGTATTGAGGCAAGCTTCTTTTCTCATTCTTTTAGTATTACACACTAAATAAATGAGTGTACCTTTATTTCCTAGTTTAAGATGAGTCCTTCCCAATTCAGGATGAGTTCTTCCTTGGAATCTTGGAATATTTGATACTCCTTTCTTTTGTAATATATTTGTAATCATAAGCAGCAGATTGAAGGGTAAGAGAGCCCTTATCAGAGGTTGCTGGCTGTCTGCTCACCCCTTTTCCAGGATCCTTCAGACACACCTGCTGTAGGCTTCATTTGCACATCCTTGGACCTCCACTCTGCAAATATCTGCTGATACAATTTAATGGCACTGTGAAAGAATTAGAGGATTCACTAAACTTGCTTGCCAGGATGAAAGACAACTCTTAAAAAAAAGTGGGCACCCAAAATATGGATATAA
This sequence comes from Candoia aspera, assembly GCF_035149785.1. Taxonomy (NCBI): domain Eukaryota; kingdom Metazoa; phylum Chordata; class Lepidosauria; order Squamata; family Candoiidae; genus Candoia; species Candoia aspera. The sequence continues at coordinate 70,601,008 of NC_086153.1, read as the reverse complement.
TATATATCAATCCTTAAATTTCAGGTATCGTAATTACAGAACATTCTGGGACACTAGTTTGCAGTTGACCAATTTAATAATGTTAATAATTATATTGCATACAGAAATGTCAGGTCAGGTATACTTTCTAATTTAGTGAGTAGTAGGATTTCTGATTTGTGTGCCATATTTTCTGCATGGCTATAAAATTTGATTATTAATGATTGTAAGTAGATTTCATTAGTAAACATATAGCTAGATTTCAATAGACAGAAACCTAGTTGTTCAAGATGGATGTTTTCAATGAAGGAATGTCAATGCAGCCACATGTTCTCTGTTTTTACTTGATGTTGCATACTTGGCTGATTTGGTGTCAGAAAGAATAACATTCACTGTCATATTTTGGAGCCATATGCTTTCTGTGACAGATTGATAACAGTTATATTATTGAAGCTATTCTGTATCACACAACACTGAAAAAAATTCTAATAAATCAACTAATGAAGTTTATAATTTTCTTCTAATCCACCCTCTTGATAAAAAGGTATCCACACATATCACACCCTCAAATGAAGTGATGTCTCTTCAGTTATTGCTCACTTTTTCACAATTATTTGAAAACCATTAATAGTATTTGGACTGCAAAAATCTGGTTGGTCACTAGATGGGAGCAAAGAGCTAGAGCTTTTTATATCTCTTTGCTATCCCCTAGTGGTTATTTAGATTTTTTTTTCCCCAGCTCAGATTTGGTAGCTTTCTCTGTTATCCTCAAACGTCAGTTTCAATTTTTTCATCTGGTGTATTTGTTGAAGAGACATATTATCCCTTCAGGACTAGAAATGCTATAAAGGTTCTTGAAGCTCAGGACCTTTATAATACATGTCTGAAAGAAGAGAGAAGCTTTCAAAGCCCTTGAATCCTATGCTGGATTACAATCAAATCTGAAAATTTCCCAATTAAAGAGCTGGTCCTTGGACATTGAGAATAGAAAGTAAGATCTTCAGTGGTCCCTGCAGGAGTGACAAGATGATAAAAATTGCACCATGGGTTTTGATGCAAGCCTTGTCCCTTTTGTATGTATGTCTTGACCCACATACATACATTGCAGGACAATGCCATAATGCTGCTTGCATCATTTTGACAAAAGCAGAAAGTTGCTGTGGGGGTCTCTCTTCCTATTTTCTTGCTTTTGGGTAGCACTCTTAAAATAAAACCTATTGCTTGCATGGGGAGTTGTGTTTATGAGCTGTCCTTTAAAAAGCAGGCAGATGCTCACAATCTGAATTGCTTTTTATCTACTGCCGTCCAGTTTTATAGGGAGTTTCAGCTTTTTAGTACAACCCACAGAAAAATTAGTACTTTGCTTTGCTGGGGCTGTTTAAAGAACTATCTGGTTTGATCCAACAATTAACTGAACAACGTATGGTTTGGAGTAAACCATCTGATTAATTTCCAAGGCAATCTGATATGTGCCAAGGTGAGCTCACCCATCTCTATTTAGAGCTGACAAAATAGTAATTGAACTGTGATGTTGAAGCTAATAGAAAAGCTGTGTTCCTTTTACAGAGATGCTTGAAATAGAACTTGCTGCAAATTATTTCATTGCAGCCAGTTCATGAAAAAGAATAAAGATTATGCACAATACATTACAATAGCAAATATTGATATAAAATTGCAGTAGCCAAAAATTATTAAATGTCATTTTCATAATGAAAATATGCTCCCCCTCTCCTTTGGACTTGCCAAAAGATCTGAATATCCTGCAAATCAGAAAGCTTTTGTATGAATTTTTTTTTAAAAAATGAGAAAGCTTATCTTTATCAGCAATAATTTGTCATCTGAGTAATGAAGATAAGAATCATAAATTTTCCAGAAAGGCAAGTACTGAAATATTTGGTATACATTCTGAAGAATTAATCTCAGAATTGGACAAATATAATTTAGATCCAGAATAATTTCCATATTATAATCTATGTGTACCATACTGTACTCTCTTAGTCACTGAAATACCACAAATTTGGCAAAATAGTTATCATTTCCAAGATTATATCATGAAAACAAGAAAATACTAAAGTTAGTTTTATATATGACCATTTTGATTTCATATCAGCAAACAGCATGAATCAAGACATAAACATGTTACATTATGCATGCAATTTTGCATCTATTGTAACAAGATTATCATTTTCTATGTACGTATGTTAAATCTGTTTGCTTACGATATTCTTTGAATTAAAATTAAATATATTTTAATATTAAAAGATAGTGATTTCAGCTGGGAAAAAAAGCAACTGGTCATATGTCTTTAAGTCAGTTTACAAAAATATTTAGGGAAAGTTTCTCTTCATACCTGGGATGATCCAGAGATCCAGTTTTATTTTGTCATATCTCTTCTTACATTTCATTGCATGCTAGGATTACCTTCCGCTTCATTTCAGCACTTCACTTGACATCCTTCTACCTGTTTTGACTTGATTGCTATTTTCTGTTTTTTCTAGCTTTGATAATAGGTAGATACTACAAGCCCAGTATGACTTTCCTTTAGACATTATATTTAAAACACACCAGCTGTTACATTAAGAATAATGTGGCTTATTTGTCTATATAGTGGTCATAGATTGAGAAGTAGATTTAACTGACTTACTGAAATCCAAAATAAGGATTGATACATATTCAGTTCGGCAACAGTCGAGGCTTCTAAGCTTATGATTTCAAACTGATGGGTTCATTATTATTTCTTAATAAATACAAATCTCATGGTTGTCCAGTAAGTCGATAAACTCAGGGGAGGGAGAAGGGGAGAACAGCAAACAGCACAGATAGTACTCAGTAGTAACAATGCAAAGACTTTTGTTTGGCCACATAATTATTATTCTCTGTGAATCTTCCTTCCTTCCTCCTCCTCCTCCTCATTTTGCTTTGGTTCTGCTTTTAATTTCTGGCAAGTTTGTTAATTTTTCTCTGAATGTGTAAGCCATTCTGTGAATGATGCTTTGCACTGTCTATAAACAGGACAGTACAAAGCATCATTCACAGAGTGGCTAACACGTTCAGAGAGAATGCGTTATCTATCAGGAAACCCTTTTCAATAACCTTGCTAGCAATTCTTATGAGCTTCAACATTATTTTTTAAAAAATTGGCAAATAGCTATTTACCCACTTTGAACAATAAGGTTAGTATGACCAATAAGTTAGATGCCTGTCCCACTGGATTCAACTGGAACAAAGCAATCCTACCATCAATCAGATTTAAACGTGATTAACTTTGGCTAGAGAGTACCCTTTAATTGCAGTCATGTCAGTGAGATGTGAGCTCTTCCAATATTTACAATTTGATTAAGAATATTATATTACACAATAAGTTACCGTATTGATTTTTTTCGGGGGGGGGAGTGCTTCTCAAATATTTGTGTTCATTAACAGAGATCCAGGCATTAGTATCAAGTATAAGCAAAGGGCTGTAACTCAGTGGTATAGGACATGCTTGGGTCCTGTTTTCAATAACTAATGTCTCCAGACAAGGCTGGGGAAGAAGAAGAAAAAAACACCTCATTGACATGCTAGAATGTAGCTGCCAGTCAGTATAAATAATACTGAGCTAGGCCAGTGATCAGACAAAACAAGGCAGATATCAGTATTCTCTTGCTATCTGTGATACTGTCCATATTGGTACCATTTTTACCCATTAGACAAACCTAATATATATATAAAAAAGAAATGATGTTATTGAGAAACTTAGATTTTAACCATCTAAGCAAAGACAGTAAGATAGAACACTGAATATATATACTGATTTTAATAAGATACTATATAGCTTTGGACATTTAAGTTTACAATGTGGCTGAGTGAATTTGAATGATTTCTTATTTAATGAAGCTGTAATACTGATAATGAGCAGTTCAAATATGTCCATCCATTGTCTAAATGCATCTGCATAGTTTTCTACTCCTCACTTGAAACATACCTCAACCTGTGCAGGAGGTGCATAGAGAAGGAATGTTAGGGCAAATATCTAAATTGTGTAAAGTTTTAATGTAATTCAGTTAATACCCAATTATGGTGTGCCTTTCTATCACTCAGCATTCAAAGCATTTGCTTTATGCTTGCAACACATGACTCTTCTGGCAAACCATCCCACTGGATTATTCCTATGATACTTGAACAAAATAAATTCCTTAGAAGGTAAGAGAGAAGAGAGAAGAACAAATAGCATCAAAACTTTTTGCTTTGTTATTAGGTCTGAACAACATTGAACTGCTTGGCACAAGGTGATTTTTTTTAATGTGTTTAACTTTAAACGCCTTACAACAGTAGTGGGGCAGAAATAAATAAACAAACAAACAAATAAATATTCCGATAATTTTCCATTACCCTAGTGGTGAAAATATTGAATCAGTTGTTATGGAAAGGCTTTGAAATGAAAAATGTTGTATTGCTGAAACTTAGGCACCTATATCTGCTCATTCCTGCTGGTTGAATGTCATTAAGATCTCTGGTAAGCAAACAGCCAGGGAAAAATGTCTTTAGTCAGAGCAGACTGGCAACTGGGAGAGAACAAGATTGCCGAGAGTCATCCTGTGCATTAGTTTTAACTGTCTATGCCCTGTGATAAAGTATCCAAGCTTTATATTTTCCTTATGTAAGATAGCTGTTCATCATAATTTTGTTCATCCAGAAGCTTCTGTTTTAAAAATCTCTGGCAATAAGAAAATAAGAGTTTTTATCAATTGCTGTTTTCTGTGATTCCCAAAATATGCATAACTTCTTATGTAAGTTAAAAAAGGGAAAGAGGATATTGTTTATTTATTTATCATATTTTTTTACCGCCTATCTCATATTATAACGACTCTGGACGGTTTACAAACAATTAAAAATAGAAGAATAAAATGTCATTAGAACAATAAAATATATAAATATAAATATATATAATATAAAATTCAAGATGGAGAATAGCAATGTTATCACTGGCCCCATCAAGGAGCCAGCCACCCCCATGATGGGCTATTTCCCCTTCCACCCCAGACAAGGTGGCACAGCCAGGTTTTAACCCACTTCCAGAAGGCCAGGAGAGTGGGGGCCTGCCTTACCTCCAGGGGTAACTTATTCCAGAGGGTGGGTGCCACAGTAGAGAAGGCCCTCCTCCTATTGTTAGTTCTCAGTCACATTAAAGCAGGACCCATATGTAAAATAATGCAATTTGAGAGAATAGAAATTGAGAACCTGCCATATTAGAAAATACTGCTGCCAAATTAAGCTAATTCATGTAATGCATTCATCAGAGAGGAATCCAGGGCAGCAGGGACAGAGCAAGATGCTGATGCCCTTCTTTATTCTTTGCTCTTGCTTAGTTTTTTATATACAAACACTGTCATGAATCTATGGAAATACACTGCCTGTACCTTGTAGTTGTAAATATGGTCTTTAGTATGTTGGCTTTCAAGACTCTCTGGTAGAGATTTTAGCCTAATGTTTCAGCATCACAGTTAATTAAAAATAAAGATTGTTAGTCACTTTACAAAACTTACATGTTAGGCCAAATTTTTATACATACATACATACATACATAGTCCTTATCCAATGAGTGTCAATAATTAACTACAACTTAACTTTCAGCTTCTGTTATAAGATGGAGAAGTTCTATCTACATTTTTAATGCAAGGATTCCCTTTAGTGATAGTTAAAATACTTTCATTTCACTAAGAACTGAAATAGCTATTGCTGGATGATTCCAATTACAGTAAAGAAATTTCATTGTATATATTTTATAATCAGGCAAAATGGGTAGAAATCTGTACTCAAGCAGTGATTTTCCCTGTTATATGAAATGTTTTTCTTTGCCTGTCTTATATTGTATGCTAAAGGAAGCAGGTGCTGTCACTGAATAATGTAGCTTCTGTAGTTACTGCAGACAAGATTTTGTTTGATTAATTATCATTAAATATAAGCCTCTTCTAAGAAGCTTAAGTAAAAATTCATCATCTTTTTAAAGACTGCTTATACTCAAAATGTAACTGTCACATTTTTTATCTTCATTTGCATCTAATTAGCTGTTAAACTTGAGTAAACCTCTGATTTAGAAACATCTAAAGCATAAAGTGGCAGTGATTTTATTACATTGATTGTTGATTCAGCTATTTCCTCAAAAATTGGGTCTGAAAGTATTCATTTATTTATTTATTATTCACATTTCTATTACCGCCCATCTCCCCCCAAGAGGGGGACTCTGGGCGGTTTACAATAAAATTTATTGTAGCAGTATATTGCTGCAGAATAGTCTTTATAAAGTTTTTTATAAAGACTATAATAGTCTTTATAAAAACTTGTACTAAATACAAGTCTTTAATAGGGCAGAATATCATGGCAGCGGTCTATTGCTGCTATGATATTCTGCCCTATTAAAGACTTGTAATATAAGCCTTTTTAATTCATGCAACTGTGTAACCATAAGGGCAGTTCATCAACCTGTAATGGACAATATAATACTAATATTTGAGTGCAAGATGATTAAACATAATGGAACTATGAGAGACAATTGCTCCAGAGAAAAGAGAGCAAACAGTACTAGCTTCTCCCATCACCTTACCCATTCTTGTCACCATTTTTGGATTCAAGGCAACAATCTGAAATAGGAACCTTGTGTATGAATAAAGATATCCTGTGTGTTGCTGAACCCTGAAAAACCCTGCACAAAGTGCAATAAGATTAAAATTCAACATTATGCTCCATCTTTCTTTCTTAACCTACATCAATCTGACTTTGCCCTAAGGAGGCTATTGTTAAAGCATATTAATTAGATAAACACATTACACCTCCAAAAATGCAAATGATGATCGCCTAACTGGTAATTTCTGTTTTTATATATGTAATTTATACCCCATCTTTCTATATAAGCAAGTATTCTGGGTGGCTAACAATTTTTTTTAAAAAAGAAACAATACAAAGTTACTAAAAAGACCAGTAATACTGAAATCAGATTTAAGAGAACAATAAACAGTAACTAAGGGGAAGAACTCCCTAGCCATGTCCAAGTAAGTTTCAAGTCAACAAATTGCCAGGCACAGTTGGCATCTATTCAAGAGTTATTAAGGAGCTTAAAGCTGAGATTGTGGACCTTCTAACTAAAATATGCAACCTGTATCTACACTCAGCCTCTGACTGGCAGGTGGCCAACAGAACTCCAATTTTTAAGAAGGGCATGCAGGTTGATCCAGGAAATTATAGTTCTGTCACCTTAACATCTGTTCCTGGAAAGATAATAGAAATTTTTCTTAAAGGTAAAATTACCAAACATGTGGAGACACTGGCCTTGCTCAAGGATACCCAACATGGCTCCACTAAGGAAAGGTCATGTCTAACTAGTCTGCTAGAGTTTTTTAAAGATATTAATACACATGTGGATATTTCATCAAAGACTTCTCAGGAAGCTTAACAACCATGGAATAAAAGGGCAGGTTCTCTTGTGGATAAACAACTGGCTACTGAATAGAAACAAAAAGTAGTAGTAAATGGACATCTTTCGTGGTGGAAGGATGTAACTAATGCGGTTCTATCCTAGGACTAGTGCTTTTTAACATATTTATAAATGATCTGGAATCAGGCTTGACTAGTGGAATGGCCAACTTTGCTGAATACACTTAGTTGTTCAGAGTGGGTGCCAAAATGGCAGATGTCATTCCACTTGAGCAATGAACATTGGTGCCATATCCTAACTACTCATACCAATTAATGGGATCAGTGACTGATGAGTAAAGAGATCTTGGAGTAATTGTAAACAGGTCAATGGAAGTGTTGACAGAGTGAACATGCACTGTAAAAAAGGTAAACAGCATGTCAGAGATAATAAAAACACCCTTGAAAATACAGATGTCAATATCATAATGCCCTCATATAAATCAATGGTGCGACCACACCTGGAATACTGTATGCAGTTCTGGTCACCACACCTCAAAAAGGATATAATGGAATTGGAGAAGGTTGAGAGGAGCACAACCAAGATGATCAAGGGGCTGGAGCAGCTTCTTATGAGAAAAGATTGCAAATTTGAGGCTTTTTAGTCTAGAAAGGAGGTGAATGAGATAATGCAGTGATTTTCAGCAGTTGGTTTTCCACATCTTTTGTGAATAATGAGTCTAATTCTAGTTGCCTGTGTTTGGGTGTCCACAATATTCTTCAATAATTTGCTTCAATTCAGTAAATTTTCCTCTGGTAAGCATTGAGCACCTCAATGATGCCATGAGCTAAACCGTGAAGGGCCACCCAAGACGGGAAGGTCATGACAGAGAGGTCAGACTAAATGCGATCCCTGGGGAAGGTAATGGCAACCCACCCCAGTATTCTTGCCGTGAAAACTAAATGGATCAGTACAAACAGAGATATGTTGGTATACCATCGGAAGATGAGACCCCCAGGTCGGAAGATGGTCAAAATGCTACTGGGGAGGAACAGAGGATGAGTTCAACTAGCCCCAGACGTGATGACGCAGCTAGCTCAAAGCCGAAAGGACGGCTAGCGGCCGACGGTGCTGGTGGTGAACGGCGAATCCAATGTTCTAAGGATCAACACACCATCGGAACCTGGAATGTAAGATCTATGAGCCAGGGCAAATTGGATGTGGTTATTGGTGAGATGTCAAGATTAAAGATAGACATTCTGGGCGTCAGTGAACTGAAATGGACTGGAATGGGCCACTTCACATCAAATGACCACCAGATCTACTACTGTGGACAAGAGGACCACAGAAGAAATGGAGTAGCCTTCATAATTAATAGTAAAGTGGCTAAAGCAGTGATTGGATACAACCCAAAAAACGACAGAATGATCTCAATTCGAATTCAGGGCAAGCCATCTAACATCACAGTGATCCAAATATACGCCCCAACCACAAATGCTGAAGAAGCTGAAGTAGAGCAGTTCTATGAGGATCTGCAGCACCTACTGGACAACACGCCTAAAAGAGATGTTATTTTCATCACAGGAGACTGGAATGCTAAGGTGGGCAGTCAAATGACACCTCGAATTACAGGTAAGTATGGCCTGGGAGAACAAAATGAAGCAGGACATAGACTGATAGAATTTTGCCAAGACAATTCACTCTGCATAACAAACACTCTCTTCCAACAACCTAAGAGACGGCTTTATACATGGACTTCACCAGATGGACAACACCGAAATCAGATTGATTACATCCTTTGCAGCCAAAGGTGGCGGACATCTGTACAGTCGGTAAAAACAAGGCCTGGAGCTGACTGTAGTTCAGATCACGAACTTCTTCTTGCACAATTTAGGATCAGACTAAAGAGATTAGGGAAGACCCACAGATCAGCTAGATATGAGCTCACTAATATTCCTAAGGAATATGCAGTGGAGGTGAAGAATAGATTTAAGGGACTGGACTTAGTAGATAGGGTCCCGGAAGAACTCTGGACAGAAGTTGGCAGCATTGTTCAGGAGGCGGCAACAAAATACATCCCAAAGAAAGAGAAAACCAAGAAGGCAAAATGGCTGTCTGCTGAGACACTAGAAGTAGCCCAAGAAAGAAGGAAAGCAAAAGGCAACAGTGATAGGGGGAGATATGCCCAATTAAATGCAAAATTCCAGAGGTTAGCCAGAAGAGATAAGGAATTATTTTTAAACAAGCAATGTGCGGAAGTGGAAGAAGACAACAGAATAGGAAGGACAAGAGACCTCTTCCAGAAAATTAGAAACATTGGAGGTAAATTCCAGGCAAAAATGGGTATGATCAAAAACAAAGATGGCAAGGACCTAACAGAAGAAGAAGAGATCAAGAAAAGGTGGCAAGAATATACAGAAGACCTGTATAGGAAGGATAACAATATCGGGGATAGCTTTGACGGTGTGGTCAGTGAGCTAGAGCCAGACATCCTGAAGAGTGAGGTTGAGTGGGCCTTAAGAAGCATTGCTAATAACAGGGCAGCAGGAGACGACGGCATCCCAGCGGAACTGTTCAAAATCTTGCAAGATGATGCTGTCAAGGTAATGCATGCTATATGCCAGCAAATTTGGAAAACACAAGAATGGCCATCAGACTGGAAAAAATCAACTTATATCCCCATACCAAAAAAGGGAAACACTAAAGAATGTTCAAACTATCGAACAGTGGCACTCATTTCGCATGCCAGTAAGGTAATGCTCAAGATCCTGCAAGGTAGACTTCAGCAGTTCATGGAGCGAGAATTGCCAGATGTACAAGCTGGGTTTAGAAAAGGCAGAGGAACTAGAGACCAAATTGCCAATATCCGCTGGATAATGGAAAAAGCCAGGGAGTTTCAGAAAAACATCTATTTCTGTTTTATTGACTATTCTAAAGCCTTTGACTGTGTGGACCATAACAAATTGTGGCAAGTTCTTAGCGGTATGGGGATACCAAGTCATCTTGTCTGCCTCCTGAAGAATCTGTATAACGACCAAGTAGCAACAGTAAGAACAGACCACGGAACAACTGACTGGTTTAGGATTGGGAAAGGAGTACGGCAGGGCTGTATACTCTCACCCTACCTATTCAACTTGTATGCAGAACACATCATGCAACAAGCTGGGCTTGAGGAATCCAAGGTTGGAGTTAAAATCTCTGGAAGAAACATTAACAATCTCAGATATGCAGATGATACCACTTTGATGGCTGAAAGCGAAGAGGAACTGAGGAGCCTTATGATGAAGGTGAAAGAAGAAAGTGCAAAAGCTGGTTTGCAGCTAAACCTCAAAAAAACCAAGATTATGGCAACCAGCTTGATTGATAACTGGCAAATAGAGGGAGAAAATGTAGAAGCAGTGAAAGACTTTGTATTCCTAGGTGCAAAGATTACTGCAGATGCTGACTGCAGTCAGGAAATCAGAAGACGCTTAATCCTTGGGAGAAGAGCAATGACAAATCTCGATAAAATAGTTAAGAGCAGAGACATCACACTGACAACAAAGGTCCGCATAGTTAAAGCAATGGTGTTCCCCGTAGTAACATATGGCTGCGAGAGCTGGACCATAAGGAAGGCTGAGCGAAGGAAGATCGATGCTTTTGAACTGTGGTGTTGGAGGAAAATTCTGAGAGTGCCTTGGACTGCAAGAAGATCCAACCAGTCCATCCTCCAGGAAATAAAGCCAGACTGCTCACTTGAGGGAATGGTATTAAAGGCAAAACTGAAATACTTTGGCCACATCATGAGAAGACAGGACACCCTGGAGAAGATGCTGATGCTAGGGAGAGTGGAAGGCAAAAGGAAGAGGGGCCGACCAAGGGCAAGATGGATGGATGATATTCTAGAGGTGACGGACTCGTCCCTGAGGGAGCTGGGGGTGTTGACGACCGACAGGAAGCTCTGGCGTGGGCTGGTCCATGAAGTCACGAAGAGTCGGAAGCGACTAAACGAATAAACAACAACAACAACAAGATCTTGTATTCCTCTGGTTTTTGAAGAAACTCAAATGAAAAGTTCAGAGAATTGTTCAGTGTAATAGCTAGCTTTTCTGTCCTTATTATGCTAACTGATAAATGTTAACAGAATTTATCCTTTTGCTATTGAAATGAAAATGGATGCAGCCAACCTAAAAGGATGAATCCTGTCTAAGAGCAAGAATTTCTAAAAACACTAGATTTTTCTGTCTGTATTATATATGGCACTCTTACTGCAGTGCACTGAGTTATGTCGGCAGTGCAGTATGCTTATTCACCAAATATTTGATTAGGCTATCTCTGTTTATATGTGTTGTAAGATTAAATTTAATACACAAATCAACAATGTTTGGTCTCTCCCTGACAGAAGAGAGGTGTGAAACCCAGAGAGATTCAATTTCAAGCCTCTCCCAGCAATTTCATGCCAGATCTTGATAAACTAGATTTGCCCCAGCCTTGCCCTTCCTGATATGAAACCTGAGAAGGGAAGCAAAGCCCAGCACCTTAGCACCCTCTTCTGTCTAAGGAGATCAGAGTGGAGCAGCCTCAGTGGGGGGAAGAGAACTAGAGCAGTCTTCTTTCATATTGTCTGTCTTCAGATATCAGTCTCCAGAATTCCCCCAACAGAATGGCCACTTCTGATAATTCTGGAAGTTGAATCTTACACATCTGGGGAGCTCCTAGTTGAACAAGACTATCCCCATGGCTTTTGTAAAGCAAGGACTGAATGCAGTGGGCTTTGATGTGGGCACAGAAGTTGGGATCCATCAACTTCCTTGCACAGAACTCCATTCAGGGAAAGGTACCCCTATCGAGCTGGGGGTGTTCCCCTTTTATCAACACTGAACAGTATAGTCTATCCATTTTAGCAGGATCCCCCAATCCAATATGCATTTTTTAAAAAAATATAGGGCTATGTAATGGGAGCAGAATGCATAATTGGATTTTGACTTCTGCCAGCTTGGTTCCACATATCTCGTATCTGTTTGAATCTGAACCAGTGCAATGTGTTTTTGTTTTCTGTTGGCAAGTGTTTACTTGTTTATTATGTAAAGATTGATTTATTGTTTTAGTGACTCAGATATTGTAGGCAATTATAGTTATCCTCAGAATTTTACTTGGGGATGCAAAAAAAAAAAGCTTTTCTTAAAAGCTGCATTCGAAGGATGCCTTATAAAGAAGAACATTTAGTTCAACAAGCTAAACCTAACTTCTGGTTCTCAAAACAAAGAAGAAAGCTTTCCATTTCATTTGCTAGTTTGGAAGCCAGTGGATGAGCTATTTGTCCAGACTGGCAAAATAGCTGATTTGTGTTTAAGAAAGTGGTAATTGCAATATTGGCAGAAATGTCAGAATGAGGTGTTTGGCTGCCAGATATTTGCTCCTGCACTCTGGACTGGACAAGGAGAAAGCTGATTCCATAGATTGGCAGAGGAGTTCAGTGTATCCCAATCTTGCTTTTTCTTGCAATGGCTTTCCACAGAAAGCCTGATCTGCTTCCTCTTGTGGCACTGAATATTCCCTACATTTCCTCATCTGATACAAACAGAGATCAGGGCTCTACCAAAGCACATAAATAAAGGAAATTTTAGTTGCAGAGTAGCACTACGGTTTTATCCAATTGAAATAGTATTTGGAATTCAAATGACTATCATTTTAATGATAAAAATTTGAAATTGATAGAATTTCAATGATAGAAATCGGTGATAGAAATTTGAACAATAAATAGATAAATAAATAAAACATGATCATGGGTATCAGAATGAATTATTTTTAATGTACTCTTTATGTTGAACATCCCCATAATTTTCCCCAAATATTCTATCACATGAGAGTATTCTCCAAATGTCCTCCCCACGATAAGATATATCAGCCCAGCATTGTCTGTTCTGTATATAGCTACTTGCTATGTGGTTTTCTGTCACACACTGATTTCCTAAGACCTTAGTCAAATTGAAAAAGAAAAGCAGGGTCCTATGTTTTGAAAACAGAAGCCACCAGATGGATTAAGTGGTCCCACCTCTCTTCTGCTCTGCATAAAGATTCCCTGAGATATGCATATTCAAGTTCCCATGGAAAATTCCAATTCCAATTCCAATTATTATTATTATTATTATTATTATTATTATTATTAGTTTTGTTTTCTATAGGCGGCTTTACATACTGTTGAACAGATCTTGGAGTTCAGTATATTCTTATTAGTCATTATTTTCTATTGTGGTCCTTCTCTTGAACTGTATTCCTATTTCAGAAATATAAGTAAATGGCTGTACTGTATTGCCTCTTTTCAAATCAGTGCACAGGAAGTGGCAACATATTTCCAGAACATCCATTGTACTGGTACATGGTACCCCATAGCCCAACCTTCATTATAAAAATCATTTATAAAATATGAAAAATGCACAAAGCCTAGCGAGAACGATATGCCTTTTGGGTGAGATATTAGTGTAACATGGAAAAAAAATGGCCACTAGTTTGTATTCAGTTTGCAAAGATGGAGCCTTGTTACAGTAACCTCACCAGCTACCCTTGTTTCTGGGTGCAATTTGAAGTGCTGATTATATAAAGTCCTCTATAACATGTGAGAAAATTATTTGAAAGACCATATTATTTCATGTGAGTCTACATGGGTTTTTTAGGAGAGTCATATTTAATTGATTTTAATCTTTTAAATATAATCCTGCTAACTCCAACACTATTTTGTATTTTGTGTATCTTACATTGTTTACTTGGCAGCCATGTATATTTATTTTTATTGTAATTGTTTTAATTGTCATTGTTTATGGTTTTTATTGTTGTGAGCCACGCAGAGTCACTGGTTGAGATGGGCGGCTATAGAAATTGAATGAATAAATAAATATTTGCATAGAAAAGTGGGAATACAGTAAAAAGATAGTTTAAAAGTACAAGCTGCTTTAATGAGTTATTTGTGCCTCCCACCAATTAACACTTAATTGGAGTTGCTTGATTTATATTACTAATAATATAATAATATAAAATATAATAATAATATAATATTAATATTAATAATAATAATAATAAAATAATAAATGTTACTACTTTCAAGGTTGCTTGATTTATAATAGTAACATAAATAAATTAGGCAAGAATATTGGAGATATTCATTCATAAACATTTTGAATATTGATTGTAACTACAAGGGTTGGAATCCAAAGAGCAAGTACTTTTTAAACTACAGATCTTCTTTAGTATGGAATCCTTCTAAACACAGTGCAATCCTTTATCTGTTTATGGAGAAGTGCATTTCATTGAGTTAAATTGGGCTGCTGATGTAGGGTGACAGCCTAGTCTCCAGCAAGGTCTTCTAGAAGGCATGGAGAGTTGTTCCATTCCACAAGCCCAGAGTTCTCTTGAATTTCCAAAATGCATTTTTTTCTGATGGGTTGACAGGTTGGGTAGATGTTTGGCTTTCAGCCATAAAAAGTATTGGATGTTCCTACCTCTCAAAATCTTTTTCTCCTTAAGAAATGGAAACAATACCTTAATTCTGGGTAATTACCCAGAATAATAAATGACAACATGTGTCTCCTATATCTAGGCAGAAAAAATGCAGACACCCACAGAATGACAGGAAAGGGTTAAAATAGTCATCCCAGAGTTCTGAAGCTCGGTTATGGTAGGCCTAATGAAAAAGGAAATGAAGAAACAGCCTCATTGTATCCAATGGAATTTAAGCCTGAATACAGTGGCCAACCACTCCCATATTGTTGCTAAGAAAACAACATTGATGTGTCCTTGTGGTCACCAGGCGTGAGCTCAACTCAAGGGAGACTTTACTCTAAATATTTTTAGGCTTGCAGATTAAAAGTGATGATATGTTAAGGTATAGGTATAAATGAATGAGCTGTGTTAACCTTCTAAATTATTAATGCTTGTTTTTTTAGACAAGGAATAGACAACATATAGTACAGTCTTCAGTATGTTCATTGCTTGCAAAATCCAAGCCTGGCCATGCTGGCCAGGACTGATGAGAATTTAAATGCAACAACAGGAGAGCTCTATATTGCCCATCCTTGTTCTAGACCAAAGAGGAAGTTGAACTTCTAGAGGGGATCTAAAAATTCATCAGAAAATAACCCTGATGATATTATTTTGTATATTAAATTTCTGATATGAATTCAGATCTGAAAACAGATCTAATTCTAAGTTAAGACTAAAAGGTTTATAGACATTGCAAGTGAAGGCAACCATCAAGCAAAAACAGTTCTTAACCTTTAATACTGCAAAGAGATTTCGACTGAACAACAGATACAAAAATGTTTTTAAAGTCTGAGTAAGTTTGCAAGTCCTCTGTTGATATTCCTTGGGGCAGATGGGCAGGAGTTGCAAAGGAGGGAAGAACTGCCTTTTTTTACTTCTGATGATGGAAGCAATACCATCAGTGTACAACCAGATTGGATTTCACCCTTCGTTCAAAAAGGCTTACTTTTAGAATATGAAAGTCTTGTTAACAGTTATATGACAAAGAGAAAGAAATGTTTTTGATGGCACTTTGTGGGACACACGTTTTAGAAGCTTTTTATTACAAACTGTCATTATGCTTAAGGTGCTTTGGAACGTATTTCTTTTCTTGTCTTAGATTTAACAGAAAGGAGATATCAATTGGAGGTTAAACTTATGGGAAGATTGGGAGATTTCTAGCTAAAAAGAAGTGGCACATATTTCAGCAAGACTCTGGTCCAATACCACTTGGAACCTCATGAAGCCTAAGGCTTACAGAATATGTGAAGGGTTGAAAACTAGAAAGGATCTGACTCCTGCCTTACAGCTTCTCAACCACAGAGTGGACATTTAACATGCTAGGTTCTAACTGCTTGCTCTGTTTGGACAATTGTGCAACATCTGCATTGAGAAATCTGTTCAAGGAGCTCAGCCAAAGCAGTTATACCTGTACCGAGGTATATTAAAGCTTATTAGTTTAGTCCTTCTCCATTTTTTTAAAAATTTTATCAAGGACATAGTAATGTAGTACTGATGTTGCTAGCCCCTCCATATCTAGGCTACAAAAATCTATATAGTCATTAGATGGTAGCAGAGAGACACCACACTCTAACTTCGCTACCATTTAATTTTGCAACCCAGATATAGTAACCTTGGATGCTGCAAACAAAATATGAGGGAGAGTATTTAGTCAGTATTCTGTTTCTAGGAGCGTGAGAACCTTCTTGTTGTCTACTGACTGGCAGTCATTTTCAAGGGCTTCAAGACTCTTCCACATGAGGATTATATGCCAAATAAGAAAGCAGCTCCAGATCTCTGTTTTCCACAACATTAGCAGGATTGGAGAACTCAACTTGTTTATTTCCAGCTCAGGGATATTGTAGTTGAAACTACAAATGCTGCAAAACAATTGGTTGGATTGGTCTGAGATACTGGGGCTCCATATCTCCTTTAGGGGAAATTCTTGCCTCACCCTTTCTTCTGACTCCTAAGCCTCAGATCCTCCAGGAAAATGCAAGCTTAAGAGCTCTACAACTTCCTTTCAGAAGCCCAAACAAAATGAGTGGGAATGAAATTGTTAAGTATTTTGTCAGTTTCTGCCTTCTCTTCAGCTCCGGATCAATCTGCCTGCAAAATGCCAACCTATGGGGTTTATGTCTTCACTTTTTTCCCCTTTTTGTATGGCATGGGATCTTCAGCAGCTCAAAGCATAGCAGTGATTTGCACACTGTGTTCCCTGTATTTCAAGTTGAAGGGCATGAAGACAATCATGTTACTTGAAACTATTCTGAAGGCCTTGAGAGTGAAAAAGAGGGCATGAGAATGTCCTCAGATGTGCTGTACCTAAGATGCTACATGCCAGGAATCCAAACTGGGATATTTTCACGCAAAGGTTAGGATATGCCTAACTCCCCAAACTTAAGAGTTTAGAGAAGTCGCTTTATTTTTGATGAATAAACATCTTCCATATTTTTAAGTACTTCTCTCATAATATCTTGCAGGACAAAGTCTGAGTCAAGAATAATCAACAGTAATAAAAGATGACTCCACATGGAGATAAACGAGTATTGAGTTTTCAGTTTTGAAATGAAACAGAAGTATCTGGTTTTATTTTTACTAGGTCTTGGGGGTTAAATATACTTGGTGAGTATGATGTTCTTGTACCAATATTAAATTATAATGAATATGCTTTTCCTCACTAAAAGCAGAAAAGCTGATATAGCCAATGTTTGTGATAGATACTATGAGTGCTGAATAAGAGTCCAAATCCACTTGGACACTGCGTACTTTAATGAGTACAAAATCTTGTAATTCCATTTTTAGATCCACAATTAAAATCAATGCCAGTGGCTATTAGTGCTAATCCTTTTGGTCAAATTTGTCTTTTACCACATTATAAACAGTACCCAGTGCCATATATGGCCTGAAACATATAAAAGAGTTCATGAATTGGTTCATAACACAATGTTTTAGAGTTATAGGCAGGAAGCCATAGAAAAGGAAACTACCGTCAGATATAGCTCTGACTGCTTTATTAACTTGTATTAACTTGTGCCGTGTTGAAGGTAAGATAATATCCCCAACTCCCTGCTATACATAAGTTATTCTTCACATTGCTTCTTGTTCAGGACACTAAATTTTACAGTGTTATTGGACAGATTACATTAACCAGTATATAGAAGTGTGCTTGCATATGTTCATTATAGCAATTTAGAAATGCAATTGGTATGTTTGCTGAATCATTTATTTATCATCCTGTGCTAGGATGGGGAGGGGCTGCTGATTGTATTGTTTGATATTCTTGTCAATGCTCTGAGAACAAAAAAATAAAAAGGAAGGAGGACTTGATCTATGATGCTTTCAAGTAGAATTATAAGAAATATGGCCAAGTTAGAGGATGCAGGACCCACAGCCCATCAATGCTGGAACTAAAATTCACAAACTTAAAACCCCCATTGCACCTCTTGGGGAAAAAAACAAACAAATAATTTCTCACCCTCTCATTCACTTTCTCCCACAAAAATGCAAAAACGTTTTCCCCTCCTTTGTCTGGTAACATCCATTTCTCACTTGCTTTTCTGGCTATTTTATAAAAGAGACAGAAAAGCTGCAGCAGAGAGAAAAAATAACAATGAAAAGAGTGTCTGTGCTAATACGAAAAACAACCCCCTCAAATTAAAATAAGAAATAATGGATTGAATTGAATTGAATTATAAAATAAAGGGGAAAACTGGCTTCACAATCTGAAGTTTGTCCACAGCCCTTGAAGTGACAGAAATTTCCCTTTCCTGTTTTAGAATAAAAACTCTATTTCCTACACAATAAAATTGTGTACTTAACACCTAATGTTTTCATATCTTCAAATTAATCTTCAGGTAAAATGCAGATAAACTCAAGTTTTAAACCGAAGTTTAAAGACTACACCAAACATAACTCAATTTTTTAATGCAAATTTAATGATAATTTAACGTTCACATTACTCTGTTCTAGATCTCATAGTATGCTTTTCCTGAAAGACTTGGAAATAAATTACAATGATAAATAGAATAGAAAACATATTCTTATATGCAAGTAGAAACTGAATTTTAGAAGTTCACATACTACATCAGGTATGTTAACTCTTGGAATCTGCATGATGATATGATACTAAGATTTCATACAATATATCGCAAAGTATTTATTTATTTATTTATTTATTTAATATCCCACTTTTATTATTACTTTTTTTTTAATAAATAAGAGTCCCCTTTTCGGGAGAGATGGGCGGTGATAGAAATTTGAAAAACAAAAATATTTTCCCCACAACAACAACCTTGTGAGGTGGGTTGGGCTGAGAGCGAGTGACTGGCCCAAGGTCACCCAGCCGGCTTTCATGCCTCAGGCAGGACTAGAACTCTCAGTCTCCCGGTTTCTAGCATGTTGCCTTAACCACTAGACCAAACTGGCTCTAATTTATACATTGTTAATAGCTAAAGCTCTCAGATTGCACAAATCTCTTTCTCAGATTCCTTGCCTGAAAAAAAATATGCAACTGGAAAACACAGAATTCAGTTGATTGTTTCCTTTCATAATGTGATGCAGTATAATAATATTACCGAGGTATTTGTGTCCTTTGGGACTAGTTCCAACATAATAGAACAAACATGCTTTTATTTCAAATAATTATCTGATGCAACTGTATTCATACCAATTTATAAACTACAAAATAAGGTCCAGTCACTTCAGAGATTTATTTTCATATTTCATAAAAATCTTCATATTTTTAACTTCTCAGCCCCATTGAAACTACAGGATATACATTTGTATTGTGAGATGTCTAGATTCATATATCTGGTTTTGTAGTTTCCAGAGGCAGAGAATTATTGGCCGTATTTTGCAGCAATGGGGAAATGGATGATATCTTAACTGTGCTTATGAATAAATTCTATATTCCATAAGAGTTTTACCTGTTGTAGCTTATTAAAATGCAGGAAATCTGGTTCTTCTGGAAAAAGCTCTTTCAAGTGTAACTTCCTTTGAAATGTATTGATTTGATTTATGATTTTTATCCTGAAAGTACAGTATATGGGAAGCAAACTAATTGACGTCTAACCTTTGAATAAAGCAGCATTTACCTTTAGTGAAGCTATTGCAAGTACAAATATAAGTGACGTTGCCAAGTTTCATCATTCCTGGCTGAGAAATACGAAATACAGTACTTACAATGCTTATACCAAATACAAATGAACACTGTTGCCCTGAGAAGTCTTCTTTGGCTGAAGTAACTATCCATCTCTGCCACATCCTTTTATACACTTAGTTCATACCTTCCTTGTTGATCTAATAGCAGGAATGGTAACCAGACCTGCTCAGTTGGCAGTGAGACAACTGTTAGGAGAAATAGTCCTCTTGTCTTTCAGTGGTAACAAGCAAGATGCTCAGTGATGGTGGTAGATGGCAGGGAAGTCCCTTGCCTCCTGCCTTCCCAAAACAACAGCAAGCAAATTCAGGGGGACATTCCCCACTACGTGGTAGAACAAAGCAGACTCATATGCCTTCCTTGACTGGGAACACAATAAGGACTGGATTGGTTCCAAGATAGACTTGATAGAAACTAAGTTTGAAGTTTGGTTTTCAGAATCCAATTACATGTCTAATGGGTGGAGGGCATTTTATTCTAAAATAAAATGGGCCTATTAAATAACATGAATGTAATATAATATGGCTGGAAGCAGGTTGTTATGTGATTAGAGTTTAAAGTGTCAATGTGTCAATGGCATGTGTGTCCGTTGTACCTAAGTACACTTACAGAGTGAAAAAGAGAATATTGCACTAAGCTTTGTTCTGCTTGCAGCTGTTCTTTCCCAGGTGATGGGAAAACATGAGATGCTTCCTGGTAAGTCCCCCAGGATCAATGCTGAATCTTCATGATCCTGAGTGAATAAAACTTGAACAGTTTATGTGAAGAGCTGAAAAGCAATTTCAGAAGAATTACGAATTATTATTATGCTATAATACAAATAGGGTACTTGAGGTAGACTCATGTTGCTTGAAAGGATTTCAAATTAAATAAATTTCAAATTAAATTCTCCTTTGGAGAATGTTATTTCTTTCAGAAACAGGCAGGAGCGAATCCTAGCTTTCAGTCTGCAGTAATATTATTTTTTTTTAAAAAAAGCATAGCTGAGAACTTGTTCAAAAAATCTGGCTGGAAATGCTTTATTATTCCTCATGAAAATGGAAGGAAATTAGGCAAGGAATGGGCCAGAATTTGGAAGCATTATTACACTGAAGGTTACTTTGCCTCATGCAGGTCCCCAGGTCCAGGTGTTGCTTTCAACAAAAGATGCTACAATCTCAATCAGCATTCCTGATATTCTGAAAGAACTCACTGATTTCTAACAAACCAACAATGCATTGACAAGACAAATACATTTCCAGCAGCATTACTTCAAGGCAATGTTATAGTTGGCTTTTGATTTTAAATGCCCATGTTGTAGTGAGATAAGCTTTTAAGTGCTTTATTACATCTTTTGGAAGTATGTATTAATGTACAGTATTTTTTTTAGTTTTATTAATATTTAAGTCATTTTTAATCCAACTGGGAAATTTTAGCTAGATCTATGTCAAAGTCAACTGTATTTCTGTCTATTAAATTGGAGCAATCAGAAAACTTTTCCTTTGTGCAAATGTGCTTTGAAATATACAAGGTAAAATAAGAATTGCTGATTAGATTGAGAAGATAGAGGCAGGAGAAACCTAGGAATTCTATCTTTATAAGTGCAGTTATAATAACTTTTCACTGCCTATAGCAAATGTTAAAACATGGTATTTTAAGCTTTTAAATATCATTGGACAATGGAGTGTGTTTTTCACCAGGAACTCCAATTGAGTTCCAATGACAAATCTGATGTGATTTTAAACACCTCTTCCATTTACTGAAATGGTGTTCAGTAATTTTCCCACAAGAGATACTCATCTTAACAAAATGTTCAAGGATTTCATGAGGAAATAACAGGGCAGAGTTTAAAGGAAGAAGAATTTCAGGCTGTGAGAAAATAATAAAATAGCATTTGAAAGCTCATGATAGCTTTGTAGCACTCTATAAAATTGTAGAATATCTTTTCAGAAAAATCAGATCAAATATCCTAAAATATGGGTTCAGTTGCATACAGCAGTATCATGTTATAGCTCTCAAAGGGGAGATTATTACAGAGTGTAAAGTTGATAGTGTTAAATCAAATAGTTACAGCTAAGTTTATTTTAAATCTGTTCCTCTCTCTCTGATAGAAACCAGACTATGTCTGAAAAGATATAGGTCAAAAATAGAAGGGAAAACTCTTTGAAACTGCTTTGTTACATTTGCTTTGAAGTAAAGAGTAAGTTTAAAAATCCAGGTCTTTCTATAATAATTTAAAATAAGAATTCTTAGTGTAAAGTCTGTGAAGTAGATTCCGTCATTCTTTTTTTTTTTTTTTTTGGTCAAAGCTCATGTTTTATCAAACATACGTTCTGCTCGTTTCCATTCATACATGGTGCTGAAAGACAAGAATCTACATCAATAAGCATTTGCATTTTCCACATTTCTCCAAATGAAGGCATTTTTGCATAGTGTATGCTGCATACTTTTGACAAGCAGACTTTCAGTGGCAAAATGCGGTTTTGTGTATGCTTTTATCTTGTCTTGTATTCCCACCAAAGTTTTATGGCATGATCACAATATGTAATACATAACATTCAAGAAGGTCTAATATGCACACATAACTTTCAGCTTGGTGTATGTGATTCTTAGGAATCAACTATGCTGGCATTTGCAATATCTTTAGCTTTTAGGCAGCAAGATAAATCATCATTACTCTTGGAAATGTTGGTAACTTTCTCATTAATTTACAAAGGATTGATGACTCAAATTGTTTGACATATTTCAAATAACATTTTCAGCAACAGAATATAATACTGAAAGTCAGTTGTTTTTTAAGTTCAGCATATATGATTGTGGATCATAAAGGCACAACTAAGATGAATTAACAATATACTTTACAAGTCATAATATGAGATGCTTCAGTGTAAGCAGTGAAGCTCCACTTAAACTACTTTAATGACTAATATTGCAGAATGCTCCAGAGGGACATATCGCAGCGCTGAAGGAATTGAGTGTTCTCTGTGATTTGCAAGCAGAGCAGGGTCCTTCTAAAGAACTAAACATCCCCAGGAATGGCTACTCTCTCTCCCACCCAGGCATAATTACAGAACCAGGTCTTTAGTTGTTTCCTGAAGTCCAGGAGGGAGGGAGCCAATCTCACTTCCGGGGGAAGGGCAGGGGCTATTGCAGAGAAGGCCCGCCTCCTGGACCCCGCCAGATGGAATTCTCTTGCAGACGGGGTCCACAGCATGCCCTCTCTGCACAGCCGGGTGGGAAGGGTTGATGTGATGGGGAGGAGACGGTCCCTTAGGTAACCTGGACCCGTGCCATGTAGGGCTTTAAAGGTGATAACCAATATTTAAAGCATGGGCAACTATCCTTGTGGCAATTTATGGGTGGAGTTTCACTGTTTGCATCATATATTGTGGTTTGTAAAAGATATGATTAATAGAATATGTTCCATTCATGACCACATGAAATATTTCCACACACTGCAGCCATTCTTGTGCCAACAATAAAGTCTGTTTGCATTTGCAATTTAATGCCATAATGTTGGCTGGATGGAGGCATAAATGGTTAATGTGGAAATACTTGTGTTCTTTTATTTGCCTCTCCCAATAAATAATGTTCTTTTCTCCTGCTCTTTTCTGTTCCTAACTGCTGAGAAGCAGCCTCATCATTAAGAATAAAGGAACTTATTACAAAATGCCACATGTCAGCAAGACTTTTTAAATGGTTTCCCATTAATTTGGCATTTCTTATTTGCAAGATGCAGAACATTTCATTTGTTTCTATTCAACATGTTCTTCTTGACTCAATGCAAAAGAGGCTGACAACCCAATTCTATGCTCTTGTGCCTCTACTGAATCAAGCCTAGAATGAAATTGTAGTTACCTGAGAGTTACCAGCAAGAAAGGTGGATAGGTGGTTAGAAGTCAAACAGGGAAAGATAACAGGTTTGGGTATTAAATCAAAGGGATGGTTTTCTTTATAGTGTTCTTTCAGTTCAACACCCAGTACCGCCAGACACACACACTCTAGATCTCCAAACTTCTCAATATCCTAATGTCATATCCTAAGTACTCTGTAGATCATCTCCTGTTTATAGACAACAGGTAGATGCAGAAACATGAATCTATCATTTGGTTTCAGTTTTGTTTTTCTATCTGTTTTTTTGACAAGAGAGTTCTAGCGGTGAAAATCTTTGGCCTCTAAATAAACAGGTACTTTCTCTTTGTAACACTGATACTGTCTTGCTAGGGAGTTTAGTTCTCAGTATCAGGAACCTGCTCCCCCAGAGAAAAAACAGTTTCTTGAATTTAAATGTAAAATTCTGCTTGCTTATATAAAAAAACCCTTTATTTCTGTATTTTATTTTATTGTTTCTTTAAATTTGTTTCTCTTTCCATCTTTCTCTCTAGACTCAACTCCTATCAGGGATCTGAGCATTCCAGATTTTTTGAGCTTTGGCCCCAAGTATAGCTTGTCTATGTAATGTCCATGTGATAATCAGGGCTAAAAATGAGGTTCCAACTTCTAACAGTTTCCCTGTTTTTCATTCATATAGGAATATATAATTATTTTAGTTAAAACCAGGCCAAACATAGCAGACAAACTGTTCACCATGAAAAGGCTGAAATGAAAAATGAATTCTATTCTCACTGTGTCCTTTTTGTTTGAGACAGACAGGTATGATGCCAGGTATGAGGTAATTGTAGTCCAGAAAAGGAAACTGCCACAGGGGAACTGGGGATTATGAAAGAATGCTGAAGAACTTAAAACAGATTTCAGTATGGGTACTAGCACAAAAAAGTCTCAGTGTTTGAAACAGTCTACAATCTTTGTGTAGGAAAAAATTGGAATCGGGGATATTCTATTTGCTTCTGTTATTGTCTGTATTCTTCTGTGTCACTGTACACCTGTGGCCATGTTATAGGAACCAACCAAAGTGTCACAAGAATTCCAAGAGATGTATCCTATAGCCCTTCTGTCAAAGCAGGAGCTACAGGTAGTCCTTGCTTAACAACCACAATTGAGACCAGAATTTCAGTTGCTAAGCAAAGCGGTCATTAAGCAAATCTGACCCAATTTTATGACCTTTTTTGTGGCTGTCATTAAGCAAATCACCACAGTAGTTAAGCGAACCAGATGGTCGCTAAATGAATCATGCAGTTCCCCAATGATTTTGCTTGCCAGAAGCCAGCCGGGAAAGTCAAAAATGGTGATCATGTGACCATGGGATGCTGCAATGGTCATAAATGCAGACTGGCTGCCAAGCACCCAACTCGTGATCATGTGACTGTGGGGATGCTGAGATGATCTTAAGTGTGAGCACCAGTTGTAAGTTGGTTTTTTCAGCACCGTGATAAGTCTGAACCATCACTAAATGAATGATCATTAAGTGACGACTACCTGTACTCCTAAGCAGGAGCTGATGTCTCTTAGAATGCTATTGAACTCTCAACAGTCCTTATGCTGGAGACCTGGGGTCATGCCTCCGCCTGTTTAGGCTACAAAGAAATAAATTTTCAAACCCTCTCTGGGAAATCCAGTAAATATAAAAGCCACCTTATCATTGTGATAAACTGATTTATCACTAATATTATTCAAACAGCTTTTACAGAAATATAAATGGGTAAACAGAAAATCCATTACAGTTTCTTCCTGGAGGAGTAAGAATGCCTTTAAGCAACACTTTTCAATTCAGGGGGGTGAATCTTCTTTCTTCCTTTCTCTTTATCCTCATAGAGATTTGTCCTGAGAATTAGCAGTTCACCTTCTCTTCTCTCCAAGTCCAGCCTCCCCTCTGAAAATGCCTCCAAAGCTGACTTCTTCCTGCAGGGTTCGCAGTCTTCAAAGGACTGGAATTTTGTTGATCTTATTTTTACAAGAAGGAAGCAGTTTAAACAACAAGCTCCTCTTGTTTTGACCAAATTTCTTTACAGGAAACAATCCATATGGGCAAGAGAAAAAAAACCACCTCCATTTTAACTCAAAGGGGGAAAAGCAGCAAATATATCCCTCTCTACTTCCATACAGTATTTCTTAAATACTCCCTCCTACCTTTCCGCTCTGATTCCAGCCCAACCTTTCCACCCACCTTTCCAGATCCTTTTGTTCTGTCTTTTACCTCTTGCCACCAATCCTTCCACCACCCCATGCCCTCCTTGCCTGGCAGCTGTTCTTTTGTCTTCCATCCTTCACGATCCTCTTCTTCTGACTGCTCCAGCCACTTCCTGCTCTTCTCACTGGTCTGGATTTTATCCCCAGCCACTTGGGTCTTGTTCTGCTCCTAGTCATTGCCTTTACCTCTCATTCTACTGGCCTGTATTGTTGTTCGGTAGCTCCTGTCCTTTTCAGGGGTGGGTCTGCCTGGTCCTGGTCCACTGACTGCTGCCCTCTTCAGGGCCTGGTGGTTGCTCATGGTCCTCCTAGTCACCCAGGGCCTGCTGCTCACTCATTTGTGTTGGTTGCTGTCCTCCCTAGAGCCCACTCTGGCCCTTTTCTTTTACTTCATCAGGCACATCCTTGTCCTACACTCTACCCCTGCTACGTTGCCTACAGGCTGCCTCTCTCCTTTATTACCCTTTTTGCTGTTCTCTTCTCCCTTTGGCTACCTGCTAACTTTCATTGCTTGGTTTTGCCTCTATTTCGGTCAGGTTTTTTGTCCTCCTTCTACCCCAGATAGCTTTCAGGGTCTTAAAGCTTATTGCTGCTTTGTCTGCAGTAAACAATGTCTCTGATTTGATCTATCTCCTGCGTCCCATTTTCCTACAGTACTCAGCAACATTACTTTTTCCCACTGACAACAACTCCGAAGGAGGGGGTTTCAACTGTATGCATAAAGTTCATGGTAATGAAGTGTATCATCTGGACTTTGCATTCTGCAAACCAAAAAGTTCCCTCCTTCTACAGGAGATGTTTCTTTATTTATGTTCTGTGTGTATTTATTGCAAAATCTAAATGACTCATAACAGTTTACAGCACCACAGTCATAAAGCAGAAACATACAATTAAAGCACAGTCCCATTTATTGTACATTCTATACAATGGATAAGGTATTTGAGGGACCTTGTTGGTGAAAGAGGAGAGGCAGCTTTTGCCAATCTATCCCTTCGCTGGACTCCTCCCAAAAAACTGTTCTGGAAGGTCCCTCAGTCCTGAGAAAATTTTTAGAGGTGCAAGCAGCTGTACATAGGACAGGAATTGCTTCCCTCCCCATCTGTTAATAGGAAGATTTCCTGCCAGATATTCCATTTAATTCTAATGATTCTCTTATTCATATCATTTAAATTTTATATTCAAAACCAAATTTCTGTTTAGGGTCAAACCTTTTATTACAGTGCTTGAACCAAGTAAGTGAAATTCTTACCTCATCAGAAGTTGAGAGTTTGAATAAAAATTACTTTATTTATCATTCTTGTGTAGCACTCTACACTGAAAGCTTGCCAGTGATTATCAATGATTATCAATGCCAAGGAAATTGATTATGTGCTGACCTTGCACCAATTTCTGCTGCTTTAAAGAAATCTAGTAGTATAGCAGACTTTTTGTGGAGCCAGTAAAAATGCAATAGAGCAATAATCATTATTTGTTGATAATCTGCAATTATTTTGCTTTTTTCACCAAAACATATTTAAATCTTTAATGGTTCAAATTTAAATATGGAATGACTTTTATCCAAACACACTTGAACAGTAAAACATAGCATATAAATGCTATTTCTTTATCAGTCCAATTATACATGTTAATAATAAATTGCTCAAATCACATTTTCATTTGAGATTTGGATGGCATGGAAGACTTAAACCAGCTCTTCTAAATCCAAGTATTTATTTTGATTTCTAAAATGCATTGATCATACCGATTACATCTTCCTGTCCTACCAGATCCAGCAAAGCGGGCATGCTGTGGGTCCTGTCAACTAGGGAGCAACACTTGGTGGGTTGGTTGTGGCTCCTGCTTTATGGAACATTCTTCCCCCCAAAGCGAGGCTGGCTTCATCCCTTCTAACTTTCCGGAAGTCCTTCAAGACCTGATTGTGCCATCAGGCCTAGAGACCCCAGGGGACTGGTGAAATATTGAGATGAGTCCAGTATAATTAACTCCTGCTTTTTGCCTAATATTTTTTTATTTTTTTCTTTAGTTTATGCTTTTTGTAATCTTAAAGTTTTTAGAAATAATATTAATAATTGTTTGTATATATTGACCCCAAGGGGACCTTTCACCTTTCATCACTTGTATATATTTATTGTTTTTAGCTTTGTTGTACACCAGCCAGAGTCACATGTTAGTGAGATGGGTGGCCACATAAATATGATGAATAAATAAATAAAATAGCTCTTAGGACATAAAATGAAAATTCAAAATTCAAATACATATGAATTAGAAGAAAAAATACACTACATCAGAATATAAGGGTAATTACCAGCTTGGACAACTTCAAATGGTAATTAAATACATGGCCAATGAGGCAATCAGTAGCTACTGGTTCTGATTGTTAAATATTATCTATGGTATCCAAGGCAATAGGTTCCTCGGTAGCAGGTGCTGGACAATATCATTAACAGGGAGCTAGGCCCTCTTTTTCAGTCTTTAGGCATTTCACAGGCATCTGACTGGATGCTATGGAAACAGAATAAAGCTAAGAATACATTCCCAGGCCAATAGAGATTCAAGAACCCATTATATAATCGACCAGCTGCAAACTTCTCTGTTATCACTGAAGGGACCAGCCTTCCCATTGGTTCATCAAAAAGCTGTTGGAAAGAGCATCAGAAATTCTCCTCTCTAATGTGCACAGAGATATTTTAGTCTAAACTGAAAATAATATGGTTGCTGGAATTCATCCCATCCATATCAACCAATCTTAATAAAGAAAACAAATTAAGAATTGTGGTTACATGAAAAATTACAGTCAGTTTACAGTTGCCAGAGAACCTGACAATATTCATCTTATACAAAAACATTTGCACAAATCAAAATCTCCTCTTTCTGTGGCCTTCCTCAACTTTAAGCTTGCATTAGACTCTATATCATGAATTTTTTATTTATTTGATTTATGTGTTGTATTCCTCTACTGCCCAACTCACATACAACGGCTCTGGGTGGTAGAATAATCCTGTGAGAAAAGCTCAGAATGCCAATCCTGATAAATACTGGCTGCTTTTAATCCTGAAATTGAATTCAGATACCACTCTCAGAGTGAGAGTGACATGAGAGGTTCCTCTAAACCAGGACTTCCTAAACTTTTTGCCATCCCACCTCCCTTCAGTGTAATCTTAACGTACACATCTCCCCTAAAAATTCAAACACCAAAATTATCACAAATGAACAATGAAAACAATGCAGTAAACTTTATTTTTAATAAAGGCATTTAAAAAAGCAAAGTTTGTGCCTCCTCCACCACCATGTTACTCACTTGAAACTAGTATTTTGGGAAAAGTGGATATATTGTAACAGTGTACAACCAAAACTTTTTCCACATCTCCCCTGAACTTGCAAGATTCTGTTAATGTAGCTTTGTAATAAAGTAGAATTAGCTTATCTGGTCGTGTTTCCTGTCCGGTCTACCTGGTAAGGCTGACATCAATCATACAAGTCTGAAAGTACAGTTCTCCAGCTGTCTCCTTTACAGCCCAAGAAACTAGGGAGGGTCCCTTCTGAGCCTCTTGCCTCTCCCACTATCCAGCTGCAGGCTATGCTGTCTCTTATCTGACTGTTCCCATGGATATTAGCAGGGAATCAGAGACTGAGGTATATTGGGCTCACTATAGATTTGCTCCTATCATCCAGTTTTAACCAAGTTAAAAAAGACAGTCCTTCAAAGGTTGAATGATATTAAATAAACTGAAGTTTACGCCCTTTTCCAGAACAGCAGAGCCCTAATAATGAAAGGTACATGGCAATATGCAAGCTATTTATACACATTAACCTTCCCTAGGTTAAGGAAAGAGTTTTTTAGAGCTAGGCACCATGTGCTCCCATCAGCATTATTACAGGACAGATTCACCAAAATCTCACTAACAGAATTCACCTGCTCATGTGACTCTGGAGATATAGAAACTGTCCAGTGTGTGTTGTTCCACATCACTGCAGTTGGTACATGGATCTGTGCCATGATTACTTACTACCTCTTTTGCAACATCTCCCAGGAAGGACAGAAGTATATTACAAGTCAAATTTTGTATGGCCGCAGTGAAATGTGACAAATTTGTCAGTCTGGATTCATACCACTAATTTGATTTTATTAATTTTAGGCTTTTTTATATATGCTGAGCTTTGATGGTAATAATAAATTAGATTTGATTTAGTGACCATATGATCAGACCACAGTTCATAGTGCTTGTTGTTGTTTATTCGTTCAGTCGCTTCTGACTCTTCGTGACTTCATGGACCAGCCCACGCCAGAGCTTCCTGTCGGTCGTCAACGCCCCCAGCTCCCCCAGGGATGAGTCCGTCACCTCTAGAATATCATCCATCCATCTTGCCCTTGGTCGGCCCCTCTTCCTTTTGCCTTCCACTCTCCCTAGCATCAGCATCTTCTCCAGGGTGTCCTGTCTTCTCATTATGTGGCCAAAGTATTTCAGTTTTGCCTTTAATATCATTCCCTCAAGTGAGCAGTCTTGCTTTATTTCCTGGAGGATGGTTTGATCTTCTTGCAGTCCAAGGCACTCTCAGAATTTTCCTCCAACACCACAGTTCCAAAGCATCATAGTGCTTAGTGAGATGAAAAGACCTTAAAAGTTGAGAGAGACTCTTGATTTTATGATTCCCTCCAAAACACGGCTCCATCTCATTTTAATCTTATCTCTCATCCTGAGTGACTGCTTGGTAGTGTTTAATGAACTGTAAAACTTATAGTTTCACTTCAACTTTCTCAAATTACAGTATTCCATATTCATAAAGCATCAAGATCCTTCATTATTAACACCCTATTCCTTTTCACAAAACTCCCCCAATCTGTTTAAAACTTGGCATAGATGTTCCCCACAAAAGAGACTATTATTTCTGCAAATGGAGCAAGATTTTTCAATTTTAATTATTTCACTACCATTTAAATAATATTCCCTTTCTTGCATTTTTCGCTTTGTATTTTTGTATGTTTACATTGTTAGTTGCACTGAGTAAGAAAAGGGCTATAAATTAAGTATATTTAATCACAGTATAACTCAAAACAACAAAGTTATACCTTTAAAGAAGCATATCAGATTTTAAAGAAGCATAACGTGAAAAACTCTGAACCAATTTCTATATAATGCATGTTCCTCTACTTCTAGCTTTCATATTAATTTTGCTCCATTATGGAAAAAATGAACAAGTTAAAACCATTTGTGTTTTTCCCACAATAAACTGCGGGAGACTAACACTGCCTTTTTTCTGAAACTCACCTCGGGTGTAGGTTCCAAGGTTTATTAAACCATCTCTGGAATAAACTATATCAGCTAAATTCATTTCTGAAATTTCAGAATGTGCCCCTGAACCAGACTGGGTCATTCTATACATGCAGCAAAAATAGGCAGAATCTAATGTGCAGTGGAGGTCTGCACAAACCCTCTAGGCTTCTTCAACCTCTTGGATATTTTCCCCTTTTCTGGGTAAGTTTGTAAAGATACACAAAGGACCTTTGGGAAATCTCTCCCCTTCTCCCTTCTACTGACAGAAATCAATTACCAGAAAATGTTGGGATGCCATTCATAAATGTATTAACAGCTTGCTTTTATAATGTTACTTAGAAGAGCCCACTTACATTAAAGCAACTACATTCCACTGATTAAAACAGTAACGGGCAATTTTGATTCACCTTTATAAAACTGAGAAGAATGAAGAAGACTGAGGATACTATATTCACAATAATCCCAATAAACATGGAGGTTTTC
The DNA here is from genome assembly GCF_035149785.1 of Candoia aspera. Classification (NCBI taxonomy): domain Eukaryota; kingdom Metazoa; phylum Chordata; class Lepidosauria; order Squamata; family Candoiidae; genus Candoia; species Candoia aspera. The sequence continues at coordinate 70,569,162 of NC_086153.1, read as the reverse complement.
AGATTCTTATCCAATTAGCTAATGTGCTCTGTTGCTTTTTGCAAAGTTTCCTGCCAGGCTACATTATAATAATATTTTGCACTGTGCTTTTTTTCCCTCTTCCTCATTCATTCTTCAGAAAAGATTCTACTTTCCTTTGTCAGTCATAACAATTGTACTATGTTTATGCAGATAAAGAATTGATGATGATTGAAAATGCATTATATTTTCTGACAGAATGCTAGAAAAAATTAGAAATAGCTTGTTTCCTCAGGAGAGTAAATGGCAATTGAAGAATTATGTTACCTGCCTAAATTTCCCAAATATACTTTTGTAAAACCAATGTAGCTGAATGTTAAAAGTGAAGGCTATTTTATTACCATTATTGCTCGACAGAAATGAGCAGCATTAACCTATAAATTGTAACATTTAAGAAAACATTTTGCTTTCTATTTCCCAGTCCCCCTTTTTTATATCATAATTTTTCCTGTAGACGATTGGGAAGAAGGTGTTTTCTTTTTTAGGTTTCCCCCATGTTACCTCCTTTCTAAGTGCTGACAGCTTTTGGCAGACAGGAAATGCTGCAAATCTGAAAGAGGCCCAGGGTGGAGCTCTGTGAAACCCATAATCCCTTTGATGCCCTTACATCCTTATTATTGCTTTGAGCTACAATAAGAGACTTTTAGGCTTGGGCAGTAAATATATATTATCTGATTCTGTGTGAGCTATTGATTCTGCAGCTGCACCCTGCTTCCTCTCTTCCCTCACTCTCTTCAAACTTTGTTTTCTATCAATAATGTCCCTTGATTTCAGTTGGGAAATGTTTGAATAAGTGGTGACATCACCCTCTTCACATACATTATAATTATTATTATTCCTTGTACCCACACTAAAGATGACAGATTTCTGGCTCCTTCTAAATTTTAGAATTGTCATTGAGTTCAAATCTCATAGAAACACACATCAGCAAGAGTCAGAAACAATTATTTTATTTGAAGTGTACCAACTTTACAACAAAGTTTTTAGTATTAAAGAATAGATACATGTGTATATTACTGATGGACATATTAAATTTTGATTTATATTCAATAATATATGTATATTTTCAATGACAAACACTATTTTTTCTGTGAACTATTTTTCATATAAAACACCTAACAACCCAATCCTCCCCCCTTTTTTTTTACTTTGGAATAACTTGTTCCAGACAACTAATATAATAGCATCCTGCGTTCTATTTCTGTTCCATATGACTCCAAATAAATGACATTATTTTGATGAAATATTAATCTGCAGTCATATTTCACAATAAGCGTTTGTGCAACAAATATAATGCCCAATATAGAAACAAAAATGTTCCTTATCAAAAAGACTTAAAGTGGACCAGTGAAATAAATTCTTTAACTTCATAAGGAAAATAAAGAGTGATAAACTGCAAATCTTAAGAGACATATTCATGAAATACTTATGAAGTACACTTTTGCCCTGAAGAGCTCACATTCAAATTACAACATTTTTCTAAAGTTATATGATAAAAGAGGATTTTTTTAAACTTGCAGATAATGGAAAAATGGAAGTGAATAATGTATGGTCCTAGCACATAGATCTGGGTATTTAACAATATGACCATGTTTAAACCGCTGAGCTGCTGAGCTTGCTGATCGGAAGGTCGGCGGTTCGAATCTGCGTGACGGGGTGAGCGCCTGTTGCTAGTCCCAGCTCCTGCCAACCTAGCAGTTCAAAAACATGCCAATGTGAGTAGATTAATAGGTACCGCTTTGGCGGGCAGGTAACGGCGTTCTGTTTAGTCATGCCAGCCACATGACCATGGAACTGTCTATGGACAAACGCCGGCTCTTCGGCTTTGAAACAGAGATGAGCACTGCCCCCTAGAGTCGGACACGACTGGATTTAATGTCAAGGGAAACCTTTAAAATCATGCTAGTAGCATGATGGTTTCATTCATGAAAATCACTGAAAGCTGTATTTAGCTTAACATGATATCTCTTAAGCAACAGCAATCTCTGAAGCTTATACCAAAATTGAAATATTGCACTGTATTTTCAGTCTGCTGTTCTGATAATTACTGTTTTTCAAGTAGCTTCCATCAATTAAGAAAAGGAAAAAGAAAGAAGTGATTCCCTCAGAATTACTAACCAGAAAGATAAGAGCGGCAAAGAAAATGGAGTGGAGGGAAAAGAGATGAAAAGAAGAAGGTTTTCTTAGTAAGAACTATTGATAGCTCATGTTCCGTAAAGCTGATGTGTGCAGAAATAATGTACTTCTCTTCAGCTCTCTCTGGCTATTTCCAAATGAGGGGTGAAGATCTGATCAAGGAGCTTTGGCCTCCATCTTCTGTACTCTCTAATCTGTCCATCCGTCTATCCTTCCAAATGGGGAACTTCTGTTCGCAGACAGCAACTGCTGTACACAAGCATCAGTCAACATAGCACTGAATGGGATGCTTGTTTCTCCTCACCTCCTAACTCCTGGTATCTTCATATGGTATCTGGATGTCAGGGCTGGGAAAAGGGCCCAAATATAAGTATAGCTTGGTGGCTTTCCACTATCACAAGCATAGCAAACGTTTGTGTTTTACTTGTTTTTTTAGAGAGAGGAAAGGGATTTCTTTTTTTATTGCAAAAGGCCAGCAGAGAAGCCCTAATTGGCTACGACATCTCTGTGCTCATCTATTGGCCAGGAAGAGCAAATTCTTTCAAGTCACTCAATAGTGTACTCATCACCACTGTGTCTATCCACCTTGCTGCTGGTTGTCCTCTTCTCTTTCCTTCCACCTTTCCCAGCATTAGAGCCTTTTCCAGAGAGTTGGGTCTTTGTATAATGTGTCTGAAATAGGATAATTTGAGCCTGGTCATTTGTGCCTCGAGTGAGAACTCTGGGTTGATTTTTTTGATGATCCATTGGTTTGTTTTTATGGCTGTCCACGGTATTCTCAGGAGTCTTCTCCAATATCAAAGTTCAAAGGCATCAATACTCTCCCTATCTTGCTTCTTTAAAGTCCAACTTTTGCTTCCATAGAGTGTCACAGGCAGTTAAAAACCAAGAAAACCTCCAAATCTAGCACCATCCACTTACGTGATTTCCCATTACTTCAAGTAAAACAAATAATAACCTTAAAAATGGCACAGGCTGAAATATTTTATTTTTTGTTGGAGTCCTTCAATTTTCATAGAACTACCTGCAATATTTGTAGGTACAAATACAGATAGCTTGTATTGTCAATCTATAAGAAGTCCTGTCAGTCAACTATGCAACATCTATATGAAATAAAACTTTCTGGATACAAATAGAAGACAGTTGGGTGACCTTATGAGGAGTCATAATTAAGTTAATTATTAACTCAGTTTCTCTTCCTGTCAGTAAATTTGAGTCTATTAATTATGGTGCATCTGTACTCAAGTACATTTTTACTGGATTATTTGACATGTAACCTTCTATGATCAAATCTATTGCTCATGTTTGTAAACAAAATGAATACTTTTTGAAAAGTATCTTCTTAGCCCTACTAACAGATACACCATCTCAAATTGGTTCCCACAGGTCCAAGGGAAAGAATAATAAAAATTAAAAGGATTGAATATAACTTTTTAGGATTGATGCACTGACCTTATTTTGCATTCCCAAATGCAGTTCTACGGGGTGGCCTCACATGTCACAAAGCTGATGTAACACTTTACATTACATGACAATTAGAGCACTTGAAATTTTAGTCAATTTATTCATACAAGCCACATGCTTCATTTTGACCAAATGGTTCTTAAAGAAGCTAACAATACTTGAAATACTGTTGCTAGCAATTAAGCAATCATAATCACGAATGTTAAACAATAAGCATAAACTAGAACAAATCAGCAGGATGAGTCACATGAGTTATGGTTGTTGTTGTTTATTCGTTTAGTCGCTTCTGACTCTTCGTGACTTCATGGACCAGCCCACGCCAGAGTTTCCTGTTGGTCGCCAACATCCCCAGCTCCCCCAGGGACGAGTCCGTCACCTCTAGAATATCATCCATCCACCTTGCCCTTGGTCGGCCCCTCTTCCTTTTGCCCTCCACTCTCCCTAGCATCAGCATCTTCTCCAGGGTGTCCTGTCTTCTCATTATGTGGCCAAAGTATTTCAGTTTTGCCTTTAATATCATTCCCTCAAGTGAGCAGTCTGGCTTTATTTCCTGGAGGATGGACTGGTTGGATCTTCTTGCAGTCCAAGGCACTCTCAGAATTTTCCTCCAACACCACAGTTCAAAAGCATCGATCTTCCTTCGCTCAGCCTTCCTTATGGTCCAGCTCTCGCAGCCATATGTTACTACGGGGAACACCATTGCTTTAACGATGCGGACCTTTGTTGTCAGTGTGATGTCTCTGCTCTTAACTATTTTATTGAGATTTGTCATTGCTCTTCTCCCAAGGATTAAGCGTCTTCTGATTTCCTGACTGCAGTCAGCATCTGCAGTAATCTTCGCACCTAGGAATACAAAGTCTTTCACTGCTTCTACATTTTCTCCCTCTATTTGCCAGTTATCAATCAAGCTGGTTGCCATCATCTTGGTTTTTTTCAGGTTTAGCTGCAAACCAGCTTTTGCACTTTCTTCTTTCACCTTCATCATAAGGCTCCTCAGTTCCTCTTCGCTTTCAGCCATCAAAGTGGTATCATCTGCATATCTGAGATTGTTAATGTTTCTTCCAGCAATTTTAACTCCGATTCCTCAAGGCCAGCTTGTCGCATGATGTGTTCTGCATACAAGTTGAATAGGTAGGGTGAGAGTATACAGCCCTGCCTTACTCCTTTCCCAATCTTAAACCAGTCCGTTGTTCCGTGGTCTGTTCTTACTGTTGCTACTTGGTCGTTATACAGATTTTTCAGGAGGCAGACAAGATGACTTGGTATCCCCATGCCACTAAGAACTTGCCACAATTTGTTATGGTCCACACAGTCAAAGGCTTTAGAATAGTCAATAAAACAGAAATAGATATTTTTCTGAAACTCCCTGGCTTTTTCCATTATCCAGCGGATATTGGCAATTTGGTCCCTAGTTCCTCTGCCTTTTCTAAACCCAGCTTGTACATCTGGCAATTCTCGCTCCATGAACTGCTCAAGTCTACCTTGCAGCATCTTGAGCATTACCTTACTGGCATGTGAAATGAGTGCCACTGTTTGATAGTTTGAACATTCTTTAGTGTTCCCCTTTTTTGGTATGGGGATATAAGTTGATTTTTTCCAGTCTGATGGCCATTCTTGTGTTTTCCAAATTTGCTGGCATATAGCATGCATTACCTTGACAGCATCATCTTGCAAGATTTTGAACAGTTCAGCTGGGATGCCGTCGTCTCCTGCTGCCTTGTTATTAGCAATGCTTCTTAAGGCCCATTCAACCTCACTCTTCAGGATGTCTGGTTCTAGCTCACTGACCACACCGTCAAAGCTATCCCCGATATTGTTATCCTTCCTATACAGGTCTTCTGTATATTCTTGCCACCTGAGTACATGGACTAATACTGTGCAAAATGTTTTGAAAAGTAAAAGTTCCATTTTGACCTTGAAACAGCACTTCTGGCCCTACAAAAAGACCTTATTCTGACCATACTATAAGTGCTTTAAGTTCAAAAATGTTCACAAGCCTGAAATACTTTGATTATGAAGTAGTTTGCACATCCCTACGTTGTATTTTAGGTAGGCAGTCATGCACCAAATTCTGATCAATTATATAGAGAGATTCTTCAGTCATACAACAGTTACTTCAGCTAAATATGAACTCAACCTTGACCTTAAAAATGAGATTAAGTGCCATCAGTTGGTGCTATTTTTTTGTCAGTTTGTTTTTTAAAAAATTGTGGGCAATCATTTTGATATAGCAACGGATAGATGGGATCTTTAGAGTGTACACCAAAGGTTTTTGATGCAGTTCATATCTCCATGAAGATTTTTCTGTCTGCTGTCTCTACCCATTCCACTCCCCTCTGAAATCCTTTTTGAAACTTAGAAAACAATCTGGTTTTGCATTTTTCTCTCAGAAGATGAAAGACTGTGCTTGCAAATGGAGTATCATGACATATCCATTCATTGCCAAAGGCAGAGAGCAGTAGAACTTTATGCAGTAAAATAGGAATATTGTTTTCTTTTTTCTTCTATTTAAGAGTCATTAAATGAACACTAGACAAGCTGGACAAAATGCACCATTGCTGGAGGCCTCAAAGCTGATATTAGTATTCTCTGTAAAATGGATTATTCTGTTTAGCTTTGTATTTACTAGAAGGCCATTACATAGATGTCTGGGTTGTCATAATCAATTTTTCACACAATCTTTATGTAGATGGAAACAGTATTTTTACTCTGATCATGAGGAGAAGGCCTACGTCAAAACGGGCAAGTAAAATAATTGAGAAAACAATATTGCCAGGGAAATTGGCCTTCTTTTTATTTTAGCATCAGCCTTCAATGCATGCTGCTGGTGTAATTACTATTTGTCATAGTCTTGATCATTAGCATGCCATATCTGAAGAATGCTGTCATACCTCTTGAATAGTGCATGACAAGAGATGGGCATGAGTCCCCATACAAATTTCCAGAATTAGTTAGCACTTTACATTTTGTTTTAAGCTATTGACTTTCTCTCTCAGTATTTTTCATGTCATAAAAGCCCCCTGAACACAGTTTTACTTGTATGACTGAAAGTCTGCATCAAAGATGCTTACTTTCTTGTCCATGGTCCCCTTTGGCTACTCAAAGATATAACATTTTTAATGTTAAATTATGTTTGCAAGCACTAAGAGTAGTGAGGTTTTGGTCCCTATAGACAGGTAAAACAAATTAAATGTTATAAATAGTGTAATTTCAGAGCATTCTACTACATTTTAACCTCTTACATTTGTGTCATTTAGAGCTTTAAAGGTCAAATCAAAGGATAGCAAAATTATTTGGAAAAAAATAGTACATTTATTATAATAGAATGATCTTCTGAACTGCAATATTTGTAACAGAGTACAAATAATTTATGAGAAACATCAACTTTTTTCTAATATGTTAAGGGCAAAAGTTAAGGAAACAAATCTCCTTTAAAAATATCAGCATTATTTTATAGTTAGAAATATTTTCTCTATATGAAATTTCACAGCTGACATTTACGGAAAATGCTATGGCTTTTAATGTATCCCATCCCCACACTCTAATTTGTGCCACCTCTTAACTTGCAAATTTGCAAATTCCTCCCTATATCCATGTGCCTAACCTCAAAACACTTAGTAGGATCAATGGAAATGATACAGATTATAATATAGACGGTCACGCTATATAGCAACTAATGATAAAACTGTGCTCATTGTCCAATACATTTATATAGAGATGTCTACAACACTGGATAGTGCTGTGTCTCAAATTCTGGTCAAATCCTAAAAATAATTCAAGCGTGCCTGAAATAAAAATGATTATACCACCTTATTATTTGTATTTTTGTTCCCACAATCTCATTTTCATGGAAACAGGTGTTTATTATTTTTTTTAAAGCATTGCGTATGCAGCTGGCCAATCATATCACTGAGTTATTTTTCTAAATGCTGTTTTCAATTTCGGTTAGATTTAATATATGAGTTTGTGCAGTATCATTTTCACTGTGTTTTATTGACATGATAATGATGTAGAAAAACACTGGTTTTGATCAAAATTGATTCAAGTATGTTTCTGATAACTAAACTATTGCTTTCAGAAGAAAAGTAAGCTATTTAGAGCTTCATAAAGCAAATTGCACGAATTTAAGATTACAAGGACAAGTTTGTAGAATACAGTCTCTTACAAAGCTTTTACTAAAGAAACCAGGCAATAAAAATGCTGCCAAGTTTTGTTAAGATTTTTGGATGCTAGTGTTCAGGAATTCCCTTTCGGAAGAAGAAAAAGATTTAAGGAACTCCTGTCATGGTTTGCCTATTTCCAGAATACCAATTTTTCATACGTCAAGCGCAATAGAGATTATACTTTGAGAACAATCATGTTTCCTTTTCACCTCCTAATTTTAGCAGTGCAGTTTCAGAAACTGCTGAATTTCAGGGAACTGGGAAAATGGAACACTGTTACCTTCTGCAAGTATTTTCTTTCCCACGTTATATTTATAACAAATTCCGAAAACAGTTTCCATGATTTGAACTTCCTCGGAATGGCAGAACTGCTCAGAGTAATATACCGCCACCATAAAGTTATTGGAATTTTTTTAGATTTGCTCTTAATTTCTCTAATTTACTTGAGATTTGTTTGTTTTTTAAGGAAGAAGGGTTTTTTGCAGAGTGGAATGGAGGACAGGAGTTATAAGAGAGAGGGAGAAAGAAAATGAAGTGAGTTTTAAAAATAGGGTTATTGGAGGGATCCTAAAAGGTAGGAATAAAAATATAATTTTTCTCAGTAGGTTCCGCCTGCCCTTTTAAATACGTTAGTTCAAGCAAACGTTTATTTTTTTTATTTTCTTTTACAAAAAGATGTTCCAAAAGGATGTTCCACACATTGTTTGTTCTAAAGATGACTAAAGCATTCTATATTTGCATTATAACAATAACAGTATAAAAATGAATCATCCCGAATGGGACCAGAGGAGGTCTATCTCATCCAGATTTCTGTTTCTGTAGCAGCCAAGCAGATGCATATGAAAGGACAGAAGCAGGACAGGAGGGCAGTAGGTCCTTAATACCATTTTCTTGAATAGCTGTACTAAGAGGCACATTTTTTTTTGCAAGTGTTGGAGTCACTGCTATAATTAATAATTCAAATGTCTATAAATTTACCAAATGCATTTTTAGAGATCTTCTGGTTGGGTGCCACTTCCTACCATTCAGCTTCTTTGGGTGAGTCCAGGATATGACATTGTGTGAATGGGTGAAAAATATGCCTGCCTACTTTTTCCACATTATATACAATTTCACAGATCTTTATGATGCCACTTCTTTCCTCCCACTCCTCCTCAACTTAAAAGCCCCAAATCCTGAAACTTTCCTTCAACCAAATTTGTTTCAGCCACTGATCAACTTTACTGATCCTTTTCTCCATCTTTTCTAATTCTGTAATGTCCTTTTGAGATGCAGTAACCATAACTGTAGATATTATTCCAGATCTGACTACTCTGCATGATTATATTAATAGGTCTATTTTCAAAAGCTTCCTAACACTATTTAAGAAGGATTCTCTTTTTTTCAAATAGCCTCACACTGGATCAATGTCTGCCCTGAATTATCAATTGCAATCACCATTCATTTTTTGGCTGGTCTCCACAAATTCATCTCCCTTAATATATGTGAAATATGTATGAAACATGTATGTGAAATTAGGATTCTTTGCATCAATGTGCATAGGTTTACAACTGCTTACATTACATTAAAATCACATTTGTTATTCCCCCAGTTTGGACTGAGAATCTTCTTTAGCTCTTTCTTTTCCTTTCTGTTTTAATCACATGATGTAATTTGATTGTCAGTGGAGCTCTCACTCCTAATTCCAGATTGCATGTGAGCAGCTTACAAAGCATCAGTCCCAAAAAGATCTTCAGGGAACTCTCTTGTTTGCAACATTCAGTATGCAGAGGGAAAAGAGTGCCATATATGTGCACCTAAATAGGAAATACGAGCATAGACTTCACTTTTCCCAGCATGGAAAGAGGAAGAGTCTCCTCCCCACCCACTCCAATTAAGTATGTTCTGCTTACCTTAGTTAACATGTTGGAAGAACACAATGTTTGTCATGGCAGTCATGAAATCTGGACCATTCTGAATCAAATGGCCTGATTTCAAATAATGATATCTCTCAGATCTTCACTACCAGCCTGAAATGGTCTCTGTCAGATCAAGCATGGGAATAGAGACCAACAAGAATGGTGCTTAAGAATATCCAAATTGACCCCACACTTGAACAACACCAAAGAGTTATTCAAGAGGCATATAGTCTCTACCAATATCTAATGAAAACTATTGTTTTTACATTGATATAGTATCAGGTATCCAGAGCAACGTAGCATGTGGAGTTTATTCCTCCCAGATTATCCAGATTACCCTCTAAGGCTGATAAGCAGTTGCTTCAGTGGTGATTCATACCTGAAAACAATTTATTGGCAAAAGAGAAGAAGCTGCAGTGTTTTTTCTATGGCATTATTGTCTGTCATGGAGCTTGCGCAATGCCCGGACAGGTAGACTAACACCTGCAGAGGAACTCTAGGGGCAGTCTGCTCATTCTTCTGGTTATTGGGAAAGCTTCCAAAATTAATGGAAAATAGGCTAAAATGAACTTAGATTTAGCTAATTTTTTTTTAAAAAATACCTTTGTAGAACACATTGGTTCCTATTGTGAAGGAGAAGCCTTACAGACTTTTAGATGTAATGCAGTGTTCGTGGTGCTTGTATATACTGAAAATAGTATGTTCTTTTTCTAGATGAAAGAAGGAAAAAAGGGGACTCAGGAGTTTGGAATGGAAAAATGAAAATTGATTTGTAATAATAAGCATATAATGTTACATTCCAACTGTGGGTTGTTGTTTTGTTGAAAATATATATATTTTTTAAGAAACCACCCTTAGTTTTTTCCCCTTTCACTATTGGCATAGTGAGGTGTGCTGCTTCCCCATCCTCCCCAAATGTAGTCAGGGGTACAGTTACACAAAACCCCATTTTGGCTGAAGCAGATGAAAAGCTGTAATACACCTGACAGTGACAGAAATGGCAATACTCATCTGGCAGAACCTGGCTTTCCTACCCAGTTTCAGTTGACTTTCTGTGCCACATAGGACCAGGGCTCTTTTGTCGGGGCCTTTCTAAGACCTGTTAGGTGTCTGCTTTCTATTGTAGCCCATCAAAGGCAGGGACCAGAGAGGAGCGGACATGTCCACAGCAGCCTGGATTAACAGACAGGAGCTAGGCAGAGCTCACCCCTGATTGCATCACCAACCGCATTGTTGGTGAAGCATACTAGATTGTGTTGACGGAAAAAATATATTGGAAGAAGATGGAAAATATTACTTTAAAACTGGAAAAGTTAAAGACAACTGTAAGCTGCATCAGCTGAAGGATGGGGTTGAGAATGTCACGTGGACATGGCAGATAAAAATAGTTAACTGCGTATGATCATATCCTGGTTAGGGAGATGCAGATGATCCTTTAAATAGCCATCTAAGAAATAAAATAAAAGTAAAATAAAACTTAGTAAACATCAAACTGTAGAAATATAGAATTATGTACATATGTATATATGTAGGTTCTTTATATTACTTATCCTGTGGAGATAATACCTTAGTAGCTTTACAAGCAGCATTTCATGACGTGGAGCTCTATGAATTAGAAACTGCTTTGCTTCCATGCAATAAGGAATTCTTTCTTTCCCACTGAAGTGTTGATATATATGAATTATTTAGACAGCCATGTAAAACACCAAGCATTCACTAGGAAAGATCGTGTTTTGCAAGTTGAATTTTTTTTTCCTCATGTTTTATGAGATTTAAATTATTTATCATTTATCAGTCTTTTCATACATTTTATCTGGATAAAGGGAAAAGAGGATGAAACACTTCTTTCTTCAATAATCAACCATCTCTGCTGCGTGGCCCAGAAAAAGAATGCAACTGAGCAGAAGCATTGCTGATGCCCCTATGATGTACTGTGGGCCTAAACCCTTCTGCTGCATTGCTCTGAACACGAGGGAGAAGAAGTGGAAGTAGTTGCTGTATTGTTTGCTTTTATAGTTTCCTTCCTAGAATCAGCAAAACTCAAGAGGAAGTGCAGCAAGAAGAATTTCCCAAAATGGTTCTCCCAGCTGTTTTTGCATCAGTATTGCAGAGGAAAAACTGCTTGGTTTACTGTTTGATTGTCTCTCCTCCGCAGTCGTCTGCTTTCTCTTCAAAGTGAAAGTGACACTGCTAAGCCCCGTTTTTCAGGGACAGATATGGTTAGGCTCTGATAGCTGTATTCTAAACCCCAAACCTGCCAATTTTTTAATCCATGTCTGGGCCAACCTGTTACTCTTCACATCCCAAGAGCTGTGTAGTGGCATAGGTTAAAACAATCCCCACACAGCCTCAAGCACTCCACTGACAATACGCCCAGTTGCAGCTTAAAAGAAAATAGTAGGAAAAATGAGCCCCAAAGCCCTCTTCCACTCACCCATTCCAGCTGCCTTTACTGCAATCTAGAAAGAAAAAAAGTGCCTGCTAAGGAAGTTCAAGAGCAAAATAGTTATTTTTTTTAAGACTTCAGGACTGGACTGAAGTGCAGAAATCCTCTCTTTCCTTATTTCACTTGCCTTCATTTTCAGTGACAATCTTGGTCCTGAGTCATAATGAAGTACTTGGAAATTTTCCCCCTGTGAACATTCCTACAAACAATTGCCAAAACAATTAAACTGTACAGAAAGATGATGTAGAGCACTAGAGTACAGGTACAACTGGGATTAGTTAAATCTTCCCATGTCAGAATTGATATTACTTTCAGTGTTTTCATCTGCAAGCTTGTGTCTTGTGTATTTTATATCAGAAGTTCACATTTGGAAACTTCTGATATATTTTTTATTATTTTAGTTATGAGTTGCAGTGGAACATTTGGAAAGTTTGAATGACAGTACTGTAGATGACTAAATTCTAGGACTGTGCACTGGGCTTGGATGAGGCCCAAAATCCGAGATGGATTAGGGTCAGTCAGGACAAATCATCATTTACATGAGGCAGAGTAGATGGCTACAGCATACTTTGTCTCAGTTCAAAAACCTTTGTGAAGCTCTGCCCCTGATTTTTCATTTTGGAGCTTAACCCACTGGAAATGGCAGCTTCATTGAAGCTGCATGAAAAAGGGGAAAACACATTAATCAGTTATATTAAAGTTTGTCATGAAGATAGGAAGGAGCTTGAAATTTGGATCTGTGAGGTCTGTTCTCAACTCAAGGTGACCCTCAGAGTCACCACTGAAAGATCATGGAGGAGCGCAGGGAGAGCAGGAATGATTGGCAATGCAGGACCATCAGAGAGAGAGGAAAGGCAAAACCAGTCTCAGTCATCTTGTAGGTACCATGTAATACTGAGATCTTTGGAAGTGATGTAGAAGTGTTTTGAGCGAGTAGCTTCTAATGTCTGAAAATGAAAACCAAAAATATAGTAAGAAATGGCCATGAAAAGTCATGCCAGATTCAAGCAAAGGGCTGTGGTCCAGCTTGGGGGAAAACAGAATTGATATTACAGAAAGGGTGGTGAGGAGAATGTCAACATGGTGCATGTAAGAGAAATGCCATTATAACCCTCTCTCCATCCTTATGCACAAAACGAAAAGAGCGGGCCATTTTTTCAAGAACAGCACTCTGAAACTGAGAATGAGTTATAATTGACCCAGGGTGCTACAAGCCTCTATCCTCTCAATCAACCGAACAGACTTGTGGTGGCCTCCCAACCAGAGGACAAAGGCAAAAATTGATGAAAAAGCATTGTCTAACTTTCTGATACACACTTGAAGGTTATATATCTTCAATTCATTAACTTCTTTCTTTGCAAGTGATGAATGTCCATGATAATCCACTATTTGAATAATGTCTAGGAAGATGATAATTGCAAAGAATTTAGAAGTCAGCTGGAGGTTAAAAAAAGGGGGGGGACAACAGTTCCAACTTCCATGAACAATCATGATAGTGTACATGGAATATACATGAGTACAACATACTACCATTTTTGGCTCCTATTATTACCCATCATTTGTCCTTGTCACATTTATTTTTATGCAGACTCAAACATAATTGACAGCATGTCAAAGCAAAATAGAACAGGCAGGATAATCATGGTGAACAGCTGACTTCAGAAACGGGGTAAAGAGTTGCCTAATCTGACTTTAAGCATTTGTGGGAGGTCTCCTGTGCAACATTTTCTTTTTCTGAAATTTAGCAGAATAATACTATTCAAGTATACATTTAAAGGCTGTCTACGTGCTTGCTTGATGGGGGATGTAGAGCCATAAAATCTACACTGAGAACCTCTATTAGCAATAGGCAGTTGAAATTGCATGTCATAGTGATAACCCCATTATTTTGTCATCTCCATTTCCTTTGAAAAGGATAGAACTACTATAACTTGCCAACTGGATTTAAGAGTTCATGAGCTTCAACTATTATGCTGAAGCTAAGCAAATTTTGTTCTGGTCTGAATAGCTGGGAGACTGCCTAGGTAGAAATATCTGCAAGGGGGTCAAGGATGGGCAAATGACAAAAGTAGTGGTGTGTTGTTGAAATGCAAGCCCTGCTCTTGTCTGTGTACTGTGACTTGTGTGCATGGATGCAAGGGATGAAGCTTGCATTACAACAAGGCAACACAGTGTTCTTCATTTTGACATAAGAATAAGATCCTGCAGAAATCTATGTGTGCAGAACTCCATTATGTGCATCATCTTGAGTTCCATGCTCAAAGAAAGGCAAGATTTAAATTAATACAGAATATATAGCAAATACAATTAGAGTCATTCATTGAGGACAAATGGTTCCCATTTCCAGATCCTTGCAAATGATTAGGAAGGTATTGACAGAGAGTCTTTTTTTAACTCAGTGACCACAAACCTGAATAATGTAATTCTGTGCAAAGTATGTAAATTTATTTCAGACATGAGATTTTAAGGTAGCAAGTTTTGATCTGAATCTGAGATTCAAGATTTGAAGGCAATGAGATTCAAGTAGAGGGTCATCCAAGAAAAGGCAAAGTGGAATAAAAAAGAGCAGCAGAATAAATCTGTGTCTCTTTCCCTCTCCAGGCAAACATGCCTAAACAAATGATAACAAAAAAGTGAGACCTAGAATATAAAAGAGAACACAGAACATTAGCACCCCATGCTCCAACAGGCAGAGATGATGAAACCCACTACCTTGCTCCTTATTTAAGAACCTAGTGCTCTATTTTGTCTTTATATGGAAGGAAGCTGCAACAATGTTTGAGATTCTATGAAACCAAAACTCCATGAAATCTTTGAATCATCTTCAAATATCTCTGAAATGATTCAGAGACATCTAATTTAATACAATAGCTCAAACTGCCTCGCTGATTTGATTTGAAAATTTGATTCAACAGACAGCTTGATCCAATCTCCTTTGAATTAAATCATCCCTTTGAAGCTTTGCACAACCCAAACATTTGGCTCATTGCTGGCTCCAATCACTTGCAATACTAGTGTCAGTTTTCTATACTGTGTGATCCTTAGAAGAATGTTCACAAATTGGGCTGCCTGTTTGTTGCTGGCCTTCATCTCCCATCATTCTCAGCCAGCATGGCTAATTATGAAAGATGGTGGGTATTTTAATTAGGCATCACCTAGGGACCCAAGAATGGGAACTACTGCTTTTAAAAGAAAGTGTTTTGTACATGGACTGCCAGATCCAGCGAAGATATGCAATCAGTCAGTTGCTTAGCATCAGCTTATTTCTATTTCAGGAAAGTGTGTAAAAGATTTCCTTGCTAATATTTTCTTAAGGTTGAAAGCAAAAATTGTCTTCATTGAAGAGTAATAACTTTTGTTATTGTGGATGAAAAGGGTTTATTTCTGCGTTACCAGTTATGAGCCTTGAAAGCAGAATAGATTGTTGTATGTATTATAGCTAATGATGTTATAACAAAACGTTCACTGCTGCTTTTAGCTGATCTAAATGTTGAAATATCATGATTTATTTTGTTTCTGTTCTGTACAGACTTATAAACCAATATGCTTAAAGTCTTTCTAGAACTTCTGGTAAGGAGTGTTTAATTTTAAGAAGCCACTGCCTGGCCAGTACCACTAGCAGACAACTGAGTAACGTCATCAAAGTTAACAGGCAATTTAGAGTTAGGTATATTCCATAGGCAAATGAATGGAACCTGGAATGAAAGTCCAAGTTAATGTATTCTTCTTCCAGCTCAGATATCTATATTCCAAGCTGGCTGTGGAGGCAGGAATGAACAGTGGGGATGAGGAGGGCACAGATGCCTTTGGGGGAATCTACTGTTGGAGGGTGGAAAAAAGGGACTTTCCAGATAGTCACACACAGTTATCTCTTTTTGCAATGATATTTAATATATACAGTGACCTTGGTTAACAAATTATACAGGCACAATTCTATATAGACAGTTTTAGATGGAGCGTTTTACAGTGTTTTATCTATTTCATTCCCTTTCTCATGCAGCTTCTTTCTGTGCTTTCTCTTCTGGCCTTGCTTCTGTCCAAGGGAAGAGAATGGGAAGAGAGAAAAAATAATTATTTTCTGAGCTTGGATTTGAGCACCTTTGTCAAGCTGTCCTTGCTGACATCCAGTGTATTCTCTGAAAACTCCAATCCTTTCCACCAGCCCTTCGATCAGCAAATCTCACTCTTGGGTTCTGCTTGCTTCTGCTGGGTCTCCAATGGCAGATTCCTCTTCCTCCTTGACACAAATAGCATTGCCAGTTCACACACACCACACAAAAACAACTCTAGAAATGTCCAACCTCCTCCTCTTCCATTACTTAACGTTTCTGCCTTTTTATATGTTTACATCTATGAAGCAGGTGTTGAATTAGGCATGAAGCTTTGCTGTGTCCACATAACACTCAAATGAGCACACAGACATGGGCTGGGTTTCCAAAAATGGTTCAATATCCTTTATTCTCTTTAGAAATTAGGGATGTTCCTGTTACCGGGCCACATACACAAATTAATGATGCAATCATTCTCCCTCAAAAGGTGGCCAATCATTTATACAGTATAAGAGGCTGATTACACGTCATATTAGGAATACAGTAGTTCCTACTCCTCTTCATACATTTTGTTTACAGAAGCATATGCCCCAGGTCAAATTCTGAAAATATGATTTTGTGATGCACTTAAGCACAGAATGGGGAATGTAGGATTGACATATTGTAATAGATATGTATTTTTTAGAGTCATGTATTTTTAGAAACAAGTATTTTTCAGATCTTCAGCCAGATCTGAAAAAAGTACCATGGACTCCCAATCCACTGAAAAGTAAAGCTGAGCTGAAAACCAAAAAGCTTAGAGTTTAACCTCTGCTCTGGCTTCATTGCACTGCAGTGGGCAATCGACTGTAGTGTTTAGGGCTTCATTCTGGCTTGTAAGAAAGATTCTAATCTAGCTGTGTTGCTTCTAAGAATTTTCTGCCAAGGCAGGTCATGTGCTGAGTAAAGGGTTAAAAATCTGGAGAGCTTTGATTTACTGCTAAGCCCTTATGCAAGCCAGACAGCAGTTTCAGCTTTCTCACTTTTTGAGATGATACTGCTAAGCTTCAATATATGGTAGCTTGCTGTAGAAACCAGCAGCAGCTGGTGTGATAATAAAGCTCTAATATTAAGTTTTTTGGTGTTGTATACCTCAGCACTGCTGCCAGTCCAAAAGACTTAAAAACATTTAACCTAACACTGAATGGAAGCAAGTAAATTAAGGGAGTTTTTAGGCAAAGTGAGAGGAAGGCACATTTTGATTCAAGAGACATGGCAATGTTTTTGAAGGAAGGGAGTTTAGAATGATGAATGATAAATGCTGCAAATGTCACCCAAGCCTTTCACAATCAATAAATTTTAGGCACATTCCTTTTAAACAAGCAAAATTTCAAGATGCAGTTTTAAAATGGCTGTACCACATTTCCTGAAACAGTGCAGCATACTCAATTTCACTCCTTCAGAAGCTGAGTTGATTCTTTCTGAAAACATCACCCCATGCTGATCAACAGTAAAACGAAGTATAGATTTGCTGTGTTAGGCAATAGAAGGCACAAATCTTTGGATTTCTACATTTTGCTTCTGAGTTGAAACTAAGTCGGGAAGCGTTTGTTTCAATTTAAAAAAGATCAACTACTTTTCAAAAATCTGAGACTTTTAGATGTTGCACACCCATACCCCATACACTTACACATTGTTGAAATGCATGAGGAGGGATAAAGAGGGAAGAGAAAGGAACAAAGTATGTTAAATGTTGAACTATATTGACCTTTCATTTATAGAACTGGTAATTCAGTCGAAAAAATCCTATAACACAAGCAGTTAAAGAACTTCCCAAAAAATGAACAATGGAATGAAACATATGTCACCTCAAGTTATAGATGCTGAGATTGACAGGAAAGAATATGATAGGGCATAACCTATTCTCTTGAAATATGTCTGTGTGACCCGGTTAGTGATTTAAAAATGCTATACTATGGAATTTGGGGTAAATAATTTTAGTGTTTGCTCCCAGCAGATTTACAGAGGGGTGAAAACTGACAGAAATTAAGTTTAGTTGGGGTAATTCTTAAATATATAAATAAACAAATATCCATAGTTGGGGTTGACAGAGCTTGCACTTGTTTTCTACAATGTACAAATGGGTCTAAGAGGTTTTTTCCCCCAGTTTTTTTGCAGAAAAAAAATTATACCCAGCATTCCCTGGTATGGCCATGTGGGTCTATGCCACACTGTACCTTGCTGCAGTAGGTGATGTGACCATGCCACATGGCACCATTTTAAAAAAAAAAAGTCAAGAAAACTGATGTTTTACAGTCTCTTTTTACTTAGATCTGAAATCCTCAAATGGACAAATAAATGGAATACACATATTCCACACACATTTACTCTGGTGTGTCTGGGTATCTAGACAAAATGTTAAAAAGGGGAAACATATACGTATTCATACAAATAGATGTTATAAATATAGCAGGTACACTTGGCAACGTTGAGATAATGCCATGGGCTCTCTTACAGAATTACTGCTTGAAGATTGGTTGGTTGGTTGGTTGATTTATACATATAAGTCAGTTTTTGACTCTTGGTGACTGCCTGGACAAGCCCCTGCAGTTTTCTTGGCAAGATTTCAGAAGTGGTTTGCCATTGCCTCATTCCTAGGGCTGAGAGAAAGTGACTGGCCCAAGGTCACCCAGCTGGCTTTGGGGCTAAGGTGGGACTAGAACTCATGATCTCCCAGTTTCTAGCCTGGTGTCTTAATAACTGCACCAGACTGGCTCTCCATGCTTGAACTGGGTCTAATAAAAACCAACCATTTATCAGTAACCAAACCGATGCACTCCTTCTGCCCACTACTTCTACCCCATGCTTTTTTTTTCCTAGGCAAGCAGGCACAGAGTTCTAAACAAAGCACAAGGCTACAGCCAGAACTTCATTTTTATTTTCCAAGTAATTATGGGATCTATATGGAATCCAGAGGTACTTATAGAAATTAAGATAATATTTGACTAATATTTGAGGCTGTTGCTTTGCTCTACCTTTGGAGAAAAAAAAAATAAACTTTTAAAACTCACATGGGCCATGGATGCACCATGGCCCACTTGAGTCCATGAGCATCAGGCACCATGTGGAGGACTGAGGCCCTAGGAAGTCCCTCTGTTGTCCATACATTACTGCTATTTATTAGAATATGCGTGCAGGGGGGAGAAAGCCTAGTAGCTCGTCAACTGAGTTCTATCATTCTAGCTCTATTTAGAGTACTTCAAGCAGAACAAATTTAGGTAAAGGTCAGGGACTTTAATAAAAGTATTTTACCTATTACCCTGTGTGCATTTAAAATTTCCATGCATCCTTGAAGATAGCAATCATTAGTTCCGGTCCGAAGTTTTGCCTGAAAACAAAATCCTGTGAGAAGACAAAAGATAATAAATTGCTAGGCTTCTTACATTTCCCTTTTACTTGGTGCAAGAATAGCAAAGACTCCAATGCAAATAGAAGAAACTGAAAATACTCACAATGCACTTTAGTACTTACTGTGGTTTCATGCAGACCATCAGGTACATGCTACAACCAGTTGAATTTTTTTCATAATGTTTTTACTTTATACAGTGAAAAAGGTGTGAACAAATCTTGGCCTAAAGCCTTCATTAGAGGTAACAGAGTAGACACAGTGTCTTATGGATTCTAAGTTTAATGCAGAGATAATTGAAATGAAACTGTTTCCCGTGTTGTATTAGAAACTATTTGTAGAATAGGGACTTGTACAACCTCTCTTCCTATTTCCCTGTATGCTCTACTGCCCTCTCAGTTTTCCTTGAAGACCTCATGATCTTCTAAAGCAGATTTTAGAGGTCAGCAGGGGGTTGCCTGGGATAGCATGCGAGCTTTTAACTCCTCATCACTTCCATTAGATCAGAACAAAACAAGCAGTGGGGAACTATTTGATATAAAAGTTGTACTGTATTTAGCTATAGTCTGAAAATGATATATGGGTAGAGACTGCAGGGCATTCATATTGTACTCTACTATTATACTCGACTCAGTTTGCATCTAAGGTTATTTGTAGTATTGCTGGAATGAAGAAACCAATAAAATGGTTAACCCTTCATTCTATAAAATTTAACAGGTACTTGGAACTTTATCATTATCCAGTAATAGATGAAAAACAGAAGTTTTTTTTCAAAAAGTTGGAAATAATTTAGATAATAGGTTAAGGGTTTTTTTGTTTTGTTTTTTGTTTTAGTCAATAGAATTTAAATTGGTTAGCCTTTCTTCCTATCTTGTAGAGATGCAACTTCATAAAGTAATGCTCTAGCTTTTGTTGATATACATTTTTCTTCTTGCAATATATTATTCCACTATTGAATTGTTCATTTTTTTCATATTTTGTTCTCACTTTACACTCAGTGAAGTTCAGGAACCAGCTTCAGATACTGTATATCTCTCTCTGTCCTGTGGAATATTTTGACTCGGCGACTCAACAGAAAATAGGTAGAAACTTAGATTCACGGCAGAATATGCTTTCCACCCAAATGATCCCAAGTTCAGGTTCCACATGGAGTATGTATATATTTGCAATAACTGTAACCCGCTCCAATCATATACAACAAAGACATAAAAAAACAAACACAATAGAAAAACTGATCATCAAAACGAATAGGATACAGTTAATGACAGTCTCCTTCAATCATTCCAGATCAAAAGGCACACTTGATCAGAACCTTAAAACTTTGTAAAATGCAAGGAAGGGATCATTATTGTTGGCTTTCCTTGCAAAAACTGCAAAAATGAGGAAATGCCATACATAAATAAACCACTTTGAATAGAATCCATGCTGTATCCATTGATTTCAAAGCAGGAAAATTGAAGATACATATTTGCTTAACAGTTCTTGGGCTTGTCATTAATATCAGCTAAAGCCTACGAATCCTAAAATGTATGCTTAAGGTGACTTAAATATGTACGGATGTAATGTCTCATTTTATTTTTTGCTGATGGAAATAATGCCATTAATTGCTCTGCATGTGTGCATGCATGTGGTAAGCAGGTAAGTTTCACTATTAATTAGAGACAAATAATAGGGAAATGGAATAATTAACCAATCACAAAGCTTCAATGAGGAAGGGTATCATTCTAATTATTGACATTTAGCAATATTTTCTCTACTGAAAATGAGCAATTCACCAATTGTATATGTATTATATATTTTGCATTATGCTTCTGAATTTACTGTCTTGTCCAAGCTTTCTCAAAGGCAGCCATATCTGAAGAAGATTGTTCAGTTGTCTGAATGGACAGTAAATGTCATCTTTCACTTCCCATGAGTCATGGTTAGTATCTCTCTTCCCCAGAGAGGAGAGTCTGATCAGAGAGTTCTGTCCTGTCTTTCTTCCTGTCTTTCTTCCTTTCTTATATATTCAGTACTTTTGCTATAGTATTTCAGCACGAAGTCAGTAATTTTTATATTCAGAATTAGGTTTGTCAATAATATGTGGAATGCTATAGAATTAGACTTGTTGCTTAAATACTCCCCACCCCCAGGTGGGAAATACAACTGGGAAACTATTCATTCTTCATCTTTCATCCTTCCTTGTCTTTTATAGCTATGCTATGGATGTTGTACACTGATGTCAAATGGGATTCAGAATCATTTTCATAGGGTTCAGATTATGACTTAAGAAATCTAAAATATATATTTTGGATATATATTGTATATATAACTACTTCTTCTCTGTGCTTGCATCTTTCAGAATGTTCAGCATTTGGGCTATGGTATTGATATAGCACCTAAAGTTCCCAATGAAATCACTAAGAGCAGCTGCTTATTAACACAGGACTCTTTAAACCACTCTCTCTCCTCTGCAAGCTGAACATTATTTCACAGCATTGACTCGTGGACAGGGACCCCCACAGTTCCTTCTACTTTTATTAACAGTGATTTTTTAAAAATGTTATAATGGTGATTATCAGTGGCAGCTGGTGCCCTAAGAAACACTCCTTTTGTTCTGACAGCTCTTGCGACCCAACAGAAATAAACTAGCAGGATTGAGAAATAAACAACCTGCCTAAGCAGAGGTGAGATCTGAGCCTCAAACCAATCTTTTGACCCACATTTGCTGCTACAACACAATGCCTGTTTTCACAGAAATAAACTCAAGTTAACAATAAGTGCTTATGATGGAAAAAATATCAAACAACTCACTATTTTTACTATACTGAATAATTTTATTTCCTCTTCTTGGTCAAAACTAGAGAGAACTCTGAAAGGCAAGACCATTTTGGACTTAAACCAGTCACTGTAATTTCTCAATTTCCTGTTTGGCTGAATAGCAGCTCTTGATTTTTGCACTGCTATTTTGGTGAAAGGAGAGAAAAGGTCAGTGAATACCATTGATTGTCTTTGACAGGTACAGAACTGTGATGCTAAAGAAGCTGCTTCTACAGATAAGAATCTGCAGTTGGCTCTGCTGGAAGAGTCTGATCTGAGAAAATGTTAGAGATGAGCATGCAGGAAGGGCACGTGAGCAGGAAGGAATGAAACATATTTTTAACCATTTGACTTAACAGAATGTTTAACCCCCTGTTTTGGTTTCTTTCAGTATCATATGAACAGTCCCATATAGTTCATGAGTTGAAGAAGAGTCTGTGTGGCATTTCTGTCTTATGAGAATTTTCTAAAATAGTCTTCAAACTAATAAGATAGTATTCATTAATAAAAAGAAGAAGAAGAATCAGTTACTAATCCAAAGTTGCACATTTACAAGCCATGCACAAATGAGCATTTAAGATTCTTCACCAGAGTTATGGCCAGAGAAGATCGGTGAAAGATTTCTCTCAGTTTCTTAAGGGGAAGGACAAATTATTTATGTTTCCTCAAGTATGAGACTCCTCACTACACAGAAAAGCCACTGGAATGAGTTCCCTTACGATGCCTTCCTTCAGGTTTAATTGAAGCAGGGGAATCAGGGAAGCTGTCATGCTCACCAATCAAATGTTCCCCAGAAGACCTTATCAGAAGCGCATCCATCTTCTGAAGACCTGTGTCAGCCTGCAAGTCACCAGGCAGGAGGGGGAAATGGACTGGACTGTGAATTGTATTGTTTGGGTTAGAGGATCATTGCCACAAGGTCATCAAAAGAGAAACCGTTCCGGCCATCTGTTGGCACGGGAGGAGGGGGAATGCATTCTTAGGTTGGCAAATGTGGGGAAGATAGGAAACTGGCAATTTTAAACTGTAGATTGTGCGGGAACCGCCATTCGCAACTTTTACCTTGTACTGGACACTTCACTCATTAAACAGATTTATAAGTAACCCTTATGAGTCATAACTGAATGCAGCTCAAGTGGCCAGTTGCTGACAGAAGCATTGAAAAGATTATTATTCAGTGAAAGACAAGGTATTCACAAACATCCCGTGGTCACCTAGGAACATCACATAATGCTCAAGAAAATTTCTCTAATGTTCTCTTTTTTTTCCTTTGAAAGAATTGCTAAAGCACATTGTCTTATATCAGTTTATGTCATGAGTAGTGATGGTGAGCAGGAGGGGGCCCCTATCCAGGGGGGAAAACACATCCGTAGTTTAGAGGCTTTGAGCTGTCATTCAAAGAAACCCAGAACAGACCCGCCTTGAGTTTTGGGGTTTATCTGTCTGGGTTTTCCCACGCTTCTTCAGTTTGGTAGGATTTTCTGTCTACAATAGCAGTAATAAAACACTAGAGACTTTTTCCTCATCTCAGTGTGGTCTTTGCTTAGTCAGGACAGAAAAAATGTAGGATAATTTTCTGTCTGAGATTTAAAAAATATACATACGATCAAGTTTTCCATCATGATTGATTGATTGATTGATTGATTATATGTTATCAAGTCAGTGTCAGCTCTTAGCAACAATGTAGATTTTCTCCATGACAATCTGTCTCTAACTTGGTCCTTCAGGTCTTCCAACAGTGAACCCATTGCCACTGTACTGTAACTGAGTTCATCCACCCTGCTGCTGGTCTTCCTCTTCTCTTTCCTTCTGTATTTTCCGGCATTAGAGCCTTCTCCAGAGAGCTAGGTCTTCGCATAATGAGTATGGAGTAAGATAACGTAACCCAGTCATTTTGCCTTGAGTGAGAACTCTGAGTTGATTTGTTTGATGGTCCATTTATTTGTTTTCTCAGTGCTCCTGGTATTCTCAGGAGTCTTCTCCAACACCAAAGTTCAAAAGCATCAATATTTTTCCTATCCTGCTTCTTCAAAGTACTATTTTCACTTCCATAGAGTGCTACAGGGAATACCATTGCTTGCACAATTCTGATTTTTGTAACTATAGACACATCACAGTATGAAATATGTTTTCCAAGGCCTTTGTGGCTGCTTCACCAAGTGAAAGTCCATGGTCTATTTCTTCATTGTTTGTTCCTTTCCTGTTGATGGTTGATCCTAAAAGGCAGAAGCTATCTATCATAATTCTAAGGCTGGTTGTTTTACTTATTGTCATTAGTTTGGTTTTCTTTATTTTAGTCCCATTTTTTTTTCTGTGCTCCTTGACGTTTATTACTAGAGCTTCCAGTTTCTTTTCATTCTCACCTATCAGAATAGTGCTATCAATATAGTGTGGACTATTGATGTTTTTTCCTCCCATTTCAAAACCATGTTCTTCTTCCAATTCAGTTTCCCTTACTGTATATTCAGCATATAGCTTGAATAAATAAGGTGAGAGTATACAGCCTTATACTCATTTGACAACCTGGAGCCGGTCTGTTTCACCATGTTCTGTTTGTATTGTAGCTTCCTGATGTGTATACATTTTTCCAACTGCTTGTCCATCAGTCCCAAAAGAAAAGTCTCTGGTTTCAATTGTATATTAATCTTTAAAACATTCTGTATTATTATATGTGAATCCAAAATTTTCTGGCTTTTTTACACATCCACCAAGCAGGATAAAATGTCCCTTCTTGTTGGTTACATTTCCAGCAAAAATTTGAATAACTTTTAAACATTCTAGACAATTTTTCCAGTGACATGTACCAACAATATATCATTTTATAAAAATTATTTTTAAGCTATAACATAATGTAAATTTCAATCTTTTCAACCACATATTCCACATATTTTATATCTTTTCAACCACATATGTCAATTTTATTGTAAACTGCCCAGAGTCCCCCTTTTGGGGGAGATGGGCAGTAATAGAAATCTGAAAAATAAATACATAAATACATAAATAAATACATAAATAAATATTTTCCCGCTGATCCATTTGTATCATTACCAAAGTTTTTAGCCCATTTTATCATACATACTTTCACTTGTTCTTTTTCTGTTTCAAAGTTCAATACAAGTTTATAAATTTTTAGCAACAACATGTTCATCATTTGTGCACAATTCCATTTCAAATTCAGTCTTACAATGTTCAAAACCAAAAATGCTTTTATCTACTTTAAATCTTTCTGATAGTTGTACATAAGAAAACCATTGGCATGACTATCCTTCTACTGCCAACTCTTCTCTTGATTTTATTTTACATTCTCCTTGACATAATTCTAATATATCAGAGTAAGTTAATCATTTAGGTTTAGTTATCATTTCTCTTCAATAAAATGCTTCCTGTGCTGAGAGCCACAAAGGAATTTTCTGGCACAACCTAGGTTTATATCTGTTCCATACTCAGTATGGCACATCTAACAAAATGATTTTTTAAAATTGACATTAATCTTAGATTTATTGTACCATAGATAGCCCTGGCACCCAAATTCTCCCCAAAGTTCATGTACTGTTCTTGCTATACCCTTCCTAACTATAAAAGCAACGCTGTTCCGTCTTTGTTTTTCGTGTCCTGAGTGATAAACAGCATGATCTTCTGATTAAAAATGTCCAATCCCAGTCCATCTGAATTTGCTGATGCCTAAGATATGAAAGTGTAGTATTTCATTTAATTTCATTTTTCACTGTGATGAGCTTTCCCATGTTCACACTTCTTATGGTCCATGTTCCCACTGTAATTCTGTCTTTGCAGCTTCAGATTTTGTTTTCCCATATGGCAACATTAGCAACTAGACATTCCAAAGGCTTTAAATTAGTCGTGTCATAAATACCATTAGTACTCTGAAAGATCCTCAACATTTCCTCAGTAGCAAGTTGAGTGCCATCCAACCTGAAGGGCCCATCATCAGACACTATATCATCAATCATTTTGTATTGTCTATTCATGTCATTTTCTTGGTAAAAACATAGGACTGGTTTACCACTGCCTTCCCCCACACAGTATAAATGATGCCCTTGCCATTGTTACTGAAGTGATAATCTGAATCCAATATAGGTACCTGCTTGCTTTAGCTGGGCAGTTGAGATGACCCTTGGGTGGCCTATATACCCTTGGGTGGCCTATATACCCTTGGGTGGCATATATACCCTTGGGTGGCATATATACCCTTGGTGTACACTCCTGGCATTCTCTGCTTGTGCCTCCCAGGAATACTCCCCTCTCTGCCACAGTGAGGCAACACAGCTGGACTTGTGGGGAGGAGGATTAAGAGTGATTAGCCTTGTGCTATTGACATTGTACCTATACTTATTCTTAGCATTGTACAACTTGGTGGGGGGAGAGCTACTTAAAAGACTGTATCTTCCATTTATGAGCCTGCTCAGGAATTCACATCATTGGAAGAGATTTTTCTCTTGGCTCCAGACTATGTGTGTGTGTGTGTGTGCATACATGCATACACATATGCACATAGACATTTTACATGCATAACAGACTTGGTATCTGTTGGCGAAAGGGCAAAATAGAAATCTCAGACATAAACAGAAATAAAATAAATTTTGATTGTATCATGACTTCTGCAAGCAAAGTTCTTGTGGAAAGAGATGTTGCTGAGTTTCCATCCACTTCCTGGGGCCCCCAGTCTACTCCAGACTGCATTTGGACTCTTCAGGACAGTGTAGGAGATCACATAGAAGGCTGAAATGAGAATCAGGAATAAGTCACTCCTGTTTTCCACCTTCTTTCACAAAACTCTTTATTTGTCCCAGGGATTATTCCCTTTTTCCAAAGGTTCCTTTGGATTCAGGTGGTGTTGCTCAAGAATAATTAATGGCGCCAACAAAGGATTCTCTGAATATCTTTGAAAAAATGTGTAATCACTGTAGAATATTCCAACAGTAATTGGAGTAGACAGGAATAAGAGATATTATGTGGAACAAACACTTAAAATATGAGAAAGAAAGAAGGATATTTACATGTGCTTCAGAGCACTGTGCCGAAGTGTATCTTTGTCTGACTATCACAGATATTACTTTGGCAGGCAACGTAAGTGATAGAATGGTAACTAGCTGCCAACTGAAAGACTGTACACAAGAAAATGTTCTTACAAGTAAAATGTTTTGCTTAACCGTCAGTCATGGAATTTAGAATTTGATTTAGAAGAGAATTATTGTGAAAACACTGTAGTGAGAAAGGACTATCAGGCCTTCTTTCCAAACAAGGTTGAAATTTCCAGCAAGGGTACAAGAATATGAACTCCATTTCGTCTGAGTGACTTACTCCATACTGCTGTTCCTGTAACTCTCTTCCCAACTCAGTGCTGCACATTTAAGTGCAGGATTTTTTATATACTGTAGAAGAAAATGGGGCAGGCTCTGTAAATGTAAAGATACTTGCACAGGTTCAAACCCATGTTGGCTCCTAGTCCATATTTATTTTGACCATTAAAACTTGGAGCTCTGTAAAGGCAACTCTAAGAACCCCTGAACTGTGCCCCAATATTCCTAAACTGTGCTCAGGTTTTTACTGATATATATGGAAGCAGAAATAGATCCTTGGACATACAGAACTATTAATAGCAGTGTGGTATAATTATTATTTGTATTCACTTTTTAACAGTTTCTTTCTTATATACAAAAGACTGGCCATAGCTGTCATAAAATGAAAAGAGGGTGGTTAGCGAGAATTAGGTGTTCAAGGAGAAATCCATTCACCCGTTGCTCACAATGCAGTGGTGATTCTCAGTAGCACAGCCATAACTTTAAATATCCCTTTTCTGCTTGCTTCTGTTTTCATAAGGTCACTGAAGTCTGAAACTGAACCTGATGCTTTCTGCTGACACTTTACATTGGCAAAGTTGTTTCCTCCGTTTCATTAATGAAGGTCCTTTTGTTCCTTCTGCCTGATGCAATTTGCCTCCACCTTGGCAGTAAACGATGTTACCTCCTGTGTGGAAATGCATGAGAAGAGACAGATGAAAGGATGGGGATGTATAAGAGTCAGGAAAAGGCTGCTCCTTAGCCTATCTAAGGGGAATGGCCCCGTTTCTTGGCTATATTAACATCCATACATTGCTTACTTGGCAGCCATGTATATTTATTTTGTAGTTTAATTGTTTTAATTGTAATTGTTTTAACTGTTTTATGGTTTTTATTGTTGTAAGCCTCCCAGAGTCACTTGCTGAGATGGGCAGCTATAGAAATTGAATAAATAAAATAAAATATATAAGCTTTGCTATTCTGCAGCTTGCGGAATGTTTATTTTAGGATATACAGCAGGGTAACGTCAATGTTTGTATAAATGTTTTATAATTGTCTTTTATTACTTGTAGGTAGAAGGGGAACTTGCTATACAATGCTGAATTGTCCCTTTTCCTCCACCTCTCACCAGAAGGAATATTTTGGTTCAGATTACCAAATAGGAGTCTCTCAACTAAAGGAGCAGGATTCCATAAATAGGGGAGGGATAAGGGAAGTTCTTCCTTTGAACTGCCACAGAGTGAAGACCGATAAAGTGAGTCATGGGGTCCGTAGGAAATGTTCTTTCTCAAACATGGCAGTGTTGTCCTCTAGAGTTTACATTTATGCATTTATTTATTTATTTATTTAGATGCATGCCACAGCATTATCCCAAAAACTCATGGTGCAATGTAAAATGCCTTTTCTTCCATTGTGATTCCCATGACAACAATCCTCAGTTAGGTAGAATGAATGAAAGCATTCAGTGAACTTGGAGGGCAAAGTCTGAACTTGAATCTAACCAGTGCCCCAACTACACTACACTATACCACGCTGGCCTTTACTGAAATAATTGAATCTTATCTTCCTCCCCAGATAATTACATGTTTCACCTACTGCTTTGGAGAGTGGACACAGTGGTTAGGTTGCTTCTTTGTACACCATCCTGCCTCATCCTTCCAAGATAATCTCTCCTGGAACATCTTATCTTTGACTTTCCCTCCGCAAAGAAATTAGGCTGCAACCATGCACCAGATTTGCTTTCTAAGAATGTTTCTGGCCCATATATGTTATTTTTATGAAAATAATCTTTTAAAAATGACCTGGGACATAGAACCTGAGAAATGTTGTGAGGCACATCAGCACCCAAAGCTGCCGCTCTGACAACCCAGGCTATAAATAATCATCTCATTTCCTTGCCAAGAAAAATGCAGGGACTTATCCAGGTAGTCACCAGGAGTCAAAAACTGACTCAAAGGTACAAGAAAGAAAGAAGAGAAAAGTATCAGGTGTGAGTGGTGGAGAAATTTAAGGAGATAGATGGAAACAGAGAAGAAGTATGTTCTCAAGGAAATGGGTTTTATTTTTCAGGTTTTTGAATTATATTCATGATAATAGCCTGACTTTTAATGGTTTATTATATAAGCTGTAATTGTTATATAGATCTTGGTAACAAGTGAATTGCAGTAAAAACAGAAAAGAAACAGAAAAGTGTGAGAAGTTAACATATCCTTGCAAATTAAAGACACAGAATTTTGGTACATAGTTATCCTTTTTGGATTTTATTCCAGGCATTAAAATGATTTTAAAAACCCTGCCCATCAAAACTATTCCATGCTCTTATACATAGATATCAGTATTGCTCTTAGGATGTTATTATCCTAGCTACCCTGAATAGTTAGCAATGTCCTCCTTCTCTAGTGGCTGTAGGCCAAGAAGAAAGAACTGAAGAGTTATTACTGTGTTAAGAGAATGGAAACTCTTTGCTGGCTAATGGCATTGCTGCTCCTCATGCAGTTCAAGAGGCCTTGTTTGGTCCCAGCACACGCAAATGCCTTACATATTCTTTCTTCTTTCTGAGCTGAATGTTCAGATAGTTGTAACAGATTGCTGTCTATATTTTCTTTCCTCTTTTTTTTTAGGTCAAGCTTTAGCTGTATGATGAAAGCTGAAAGGTCCTGTAAGAACTGACACCTTGGATCCCAATAATGACCTGACTCATGCACAATTGAAATATGCAGAATTCAGATTTAGTGAGAGTAGTGTACAGATCAAGAGAAAAGCTGCAATTAAAGATTCCTGCCTAAACTACCTAGTTAAAACTTATCCAATACCCCGCTCCCCCCTTATATCTCTTCCCACCTAACTCCAACGGTCAGCCATACCAAGCGCAGATGTCTCTGGAAGTACGACCTTGACTCCCCCCCTTAACCCAAACAGCATAGTTTCACACTACTTTGTGTTCCCCCTCCCATCTGGTTCTTGACACGCATTGACTCATTATGGCAGACGAACATGATAAGATGAGTCATCAATCATTTGATTGTAGGGTCTGACAGGTTCCCTGTGCAAGCACCGAGTCATGTCTGACTCTTTGGGGGGGATGCCGCTTTCGTGACATTTTCTTGGCAGACTATAGTAGGGTGGTTTGCCATTGCCTTCTCCAGTCGTCACCTTCCCCAGCAAGCTGGGTACTTATTTTACCAACCTCGGAAGGATGGAAGGCTGAGTCGACCTGAGCTGGTTTACCCGAGAATCCAGCTTCTGCTGGGATCGAACTCAGGTCGTGGGGAGTGTTTCAGTTGCAATACTGCTGCTTACCACTCTGCGCCACAAGAGGCTAATTTTAGCTGTATAGACCCCATAAATTATATAGGTCATTCTTGCCAGTGAACTCAATGTGATACTTTCCTTTATTTGCAGTCATTTGATTTAAGATTGTCTTTTAGCCAAAATTATGTACTTGTCCTAATTACCCTGATGTTGTTAAATTAGTTTTGGATATTTTGGATATTTGAATACTAAATTCCTTATGCCAGTTAATGACTACAATAAAGACTGCTGCTGCTGCTGCTGCTGCTGCTGCTGCTGCTGCTGCTGCTGCTGCTGCTGCTGCTGCTGCTGCTGCAGCAGCCTTTCTTCTTTTGTTGACTTGGGCATATGGAGATATTTTTCAAATGATATTTAGGTTTCCATGAACTTTAGAAAGGATTTGCCTTTTGTTGTATCAATATCTATTTCTGCACTGGTTACGTTGTCCTCCATCCCTCCCAGTACTGATGAGTCACACTTGCAGAGCTTGGTCTGCAACACTACTGATACTGACAGTTATAAAGTGAGGGCTGTAGGATGAAAATTAGAGACAATAAAGGTGGAGATCTGTGCCCAGCTAAATCCTTTAGATTGCCTGCTTTATACTATATATCATTCTACCTGAAGGAGATAATGAAGAGGAGAGAAGAAACGTCATTCTAAATGTACCTTAGTCTGGTGGAGCAAATGAAACTACAGAGACCACAAGTTCCTTCTTCTAAGGAATGGAATAGTAAGATGGCCCAGAGTTTAATTCTTCTGAAACAAACCAATAGAAGTTATCCTATCACAGAGGTAGGCAACCTGATATCAGTGAGCACCAAAAGTCCCACAAAGCAGCAAGCAGGCTTCCTGCCACCTAAATTTCTATCTATTTATCCATCTATCAATCTATGAAGTGTAATACTACAGAGTAAAGCATCAGCCATCAGCACTACCATTATTTCCAGGTCTACCTCTAGTCTACACAGACACCATAAAAAAAAATATAGATGGTTGCTGTCTGGTGCCATGTTTAGAAGTGTGACCAATTGCCCAGAAAAATAGATATTAGTCAGACGGGTGGTAGGTAGCATTTTGGACAACTGGAGGGGTGACAGGGTCAGACTTCTTCCTTTCTTCTAATAAATGAGATTTGTGGATGTCCATATTCACCACAGCAAACCTTGGTTGACTATGCGAGCTCCTCCTCAGCAAATGCTGCCAAACTTTGGCAGTGTGCCACCAAATTCCAGTGTTGCAGTCTTGGGAGGCTCAAAAAATGGGTTGTGGTACATCCTGCTCATTGATTGTTGCTAATTGTTGCTGATTTTTTTGCATTTAAAAAGAAGAAAAAAAACTGCATGGAGCAGTCCAAAAAATAATTGTAATAGACCTCTAAGGTTATCCATAATGTTGCCTGAGCCTTGGTTTCAAAATATGCATTTTCAAGTTGTCAGGAAAAAATGTTAAAAATGTTTTTAAATGTATATGTTGCCCTCTCAATGCTTATTCAAATCCTTATTATCCAGCCTCAGTTTCCTTTATTCTTCAATCTGTTTTACTGTATATGGGTCAGCCTCTTAGTCAGCACTCAAGCAAAAAGAAAGTCTTGACTCAACATACAAGAGATTCTTACTGTGCTTCATTCCATCTTAGAATAATCCACTGTGCAAAAAAGAGTAAAAAAGAGAAATCTGTTTTAGTATTTCAGTAGAGATGTGTAAAACAGCACTTTCGAATTTGAATACATCCTTTTCTGGATGATAGCTTCTGGAAATGGTCAATCACCCTTTGAATCCTCCAGCTGGCCAACTCTGGGAGGAAAGTAGCAGGTTCTGGGGGAAACCACATTAATCTGTTTTCTGCTGTACTATTTTTCAAAATGGAAACAAAAATAAAAACAATTTAAAGCACTAAGTCATCACATAATACAGACAGACAGCAGACACAAGAAGCTTTTGATGATGTATATTCTAATTTGCAAAGAAGGAAGTTTGAGGAAGTCCTTCTGACTCAATATTAGTATTATTGTTGCTGTTGTTGTTGAGAGTTCATGGTAACCTTCATTGAAAAGCAAGTCTTAATGGTATATCAGCAGAAAACCAACCCTTTCAACACCTCTGATTGCAAGCTATAAATAAAAAATGATCTTCATGTTTGTAACCTTCAACAAGGCCACTCCAATAGTGCTTGACCACAAGCTGATGTATATCTTGGCATAGGCTGCTTTGCAACAAGAAATGGATAAAATCTGGTGCCCATTGGAAATTTACAGTTGTGTTAAATAGCAGCTTGCATACTGATTTCTCTGTTGTTTTCATATATTTAACATGATTATTTCTGAAAGTATTTCTCCCTATGTGATTCCTGTGCCTAGGCCATTACTGCCTCATGGTGAGTTACGTTTAAATTAGTCTTCTTCTTAGGTTGTTGGCTTACATTACTGTACTAACTTGCACTAAATTGTGGACTTAAGTTATAGTTCATTATAAATGGAACAGCAGCTACTACAGAGTTGTGGCTTAACAAGCATATATCAAAAAAGAGATCATTATAAAAATTAGGTAAATTCTAGCCATCAAATCTACAGATTAGGAGTTACTACAAGGATTTCTCACAATTGCTTAGTGTTTGTGTGTGTGTGTATTATTATATATTTCAGAGTGACAAAGAACATTCCCCTCAAAACTGCTTATTATTATATATTTCAAAGTGACAAGTTGTTAAGGAGCACTTTTAATGTGTGTGTGTGTGTATACATACATACACACACACACACACACTAAAAGTGCTCCTTAACAACAGAGCAACTGGTATTTTGTTGCTGCTCATAGTTTTGAGGGGAATGTTCTTGTCACTTTGAAACTTAGCCTTTCTACCAAAATGCCACGGCATTCGGTTCATGAACTACTATATTGCAGGTTCACTGCACCATCTAGTGGATACTAGATAGCCAAATTGTAATGTTCAAGTCATAGATTGGAAGTTTTAATGTAATACACATTTTAAAATCTAGAGGTTTTGAACGAAAAAAGAATCCAGTTTAATATGGCTGTAGCACACTGATCAAAAGGAAGTTAACTCTGAATTGAAGACAATCCCCCTGCTCCAAAAGAGGGAGAAAAGACCACCCCCACCCCCCATGAAAAAATCCTGTGCAATGCACACTTTCCTCACTGTGTCAGCTGAGGGTTGCCACTTCCAGCTGTAATCTGTCCTGGAGATTTCCCTCTCCCCATTAAATGTGACCCACTTGTTTAGGGATGTGAATATACGCATAAGTACATATATACTAGTCAAGGAAAGAAAGAAAACCTATTTAGACATTACTCATGCCTTTGTTGCTTATTCCTATACTTTTAACAGTCTCTTTTATTCTTAACAGCAAGTGTAAGGTGACTCCTTCCCCAATACACTGTTATTTTTGTTTGTTTGTTTGTTTGTTTTAGAAAGTTGCAGTTTTACTTCATGATTGCTCATGTTTGGCTGAATATCGTGTAGCATTGGCACTTGCCCAAACAGTAGTATGGAAAAAGAGGAGAGATGTCATTTCTGGTCCAAATATAATAAAAAGATGAATTATACACTTCTAAAGTAACATATTAACTGCAGTCTTTATGTTCCTGGTAATTTGCAGGTACAAGCTGTATTGCTGGCCCTGTAGTCTGTTTTCTTACATTACACAGTTACAATTTATATGAGAGGTTCATGGTGTTCTCTAGCCTATTAGGACACTGAGTACATTTATAAGCGGCAGGTTCCCAAGTAGGACTGGGAGGCAAATGAGGCCAGGGCATCATGGTCCCCCAGTCATCCCTCCTGAGCCCCTCTGTCCCTCGGTTGTGCTAATGATGGTGGCTTATCAGTTTTTAAGTATGTGGAAGAGAGGTTGGGCCAGCAATCTTTTCCTTTGTTTCAAAGAGCAAATCCACCAGCTGCCAACAAAAACAAATTTGCAAAGTCTCTGGCTTTGTTTGGCTTGGTGGTAGAAATTGTGCACATGTCACCTCTATGAGGTTATCCCAACACAGTTCTTAAGTCACAAAAGGACAGCTGACAGGCCCAAATGCCATTAGCCAATTTTAGGTATTTGAGTTAAGGGTTGTACTCTATCCATCCTCTCTTTAGGGGATTTCAAAACACCACGATGGAGAGCCATAGATGAATACAATTAAATATTTTCAATTCACTTGAACACAAAATAAACTAGCCCAGTTACAGCTGAGAGTTTTCTATTCTATCGGGTGGGGGCTTTCTGTCTCAGAGCCCTGTCTTGATTGCACCATTGCTAACAGGTAGAGCGAATCAGTACTTGGAAGGAATTTGGGGGATGCATATGATGGACAGATCAGAGTCTAGCCATATGCAACCATGATTTGTGAGAGTCAGGGATATTTATAGACAGGGAACCAGGATACTATCAGTAATATGCAACACGTGATGTTTTCTACAGCATCCTATGGTTCCTATAGTTAATCCCAGGACAAATTGGTAAAGCAAAGTCCACTGTGATACAGTAAATACATTTGTGGTATTCCTTGTTTCAATAACTTAGGAACAGCTGCAAAGCAGCTCAGAAATTATGAGATGAATGAGTCACAGAACCTGTAGAATATAAAATATGATGTGTACTTTGGTACAGGAAGTGTCATGAGTACTGATGGCGAGCAGGAGGGGGCCTCTATCCAGGGGGGGAAATGCATGCGTAGTACTGAGGAATTAAGCAGCCATTCAAAGAGACACAGATCAGACCCGCCTTAGCTTTGGGGGTTTATCTGTCTGGGTTTTCCCACGCTTCTTCAGTTTGTTAGGATTCTGTCTTATGTAGCAGTAATAAACACTAGAGACCTACTCCTTGTCTCAGCGTGATTCCTGACTGTTAGGACAGGAAGTGCCAATAACTTTTTAATGCCAGGCTTTAGCTGATTTGATGTGATGGAATGTGTCTATGAAGAAGGAAGTGATGTGATGGACTAGAGTAATGCAGCTAGTTCTCCGGAATTCTCAGGAAGGAGGGAGCACGTTATAAGGAGGCACACAGGACAAAAGACAACTCAGCCTGGAGCTGGAACATGGGAAGACAAAGGGATTCAGAGTAGTCCCACCCTAGAGCCTCCCAGTTATTTCACTTTAGGTTAGAGTACAGTAGATTTAGTCTGGCAAGATTCTGTCTATATGGTGTGAGCAAATAAGGAACTGAACTTGGCTGGATTGATTCTTTGTCGTTCATGAGCTGGGCCTGACATTTATAAGTGTCTTTATTTCAGTACTTGAAACTGAAAATTAGGGAGCAGGGAACTTAAATTAAGATTTAAGTCAAATTTAGGAGACTCTTCTTGTGAATATAATGCTCTAAATTGGTCCTCCCACACAGATGCAGGTAAGAGGTGGGGAAGTGAGAGGGGCCTGTCAATTGGGTGGGAAGCTATCAGGTACCAAAATAGAACAGGATGTCTGGCTTGAGATGCTGTTACCAATTGCTACCAGGAAGCCCTAGTGAATTCTCTTTTCTTGTTTTGTAATAGATGTTTGTATTGTTTATTTGGGAGCATAAAGTCCTGGATGGAGTACTCAGGTTCTTTTTATATAATTTGAAATTCCTAATGAGTTTACTCCTGGCCTCAAACCATTCCACGTCAAACCAGGGCCGAGAGGGATAAGACTTGCCCCCATGTTTTCCTCTCTTCCTCAATATCTGGGTGGAGAGCACTGGCTGGAGTAACTGAATCAGTTGGGTCAATGTCTGCAGAAGGGAATTCCCAGACCTCTCTTTAACAATAGTAGAATGCTTCAGACAGAAGCAGCTGAGAGGTTTACTCATTGCATTGCTGAGTCCATCTGGCCAGACCAGCCCTGGATCTGGGTCTGTTTCCAAAACTGGAGTAGGTTCTGTTTCCAGAAAGCAATTGTTGAATGCTTTTATAACTGTGACATCTGGAAGATGGTCACTATCAAGTCAATTGTCTAGATAAAATTTTTGTACAAGAGTAATTAAATTCCATGAGATTAGAGAGCCAGTTTGGTGTAGAGGTGAAGGCATCAGGCTAGAAACTGGGAAACTGTAAGTTCTAGTCCCTCCTCAGGCACAAAGCCAGCTGGGAGATCTTGGGCCAGTCACCTTCTCTCTGGGAAGGAGGCAATGGCAAACCACTTCTGAAAAACCTTTCCAAGAAAATTGAAGGGACTTGTCCAGGCAGTCTCTGAGAATCAAACACAATTGAATGGCTTAATTTTTTTTTTAATTCCATGAGATTAAAGTGTAATCAATCAGGGAAGGTCTTGAGCCAACCCAGTGGGAGAATTCACCAGGGAAATCACTACTGATAGATTCATTCAATAGATATAAATTTAGTTTTTTTAATTGTTTGTAATAAACACAGCCCCTTGCAATCCCCTTTTGAATCCTTAGATTGCCAGGTTGATAGAGGGGGGAATTGTAACTAGTTCTGGAGGGTATTGGTGGAACTGAGTAAAAAGCGCCTTATCATTTGCCTCCATACTTGCATTTAGGTCACCAGAAACGATTACATAATTATTAAACATAAGGGTACTTATGTATGCTTCAAATCTGGGCCATCAGCTGCTAAATTGGGACATATTTTGAGAAGGTGGAAGATAGACATTGACCAGCAGTAACAGAGCATTGTTAAATTTTAGCAGCACAGACATTGCATAGGGCTCCATTGGGTCTAACTGTATAATGTTTGAATGTAGCTTAGTTGAAATTTGTATACTTAAATCATCACACAATCTACCTCTTCCTGCTCCAGGAGCTGCTGCAAGTGAAAAAGACTTACACCCACATATAAATAAGCTGTTATCTAATCAGGTTTCTTGAAGTAGGAGTATGTCAAATTCAGCAACGTAATTCATGAAAGCCGAGTCTTTGGATTTAGCATTCCAGCCTTTCCATGAAGAATTGTTAAGGTTTTAGAGGTATCCAAATGTCAGTCTGAGTTCCCAGCAGTAACCATTGTAAAAGGCAGGTTCTCAAGAATGGTGGGAACATAAGTTGGTACTTACTGTTTGTTGTTAAGATCAACTGTCAGAGAAATGGGTGTATTTTGGGTGTCAGAGAAGGGGCAATTCCAGGGATGGCATGAGACCCAAAGCCAGACTTCTGTCTCTGAGTGGTTGCTAATCACTGGGATAAGAATTCTTCTCCTTTGTCAGTTTGATCTTCAACTTCCCCATCGAGCCCCCACAATGATTTGTAAGTATTTTCAGAGGGATACAATTGCAGAGTTATACTATAGGAGGGTATTGGTGTTAAAAGCAGTCCTGGATCCAGTGAAGGCAAGAAATGAGCCTTTCTCCTTGATGTTTAGTAAAGGTAAAGGTTTCCCTTGACGTAAAGTCCAGTCGAATCCGACTCTAGGGGGCGGTGCTCATCTCCGTTTCTAAGCCATGGAGCCGGCATTGTCATAGACACTTCCGGGTCATGTGGCCAGCATGACGACACGGAACGCCGTTACCTTCCCGCCGAAGCGGTACCTATTGATCTACTCACATTTGCATGTTTTCGAACTGCTAGGTGAGCAGGAGCTGGGACGAGCAACGGGAGCTCACCCCGCCGCGCGGTTTCGAACCGCCGACCTTCCGATCGACAGCTCAGCGGTTTAACCCGCAGCGCCACCGCGTCCCTTGATGTTTAATCTATACATAAATCCACTTGTGGCCAAAATAAAATAAATCAATTAGAATATCACCCCCCAAAAAATTAGCAAACAGAGATATTGCAACTTTGTTGTATGCAGATGACACAGTACTTCTGTCACAAACGTTAACTGGATTTAAATGAGCTCTGAATGCTCTGGCCAATTACTGCTCTGAGGAAGCACTTGAAATCAGGTAGAGTAAAACTATGATCCTGATCTTTGCAAAGAGACCTAAACTGCATGCCTGGAGGATAAATGGCCGGAGTATTGAATAAGTGAAATCTTTTAAATAGCTGGACATGTTTTTCCATAGCTCCAGCAAACGCAGTGCACTCCAAAATTATGTCATGCAAAATGCTCAAAAAACAGTGGCTGCAATTCAGTCTTTTCACTTCAGCAGAGGAACACAGCCTATCCCAGCAGCACGGAAGCTATATTTGGCTAAGGCTCGTGCACAGCTACTTTTCGGTGCCCAGCTAGGACCTTACACTTCCTTTACTCCTCTTGAAAGGGTCCAATCTAAATTCCTAAGAGCTGTATTCCAGATAGTCCACTGCTTTCCAAATGTGGTATTAAGGAGGGCAGCACAGCTGTCTAAAGTCAAAACAGGTGCATGGACTTGTATCATAGCACATTGGTTGAAGTTACTGTTCTTTCCCACAGGTTTGAGTTCTTTCCTTATTGAGGACAATTACAAATCAATATGGTTCAGGACAGTCTCACAAAAACTCTAACACCTAGGCTTTTCCGGGGAGGCATTCCTAATGGTGGGTTATGAGCATGCAGTCAGCACATTTAAACAAGGTATCACAGACCTGGAAGCCCAGCAGGACCCGTCTGCTCTACCTAGGAACATTTTTCTCAGCAGTCAAGCCCCTTTTTACAAACCAGTGAGATACTTACACCACGTAACTGTCTCTAAATTCTGAAGAGCACTAACCTTAGCACTAACCTTAGCTTCAACGCTCTCCCCATAGCAGTTTTGGAGGGCTGCTACAAAAAAGTCCCCTATGAGCTGAGACTGTGCCCCTGAGGACAAGGGGCTGCTGAAACTACAGCTCATGTCCTGCTGTACTGTACCCTCTATAAGGACTCAAGGACCCGCCTTACAACTCTTTACCTGATAAAACACCCAGGAAATACTGATCTTTTTTATCGATAGTTGTTATCAGATCAGCATGATTCAGTATGATTCCTTGAAGGTAGCTAAATTTTGTTATACTACCAGTAAAATTAGGCAGACTTTTATTACCCACTGACAAACCCACCACTAGTTGTAATATTTTACCTTGTTTTGTTTTTACTTTATTTTTATTTTCAATGTGTTTTTGTTTGCAACTCTGGTCAGTGACAATAATAATAATAATAATAATAATAATAATAATAATAATAATATATAACTTTTTAATACATGTGTTTAACTTGATGGCTTAGTTGTATTATTCATAGAATATGTATTATTAATAGTATATGCTTGAAAGATTATGACAATATGTTTAGTTGTATTATTCATAGAATATGCTTAAAAGATTATGATGATAGAATATGCTTGAAAGATACGACACTTCATAAATTTTGATTAATACTTCTATAATAATGCCACAACATTAATGAAGGAACAGCCATCTTTAGTAGCCTAAAACTGGAAATAAACTAAGGTTGGATATAAACTAAACAAGTACATTTGATTTTTTTTTTCCTTTTTGTAGGCCCTCCTTGTTTCTGATTTATTATCTAGTTTATTCATTTCTCTTCCATTATTATTTTATTCCATAGCAATACAGACTCAGCTTGAGTTATAGAATGGCATTGTAATAAACATTACCTAAGGCATTATGATCTATAAACATTCAAATGCATTGGTCAATGGTTCTTATTTTAAATATCTATAAAGATTTGACACTAAGCAAGTTTTTCAATTTTATAATCAGATTATCAATTTGGATCCAGTTGCTAAGCAATACAATACAATGTTTCTTGTCAGCTAAAACATTTTTTTTAAAAATCAGCATCAAAACAACATATATCTACTCTTCGTCTTTGCAGTTTTTTTGTACTTTCATTTATTTATCATAGCAACCAAGTATTCATTTTATTTCTCATTAATTTAAGAAATGAAAACACACTGCTAACAGTTTAGTGGAGCGTTTAGCACTAGCATTTGTTTCCCCAAATTTAAAACTTGAAAAACAGTATTTTGGACAGTCTATAGCTCTTCTGTGTGATTAGGTGCTTCAGAATTGCTCCTCTTCTGTCCACTTATTCAAGACTCTAATAATCTTAAGACTTTTTTTTTAATTACCTCCAAACAGAAAAGGTGGATATATACATCCTAGTAATTCTTAGTGTGTTAGGGACAGGGAACATTCAGATTGGAAAAAAACATTCCAAATATGGTAAAATCACCCCTAATTTTAGATGAATTAGAGATTCAAGATTCAAAGAGGAGACAATTCAAGTCCGTAATTCAAGTTTCAGTGACAAGCTGAAG
Organism: Candoia aspera; assembly: GCF_035149785.1. Lineage (NCBI taxonomy): Eukaryota > Metazoa > Chordata > Lepidosauria > Squamata > Candoiidae > Candoia > Candoia aspera. The sequence continues at coordinate 70,528,085 of NC_086153.1, read as the reverse complement.
CTATTTGAAGCAATTTGAGATTCAAGATTGGATTTTAAAAAGCATCTTATAATGTGGACGCTTCAAACATCTGAAGATGCTTTACTTTTGAGCAGAATGAAATCAAAATAGAAGGGGTGGTAGATTCTTTAGCAAACTTCAACCCTGCCAAGTTTCAATTGGATAGCTTCAAGAATATTATTTTACCATAATGCGTTTTTTAAATACTGCCTCCCCACAGTACTTGTTTTAGAACTGAGATTGGAGAGGTGAAGATAGGACAGCACAACAGCTTTTTAACTGCCTAGCAAAAAGACCAGTGCAGAAAGATATTATTATTATTACATTATTATTATTAATCATATACACACTTTCAAAAACTGTATTTAAAATAAGTTCTTAGGTTTTCTCTTGCTTTTCTGGGGTGCCACAGATTTTTGCTTTATTGCCTCTGATTACTGTTTTTCCTAATGTAACAGGAGAGTTGGCATAGCCAGCTGGCAAGTTTGGGCCCTCCTGGACCCCTCATAAATGGCTTTAGTGGGTTACCTAACAGAACATGATCATTGGTGAAGCTTGACCTCTTCTGAGCAGAGCCCAGAATTCTGACTTGCCACTGTGGGATAGTGTAGTTTTGCTGCTGCGAGTCACTGAGTTTTTGGGACTGCCTAGAGTAGCCTAGCTAGTTGGCAAGCTGGACCCACCTGAGAAAGACCCCCTCATGACTGGTAGGAATTAGTTGTGGGGAAGTTGTGGTCTGCTGGCAATCACATGGATTGAGTAGTTATAAGAGGCAACAGAAGAAAGATAATTGTCCCAGCAAGGTACAATCCCACAGAGATAGGTACTCTACAGAGAAAGAAGCTGGCATGTATGCCCTCAGTATTGCTTTAGAACAGTAACAGTTTGGACTGTGTTAATCTGGCACTCATCCATTGTCAGGAGACTGAAACTTGTGCCAATTGAGCCCCAATCCTTTTAAAATAGCCTTGAGCCCCTATCCAGAGTGCTGAGAGCTGAGCTGAGCTCCCACTTTTGTAGCAGAAGGTGAAAAATTCTACGATTACACGAAAAAGAATAGTCAAGACTTACGGGCTGGCTACATTAAAGAAACTGAGATATGAGAAAGTGAACAAAATCCAAAGTAATGTCAGCCTTGCCAGAGCTCTTATAGGAAAATAATTTAATGAGGGAATAAAACTCACTGGTAGGCTGCTCAGGTCAATATCACACCACTCAGCTCAACCCCCAGCATCCTCCACATAGGAAGTTGAAGTTGCAATATTATATATTGGCTGTGAGAAAACCCAAACTAGCAAAAATGCCTTGAATCACCCGATCACCCCCTTTGCTTTCCTTTAATAGGGCTACAAGATCTGGACTACGAACAATTCAGATGACCACTAGACGTGAGCAAAGAGATATTTAAAAATACCCCTACCTCTTCATTGCCATCTAGAGGTCTTCTTGAATTTTCAGCCCCCGACTTATAACTTGACGGACTACCTTTGGGGAGCTGTTCAGAAAAGTCTGCACCACATACTTGAAATTGTGGAGCCTTTTGAGAATAGCCCAAGAGAGAGAGAAAGGATGAATATGTAGATTTATAGGGAAATAAAGGACTGCAGCTCTACAAAGCGGAGGTCATGCCACGCAGTATGAAAGTATGAAACTGACAAAATCCATTGCAAGTCCTTTTAAGGCAGTTTTTCATACAAATCGTTTTTAAACATTGCCAGAGATTGACAGTCGTGCATTTGCTGCTCTGTTCCCATAACAGAGAACAGATAGGAGCCTGCCGCCCCCACTCCCGGGATCCACCTTTGACTGCTCTTCCTTCTCTTGTATTGTTAAAAGCAATGTTAATGTTTACAAGTGATTTGGTATTTCATGCTTTCCATGAGCAAAAGAAGCTGACTTATCCTAAATAATAGTCATTGGTTTATCACGCCCACTGTGTGTGTGTGTGTGTGTGTGTGTGTGTGTACGATGCCAGCAGCTCTTTGAAAGCAGAGGCAGCACTCTGTTGAATCGGGTCATGTCGCTATCTGGATATGCTAGAATTTCAGCCTTTTAAAGCAAACTCCTGGCACTTGTTTTACTACTGGCGTGTGGGTCTTTTGCTTTTGTAAAGCACCCTATGAACCAGATGTTTGGCTGTCAGGATGTATAAACAATGTTACCTAATTTATGGAGAAACATCGTAGATCTTGTTCAGTGTGAGACGTACTCAATTATTCTTCATTTTACTTCCAGGACTTGACAGTATCTCATTTTGCAATGCTTTCCTATACCACCTCCTCTGTCATTCTATCAGGTCATTTCTTCTATTTTTTTTCCCCATATTTTTACAGGCTGCTTTGCCATTTTATCTTATCTTTTCTCCTCAATTAAGATATGATACATTATTTGATAAATTCCCTCTGTACAAGATGAAAAAGGGTTATGAGATTCTATGAAAGCTGTCTGCGTTTTGAGTTGGAAACGCTATTTACTACAAATAGGTAATGGTGATGTGGCATTATCATGAACACATGATATAATGGTATAATTTCAGCTTTGGCTTCTGTCTTAGGCAAGACTAATAAGTTTACGAGCTCTTCTTTCTATGGGATGTCTCCAACATTATGCAGGTGGACTTCTGCCATCGCAATGGACTTTCCTTGCTCTCATCCTTCCTCCAAGTCTGCCCGCGCATGCTTTCCACAACTGCTCTGGGGATGTCCTCAACACACTAGAGCAGATTATAGGATGTGTGGAAGAAGAGGAGGAAGAATCCATTCCAATATTAGATGCCATTCTGTCTATAAAATGCACCATTGGATACAATCCTATATCAGCACAAATATAGGCATTCCTGTTTTTTAATGTGTATATTTCATTCTTGGTCTCCATTTGACTACTGCAATGACAGTTAGCTTTTCCTTCTATTCTCAGGCATTTTCTGCTAGCATTTCTATATTTCTTGGAATAATATTTACCTAGATCAAGTCTAGTGATGTATTTGTTTTATTGCTCTATTTATGAAATCAAGTAGACCTATATACACTTGTTTTGGCCTATTGGATTTCTAACACCACTTGCCAGGAGGTAGTTCCTTGCAAGGTGCATGTATAAAAGAGGAGACACCTGACTTGGCAATGCTACATGTAAAAAGGAGCTAGTGAAACATGAGCCAGCTTTTTAATTGCATAAAGTAAGTAATGCAATTTTAAGGCCTTTCCCCACTGCTGAGTTAAATTACCATTCACCCATCCTTGAATCAGCAGAAAATCATACCAGCATGAAATTTGCTGTCCTTTCTGTTTTGCCTGTTTCAAGTCACTACTACCTGTTGCCCTTGACTCAAGGTACCAAGATGACAAAAGCTAACAGATTTTATACATCTTAAATCTGACCTTGGATGGTTTCAAGATAGGGTAGTAAATGCTACTCAAATAATGGTACAGCTGATGGACAATTTAAGACTAATTATGCTGGATGTCAGATGAAGGCACCATCCTGGTGACCTGGGAGAAAAAAAGTTGTTGTTGGGGCATGTTTGTGCCCTCATTATTTGCAAGTAGCTGAGGTACCAAATCTTACAAAAGATGTTGACTAATTGCAGTAGAAGAGCAGCCAAGACAGCAAGGAGGCCAGAAATCTAGTCCTATGAGAAGTAGTTGACATACTAAATATTTAACCAGGAAAGAGAAAATTATGGGAAGACAACATAAATATCCCCAAATATCTGAAAGGCTGTCCAGTAGAAAATGGAAATTGGAATCCTAGAGAAGTAGATTTTGAGTAAATATTGTGAGAAACTTTCTAACACTGAAGTATCTTTGGGTGGGGCCTTTTGCAGTAGAGATGTTTAAACAGAAGTCAGACAATCATGCTTCAACAGTATCCTGCACTGGATAGAGAACACTTTTAGAAGATTTCCAGAGTCCATTGCAACTATCTTATTCTGTGAAGTCAATGGGACTTACGTTTGTCCTGGTTAATTGATATATTCTGTTTTTGCAAGCTAAAATGTGGTAATTATATTACTGAGCTGATTTTGCTATTGGATCCTGGCTGAGTGTTCAGTTGTAGTGTCAAAACAATAGGCTTAATAGGTTCATCCTAACTTCTAAACAATGGCCTGTTGTTTGTCCACAGCCAAGGGTGAGGTCAGCAATAAAATTAAGCACTTATTTCAAGTAGGGTGCTTTTTCTAGTACAGCCCTTCCACAATACAAAGTTGAGAAAAGTTGGTCTAAATAACGTTACGTCAATATTAGAGGTGGCAGCTATGTCTTTTTGTTGGTTTTTTACTCAAAAATTAGCACATAAACCCAGAGAAGGTCAGAACCCTAGCATGAGAACATGTGTTTTTAACCTTTTGCTCCTGCCCTAGTCATTCATAGAGTCCTTCACTTGCAATTTATACTACAAAAAAAAATCAGAAATAAATGGATAATTTGTGGACAGCATAAATGTCAGGGACAAATGTTTAAAGGGTTTTTATCTCCATGATATAATCCCAAATCATAACAGGATCTAGCTACTCAATATCCTGGATAAGATATTTGATGCTAATAGAAAGATATGCAGTGATGTCATAAATATATTACTTACATGCCATTTGTTTCTTCTGACCTTTTTGCAGAATATGTCAGAATATCACAATGATCCCATCTAGCAACAGCACAATCACTTCGTTGGTTCCAAATGTGAGCACCTTCTGGATTCGAGACTTCCAAAGAAAAGGGCTTCCCAATGAAGCTCCACTGTTCACTAGCACCTATGGCCCGTCTCATTCAAATGAGAGCCTTTTCTTCACTACTGTGGACATGACCAATGTGTCAAATGTTCCTCCTGATCCTCTGGGAGGACATGCTGTCTGGCAAGTTGTCCTGATTGCTTTCCTCACTGGCATTCTGGCCCTTGTCACCATCATCGGGAACATCCTGGTGATTGTGGCATTTAAAGTCAACAAACAACTGAAAACGGTTAACAATTACTTTTTATTGAGTCTTGCTTGTGCAGACCTGATAATTGGTATTATTTCCATGAACCTTTTCACCACATATCTAATCATGGGCCGCTGGGCTTTGGGAGACTTGGCCTGTGACCTATGGCTCTCCATTGACTATGTGGCAAGCAATGCTTCTGTCATGAATCTGCTGGTCATCAGTTTTGACAGATATTTTTCCATCACGAGGCCACTTACCTATAGAGCTAAACGAACAACCAGAAGGGCTGCAGTGATGATTGGCTTAGCTTGGGTCATCTCATTCATCCTTTGGGCTCCTGCTATTCTGTTCTGGCAATATTTTGTTGGGAAGCGGACTGTTGAAGAGGGTGAATGTTATATCCAGTTCCTAAATGAACCTGTCCTCACTTTCGGCACTGCCATAGCTGCCTTTTATTTGCCAGTTACCATTATGAGTATTTTGTACTGGAGGATATACAAGGAGACAGAGAAACGTACCAAAGAGTTAGCAGGACTCCAGGCTTCTGGCAGTGAGGCTGAGGCAGCATGTTTTGTCAACCAAACAGGAAGTTCTAGAAGCTGCAGCAGTTATGAACTGCAGCAGCAGAACACAAAACGTACCAAGCGAAGAAAATATGGAGGCTGCAACTTCTGGATGACATCCAAGAGCTGGAAACCCAGTTCAGATCAAGTTGATCAGGAGCATAGCAGCAGTGACAGCTGGAACAACAATGATGGCAATGCATCCCTTGAGAACTCTGCCTCTTCTGATGAAGATGACATTGCCTCAGACACTCGAGCCATCTACTCCATTGTACTAAAGCTTCCAGGACATAGTACAATTCTCAACTCTACAAAACTGCCTTCAACGGAAGATCTGCCAGGGTCAGAGGATGAACTGCAGAAGTTGGACACAGAGTTGAAGGAGCAGAAACCAAAAAGGCTTCATCTACAAAAGAGCATGGATGATGGGAATTTACAGAAATGCTTTCCCAAACTTCCAGTTCAACCAGGATCTGCAGTATACACAGGAAAGGCTTCAGACTGCATTTCAACAGGGGCAAAGGCACCTACTGCCTTACCTTTGTCATTCAAGGAAGCCACCCTGGCCAAGAAGTTTGCCTTGAAGACAAGAAGTCAGATCACCAAACGAAAGCGAATGTCACTAATCAAAGAAAAGAAAGCTGCACAGACACTTAGTGCCATTTTGTTTGCCTTCATTATCACCTGGACCCCATACAATATCATGGTCCTGGTAAACACATTTTGTAAATGTATCCCCAAAACATTTTGGAACCTGGGGTACTGGCTTTGCTACATCAATAGTACAGTGAACCCTATGTGCTATGCACTCTGTAATAAAACATTCAGAACGACATTCAAGATGTTACTGCTCTGTCAGTGTGACAAACGTAAACGGCGTAAGCAACAATATCAGCAGAGACCATCAGTCATTTTTCATAAGCGGATTCCCCGGGAAGCTTCATAGAATAGTATTTTTTAACCACAGTAATAAACATTTAAGGGAGGGTGGTTGCTGGAGCCGACTACATGTATCTTCAAGATGTGAAAGTAGCAGCCTGGTGTATGTATCCTTTTAATACTTCCTGTATACTGTAACCGTTTAAGCCACATTAAGCAAAAACTAATTACAAATGTATTTAATAAGGAACAACCAGATATCTGAAGATTTATCTACACAGTTCCGAAAAGCTGCATACAAAACTGTTAGTGATCTATTCAGTCCTGCACTTGTTAATCCATTCTGGGATCTCAGGAGAGCACGCATAGCTAGCCCACTCCCAATAGGTTTTCCAATAAACCTGGTAAGATCCAATGTGTCACCAATTGGACAGATTTATTTCAAAATGTGGGTCCGTGAGTGTTCCAAATACTGTACAGATGTCCCAAACATCTTAGAGCTTTCCATCTTCTCCTTTTGTAGATGTAATGTCAATTTGTTGACCCAGTTTATTAAATAACCTGTGCAGGAACATCAGTGCTTGCTATCTGTTTACAGGAAAGGTGAGGTCTTGTCTTTCTCAACAGTAATTACCATCACTACAAGATGTGAGCAGCACAAGGGGCCTTGAAAACAGTCTTTCAGCACTTGTTTATATATTATTGATTTGGGCAATCTTAAAATGGCAGCTCCACAAAGGAGATTTGTGTACAGCAGTGAAGAATTTCCAAAGGGTGCATGTTATATCTATACATTTAAGCAGAAGACGAGAGTATGTATATTTTTCAAGTAGAGATATCCTTTAAACCTTAAGATACCCTTTAAACTGGAGATGTGTGGCCACATTCAGAAGGCAGAATCTTTATGAGTATTTAATTTAACACAGGGCATGAGAAACTGGGTACAGGCTTTCCTTCAGCTTTAAATGTGAGGGTCACAGAGGGACATAGATTTTCAGTGCAGTACTTAGCACCCAGTGTAGCCCTGGGAATCTCTAAGTTGTAGAAAAGCTGGAACATGGTTCCTGTGCAAATCAGAGAGTATCATCCTTTCTACAAATTGGGGGGGGGGGGGAGAGAGAAAGAGATCCAGAAAGAGGCTTAAGAACAGTGTCAGCAAAAAGTCAGGTCCGTGTTTATCCTGTGCATTTGTTCAAGCGCATGACAAGGACAAAGAGTCTATGGAATAAGCACATCACTTCTTCCCAGCTGTCTGCGACAGGCATGCTCCCATGGAGAATGCACCAGGAGAGTCTCAGAACCAATGTCTTGTCTCTATTTTCTGCACATTGAAAGGCATTTTAGACAAGGGGTAAATAACTGTATTTTTTTAAAATAACAAACTGGCACTTTCAATAACGCTTGTCAATTTTGAAAGCTTCTGTTATTATTATTATTGCTGTTTTTGTTCCAAACAGTAGTGGAAATTTCCAGTTTGTGCAGTACAAAGTCCCAAGTGAATGTAAATTGTTTCCTAATTCAGATAGCTAAGCACCTTCTCAGAAAGACAAAAAAAGGGCTTTAATGTAGCTGAGACATGAGCAGCGATCCCTCTTACTTATCAATTCAGTCAGCACCGCAGAGCTTGAGCGCAACCCCCCTGCTCTTATGCGACTCCCTTTCACTCAGTGCTGTGTGCACAGGAGGTGTTCAAAGTGGTATGTGCCTCTGCTGTACTTTGTGAAAGTCAGGACATCCCCGAGGAAAGGTCTGTACTTTAAGCAATTGTTTCAGATCAGATTTATTTACATTTTAAAAAGCAATTTTGTATATTACATTTTCAATTGACCAAGGGTTTTATGGGGCTTCTCCCCACCTTTTTTCATTTCTGATCTGACACTCAGATCTGACAAATTTAAAAGAAAAAAGCAACTTCCTTTATGAAAAGAGGAATCAGTGTTGTGAACACAGAACTGGTATAAAAGCTGCTTTTGTATTCAGTGTGAGATGGTGTTTACAGGTGATTTTGACAACAGTGGAAGTATATTAAATAGTGTCTGTGTATCTGAGCTATTTAATTTTGTGTTCTATTAATATGAAGAAATATTTATATACATAAATGCCACCAAAATGTTTTATTTAAATGTTGATAAGTATTGCTCTTTGGTCTTCAACTGTAATGTCCTTTTCAAACAGATCATAAAAGTGTTCTTGAAATATGAACACAGTTTTCAAGTTTGTGTATCACAGATTGTGGTAGGTTACATTTGTGCACATTGAAAAAAATTATTGATGGGCAACATACCCCTCAAAATCCTTTGCAAACACAGACAGGCATTCTTTCTGAGATTGGAAAATGAGGGGGAAAGGGATGTGAGAAATCTGCATGTCACAGAACTGGGCATGGGATGGGTGCAGCTTCCACAGGTATCCAAAGGTGATGACTGGGGTGATGAATTGGAAGTGCCACATCTTCCTCTGGCAGAGTTCTTGTATCTCTAAGCGATTCAGAACAAGCACATATTCAAAGACTGTTGCTGTTCCCAGCATAGAGAAGCCACTCTGAGCAAGGGAAGACCTGCACCCAATTTTAGCCAATGAGACTACCTAGGCACAAGACAGGCCTAATAGTTTTAAAAAGCACAGCTTTGAACAGTACTCTGTGGAAAGTCAAGTTCTAAAATGTAACTATTGATAAATAAATGAAATGGGAACAGCCTTGTACAAGTTTAGAAGAATGAAAAAAAAAATACATGTATGTTTTTGACCAGCATGCTACAGAAGACATTCAGGAACCCAGAACCTGTAAGGTGCTCAAAACAGTGTTTGTCTAAAAGCCACGTATTTCATATAGTGTATTTTAGAAAGTAAGAAAAACAACTTTGGAAAGAAGGAATTCAGAGCAGAGGTGTAGCTCTGCTGTTTTAAGCCTTGAACCAATAGTCTTATCTCTCCCTTTCAGTTTGACAGCCATGTGTCTTACTTGTGAATAAGCATCAGTTTGTTTCAGAGAATAATCAGATATTGAGAGATACAGCATAATAACACTGAGCATTTGCAACTATGTATATTTCTGTTTTGAGAAGCCCAGCACATCTGGGGACCCAAGCATGCCCAGATGAAAAGCCAATCGAAGTAGAGACTCTGTTCCCGTTTGCGGCTGCTCTGATTGTCTCTCACATTCTAGATGCTCATTTGAGCCTGGACATCTGCTGTGAGGGGCACACAGGCTCTGCTAATTACAGCGTGCCTGGATCAAAGAGACAGGAGTTTCCTATGCCCTATTCCTGATTTCTGTGCTCCTAATTAGCCCCTAAATCTAGACTTTCTTGCAGGATTCTGAAACCTGAGTGAAGTTTGAGCACTGTCTGAAAGAAAAGGCAAGGGTACTAATTCACTATGGCTTGTGACAAGGTGTAAGTAAAGGTAAAGGTTTCCCTTGACGTAAAGTCCAGTCTTGTCCGACTCTAGGGGGCGGTGCTCATCTCCGTTTGTAAGCCGTTAGAGCCGGCGTTGTCCGTAGACACTTCCGGGTCATGTGGCCAGCATGACGACACGGAACGCCGTTACCTTCCCGCCAAAGCGGTACCTATTGATCTACTCACAAGGTGTAACCCTCCTAAAAATTGAAAATGTAGAAAAATTAAAACTCCCACCTCCCCAGGTCTGTCATAAAGTATACCACTGAGTGTTGAAAGTATAAGATTTTATTGGATAGGCCCACCATTATCAACTAAGAGGACACGCCTTGACAGTGGCTCCTCCTAAGTCCTTAGGGAAGTTTTATTTGCAGTTTCTGAAAAATACACCCATCTTCTTGAAAACTGAAGGCTAATTCGTTGTTCTAATGATTTATAAATGTATTTGAACACTATACTAAATTCTGTCTGTCTCTCAGTCAGTCAGTCATCTATCTTTTATTATTTAGGGTAAGTGCAATTTCATTTAATAAATTTGAGAGTCAGACTGTGACAAGAACACTGTCTTGCATATTGTTAATTTCACGATAAAACAATATTTTTTAAATAAAAAAATTAGTCTTTTTGCAAAAGCAAAACGTCACCACTGTTTACACAAGAAAAGAAAGTAGGAATCACTTAGTATTTGATACATAATCAGCTTCTTAGATGCCACTGATAATTGTAGCACAGGCATATGATGTTCAAAGGCTTTTTGACAGATGAATGTAATTCTGAATCCTTTTTTTATGTACCTGGGCATATGTGGCCTACCTGTGCCATCCATGGATTGCAACTGTTCCACCAGGGAGAACCAGTATCCATAAACAACTTCCAGGCACCAAATGAGTTAGCATAGGATGTGGCTTAGAAAAAAGCTGATGGACCTCAGAATAACTTTTGAGCTATGTCCTGTTGCTAATAAAATTTGGAAGCATTCTTGAGAAACATTTATAGCAGCTAAAAGAATACCCCTTAATGGCTCAACTCTTTTTCCTTCCCTCTAGGCCTTCCTTGTACTCTGTTAATTATGGTAGTGATAGTGCTGGTGCAGTATGACTCCAACAGTTAATCAGAGCTGCTTGTGGAAAACTCACTTTGAGACAAGGATGACATCTCCCTGCAAGACCAGCCCAAGGAACCTTAGCATGACTGATGGATCAAAGTGCCAAGAAGCACGAACCCACAGGAATATATAACAGACACATTATCATCTATAGGTATACAGGACACCCACAGAATTTATGAATGTATCTTTGAGTAGACTAAAACGGCATTATAAAGGCCATTTACGAAAGATCGGGGCTTTTTTTCTTCATTATCCTTTTTTTCTTCATTATCCAGGGATGCTTGGCTTCTCCCCAAGAACCTACCAAAGGTGTTTTGCTGCAATGGTCATTAAGTTAGAGGTCATCTTCAGCCTTCAACTGAACATATTCATTTGTTGAGGTTAATCTCTTGAAGGGCTGCTGGACTGGAAAAACAGCATGATACTTCTTGTGGCTCTCTAACAAAATGTACTTAGGCTTAGAGAGTTCCTTGTTAGGAAGCAGGCATCAGATTACTGCTCTCCTGCCAACATTAATCTATTTATGTCCTTTTCATGCAGCATGAACACCTGCAGCAGAAAATATTTCATGTCCCAGTTTTGGCTTCTGTATAAGCCAAGATCCTGCATGATCATGCTGTCTGCTGCACTGCACTGAAAGCATGAACTTTTGCAGGAATGAGGCATTAGTGGAGCAACATCAGCAGATCTGCGGAGGCCTATGCAAAACCCTTCTGGGTTGAGCGCTCTGAATTTCTAATGAATGAAAAGGGCCTCTGTGTGCCACAATTCTATTCTTTGATCCAAAAGACAACATTATATATTTCTATGTGATTCTGTTAGAAAGAAGCACAGGATGAAAATCTGTAATAACAGCTATTATGGCAGGACAGCAAAACTCTCCTGCCATGTGTCTGACAGTGTCTTTCTCCTTCTCTCTCTTTTCCCTCCACACATTCATACAATGTACTGAAGAAGAGGCAGGCAGTGTATACTAGCCTCCTTCCCACTGTCTCTTCCTCCTCCTCCTTCTCTTCCTCCCCTTGAAGCCACACATTCATGATAGCATGAAGGTAACGGTAAAGACTCCCTCAAGCTATGTTCAACTCTGATGATTACATGGGCAGTTCAGATAATTTGCTTGGCAGCATAAAAGAGGTTTGCCTTCTTGTTTTTCCAGAATGCCTTTTTTCAACTTCCCAGGCCTGGAGGGTTTGGGGGTTTTTTTAGATTTTTTTTATCCCACCTTTATTATTTTTATAAATAACTCAAGGTGGGGAACATACCTAATACTCCTTCCTCCTCCTATTTTCCCCACAACAGCAACCCTGTGAGGTGAGTTGGGCTGAGAGAGAGTGACTGGCCCAAGGTCACCCAGCCGGTTTTCATGCCTAAGGCAGGACTAGAACTCTCAGTTTCCTGGTTTCTAGCCCTGCACCCTAACCACTGGATCAAACTGGCTCCTTGGTGGACTCTCTTTAAATACTCAATGTGCCCAAACCTTCTTAATTTTGAAGCCAGACAAGGTTGCCCAGGTGGTTCCACCTGCTGAGAAAGCCCTTAAAAAACTTGAGACCAAACTACCTTCCAAAACATCTCAGTACAGCAAGTACCTGCACTCTTTATAGGAGCAATTCATGCTGTGGTTCTCCTACCGTATGGAACTACCTCCCCTCTACAACGTAATGTTAGTTAGATGATAGAGAGATGATGATAGATAGATAGATAGATGATAGATAGATAGATAGATAGATAGATAGATAGATAGATAGATAGATAGATAGATAGATAGGTAGGTAGGTAGGTAGGTAGGTAGGTAGATAGATAGATAGATAGATAGATAGATAGATAGATGATAGAGATAATGATGATAGATGATAGACAATGTAGATAGATGATAGATAGATGATACAGATAGATAGATGGTAGATATACCCAGCCATAAACTCTTGCTGCTACCGCTCCTTAAAACTGATATTTTTTTTAAAAAAAATCACATATTGTTGAAACTGCTTAGGTTTTTTGATAGACAGGATATGTTTAAATGAATAAATAAAAACCAGAAGAATTAGCTACTGCTGTGAGGTCAGCAGTCAGACATAATCTTTGCTTAGTTTAAATTTAGAACTAGATCTAAATGCTCAAGAGTCCGAGTCTTGTTGCAAATTACAGCTCTTAAATTTTCCGTCTTTTAACAAGATAAAGCCTTCCAGTGCTTCAGTCCTTTAGCTTAAGATTTAGAAAACGACCATCTCTAAAGGCTAACTCTTGGTGCTGAATTGTATCAATATTGTATTTTAGAATATTTGAGTAGTAATTGTGAAAGGCAATCACCGAATTTTCAAACAAACAGATCATATTTCCTATGTTTTTAATCAAAGTCTTTCTTAAATACACTATATACATCTGCCCTAGGTGACAATTGGATAGAGAATTCAGAAATTCTGGAAGAAAGTTTCCACAAGAATGCTTGGTAGCCTTTTGTTCAGTGAATGCCGTGAACTGCATTGACTTCGTAGTCTCAGAAACTTCATTGCTCCCTTAAGCCACCTTTTAAAAAGACCTTTGAGATTTCCTGGACAGCTTTTTGTAAGCACTACTTCTATCAGGGGCTTGGACAAAAATATTGAGATTTGAAGCATACCTTCAATATATGTAAATCTGAAGGGGAAATGAAATTGCTTTCAATATCAATGAAAACATAAATGGTATGAATCATTTTAGCTCAGCTCTATACAGAATGCTTGGGTTTAATTGTATCCATTAGCCTGAGAAATAAATATAAGTAAAATTAAGAACCAGTAGAATCTATTCATATAGCCAGTAAAAGTCAACACCAACTTGATGGCACTAAATCAATTATTTAAAATATAGGGATAAAATAATGAAAAATCCTCACTTTCTTGCCTTGCCTATAAGCTTCCTTTCAGATCCCAAATGCTAAAATAAAGAAGCTCTATAAGAGCTATGGAATGTTTAGCCAACAGAATCTGTTTTTATTCCAGAACCCATAGCTGGTTTTGAACTTTGCAAGGCATTGCAATTTGTCAAATCAACACTTTTCCTTACAGTCAGGAAAGATTAATAGTAATAAAAGGGAGAATATGGCAAGCTAATTATTATTGTGTCCTGTTCTCATAGACTGAGGGAATAATTTTCTGATAAAGACTTCTGCTAGAATCTTGTGGTAATAGCCACACCAAAAGTATACTTTTTCTGAAATGTTTCTTGACTTCAATTTTTATTAATTTCCATATGATTAATGTGCAGTATAAATTGATATGATTCACCCACTGACTTAAAGATCCAGGTGCTGATTGCAATTTAAGGGCTTAGAATGCAATCCCAAAGCTTTTTATTTATTTAGCAAGATGGTAAGTTTGGATGCTCTTAGTACCCTTTAAAGACTGTAAAGTTGGCAGGCTGGCAAGTGAAATATAGGTCAGATACATATGGATGTATTTTTCCCCCAAAACACAGTGTCTTCATGGCTCTTTCTGCTTCAAATGATGAAAGCACAATCCTGTATTTTGCTAATGCAGAGAAATTGATTTAATCCTGTTCTCCTTTGTAACAGTGCAGTTGCAGATTTGAGCGTAGTCAGAACCAGTGTCTGAAAGTGCCCAGGTAGTACAGCGACATACTGTAGAGCAGTATTTCTCAACCTTGGTGACTTTAAGATGGGTGGACTTCAACTCCCAGAATTCCCCAGCCACCCCATGCTGGCTGGGGAATTCTGGGAGTTGAAGTCCACCTGTCTTAAAGTCGCCAAGGTTGAGAAACACTGCTATAGAGGGTCACCTGGTCACAAGAGCAGCTACCTAATCAGCAGCTCCTTACCAGAGAGGGAGGGCTGGAACAGCAGTTTGGGGAAATCTCTCAGCACATGGGGGAGCAGAGCCAAAGGAGGACAAGTTCCTGGTCTGAATACAGTATATCTAATCCTGGTTGCTTTTCCACAGTGAGAGTATAAATATGAACAGTGTTCTTTCAGCCCTTCTTTTTTCAGATTTATTTCCCACACCGTGGGCCATAAAATACATCATTAGAATAATCACCTTGGGACTGGAGCTAGACTTGTTAAAAATGGGGCTATTGGCTACCTTGAATGTGTTTTAGTCCACACCCTCAGCCATTCTGATCTTAGTCTTGCTGCTTCTCTCTTACACAGCAACAGCACACTTTGACCTCCATGCCTCTATTCATGGGGAGCTGCAACCAAAGCCAGTTCCATCACACCCATCTTTGAATGTACAGCTGTGCCAGTTGATCACTTTCATCCTTTCAGTGGTTAGGTGTTTCAGTAAAAGCATCCAATATGATGAGCCATATAGTGTGGTTGCATGGTGGGGGAATTGGCAGAAATGGCAATGCTGAAGACAGCCTATCAAAAAGAGGGGTAAGGCTGGAAGTAGGGGGCATATAGTGGAGACTGAGGGATGTTCTGCAAATGCCTACCCAGAGTTTGCAACCAGAATATTTCAGAATTGGCTTAAAATACATAATCGTCATTTTAATATTTGCAGTAAAATGAACGCTTTCCAATCAACAGAAGCACAATTGCAACTCTATAGTGTGTCCTAGTAGCAACTGTTTCCAAGTGTGCATTTTATACATGACAAAACCAGTTCTGAGGATCTCTTCCTGAATAACATATCCCAGTTAATAAATAAAGAGTTAAGTTATGCAAGTCTCAACGCCCTTCCTCACTCAAACCTCCAAGAAGCATAAATGCGGAAATGCTGCTAAAATCAATTGAATTAGATAGTATTTACAGTATATAATGTGAATAAATGTTAAAAACACGTTTCATGGAGAATTAACCCTTGTAACCTGTTCTGTGCCCTCAGGGATACCTGTTTGGTACTCAAATGCAGTATAACAGACTACACTTCACTCATACTACTTTAAACATCTGTATGTATCAGATTAAACAATGACAAAACTGTATATAATGTGATTGAAATTGTATGAATATTTTTCAAGTCTTCAGGATAGTTGAAGTTTTAACTTATTTGAGTTGCAATCTCTTCCTTTTTTGAAATTTTGTATAACTTGTAAAGTTAAATATTGTGCCACTGTAACTTATTTTTGTTGCCATATACTGACACATGCTCATTTCTATATGAAGTGTATTGATTATTAATTGCTTCAGAGGCAGCAATAAAACATTATTACAACATATCTGTTTTGCAGTAAAATCCTCTTTTAGAAGGAAAAAAAAATCTTAAACTTGGAAGACAATGATCTAGTTGGCTGAGGATTATTTTGTTATTTATTAAATTTTTACGCTGCCCAGCTCCCAGCAAATCTGTATTATGGTCTAGCTACTGTCTTGCGAAAGAAATTAAGCAGGTATATAATCTTATAACACCTAAAAGCAGTAAGGTAATTTCAAGGTTGTAAGACAGATGGTGCCTGGATTTACCCATCACACTAAGCCTGCCTTTCTTAACCATGGTTTATTGAATAAGACAGAATGACTCAATTGATTTATTGTGCTAGGCCATAAACCATTGTTTATAAAACAAAATGGCTAGGTTCACACAACAAGCTAAGTTAACATTATTCCTATCACATATGCTGGCTGGGGAATTCTGGGAGTTGAATTCCATATGTCTTAAAGTTGCCAAGGTTGAGAAACCCTGTATTACAATATTATGGCTTCATGCTTCAACACCTTGTCTCAACATACAACCATCTCAGTGATACATAGTGTTCCTATTCTGTATAGCTACAACACCATCAATTTCATTTTGTAATCAGAGAGGTGTTGAGAAATTTGCTTCCATAATTGGATCTAAGTTGCTGGACTAGGGCATCTATTTTTTACCTGTCCCACTAAGAACTCACAACTCCTTCAATAACCTCTTTGATCCTATCCGTCTACCTTTTCTAATGTCTTCTCCTTCTATGTCCTTCAGTGTTACCAAGCATAATATTTTTTTCTACTCCATCAACAACTCAATGAAACAGTCATTTGGTCCAGAACTGATTGGTTGATTTTTCTTATGTTCTCACATTAGTTGGTACTCTTAGTAACCACTTCCAAATCCATAATTCAAACACACCTATTTCTTTATTCTTTCTTCATTAGATTTATATCCTGCCTTTCCTCCTAGAGCTCAAGGTGGTTACCCTTCATTTTATCCCCACAACAGAAACTCTATAAGGTAGGTTGAGTGATTGACTCCAAGTCACCCAGTGTATTCCCACTGGGTAGACTAGAGAGAGTGGACTAGCATGTCCTCATTTCTAGTCCTTCACCTTAATCGCTTTAACTAATTAACACACTTTTTCAATCCAAATTTCACATTGTGTATTACCTATGCTTTTGAACTGTTCTGATTGTTGCTGTCGCTGAAATGACCCTCGTTGGATAATTTCCCTTCTAAAGAAAATATCTTCCAATCAACATATTCTTACAATATTCATTAAATATTGACTAGGGGAACAGATTAGAGCAGATTTTCCCCAGCCTCCAGATGTTCAACTATAACTTTCAGAATCCCCAATCAACTGATGGTCATGTTATCTATGGAATATGGAAGTGGTAGTCCAATATATCTATATAGCATCCAATTAAACAGCACTAAAGTTTGAGATTAGAAAGATGGGCAGAAACATAGAAATTGCTGGAATTCTTTCATAAGGAAGATTTTTTTAAAATTATCCCTGTGATACTTAACAGACCTGCATCCTTGAATGCCTGCCTGTGTTCTTCCAGTTTACGTATTTGCAGTTCCAGGGATTCCTTACCCCCAGTCTTATGGAAGGATAGAATCACTTCCATTTTCTAGTTCCAGAACATAACGCCCCTGTGCTTGCAACTTCGGTAATACCTTGCTCCAGTGTTAAAACCACGTGGCCCAGCATCAGAACTAGTTGACAGCCCTGAGAGGTCATATAAACCAATTGATGGACCATTTAGTACAACAGATAGGCCAGATCAAGTGACTGTGAGCTGCAGCAGTGCTTTTTCCAACCATGCTGCTGTGATTCTCTAATGATTTGGCTGTCTGACAAGGTACAGTAAAGATCCCAGACATTTACCACATTCATTATTCAGTGTGAAATATATCACCTTGAGACTAGGGGAATTTTCCACAGATTCCTCCAGACCAGGGGAGTCACAAAAGGGCAAATTTCATTGAGGATGTGAAGGTAGATAGCAGTACAGAGGTCAGTGATCTGTGATCTGAGGAAAAGACACAGCTGCTTTAAAGAGTAAAGACAGGTGCTACATCCAGTACATGTGCCCTCTGAAAAACCTTTTTGGAATTGAACCTGAAGCGCTGCACAGCGATACTAGGCAGTTGAATAGAACAAAAATGTTCCATCAGAATACACAAGGAAATAAATTGGATTTACCCCCAAAATTCCTGCTGTGAAGGTGATTGCTTGTGGGTATATGGAGGGATCACATCTATTATGCTGTCCCTCCACATTGAGAATTGGTGAGCCAATACCTTTGTCTTGAACCAAAAATAGTCCCCTGTGTACCTTCTAAATTGTGAAGGCTAGCTCCCAATTAACAAGCAATAAGGAAAAATAAATTATACTAACAGAAATTCGTATCAGTATTGAAGCCTACACATTTCTGATGGAGGTCTCTTGAAGACATTCTTTGTGCTCTTGTGCCTCTAAACCTGTAAGAGCCATATCCTAGACACTCTGGCGCATTTTCCAGTGCACTTTTTTGAAAAAAAAATGAAATGATCAGAGCAAATTAAGTGACATTTTCATACCAGAGTAATTGCTAGATAAATGAGAAGACGGAGGATAGAGAGGGTAAAAAGCTTTGTTAATATTATTTGTTGTTATTAGTATTATACCATACGTTACCAGTTGATTACACAAAATGCCACTTACATACTCTATGCAGTTGCCAAGATAAAAAAAAAAGCTTTTATGTACATACTCCCTGCCATTTTGTTCTCATGTTATCCACAAAACAGAAGAAATACTCTAAACCACTGTTTTTCAAACTTGACAACTTTAAGATGTGGACTTCAACTCCCAGAATCTCCCAGACAGCATGCTGGCTGGGGAATTCTCAGAGATGAAGTCCAAACATCTTAAAATTGCCAGGTTTGAAAAATACTGCTCTCACATAAAAAGCAAGGTTTCACAAAATATAAAGAAAGGTGCAACCTGTGTAAGCATCAGCAATTTGGGGGAATGGGTTTTCCCGGCACTAGTAACCTAATAACATGTAAAACTTATACTACCAATTTTCTCTCTGAAAATGGCAATCCTACTTCAAAGACATGCCACAGTTGTCAAGAGTTTGTTGTTGTTTATTCGTTTAGTTGCTTCCGACTCTTCGTGACTTCATGGACCAGCCCACGCCAGAGCTTCCTGTCAGTCGTCAACACCCCCAGCTCCCCCAGGGGCGAGTCCGTCACCTCTAGAATATCATCCATCCATCTTGTCCTTGGTCGGCCCCTCTTCCTTTTGCCCTCCACTCTCCCTAGCATCAGCATCTTCTCCAGGCTGTCCTGTCTTCTCATTATGTGGCCAAAGTATTTCAGTTTTGCCTTTAATATCATTCCCTCAAGTGAGCAGTCTGGCTTTATTTCCTGGAGGATGGACTGGTTTGATCTTCTCGCAGTCCAAGGCACTCTCAGAATTTTCCTCCAACACCACAGTTCCAAAGCATCGATCTTCCTTCTCTCAGCCTTCCTTATGGTCCAGCTCTCGCAGCCATATGTTACTACGGGGAACACCATTGCTTTAACTATGCGGGCCTTTGTTGTCAGTGTGATGTCTCTGCTCTTAACTATTTTACCGAGATTTGTCATTGCTCTTCTCCCAAGGATTAAGCGTCTTCTGATTTCCTGACTGCAGTCAGCATCTGCAGTAATCTTCGCACCTAGAAATACAAAGTCTTTCACTGCTTCTATATTTTCTCCCTTTATTTGCCAGTTATCAATCAAGCTGGTTGCCATAATCTTGGTTTTTTTGAGGTTTGGCTGCAAGCCAGCTTTTGCACTTTCTTCTTTCACTTTCATCATAAGGCTCCTCAGTCCCTCTTTGCTTTCAGCCATCAAAGTGGTATCATCTACATATCTGAGATTGTTAATGTTTCTTCCAGAGATTTTAACTCCAGCCTTGGATTCCTCAAGCCCAGCTTGTTGCATGATGTGTTCTGCATACAAGTTGAATAGGTAGGGTGAGAGGATACAGTCCTGCCGTACTCCTTTCCCAATCTTAAACCAGTCCGTTGTTCCGTGCTCTGTTCTTATTGTTGCTACTTGGTCGTTATACAGATTCTTCAGGAGGCATACAAGATGACTTGATATCCCCATACCACTAAGAACTTGCCACAATTTGTTCTGGTCCACACAGTCAAAGGCTTTAGAATAGTCAATAAAACAGAAATAGATGTTTTTCTGAAACTCCCTGGCTTTTTCCATTATCCAGCAGATATTGGCAATTTGGTCCCTAGTTCCTCTGCCTTTTCTAAACCCAGCTTGTACATCTGGCAATTCTCACTCCATGAATTGCTGAAGTCTACCTTGCAGGATCTTGAGCATTACCTTACTGGCATGTGAAATGAGTGCCACTGTTCGATAGTTTGAACATTCTTTAGTGTTCCCCTTTTTTGGTATGGGGATATAAGTTGATTTTTTTCCTGTCTGATGGCCATTCTTGTGTTTTCCAAATTTGCTGGCATATAGCATGCATTACCTTGACAGCATCATCTCGCAAGATTTTGAACAGTTCAGCTGGGATGCCGTCATCTCCTGCTGCCTTGTTATTAGCAATGCTTCTTAAGGCCCACTCAACCTCACTCTTCAGGATGTCTGGCTCTAGCTCACTGACCACACCGTCAAAGCTATCCCTGATATTGTTATCCTTCCTATACAGGTCTTCTGTATATTCTTGCCACCTTTTCTTGATCTCTTCTTCTTCTGTTAGGTCCTTGCCATCTTTGTTTTTGATGATACCCATTTTTGCCTGGAATTTACCTCCAATGTTTCTAATTTTCTGGAAGAGGTCTCTTGTCCTTCCTATTCTATTGTCTTCTTCCACTTCCACGCATTGCTTGTTTAAAAATAATTCCTTATCTCTTCTGGCTAACCTCTGGAATTTTGCATTTAATTGGGCATATCTCCCCCTATCACTGTTGCCTTTTGCTTTCCTTCTTTCTTGGGCTACTTCTAGTGTCTCAGCAGACAGCCATTTTGCCTTCTTGGTTTTCTCTTTCTTTGGGATGTATTTTGTTGCTGCCTCCTGAACAATGCTGCAAACTTCTGTCCAGAGTTCTTCCGGGACCCTATCTACTAAGTCCAGTCCCTTAAATCTATTCTTCACCTCCACTGCATATTCCTTAGGAATATTAGTGAGCTCATATCTAGCTGATCTGTTGGTCTTCCCTAATCTCTTTAGTCTGATCCTAATTTGTGCAAGAAGAAGTTTGTGATCTGAACTACAGTCAGCTCCAGGTCTTGTTTTTACCGACTGTACAGATGTCTGCCACCTTTGGCTGCAAAGGATGTAGTCAATCTGATTTCGGTGTTGTCCATCTGGTGAAGTCCATGTATAAAGCCGTCTCTTAGGTTGTTGGAAGAGAGTGTTTGTTATGCAGAGTGAATTGTCTTGGCAAAATTCTATCAGCCTATGTCCTGCTTCGTTTTGTTCTCCCAGGCCATGCTTACCTGTAATTCCAGGTGCCATTTGACTGCCCACCTTAGCATTCCAGTCTCCTGTGATGAAAATAACATTCTTTTAGGCGTGTTGTCCAGTAGGTGCTGCAGATCCTCATAGAACTGCTCTACTTCAGCTTCTTCAGCGTTTGTGGTTGGGGCGTATATTTGGATCACTGTGATGTTAGATGGCTTGCCCTGAATTCAAATTGAGATCATTCTGTCGTTTTTTGGATTGTATCCAAGCACTGCTTTAGCCACTTGACTATTAATTATGAAGGCTACTCCATTTCTTCTGTGGTCCTCTTGTCCACAGTAGTAGATCTGGTGGTCATTTGATGTGATGGCCCATTCCAGTCCATTTCAGTTCACTGACGCCCAAAATGTCTATCTTTAATCTTGACATCTCACCAATAACCACATCCAATTTACCCTGGCTCATAGATCTTACATTCCAGGTTCCAATGGTGTGTTGATCCTTAGAACATCGGATTCGCCGTTCACCACCAGCACCGTCGGCCGCTAGCCGTCCTTTCGGCTTTGAGCTAGCTGCGTCATCACGTCTGGGGCTAGTTGAACTCATCCTCTGTTCCTCCCCAGTAGCATTTTGACCATCTTCCGACCTCGGGGTCTCATCCTCCGATGGTGTACTGACATATCTCTGGTTGTACTGATCCATTTAGTTTTCACGGCAAGAATACTGGGGTGGGTTGCCATTACCTTCCCCAGGGATCGCATTTAGTCTGACCTCTCTGTCATGACTTTCCCGTCTTGGGTGGCCCTTCATGGTTTAGCTCATGGCATCATTGAGATGCTCAAGCTCCAGCACCATGACAAGGTAACAATCCTTTGCTGAAGTTGTCAAGAGTAATGTGCATTAAAAAAATATGGTAAATGCCACACTAGAGGCAAGGTTGGCAAAGTAGTATTATGAATACAATAAAACGAGTTATGCACAAAAAGAGCCCATGAACTGTGTTCTTCTAATAAACCATTGTGCTCCCCCAACAAAAAAAATCTGGCCACTCAGATTTTCTATCAAGTAGATTGAATAAAAACCTTCAAAACACAAGTTGGGGGGGATTGTTAATAATTATTTATGAAAAGCCATGATATGAAGTCCATGTGGGTTAGGCTGAATGAATGGGAAGTCAGTGGACTGGGAAGGAAAAATGGGATTAACTTCAAAAGATGGGTTGTGAGGTAGAGCCAAGGGCAGGAGTGATGGCTGCCAGGACTCAGGGAGAAAGGAATCTCAGTTAAGACCTGAAAGCACAACCACGTCATCAGGAACACAATGGAGAGGACCAGCCTTCCCTTTAGATACTGAGGCCTCCTAGTTGAAGAATGATCAACCTAAAGGGGAGCACTTCAGTGCAAAGACTTTCCTTCATGGGGACTGGAACCATCCATCCATCCATCCTTTCATCCATCCATCCATCCATCCATCCATTCATTCATTCATTCATTCATTCATTCATTCATTCATTCATTCATTCATTCATTTTATATAGCCACTCATCTCAAACCAGTGACTCTGGGTGACTAACAATCATAACAAGCTTTGGGCCATCATGAGTACCATGAAGTAGATGTTTTGGTGAGAGAAATGTAAAAGGAAAACCTGATGCAGGATCTATCTGGAGACAATTTTTTTTTTTCAGCAAGTTGTGCAAGGAAACCAATATGAGATCAGTTCGTACAACCTGCCAAGCCAAAATCAAGCAGAATCCCTGATGGCTTTGTGCAAAGGTTGACCACCTGGGGTTCAGAACGGCATGCAGCCTTTCAAACTCTTGAGTGAGGCTTCTAAAAGCTTTCACCAAGCTGGAATTTTGAATGTAACAACAGGGAAATGAGTGAACATCTTACTAGAGAGCAACTGTAGGGATTACTTCATTTTATGCACAAACATAAAAAGGAGCAAGACTTTGATCACTTGGTTGCCCCTGTCATTTTGACATTACTAAGAGACCCTGGAGATGCTCCTGTCCAGGGACATCTGAGGTGGAGTCAAAAAAATCAAGAGGTTGTGATTGCAGAATTGAACACCCTTTTGTACATGTGTGTGATAACAACACACATACAAAATAGGCAGGGATTCAAGTGTGCAGTCACAACCCCGCTCTTGACTTTTTTGACCCCCTTGTGAACACTGCTGAGTTTTTCTATTTACCCTTTACTAAACACTTTTAAAAGGAAAAGATTAGGGCTGCAATCTGATTATGAAATGTACTCATCATGCAAATGGTTCAAAAAACTAAAATATGTCTTGGACAAAATATGAGATGATTAAAAAAACATCTATGTAAACAATCAGGAGATAAAAAGGTAAATAAAACATAAATGAAGGCATCTGTTTCCTGAATCAGCACTGAGGTGGGAGAAACTGTTAAGAATGATTCTTCCAATTCAAACATGATTTAAGACCACCCAGTCTGTGTTCTTACAGTTCCAAAAGAATTTACAAGACATTACAATAAATCTTTACTTCTTATTGCAAAATTAGGTCTGTAGAGTTAAATTAGACGAAATATAAATATCAAAGGAATATCAAAGTATTTTGATACCCTCATGTCACAGTTTAAAAAATAAATAATTCACAAATGGGGAGAAAAGCTATGTGCATACTGGAATTTAATGAAAAATAGCATTAGTTACACAGTAGACCACTGTTTCTCAAGCTTGGCAACCTGAAGATGTGTGGACTTCAATTCCCAGAATTCTCCAGCCAGCCATGCTGGCTGGGGAATTCTGGGAGTTGAAGTCCACACATCTGCAAGCTGCCAAGGTTGAGAAACGCTGCAGGAGACTCTTATTTGGGAGGGCTTAGTTCTATTCGCATTGTACAGTCATGGACACTAGATGTCAGTATGAGAACATGAGAGATATTCTAATCACCTTTGCTTTAAGCCATGCTTATCTAGGTTCCAAAATGAAAATTCAAATCATTAAAGAGCAGAAAAACATGCTTGAACTTCAGCCACTAGATGGTGGCAGCTGAACACATATTTTCTTTCCACTGAAATGTATTTCTAAATACGTTAGTCTCAGAAGAAAAATATCTAAGTTTTGTCAAAAGGTGACAGAATGCAACAATCTCAGATCCCCATTTATATCTTCTTGGACACCCCTTACATACTGAGTTTCCCCCCACCCCCCCAAGAAAGAAAAAGAAACATAATTGTTATTGCCAAAGCAATTCAGGGTAATTCTTTATCAAGGGAAATGCTTTTTACTTTCTGATTTTAAAAAATCCTGATGGTGTTTTTGATTCTGATTTTTTTTTTCACTGATGGTATTTTGTTTGTTTGTTTGTTTTGGATAGGTTTGGGGGGTTTTTTCCCCGCAGAAAACTCAATCTTACCGAACTGGTCCTGTACTTTTTAAGTTGTCAAAGTTTCTACATAACTTTTTCAAGATAAACTCTTAGTAATGCATACTATAATACTATTTGCAACTTCCACCTCCCCCCACCCCCCACCCCCCACCATCCCTTTCCTGGGATAATTCACTTTTGTTAGCAATATTTAACCGCCCAGAGTCCCTTTCTTTTTTTGGGGGGGGGGAGATGGGCAGTGGTGAAATTCGATAGATGATAGATAGATAGATAGATAGATAGATAGATAGATAGATAGATAGATAGATAGATGATAGATAGATAGATAGATGATAGATAAATATTTGAGGGGGTTTTTTTAGTCAAAATATAAATTATCCTGGGTTAACAAGAAAAGAAGAACTAAGAAAACAATCTATTTTAATAGTACACTACCTTAGAGGGCTATTACCCAGGGAAAAGGGCCAATCTACTTGTTCCACTCTAAGAAGAGTTGCTGATGGCTTTCTCCATAATCATACCTCAACTTTGGATTACCAAGGCAGCACCCACTTTGGGGATGTTGCAGTCTACAATCAAACCTGCTTTGCTTACCTAATGGTGGCTGCAATTCATACTGTTGGATCTGTGTCTTATGGTCTATCTGCTACTTACTTGTTTCTTACAGTGTAGTACTATTGGTTGTTTTTGATAGTTTTGCTATCCAAGAATATTTAATATAATAGAATTTAATATCACAACCATATTCTACCAATATTACAGCACTGTGTCTGCACTGCAGCTGGTCATAATGATCTGCATAATATTAAAAACAGATACATGTACATTCTTGTCCTTCCTCCCTGCGCCTTTTTTCTCCTTGGCTGTATCTTCTATTGTTGAAGCCTGAGGACAGGGATTTTCTAATTTTATTGATGTGCAAGCCACTCTGGGAAACTTTCCAGCTAAAAAATGGGATGGAAACACTTTGGGTTGAATTAATATATACATGAAAATGGGACAGTGCTGAATTGCAATTTTAGTGTAGAGCTCTGCCATAAGTTATCTCTTCTTGTATTCTAGGACCAGTTTGATGGTGTTGGTCTCCTGCCACTTACACATCATTATAAATATAGGTTAATGAGGGATCATTTATGGGTTCTTCATGCTTTCACTTTGATGAAAGCAGTTGTGCCTTTGACTTCAAGCTTTGCTCCTTCTGGATGTGTGTGTGATGACATGAAACATGTACAAAAGGAGTGGGTCTTATATCATCATGATGCTACAATATCGCTTTCATCACACCATTTTTTCTTTTATTCATTCAATCATGTCTGATTCTTGGAGACTGCCTGGGCAAGTCCCTGTAGTTTTCTTAGCAAGGTTTTTCAGAAGTGGTTTGCCATTGCTTGCTGTGAGGTTTTTATTTTAAGACCTAATTTCAGAAACTCACAGCACAAGCCACGATGCATATGCGAAGTTCTTTATTAGGTCTCTACCTCAGACTGTCAAAGCTACAACTGGCTCCACTTCCTCCCGCCTCCCTCCTTTGTCCTCCCGCCTTTTCTTTGTCCCACCCCTTCCTCTGCGTTGACAGCTTGTGTGATGGTGGCCTCTCAGTCTCTCAGTTGTGAATGGGGTTGCTGCCATCTGCTCTCTTCTTATCCCTTGCCCCTTCATTGCTTGTGGTCTCTCCTCTATCCTTCCCTTTGATGTGTACAGTTAGAGCAACCATGTGCAATTAACCATAACTGCTTTTTCAGAAGTGGTTTGCCATTGCTTGCTTCTTAGGGCTGAGAGACAGTGACTGGCCCAAAGTCACCCAGCTGCCTTTGTGCCTAAGGCAGGACTAGAACCCAACTGTTGGTGATTCGGTTCAGTCAGTTGCCAATGGGTTGTCCTATTCTACATACATGAGAGTATTATTAATTTCATTTGCACTGAAAACCCCAATCCACAATATATTTTATGCCTTAGTCCCAAAACTTTATTGATATTTTTTTAAATAACAGATTCTAACCATATCATTTAGACATTTTGCAAAATAGATGAAAGTGTTCATTTGAAAATCATGTTCTGTAACATAAATGTAAATTTAAATAAATTTAAGGAATACAATGTTATCTGCCAAGAAATGGAAGCAGGTGAAATTTAGTTTCTAACCTTAATAATTCCTAAAAGGCTGAGTTTGCCTACTAGTCCTAAGCCCCCACACCAAGCGACCTTCCCCCAATTTTTCATAACTAGTCAGGGGGAGGGGTCACAACCCACAGTTTGAGAACCCTAAGCTAAATGAGGTGTTAGGGAAAGGTTGAGGCTGTGCCAAGAATGACTGGGAATTTGGCATTAATGATCACCAGTTCTATTAGAGCCATCATAAACACAATATGCAAGGAAGGACACCTATTAAACTTAAGGTTGGTCAGTCCAGCAACTTCTTCACAAGTCTGGCATGTTAATTCTTCCATTTATTACAATCCAAAAGATGAATGAGCACCTTACTTTTATGATTCCCGCATTTATTGATAATCAGATTCTTTTTAAAAGCAACTTATATGTGGAGCATGGTTTGGCCTGGGGGCTTGGATTGTGGATGTATGTGAGAGGTAATCCTTTTGTCAGCATGATTTTCCCCAGACATAAAGAAAAAGTTTTGGGTTTGTACTGTTGCCTCACCTATCCTGCTTGCCTGAATTGAAAACTGATAACTGATTTCTGCTTCTAATACATTAGAAAAAAAATAGATTTCAGAATATTTTTATGATACTTAAAAGTATTTTCAGTAATGTAGACTCGATATAGAAGATTAAGACTTTCTTCTGTTTAATAAAAGGCTTGCAGTTGAGCAGGATTTAGTCAGGAGGTAAATGCAACAAAACAAGAATACCATTAAACTGCAAACTCAATTGTTCTTAAGAACTAGTATATAAGCAAGAAAATTAGTTTTCCATCTTTTGTACTGTAGTCATTTAATTCATGATATGACTTAAATGTTTAATATATTTAATTTATAACTTAATACATGTTGATTCCCTTTTATGAAATCAGTAGATTTAATAAATATTCAACAAGTAAAATGTCTGTATTTCCCACATCTCTTTGAACATATTAAAAAGTATTGTATGTATTACAATATTGTACTTAGAGATTTCTCTTGGAAATATTCTGTGTCTATTGCACCTCCATAGACATGGCAGGTGTTAATACATCTGGAGTCATTAGAGTATCTATAGAAATGTATGGGATAATGAAGTCAGCAACCCCAATTTGATGCTAAACTGAAAGTCGATACAGTACGTCCTGCTGAGGTGGAGCAATTCATTGAGGTCTCTTCTTCAAAAATACATTTTGTATTAGTGACCAAATGAGTGCAATGTATTAAACAAGAAAGTGATGACCATATTGATTTGCACTGGCAGAATAAAGAGCACATATTGCTCAAAAATAAATGTAGAAGAAATGAGAATGGCTGTCTCAAAAATAAAACCCAGAATTCAGGAATTATGCAAAAGAAGGCCCAAAAAATTATGATTTAAAATTGGATTGGATTTTTTTTGTCTGTTGGTTTATTTCCAATGAAATGGCTCCATTTTATAAAGTTTTAAGGTTCTATCATAGTTTTATTGGCTATAAAAACCAAACTTTAATTTTAAAAGTATCTGTATTTCCTGCCCAGCTCGAACCCCAATGAAGTCATTAGCTTTATTCTTGGGGGGGGTGGACACAATTTTTTTTTATCATTTTAGGGGTTGCTGTCTTGCAAAAGTTAGAAATCTTGGTTCTAGCCCCTTCAGCCCCTTAAAGAGGACCATAAGCTACCAGGAGAGGAGACTTGCAAACATAATTCCTTAGATTATGAAGGAAAACAACTCTTGCTTTTTTATAATCACAGTTGATTTATACGACAAAAATTATTTTAAAATTATTTAAATTTTTGTGTATCAAAGTGGAGTTAACATTGTGATCTAAGACCTATGGAATACAGGCAGTATGAAGCTTATCTTTTCTGTGCTGCTTTTCAATAATATACACACAAGGTAAAGTTAGGTTATTACAACTATTCTGAACAGGGTGCGTCTTGTAGGAAAGGTAGCAAATAAAGTCAGAACCCTATTAAATATATAGGGAGGATTATATATTGGTTGAGGGAGAATTAGCCACATGGAAACAATGATTGACCTTCTTTTGAATATTAGCATATTGCTTGGTTGAGGCATGGATTCTCAGGGGGCCATTGGTTAGGGTATCACATCCATGTTTTCTTATTCATTTCTTTTTCACAGATGGTACATGTCTCCTAAGAGGCCAAGTGCAGATGTGCAGCTCCAATCTCTTAACTCTTTCAGAGCTAACCATTCCTTTCTCTCTGGCCTAGTAAGAAAAAGGCCTAGTCCTAGCATCCATTACTTCAGGGGCCATTAGTAATCAGCTGGGGATTGGGGATGAATATTTCTCTTGGACTGACTCACCCTCCAAAAATGACAGCAGCATGGTCAGACCCTAAGGAACAGAAAGAGGATCGATTTCACTTCTCATCCCTCCAATCTCTTTTAAGTAAGAACCATCAAGAGGCAAGTACATGCTTTATATTTTATTCCTGCATTATTTCAATTTGCTATGCACCACCTTTGAAGAGTTTTATCAAAAGGTGGGATAAGAAATAACTAAACAGAATAACAAACATGATGCTGCTCTTTGTCTGAGTTCATACATCGTACCAAGCGATGAGTTCCTTAATTATGGTTTCCTGAATAAACCACAGTTGAGAGTTTTATACAATATGCTAAGCCATCAACCATGAAATAAATGGTTGGGTTCACACATTGGGGTAAGGCAAAACCAATCAAATTGCATGGTGGTTTAGCCCTATGTATGAATCAAGTCTTAGTACCAAATTAACTTAACCATAATCAGAAGCAAGTTTGAAAACTGTCAGGCTGTTACAAGCCTGTCGACTGTTACAAACACTAATGTTGATGAAACATTAGTGTTTGTAACAGTTCTATACCATCTATACCTGTTTGTTACACCCCAAGCAGAAATCAACTATATTTTTGTAACTAATGAAAACAAGAACTAAGATGACATAACAGTAATTATAACAGTAATCAAATGCCATGGTTGATTCTGAAAAGGGAGAGGAGAAGGGAAGAAAAAACTGTGAACCTCTATGGGGGCTCCCAAGTGTTTAGAAAGCTTTGTCTGCTGCCCTTGACCTCAGCATTTCTTTGTAAGCAAAGGAAAGCAAGTTGGAACAGACATCCTGGAATGTAACCTCTTATGACCTACACATGCCCATCTGCCAATAGTTCTACATTGTTTCCCTTAAATTCTGGATGGCAGAGCCTCTGCATGAAATATAATAAATAAGTGAGGATTCTAAATCCAGCCCATCAGACTTCCCACCCATGGAATTCACAGATCTCCCACTCAACTTAGCTTCGTTTCTAGTCTTGACATGGTAGTAGACCCACAGAATAGGGCATGTGACCAATTTTTATACCCTCAGTAATTTAAACTAATTTTCCACCCACCTTCTCATGAATTAGTAGACTCTTTGTGTGGCAGCCAATGGTCTTTAAGCCAAGGGGTTGCTTTATGCTTGTAGAACTTCCATCTCTGAGCTGAAAGCTGCTGGCTTCCACCTCAGCCCCTTTCCTCCCAATCTGTCAAGCTTATGCTTCTTTTGCAGGAGATCATATCTTGATGAATTTGGCTGTCGTATGGACTTGTTAAAAAACTTGATTTTCAAAGGTTGGATCATTCAATTCTTTGACACAGTATCTTCCATATCTAATTTCTTAATATGCTTTGGAGTGTGATATTGGAAAAGGACAAAGGCGCTCTCTAAGAGATGAATATAACTTGTGCCAGGGTGTTAATATCATGTAAATTATGTACAATTGTCCAAATCTTGTTCTCTTTATTTAAGAGAAATGTCATCTTAGTTCTTGTTTTCATTAGTTACAAAAATATAGTTGATTTCTGCTTGGGGTGTAACAAACAGGTATAGATGGAAAACTCATCATCTTATTTTCATCCTTAGTGATGCTCTCATGCACAACAGCCTTAAAAAGCACTAAAAGAACCATGCTAGTTCACAGCAACCGGACAGATTCTGCTATCCCACTGATTGGCACATGCTATGAGGATAATGAACAGAAAGAAGTTAATCAGTCATAAAAGAGAGTGTGAAAAAATGAGTCTTGATGATAATGAGTTGGGTGACACTGACAATTAATGAACCTTCCTTCCTTCCTTCCTTCCTTCCTTCCTTCCTTCCTTCCTTCCTTCCTTCCTTCCTTCCTTCCTTCCTTCCTTCCTTCCTTCCTTCCTTCCTTCCTTCCTTCCTTCCTTCCTTCCTTCCTTCCTTCTGATTTTAGGCTACTCCTGTCAGTTCCTGAATTCAATATTCTCTCGTCTTCCCTCCCTCCCATCCACATCAATTTTTTTTCTTGAGCAGGTAGCAAAAGTTTAATGTTTCTCCCCCTTTTCGACAAGTGACACTCTTCAGTATGTTGAGTTCCTGAGCTACGTATCAGGAACAAAGCTCTCGGGAGGACTTTGAAGCAGGGACTGAGTAAGACAGATGTTACTGTCTAACCACAACTGCATTAAAGGACACCTCAGATAGCCCTGGGCATGCTAGGCTTGTGCTTTACCCCCAGTTGTTGTTGTTGTTATTAGATTTTTATCCTGCCTTTTTAAAAATATTACTCAAGGCAGTGAACATGCCTAATACTCCTGCCTCCTATTTTTCCTCACAACAGCAAACCTGTCAGGTGGGTTGTAATAAAATCAACATAGCAGTAAAAACAGGACAGTTAATTAATCAACAGGAAAAAACATAGAAACAAAAATATATCAAATAAAAATATATTATATAGTTATTGTAGGGACGCGGTGGCGCTGTGGGTTAAACCGCTGAGCTGCTGAGCTTGCCGATCGGAAGGTCGGTGGTTCGAATCCGCATGATGGGGTGAGCTCCTTTTGCTAGTCCCAGCTCCTGCCAACCTAGCAGTTCGAAAACATGCAAATGTGAGTAGATTAATAGGCACCTCTTCGGTGGGCAGGTAACGGCATTTCATGTAGTTATGCCGGCCACATGACCACGGAAGTGTCTACGGACAAACGCCGGCTCTTCGGCTTTGAAACGGAGATGAGCACCGCCCCCTAGAGTCGGACATGACTGGACTTAATGTCAAGGGAAACCTTTACCTTTACCTATATAGTTATTAAATGGATGCTCAAAACAAAGTAATTATCTATAGTGTGATTTCTTGTCTGTGGCTTAACATGATGGGCAGACCCCATTAATATGCTTTATAAACAATTATTTACAATTTAGTATCACATGTGAACAAAGCTACTATGGCTCGCTCAGTAAAGTATAGCTAAAATAAACTATGGTGTATGAACCAAACCAATTTATAATTGTGAAAACTGGTAAACATATTAGCTTTACACTGCCTGAATGTGTCTAATTCTCTTTGTATCTGTTCAAATTGAGAATCATGACTTCCTTTCATTCATTATTCATAACTGATCAGAGTCGCTGGGAGTTGTGCAGCATATAAATTTAATAAACTATTATTATTGATTATTTTATTGTTGTTGTTGTTATAAGTGTGCCAGATAAGAGCTACTTTACTATGCACACCATCTTTATGTAGACCTAAATGTGTTAACACTGATAGCTGATCAAAAATATATATTAAAGCTCACCTTTAACATCCAGCTGTTTCATAGAGTAAATAATAAGGGTGGGGTTGAAAAAAATCCAGATAACCAGTTCATTTTCCCCCCATTTTTAGCAAAAGGTCCATAAAGGGTTTCCAGTCTCTAATAAATCTACTTGTCTTGTTCCTAATCAAACAAATCAATCTTGCCATTGAATTGGTGACTTGATGATTAGAAAGGGGACATATGGGAAGAAAGGAATTACGATATAACCTAAAAGAGGGAGGATAGATGATAAATGTATTTGCTTCTGCAGTAAAGAAGATTGGAAGTTGATTCTTTATAACTTTTCTTTTTCTTTTTTTTAATTTACTTTTTCTACTTATTCATTTCTTCTGTTTTATATCTTTAGTCTTTTCTTTTAATTGATATTGTATGTTCATTTTTATTATTCTATGAAACTCTTTAATACAAATTATATGTAATTTATAATTTATTTTTATAATAAATTTATTTTATTAATTTATAATTTATTTTTATTTTTATAATAAATAATATAATTTATTATAAAATAATTATTTTATATGTATATGTATATGATAACCCCTAGGTGGCAGCAAAAAGACTGATATAATCTATTGGTCTTTGCTGCTGTTTAGTGGTCAACTGGATTTTAGTAGCCCCATCTGGTAGCCCTCAACGGTAGGTTTCAGATTTCCCTCTGTTGGTGAAACTGTGCTTTAACAAAAATGCAGGACAAAAGAAACAAACTATGTTCTAGATAAAGTGAGAGATGGGAAAAATCATTCCGTATTTAATTATTTCGTGCCACTATCTGACAAAAGGCAGGGCAATGTAGAGGGAAGAGGGAAATGCTTCGAAGGACAGGAGGAAGAGCCACTACCAAGGCAACTGTCAGATCAAAGGGGCCTGAGCCCAGGCCAAGAAAGGAACATGAGTAAATGTCTGAGATGAGCCCCTCCCTAGTTCACAGGAAGATAGAGGGAGGGAGAGAGGGGGAAGCACATTTAGACTTGCAAGATTCTGTTAGTATAACTTTACAGTGAAAGTAGCACTGACCTACATGTCACTGGTTTCCTAGTCCAGTCTGCCTTAAAGGGCTGACAAGCAATGAGGAAAAAAATGGCAATCTTACTAATATTTGAACTTTGGGAGCCAGCAGGGGTCAAGAAACCAAGAGACCAAGACTAATGCTGAGCAATCCTGTCCCTTTAAGGGTTGGTACTTTTCCTGCACTTTCAAGAGATCTTTAAAAGCTAGTGTCATCCAGTGGTTAAAGTGTTGGGCTGCTGAGTGACTTGAGGCCAATCAATTTCTCTCAGGGTTGTTGTGGGCATAAAATGGAGAGAGTCCCCGGTAAATTGCTCTGAGCTTCTGAAAGAAAGTTGGGTTATAACTCTAGCAAATGTATAAATACAGTAAATGCCTTTTCTTCTAAGACACCCTACCAGATGTAGCTCCTTACAGCACTGTTAAGGAACAATGAGAAAATCTATGCTTGTTGGAATTCTCACCGCTGGGCAGTGTTACCCTCTGAGCCCATGGCAGTTGCCAGACAGCTGGGTGCCCAAATGCCCAAGTGTGCCAAGGAAGGGGGGTGGCAAATGGCATTAACATATTCATTCGTGATGACTTAACCAAGCGTACTGAATCAACCCATTCAGCTGGGTTTATGCAACATGGTGAACCATAAACTAGCCAATTGTATTTTAGCCTAGTGTCTTGCATGAATTCAGTCATCATATTGTATTTTCTGACTAGCAAGTTCCTTTTGTGGCTTCACATTAATGACCAATATCAATATTTTAATGATCTAGAAACAGCACTGTGCATATGTTACTGCAGAGGCATCAGTTAACGGAAAACTATTTTTAAAATAAAATTTTATTGCATCATCGTGATAACCATTCAGGTGATACTGTTCTTCCACAATTAGACTGAGAGCTTTTCTCTATGCTAAGAGTAATTCCAAATGTGGATTCTGTGGAAGTGTGAATCAGTAAGAGGCACCTGCTTCCTGTTTTTGCACTGGGTCAAAAATGTCTATACTGGTTTCCTTTCGCCTCGGCATTTTTTTCTGAATTTGCAGGTAGCCTGAAGAACAAGTAACATCCACTGTGTTCAAATGAGACAACTGCCCATGGTTAATCAAACCATGTTTAGTCCATTGCCTTGATTTGCACGACAGGCTGAATGCAGCACTAAATTCTCTGGAATTGGCTACTTGTGCATCAGGCTGTCACTGAATATGAACATACAATAAATCCCTGAGCTGAAGCTAGTTTTAACTTACAGAGAGAAATTCTCCATTTATCATCATTCAAAAAACCCTCAGTCAGAGGAATAATTCCCACTAAGATAAAGAGTTGAGCATAACAAAGGTAATCATATCAAGGTTTTTCTTTAATATAGAATATCTTTCCTAATTATAAAGCCTTTATGAGGAAAAGACATTTGTCTATCTGTCAACATGCCAACGTTGATGTAAATTTTGCTGTTGTTTGTTTTTATTTTTGGCATGAAATCTTTATTATTAAAATATTAATTTATTATTAAAGGCTGTTCAATATTCTCATAAAATTACATATAGACTTTATTTCTGAAAGACGAACCAGAGTTCTAATTTGACTAATACCTATCAGAAAATCAGGTATACTTTTTTTCCCAAAGCAAGATGTCTTCTTTGTTAACAAAGCACACTAAACAGAAGCTTAAAAAAAAAACACTTCTGAGCTTACAAAAAGCCATAATTTATCATTTTGTGCTATAAGATCCTAGATACTTAGTTGACTTAAGAAACTATGTTAAGCAAACTACACCTTAATATATTGTATGAGCACAAACATGTGGCCTGGATCATGCTTTACTTTACTGCATGAATCCACTGATCAAGATTTATGAACCATGAGTTATTGCTTAGAGGATTATGTGAAACCAGCTAGTTGTGGTTTATTCCATAAAACACCAATGAAGGACTCCACAGCCTAGTATGCTATAGGAAAAGAGCCTCTGATAAGTTGTGTGGAAAATTGCAGATGTGTTACCTTCAGTTCAGTCTTCACAGCCTCTTCTCATTATCTGCACTTACTACAAGTAATTAGGGTGTGGCAAGTGTGTGTGTGGGGGGGTCACCCTTCATCCTACCGAGGGACTCCTTGCATGCCCTACTAATTATGTGCTAGAGCCTAAGCCTGGTTCAAACCCCAACAAATTTAGCTGTGTATAGTCTTTCCCCCCCTTTATTTGGCTATTTTCTATTTTTAGTATTTTGTTGCTGTGCTGTTAAATTCATTTCAAAACAACACATGCTTTCAGCTTTTTTTTTTTGTAATGACAAGAATGGAATTTCTATCACATGCTTTTCCTTTCCTGAGCACTTAGTAATAACTTAGGGTTAATACAGAGAACCGTGAAAAAGGAAGCTATATTCACAGCAATATTGGTGTTATTGTGGTTACTTGCTCATCAAAGGGAAAGTGTGTCATAGGGAAAGTGTCCTGCTTAGGCCTGCTTAGGCCTGGCCTTATTCCAGGAAATGCTAGCTTTCCTACTCCAGGTGAAGGTAGCCAAATGGCCAAGCCTTTTCCTGTTCCTGCACACTCTGGGAAAGGGCAGCGCAATCTAAAATAAAAAAAAATGGTGAAAAGGAAGATACGGAAGATTTCATTTGACTTTCTATCCTGGGTTTAAAGGCAAAGTTGTATCTGTGAAAGCCCCTTCAACATGTAAGTTTGATTGAATGCTGCTTCTCTACAGTTATACATGTTTATTCTGGGAATGAATTTAGAGGATTAAGTGTGAACCTGTTTAAGTACCAAGTATATACTGTTGCCAACATTAAATTGGTATGAAGTTTTTCATTACAATCAACAGCAAATGTTCAACAAAACAAAAAAGTTGAGAATAGGTGATACTGTTAGGATTAATCTTTAAATGTTGGAATTTGAAAAAAATCTTTCCTCATTCCATTCTTTCTGTGTTTACTTGGTATTAAAATTTTCTTAAGATTCACCCCTCCGCCACCCACAAATGTTTAAGAGAGCAGATCATCTATGGGGTCTGCAGGCCTTCCAGCATTATGCCTGTGTGGAAATGCTATGGTGTTGAAATATTGTACAATAATGTGAAAATGTCAGAGTGCATCTTACAACTGGCAACACCTGTAGTCATTTACATATCTCTGTAAGAGTAGCTGTGTAACTGGGGCTCCAGTTGCTTCAGAAGTCAGTTAAACTAAATAACAAAATAGAAGAAGCTTTCAAATCTTCATCTGAAGAAACTTAAGCAAGCTTGTTACTATTGATAATGATGAGGTATTGCAGCAGCTTTGTTACCTTTACTTTAGATCTTCTCTCAGAGTAGAAAATGAAACAAGTGGAAGATGTCTACTAATAGATAGTTTCCCTAGTTGTCTCCCCAACATCCCTATATTCTATGGCCCAATTCACACACAACCTTTATCTGGATATGTTTTAATCATGGTTCGTTAAACAAGTCCTTGTGGCCTGGCTTGCACAACCCACAATTGATGTTTTCATAAATTACACTAAATCAAAAATAAACAAATGATGCTATGACTTGGTGTGATGTGTGAAAAGGGCCATTATAACTTGTACTGATAAACATTGCATTGCATATATCAAACTAATTAAAGCATAATAATTCTTGTTATATGCATAACAATGTTTTACTCCTACCCACAAGAGATATAAGACTGAGGAACGTGGATGTTTCTAAGTTTCCATTTTAAGGAATTTGTCTTTGGAGGTTTAATGTGGGGAAGTGGAAACCATGATCACAGTGGTTAGCTGACATCAAGAGAGCTGATTGCCTAAGAAAAGAAACACCTGTGGGTAGAACACCTGTGGGTAGAATATTTCTATATGTTATCCATCTCTGCCCCTCTACCAATCTGGAATTTTATTACTCTGCTGAACATCAGTCAAAGCTCATAACTGCTGATTGCTCCATTTAGCTCCATTCTCTCAAGTCTACATTAGGTAAAAAGCAACTGTTGAGCTCCCATTTCTGATATTACAACCTTAATTGTAAGCTCACAGTGACCCAGGGAGATAAAAGTTTAATTTTTTCTCAGCCTTTTTGTTTCTAAAGAGAAAGTAGCCTTCTTACATGGGCATGGTGTGTGTGTGTGTGTGTGTGTATGTATGTTTCACTGGAGTTTTTAAAGGCAAACCAAAATCTACCCAAGCAAGAACCTTTATTTTTATTCCTCACATTTCTTCACTGACCATCTCACCAAAGAAACTTTTTATTTTATTCATATTATTAATAATTATTATTATGTTAAGCCTGTGATCACACTGGACTTGATTCTAACCAGTCCTTCTGATGGATTTTAACATCAAAAGTGATACTTCATGCATGGGCCTTTACACAAATGCAATTAATCATTTGATCCACAAATCTCCTGTTTTACTACTGCACTTTCTAAACATTCCTACTCAGAAACAGCTGTCATTTTTTCTTTAATAAACAATATGAAGAACTAGTTTTCACCTTCAACATGTTTTTCTGGGTCCCAACTTCTCCATTTTTAACTTTACTGAAACAACTGAGATTACTGTTTAATCATGACACTTAGCTCAGTAATGTCAATTGAATATATACTCCAGTGGAGAATGAATCTGTTCACTTCTGCTAAGTAAGGAGCTATATAAAAGGAATAGGCCCTTGTCTTGCTTAGTTGCTGTCACTTGCCGAAATATCAGTTGGTAAAAACAAAGCAAAATGTATCCTGAATTAAAATAAGGAATCATGTTTATTTTTTTAAGGCTAAACTTAGTTATGCCTTAAGGCCTGATATGCATGCGAGATACTGGTACTATGCCATAGTGGAGAAGAAATATCAAATCTCAGGGAACATATTTTTCCTTTTCCTAAACTGATGTTACATAGGAGCCTTAAGTGGATTATGACATGGTCACCGTCCTTTTCTGATTTTGGATGTTTTTATAATCAATAGCCATTGTGGGTCATATATGGCTGCACGTTTTCATTTTGTTATTTCTACTTTAAAGGCTATGCTTTCTATACTAAAATGGCTCTTATTACAAGTAAATACATATCAAATTAGGACAGCAGAAGTACTGTAAATTCCATTTTAGGTGTCCAAAGCAGGGCTCCTGAAAGTTGTTTATACTGAGAAGCTTTTATTCATATATATATATATTTAAAGATTTTTTAAAAGGAAGATAAAAACTAATACAAACTAATATAAAGGAAGAAAAAGAAAAGAAAAAGAAAGAAATCAAAGAGAAAGCTAAAAGTGCATGAAAGGAAAAAAAGAGGAAAAGAAAAATAAAAAAGAAAGAAAGAACGAAGATTCAAAGAAGTAGCTTCCGATCTTCTTTACAGTAGTTATAAGTACAGTTATAAATTTATCTCTTACTCTATGGTTGCAACATAACACTCTTCTTTCTATAATCTGTCCTGTCTAATCATCAAAAACATAAATCATAAGTTCATTTTTTTCTGTTTTACGCAAGAAGTCCATAAGGGGTTTCTAATCAGCATAAACTGAGAATCTAAGATTATTGAGCTGCCCTACTGTGTATAGATATACTCTAGCAAAATTTCTTTAGGCTATGATGCTAGCATAAATTTCAGCTTAATGTCTTTAAAATTAGATTTTAGAAGTCAGTACATTTTATGATTGGTAAGCAGTGTAATTTATGAATATGCAAATACTTAAAAGATAGTATTAATCTGCAAGATAGTTACGTACGTAGATTATTGGGGCTCTGTGCAGTCCCATTATATGCGTATATTTTAGCAATGTCCCTGTTGAATTCAGTGGAAATTACTCTAAAATGCTGAAAGTGAGCCATGGATATATTTTACAAGTCTGCTACTAAATATTTAAGAATCTTCATTCCTAAATCTGGGCCTTTCTAATAATCACAAATCTCAGGAAGGCTGCTGTCAGTTGATGAAACAGATGAAGCTTTGTTTGATTTACAGTGGCAGGTCTCACTTTTTCTTTCCAGATAAATTAATTTAAAATAACGTAATCTCATGATGATAAGCAATATGTGACTATATGGTGTTCTTACAGGAAGGATTAATATGCAGAAAAGCATATGCACAATGATATTTAACAAGCCATATAGAACCTTAAGAGTAATTTTTATAAAGCTTGTACAAGCAACACAATATTGCTAGTGTAGAAACCCTTGAAATGTACCTTATTTTAGAGTTGTATTTTTCTGATGAAGGTTGGTATCATTTAGTCTTTGTACCAAATGTGCTTATTCTCTCTCTCTCTCCCTCTCTCCCTCTCTCTCTTTTTTTAAGGAATGATGAGTGTGTGCTGAATATTGATGAGGCTCATCCCATGGAGGATTATCATTATTCATACCCCCATGGAATACAAATGTCTTTCTGAATGGTCAGTTAAACCAATACCCTCAGTAATCTATAATATCATTAACCTAGAGCGCTTCTGGAAAGGAACTATTGCATATTCGTATATGGCTGTTTATATATTTAAAGCATGGCACTGTGTGGCTGCATATGTGTTAGAATGATGTGTTTGTGTTTCAACTAGAAAAAAAAAGAGAGTGATTCTCATAAAGGCAAGAGCGGATTAATATTGTTTACCAAAAAACCAAAACGCTTGACTAAATTAATTAATTTTCTGTAACATAGAAAGCAACATAATTTCCCAGATTTCCTGTTGAATAGCCAGAAAGTTGTTATAGAGCATGAGGTTTAATTGTTTTTCTTTGCCCCTTTTCCTTTTTGTTCTTTTTCTTCCTCCTCCTCTCAACAATACCCAATTCCAGGAATGGAAACTTTTGAAGTCCTGACCCCTAAGGCACTCTGTGACAAAGTGACCTCCTGCCAGCTTACAATGCACAGGACTGAGGCACTGGAGAGAAAAGTTCCTGTTGTCAAGGCAGCCTTCTTCCCATCTAGCCACAAGAGCCAGGAGGGGAGCCGAGGTGGGCTGAAAAGGCAACGGTACCAGGAACTGCCATTGGAAGGAGCTGTCTGCAACCCTCAGTGCTCTACTGAGCATGTCTCAGAGGAGCCTGATGCTGGCAGCACATTATGCAAAAAGGCAGCTCGAGCAGCCAGGAGAGAGTCAGAGCAAGCCTTTGCTCCCTTTGCATCACCGCCGCTCGAAAACAACCCTGGATTACTTGAGAGGGCCAGCTTGCCTGCCCAGGTGAATGAAGCCAAGCAGCATGGCTTGATTCCTGACAGTGCCCGACCGCTGAACGCCATGGGAAACCAAGATGGGAAGCTGAAGAGGAACGCAGGTGATGTGCACGACAGTGGCGAGGATGCCTCTGGGCCCAGGGATGCTGAGGGCACAAAGAAAGGAGGGGGGAGCAAAAAGGGCCTGGGCAGGCACGGGAAGGGGAGCGAATCAGCGAAGAAGAAGGGCAAGTCTGAAGCCAGGGCATCCGTCTTTTCCAATCTGCGCATCAGGAAAAACCTCTCCAAGTCTAAAGATGGAACCAGCAGCTCGAGAGAGGATGTTTTAGAAAGCCAGGCCGTGCAAACAGGAGAGCTAGACAGTGCTCACTCAGTTCTCACCAAAACTCCTGATATAAGCATTTCTGCAGATGAAGGGGGTCTCTCGGATACCGATGCAGAGCATTTTGAAAATACAAATGAAACTCGTCCCGCAGCTGCTGAGCCGCAGGATGGACAAAGAACCAGCTCCGGCTCGGATACGGATATATACAGTTTCCATTCAGCCACAGAACAAGAGGATTTGCTTTCTGATATTCAGCAGGCAATTAGGCTGCAGCAGCAGCAGCAGCAGCAGCAGGGGATG
Source organism: Candoia aspera (assembly GCF_035149785.1). NCBI lineage: Eukaryota > Metazoa > Chordata > Lepidosauria > Squamata > Candoiidae > Candoia > Candoia aspera. The sequence goes on along the minus strand of NC_086153.1, from coordinate 70,486,758 downwards.
ATTAACATTGGAACTGAGCAGCAGGGCACCAAAACAATGGACCTACACATGGCTAATTCTCAAGCAACCCCATTAGATTTTGAAAGGTTTCTTTCACTCGGCAGTGACAAAGACAGTAGCCCGGATACCGAGCAGCCAGTCTCTGCTAAATCAGAAATCACAGGGTACGTCCCAAGCTGTCAGACTGAAGTGCAAGACGGGGCAAATGGAATGGGGCACTCCTGCAGCAGCGTGTTTGAGATGCAGGAAGAACCTGAGCAACCTGCTGGTGAAGGAGGAGGCTTCTCTACCCCCAGTGCTGCAGCTAAAGAAAAGGGGACTCTGCTGGGCAGTTCAGTCTTTAATTTCCCACCCCCAGCTGGTGAGTCTGAGTCTGAAATAATTGCTGCTGAACGTACAGGTGCCGAAAGAGAGGCTGAACTGGCAGATGCAGGTGGGGATCAGGTTGCTGTGGCCACAGACAGGAAATGGAGTTTGTCAACTAGCAGCGAAGCAGTGGAGGAGGGTTTTTCTGTGGAAATGAAAAATGGGACTTGTTCCTCAGAGGATGTCTCCAGCAGCCCAGTGCACACTTCCAAATGTTTTAAACCATACCCTTTCATCAACCCATGCTACATCAAAACCACCACTAGGCAGCTGAGTTCTCCAAACCATTCGCCTTGCCTATCCCCTTCACAAAGCCCCCTCTTTAAAAGGAGACGGGAGCCCTCTCGACTGAAAGAGAGGGCACCAACCAAGAAACAGAGATCTGCCAGTTTGGCAGGGGCATTTAGCCGATCCGCAGACTGGACTCATGAGATTTCAGATCAACCCAGTGAAATAGCTCAAAAGTCAGGCTCTGCAGATTTTTTGGAGTACAGGCAGACCAGAGATGCTATCCAAGGGGAAAGAGTGCCTTTGAATCATTTGAGAAAGTCCTCAGGAACGTCACCTTCTACTGATGCCTTCCCTAATGTATTTCGAGGTGAGTGTCCTATATAAAGAAACAGTTGCTGCAGCTTCATATCTGAAGCAGAAACATCTAAGTGTAATAATACATATTTTCTATTGTTAGCTTGATTTCCATTTACAGTCCAGCTGAGATCCCAACCTCTGCAAAAAACTACATGAGTTCTGTCTCCAGTAGAAATGAATGTATGTAATGTTTGCTGCAAAATTCCTCACTACAGCATGTTAAAAGTACTCATTAGGCAAGTGATGTAGTAGGTTGTAAACCAGTGGTTCTCAACCTTGGCAACTTTAAGATACAAGGACTTCAACTCCCAGTATTCCCTAACCTGCCATGCTGGTTGGAGAATTCTGGGAGTTGAAGTCCACTTCTCTTAAAGTTGCCAAGGTTGAGAAACACCGTTGTAAACTTACAGTGAGTTGTATGCATCAAGGCCAGTAAATATACTTTCTGAGGTTTGTGTGGGCCTTTCCAAACCTGCTGTCCTCCAGATATGTTGGGGTGCCCATGATGGCTGAGGATTCTGAAAAGTGTAGTCCCAACATGAGGCTTTCACATTAGAGGAGAGTGACCTATTATACCCATATAACAACTTGTTAATAATGATAGTTTATTTGCTGCATTGACTATGATATGTGAATACCTTATAGCCTTGGCAGGGGTTTATTATATTCTGGATTCTTTGTAAATTCCATTTTAAATACAGGGATTCTTGAAGGCATAAAAATGACCACAGCTGGCCAGTGGGTTCATGGTTTAATCCAGACAAAAGCCTAATGCTTCATCTGTTGGGCCAATCTGGCCTTTAGCTGCCACTTATATAAATAATCCCTATCTTTCAGTTTCTGAAGAATATTACAGTCTATACCTTATTCCTTTCTTTACCTCTTTCCTTTAAGACTGATCACTGTTGTCTTCTTTTTTTAAAAAGCTGAAATAACAGCAAAAGGGAATGAAAGGTTGCACCCAAGGCCAGCCACCCACAGACATCATTTCTGATTCAGGGCCCACTGCCAAGTTGAAGAGGGCCCTGAATCCCCTGCAGGCTTTCAAAGGCTGAGGTGCTGGATCCCTCTCTGATACCAACCAGCTAGCAGCTACATTTTTCTGTGCCAAATACCTCTGGACCCACCTTCATCCAGCATTCCTTGTGACCTGATAGGAATGCCCAGGAAATCTCTACAGAGGACCAGAAAGAGGGAGTGGGCAGGGACCAGGGCAGTTGGCCCCAGCACTTAATTCAGTGCTAAGTTCACCTTTAAATAGGGCTTATTGGATAGTGGATGACAGGGACACACCCAGTCCCCCCGACCACTTTTTCCAGAGCTTAGCCTGGTACTGTGTAGAGACATATTCTCTCACTCCTGATATGAATCTTCTAGCACTTCAAGGAATTGTCTGTTGGAGAGAGGACCCAAAGACATTTTGGGAAAGGAAGTGATACTGCAAAGCTCAGCCCTGTACTTGTCAGGTCAGGGCCCAGCCTTTATTTTTCATTTTGTAATGCTGGGGCAACAGCTACACTACACTACTCTGGGACCCTCACTGCTCACCCAAACATATTGCATGTTGATACCAAGACTTCTGGGTCTCTATTTAAACAAATAACAAACAAACAAAAACATTATCCTTTAGGCAATCTGTGGTTTTCAAGGTGCATCTGGCATGAGCCAATGGTTCTGCTGTTTTACAGCCAACCATTGCGAAGTGTTCATTCAGTGAGTTTGCAACCCATCTTCTCCCAATCCATCCATCAACAAGATCTTGTAGAAGGTCTTACTTTAGGTCCCCTCATTTAATGACTGCCATTTTCAGGGGCCTTGGAGGTGTGCCTTTTCAATTACTGCCCCCTTTCTTTGGAACAGCGTTCCCCCTGAGATCCAAATCTCAACCCATACCCTGCTAGGTTTCAGAAAGGCCATTAAAACCTGGCTTTTACAACAGGCCTTGGGAAAGAGAATGTTGTGAGTTCCCCCTCTTGTAATCTGAAGTTTAATGAATACACAGCTCTATTTATCTCTGCTGTTCTGTTTTCTTCTGTTTTGGATTGTATTATTTGTGTTTTAGGAACTGTAGCTTTAAAACTTATTTACAATAATAGGATATGGAAGCCACTCAGAGTTGGTTTCCATTGGAGCAGCATAGAATCCCAACATACAAACATTCTCTATTTCATATGTCACATACACTGATACTTGCACAGAATGAAGGCGGGTTGAACAATCATTCCAGGAATACAACAGAGATAAACTTTACTGGTATCTTCGAAGTCCTGGCTAGCTTTGTTCATGACAGTAAATTCCTTTTTTGTCACTTTTCACATTTATTTCAGTGTGAAGTAAGTGAAATTCAACCTAGTGTATATGGATGAAAATGTTCTTGACCCTAGATATAAAATCCATGTAGTCCTAGCAATGAAATTTAAATGCTTTGCAAATAAATCTGTTACTTCAGATTAAGATGATGGATGATATTTGATCTTTTGTTTAAAGGCTGCAATTTATGTGGATATATTATAACTTGGACAGAGGTAAATGTGGGGTGCTTTATACATATTAATCCATAGTATAACCACACTGGCTGGATTTATACAACATTCTAGGCCAGCCTTTCTCAGCCTTTTGACCCTGGCGGAACCTTTGAAATATTTTTCAGGCTTTGGGGAACCCCTGCACATTCAGGCTCAAATATAGTCCACAAGTTACAAAATTATTATATTTGTTGCATGTGTAGGCTTGTATATATGCATTAACCGTGTTCTTAAACTAAAATAATGAAACTTACTTAATGTGAAGTTGCCTGAATTTGAAATATTGTAAATAAATCATGATCTCCCAGGGAACCCCTGGTGACCTCTCGCAGAACCCTTGGATTCCATAGAACCCTGGTTGAGAAATCCTGTTCTAGGCTATGATTAATTGGCAAGTTTGTAGTTTAGTGTGCCATATGAACACAGCCATATAATGGCAAGCAGTGCATCTTTTAAAAAAAAAAAGAATCACAGACTGAGATAATCACATTAGTATCACAAGCTATGCTCTAGAGTGTATGGCAGTTTATCAAACATAAATACAGCCTATGATAACTGAACAGGTAGAACAGAATTAATAGGTCATAGGGCTGTGCAGTGTTTCAGATTCAGAGGTGTTTTAGGTTGCATAGGAGCCTGTCTACAGCAGCTGTTTGCAACTCCTTAAACCAACTAAGTCTTTTGCTGCAGGTGTGGTGCAGGTGTCGAGGGCACCTGTGTGAACCTGGGAGAAGACAGGGCTGCTTTAAGGAGTTGCAGACAGGGGCTATGTGAGTGCCCCTGCACATTCCAAAGCACCTTTAAACCTCTGAATCTGCAGTGCTGCCCAGCCGTACTACATCATTGTATCAGCCTGAACAGAAAACCAAAAGAAATGTAAATTTGAAAACCAGATCTTAATATGGGTTAGAAAAATGACATATGGTAGTATGTCGTGGAAAAAAATGCTGGTATCCTGAGTGAAAGTTGTAGAATAATAGAAGTCCCAGCCAACATTTCTAGTTGTATAGGATATCTGGCTGCTGAACCTCTGCATGAATCCTTGCTCTGGGGTTGCTTTCAGAGCCATCAGCCGTCTCTACAGCCCAGCCCTTCAGCTTGCTTATTCTCATTTTTGGCTGTGATTGAATGATCCCACTGCTTCCACACAGAGAGGCGGGAGAATGTACTAGGCAGGGTGGCCTGATATTTTAACTTGTGGGAAAAAAACTCCCTCAGCTCTCAGAAGTTTGTAAATCGTTCACTTAGTTGTTCTAAAACTCTCCGAAGGAAAATGTTCAATGTTTGTTCAGTTTTAATCCTAGCAGGTGTCTGTAAGTATCTTCTAAGATAGATAACTCTCCTTTCACTCATAAAAAGTCTTTGGTATTTTGAATTGAGCCACTAACTTAAATACTTTGCATTTCAAAAAGCTGTTTCACTTTCCTTGCTAGCTTTTGTCATGCTAAAGGGTTAGCACAAGACTACCCTTTCATGATTGCTTCACTTTCAGGGTCTTAACCCACTTTCTTTTTCCTTCTGAAGTCATTTCCCTGTTTTTTTCCCCAAGCCCTGACTTAGTCTAAATGGGAAAGTACAGTACATTTTCCTTTGCAGCAATAGTTCTGTCCTCTATAATAAATAATTATAAAATAAATAACTATAATTAAATAATTATCAACCAACTTTGACATTAAGAGGCTGATTCTGTCTTTCAGTTTATGCAGCACCCTTTACATGATAGCATTCTGCTGAAAACATGCTGAAGTTCCCCTATACAAGCTCAGAGAAGTCCATTATAGGGCACAAATAGAAGACCTAAAGGAGCCATTCAATTTTTTTTTCAAGTAATTTTATTAAAGATTATAATTACAATAGTAAAAACTAATACAAACTAAAAGAAAGATAGAAAAATAGAAAGAGTAAAAGGTGCAAAGGGAAAAAAAAGGAAAGACAATAGAAGGAAAAAAGAAAAAATATAGTAAACAAAAAAATATATACACTGTGTGAACATACATACATACATACATATATATATATATAAAAGTTTATACTTCATCACAAGTATAAACAATTTTAGTAACTTATCACCTCTTAAATTACAACAAATGATTCTTTCCGTATCTCATTTCTATAAACAAATCCATAAAGCATCGTCATTTCAGTCCTGGTGTCAGCAAAAGTCCATTAAGGGTTACCAGAAATAGCATATCTATTTTAACCTTGGTCAAATAAACCAACTTTATATTTCCCCCTTTTACTTCTAACTCTCTTAATCTATAGTCCATTCAAATAATTTTGTAGAACTTGATTTCTTCTCATTTCTTCTTTTCCCCTTCTCAGGAGATGCTTCAAAGCTTTAACAAGTCTCTTTTGTAAGTCCAATAAAGAAACATTATCCAGGTCACTCTCTTGGTTTCTTCTGTGTATTCAGTGTAACATCTTTTTCCATGTCATTCTTGTAGCCTGTCATTTATAAGTCCACTTTCAACTCAGTTTCTGTCTTGTCAGGTATAACTTGTTCCTCTTCCATAATGTCTTTTAGGTACAGTCTATCCATAGAGGCAGATACTGCTGTTAACATCGTTAATATTAGCTTCTGACTCCATTTTTCAAAAGTATCCTTCAATATTTCTAGTGTTAGAATATTTTGCCCCATTCTGTAACTGTTAGTCAAGTTTATGTGTTCTTTTCCTTTGACTGAAATCTTTATTTCCCTCTAGTATCCAATTTTTAAAATATTATCTTATGTTTTTTTAAAAAATTCAAAACAAAAGCATGTTCCATGGGAAGAATTCTTTATAATTAATTCCAAAATCTTATTTCAAATTTATCCGGACCTTTAGTCCATTTGTAGCTTTCTAAAATCAAAGTTTTAATCAACCTTTTGCTGTTTATTTTAAAAAAAGCTTTTTAAGATCTTAAGCTTATAGTTAAAACTTTCTTTCGTTAAGGATTGAAGGCAAACTCACCCGGTGCTTTCAAACTTGTCAATCCAAAGGTTTCTAATAGCTGAAAAGTAGTTAACAAGCAATTTCCAAAAGCAATTAGAAAGGAGGTATGTGAACTTAGTGTCCTTTCAAAGGTGCCAAGATGACCATTCCCTCATCTCCCAGTGCTCAAAACCTGCCAGAGTTCACTATCAACTGTCTGGAGCACTTGTGGGCAATCCCTCATCCTCTCCTTTTGTCTGGAGAGGTTCAAAGAGCTGGTCTACTTGCCGGCTCTTCGTTCTTTGCTGTGGTCATCAGCTCTGCTTTTCAGTCCACCATTCTTCCTCTGGAAGTCCCTAAGGGAATAATTCAATGAGGCTATATGCTTATAAGAACAGTGTTTTTAGTTGTCTGAAATAGAGAACCTCAAATATTCCATAATATGCGCAGTTCAGTATGTTTATCAGAACTTAACAGGTGGCAAGACTTAGATGACCTTGAAAGCTAAGCAGTGATGAGCCTGGTTAGTTCTTAGATGGGAGACATCCATGAAGTTTCAAGGCTATAGGGTAGACTCCCCCACCCCGCAAAAAAGTGCTTTTCAACTGAGCAGTAATCCCTTCCTATAAGAGTCACAAAACCACTATGGCTTTGAGGTTAGGGCCATAGATCCCCTGGTCATTTTTTTTTCAAATTGATATTATGGCTAGCGAGCTATCTCTAATATATGCAATCTTACTAGACAACCCTCCATCCTAGCATTCACAATCAGAAACAAACGATGCACATTATTTGTCTTGTACTTCAAGCTCCTTCTGCTTTTCTAGAATGATTCAGACATTTCAGGGTTTGTTTGCTGAGGTTTTCTTTGGCTAGAGCCCGGAAGCAAGGCTTCTGGTGCTAAACTCTGCTGCCATCTTGACATTTCAATGCAACTGCAAATTATGACTTCCAGTTTCTTCACCCATCAGATCAGGACTTCTTTAAGAAAGGTCACATTGGACTGGGCACCTTGCTGAACTCTCAGCTCTGAGTTCTGTTTTAACCAATAACTGACTGTCACTGAATGATCTCTCCCTATTCAATGTTTAAGTCTCCTTTCTGTAGCTATCATAACTGCCACAACTGAACTAACTCCAATACCAAAACCAGAATTCTGGCTTCCTTGATTGCACTATAAACAGATAAGCCTTCTGGCAGAGATACACTGATTATTTAAATGAGGAAAAAATACCTAGGATCAATGGAATACAGGTGTAGGGCAATGTTTCCCATTTACTGCATACAATTGAGATTTTCCACCGTATGTCTTACAGAGTTCGCTTTGCATGCATAATGAAAAATCTGATGCAGTTGCTATATCTAATTTGTAGCATCTCTGTTCAATTTATCTGCTTTTCCCAGTGATCTTGGAGTGAACAAATAGTGGCCTAGTTTGTGGTGCTTTATAGCTGGGCTTTATGCCATGTTACTTTTAAAGTAGCGCATGTGTTCTTTTCCGGGTAAGGATTTTCTAACACATGACGTAAATGGTAATGAACAGCTGCAACTGCAGTTTTTAAAGGATGTTCAACTAAGGTAGAACTATTGTGGATTTAAGTAACTATGCAAGTGCTATATATATAAACACTCTTGTCTATTTCGGGAAGAAAACAATGATGCTTTGCTAAGGAAATCATTTCTCTTTTAATCTACTGCATTTCTATACTGTGCTCGATGCTCATTCCAACCAGACTTAATGGGAATGTGTGAGTGTGCGTGAGAGAGAGAGAGAGAGAGAGAGAGAGAGAGAGACGGTGTGGATGTAAGATAGTTGCATACTTGTAACATCTAAATATTAAATAGAAAATCAGATGGGATGGGAGAATTGTATTAGGGCATATCCGCACTTATCATTTAAGCTGCTCCTATGCTGTGCTCATGCCAGCTTGAAACTGGCTTCTTCCTGTAGTCAAGTCTTCCTGGACATAGATACTTGTACAGGTAGTCCTCACTTAATGACCACGATTGGGACTGGCAACTCCATCGCTAAGTGACTTGGTCGTTAAGTGAAATATCACGTGACCATGGCCAACTTACAGTGTCAGTTCTGCTGCAGTCGTTAAGTGCAACATCACATGACCGTGACTTGTGACTTACTGCCCATTGACTGTGCTTGTTGGAAGCTGGCTGTGAAGGTCACAAATGGCGATCACGTGACTGGAAGACACTGCAACTGTTATAAATGTGCACTGGTTGCCAAGTATCTGAATTGCGATCATGTGACCATGGGGATGCTGCAACCATTGTAAGTTTGAGGACCATCATAAACCTACTTTGTCAGTGCCGTCGTAAGTTCAAATGGTTGCTAAACAGGATAGTCATTAACTGAGAATTACCTGTATCTATGTGTGCATATCCAAACGCGAACATATACATACAAAGTTAAATTGAAGTCATTTATAGAAATTTTAGGTATCAAAATGCACACATATGTAACTGCAATAAGCAACTTTTTAAAAAGGTACTTCTTTATACTTTATTCTACTCTAATAAGACTTAGTAAGTTCTATACCTCTTTTTACCAGCACTGCTGAAACAGCAGAGTGGTTAAATTAAGAAACAGCATACAGAAGGTATGTTTAAAAATATTTTTTTTTCGTTTTTTGAGTAACTAGTTTTCCCATTGGGCCTTTTTAAAAAAATAGGAGGTATTAGGAGAGAAAATTAGCTACTCAAGAAAAGAAAAACCATACTTTAAAAAATTCTGCTAGGTTTCTGTGCACAGACTTTTTCTGTGCTAAACAAAGATAACCACTCTGCTATTTCAGCAGTGCTGTCAAGGAAAGTTATATAAGCTATTAAAGTGCATTATAAACAGGGGCGGGGGAAAAAGAACAAGAGATTTGGCCGGCATGCTCAGCCACAAGCATTATAAAGCTTCTGCCCAAACCCTTCATGGCCATTATCATCCCTCTATCCCTCTGTCCAGGGAATAACAGGTTTTCTTGGTGGATCACAAATTGAACAACAAAATACAAACATTTCTTCAATAATTACCGAAGTATTTTTAAAACAGGCTGTGCAATGTTTACTTTTTGGAGAAGTAGGGGTATTTTTACCATACCATTGGGTGAACTTCGTTGGAAATCAGTTGTTTCATTGTTTTTATCATATACACAGAAGCTATTGAAAAACCTTATGGTCAAATCCATCAGGATCTATCTGTGCCTTCGTATGCAGATGGTAAATAGTATATGAATTATTTTCTGTTATTTTTATATTTATAATTCTAAATATAAAGAAGCCAAGGATAAATATTGGTATTCAATTTACCTCTCATTATCAGTGCTCTCTGTTCTAGAGCAAAGCAGTATCACCAACTACAATACGTGTTTTTAAAAAGTTGGCTAGTCAGTTGTCACTATTTATATCTCTTAGTAATCAGACTTTAAAATCTGTTATGAAGCTTCATCTGGTATTTTTGTGGGCTTCATTTCCTTGCCTATTATCCAACGTAAGGCAACTGACTGTGGGATGGGTTTTTAAAAATCTTTATATAGTAATCGTTCAGGCTTAAATGATTTATGTCTATTAAAAGCAAGAACCCTGAAGGGCAGGGAAATTAGTAGAGAACTGTCATAATGGTTGAAAAAGGTTCAATTGTTTATCTTGTCCTGAGAAGGACCAAGACACTCAGAAGGGTTGCTTTGTGCAAAATGTAACAAAAATCATGTTCATTATGTTGATTAGGAAAGGAACATACACACATGTTCATTTTTTCCCTTTAAACCCCTCCTTTTATATTATAAAAGGAAAACTCCTGTTCTTCGCAACATATTTGACACCCACATATTTTGCACTGGAATATTTCTGTTCAAATACAAAAAAACAAAAACCCTACTCTGCAAGATGTGGAGGTAAAAATACAAGGAAATGTTTATTGGAGGTTGAACTAACAGTATCTATTAGTTTTCCACTGTAATTAAACAGATGGTCCTATAGGCCTCACCCATCCATCGAACAGATGGTACATTTGTCCCTTAATTGGGTGCGGAACAGTTAGCTTCTGAGTCTGCCTGCTATTAACACTAGGGAAATACAGAATAATTCTGATACTTTTTACTGTGTTTTGTAAAAAAGAGGAGAAGGCAACACTGGTCCTTCGTATAAAAAAATAAACTGTGGTTCAGTCACCTGAAGTTTCTAATCAGTTGGTATTTTAACTAAGAAATTAATCAAATCATTAATTGATCTGAGCGGTGTCAAACTGGCATTCTTTGGAAACTTTTACATAAATGCAGCCATTCTTAGTAGTCTGGCAAAAAGTCAAAAATGTTGTATCTTGGCCAGATTTGCATTCTAACTTTGTGAACAAAGTTGTACAAAGGATTTACTTGTTTTAAGAAATACACTGGTAATATGTGTCTTTCAGCAACAGCCAGGATTTGGGTGTGAAATTTGGATAGAAATATGTGAGTTTATAGATTGAGAAATTAAGTATGCTGTTTGCTGGATATGACGCATCCACTTTCTCTTTTAATGGTATTCAGATTCCGTATTTCTGCTTGGATAAACAGTTACAGGATATGATCACACTGCTGAACAAAAATAAAGAAAAGCCTGTTTGTGGGTATTTTCAAAGAGTTTGTACTTCAGAACTAAATTATCCGACACAGCTATTTAAAAAAAGATGGACTCTGGGGGGCAGCAGGAAGGAACGTGTTTAGTCACTGAGGCTATTCTTCAAATACTCTGTTTTTTTCAATGAGTGGCAGAAATGAAATGCATTCAGTGAAAAATGAGAAAGTTAAACTTTCATATGCTTTATGTTCCCCCTTCACACAAACTTTGGAATATTGACATATTCAAATTTGCTCTGAGAAAACAACCTGCTGTATAGACAGTGCTATAGGAAGATTTTTGATTCCCACTTGTTACATAAACAAGCATTGTACAATATTGCCCTTCTGTTGGGAATTGCCCAAGGAAAGCATCTGCCCTCAACTGAAGTCTACTCCGTCTCTTAAGACAACAACAATGCCTTATTGTTGAAAAGATTGAGAAAAAAACTGAATGGGACTGAGGGTTGACCAGTACCCTCTGAGGGAGAGGAGTGTAACCAGATGAAGTTTTCAAATCCCTAAATATTCTGTATTAGGCTTTGCCTTGAAACCTCTTCTAGCTGTTGCAGTAGCCATTGGAAGAGGCTTCTGGGCATCTGTAGTCTTTGTCAAAGCAAAGGACTACCCTATTTTGCATGAAAAAAACTCCTGCTTCACTGAAATAGGATTATATCATATTGCAACCATTTTCCAAACATGCATAATAAGTACGTCTTGAGGTTTGGTCGTTGTGGAACACAACTTCTTCAAAGCCTCCAAATAGGACTGGAATCCCTTGAGACCCTATCAAGCAATACAGTGTATAAAATGTGCCAATGGATCTTGTGGGGTGCTTTTTTTTTTCAAGCAAGGGAAATGGGGAAAGGCTAGTTCTGATCCAGACTGGGCCATCACATACTTTACAGTGTAGGATCTAGAAATGCAGCAGCCTGATACCTGGTTCATATACCATCCAATTTTGCCGTCAGTATGTGATTTTTCTTTGATAGAGAATCTTCTTTTAATTTTTGGTATGATATAGTGTCATGGGCTTTTTTGTCTGTCCATTTGATTAATTGTTTAAAATGTTTTAAAAAGGACAATAATGACTTGCTGCATAAAGTAAATGGGCATGTTGAATTTTACCAGGTAGCCGTACTTTCTGATTATGCAGAAAGACAGTAAAAAGTTACACAGAGCGTAACTTTATTTATGAGAATAAGGGGAGAAACCTTGATCTTTTTGTTTTGTGCAAAATTCAAAGGAGTTTAAATATGAAGCTATTCAAGAGAAAGACTTATATTATAACTTTGTGGAATTCTATAGTTTCTGTCCCCTTAAACAAGTGCCTGACTTCTATAGCAATGCTGTTGGGATTACTGAATTAAGTTCCATTGACTATATGATTTTATTAAGTTGGATATCACATGTTTACATATCAGATGACCTCTGCAAGTCATCAAAGACAAGAATTAAGTCAGTAAGAGTTTTGCGCAGAGGGAGAAAACAGACACACAAAATTACCATTAATTCAGAATGAAGTAGACAAATTAGATTCTTTACACAGGAAGAGTAAGCCATGTATCAGTTAGCTGTAAGAGTTAAAGCATTATTTTTATAGATAGGAAATATTGGCTATGAGAGTCCCATTACAGCGTATGTATCTGCATGCCAAAAGTCTTATATTCAGTTTCTGATTGGGGGACAAAAATCCCTGCCCTGAGCCCTGAACTCAGTAGACAATGATGAGACTAACCTAGATGGATCAATCGTATAACTTGTTCTTGTGTCATTGTTTTTGTTGTTGTTATTCTATACTGTTTGTCTACCAATATAAATGTAAATGGTTAGGAAAACAAACAGCAAAACCCCAGTAACTGGACTTGCACTAACACAAAACAACAGACAACTGAGGGCAAGTCACACCATATGCACATTCCAAAACAGTTACCAGATGGGCTCATCCAACAGCTTAATTTTTAAATGTTTTTTTAAGGCCTTAGAGAAGGCCAAGAGGGACAGGGCCTGTTCCAAACAGAGAGCCTCATTAGATGACATTGCGTCACAGAGGAAATCTGAAGGATGCTCATTCTGTCGGATCTTGTGGGACTTGAGATGGGCAGTCCTGCAAATCCGTAATGCTAGAAGAAACTTTTCTATGTGGATTCCAGACTGTGGAAACCACTCCTCAGAGAAGGGTGTATGGCCCCCCACTTTACCACTATTTATGGAAATGGCAAAAACCCACCTCTTCCACTGATCTCTTAATTATTAACCAATTGATTTGGATAATAGTGATTTTAGTTTCCCCTCTGATGGTTGGGTTTGTTTCTGCTTTATCGTTTGCATTTTTAATTCTTGTAAGCCACCCCTAGTGTTATGTGCACAAAACTAAAGGACATAATTTTAATAAATAAACAAAAGCATTGCTAAAGGACCTTCTTGTGTTTATATAATTCAAGGGCACTCTACAAGCTTAGGCCTATCAATATCTGTAGGTTAAACCCAAATGATTAGTGAGAGGAAAGAATGAGGAATTACCACAAAAATCTGCCTGAGTGCTTTTGAGAATGAGGTAAATGTAAATATGACACACAGGAATACCCATGAGCTACAGTGAAATTTAGTAATGGGACCTAACCTCAGTGTAGCTGCAGAGACTTATTTATTATTTTGAACCAAAACAACAACAATCATTGTTTAGCCTACAAGGAATTATTCTTAATTTCTTGAATATTAGTGACCAATATTTACTTCTGAAAGTGCAGGACACTTTGAAGGTAAGAGAAAGAGTTTAAAGGTCTTTTTGAGAGAGAGGCTTAAGATGAAGTGTGCTAATTTGCATGGTAATTGCAATCATCCCTTGGTGATATAAACATCTGTATGGCTGTTCCGTTAATCAACACAGAATGAGTTACCAGAAAATAATTGCTCCTTATATGCTATAATGAGAAGGGAGTAATAGAAGCAATGTTTTGAAGCAAGTCATGAAATGGACAGCTTGAAAATATGATTTTTCTAATTCAGTGCAACTGCTATTGGTTATTACAGGAGCTGGTCTCAGCTAGGTTGAGTAAATGCCATCGATTCCATGTCCTCTTTTAATGACCTTACAGCCCAATGCTTCCCAAACCTGGGTAAATTACCCAAAATTGGGTAAAAGTGGTTCTTCTTTGGGTCACAACACATGAACCCATTACCCAATCATAAATGGGACATTTAAATTGACTTAAAGTGTTTTACCTACATTGGGTAAAAAGGAATTTCTGATAGGCAGTTTTGAGTAATGAAGGAAAAAGTTTGGGAAGCACTGGTATAGGCAGACTTTCTCCAAAATTATCTCTTCAACCGGGCCTTCTAGGTCTCTCACAGTCCATTCATTGCTGTTGTAATGAATCTATCCACCTGGCTATTAGTTGTCCTCTTCTATTTCCTTCCACTTTTCCCAATATTATGAACTTTTCAACTGCTGAATCTTCACATAATATATCGAAAGTGTGATAGTCTGAGTCTGATCATTTGTGCCTTGAGTGAGAATTCTGGATTGATTTGTTTTATAATCCATTTGTTTCCTTTTCTGGCTATGCATGGTATTCTCCAGAGTCGTCTTGTCTTTGATGACTTGCAGAGGTCATCTGATATGTAATCATGTGATATCAATCTTAATAAAAGATTGATAAAAATAAAAGTCACCCAGCTGGCTTCATGCCTGATGCTGGACTAGAACTCACAGTCTTCTGATTTTTAGCCCAATGCTTTTAACCACTACATCAAATTGGCTCTCATATTCAGCATATAGGTTGAATAAATAAGGAGAGAGCCTTGTCTCACTCCCTTGTCAGCTGGAGCCAGTCTGCTCTGCCATGTTTCATACAGTCTCTGGCTTCTTGTCCTGTGTTTTGTGCATGTGAATATGTGTGCTAAATGCTCAGGGGGCAATATGGTAACGCAGTGTGAGAGGGGCCACATTATTAAAGCAGACAGAACTGGATTTTCTAATTTTTTTTTCCTGAAGTTGGAAAGAAGGGTTACAATTCTAGTTTGAATTTCCACTTCTTAAGAACCCTTTTAAATGACAGAAAAGTCCTGGTATTAGCAAGTTGCTCCTAAATTTGGAGTTGCAAAATATTAGTCTGAGGGTTTATCTTTCATTAGGTTGCTTTGCATCTTGATTCATTAATAAAATAATGCAAAATAATTAGTATGTCACAAAATGCTCTTTTCTTTCTTCTTACTTGACTCTTAGAATGGTCTTCAGAATTTAGTCATTGAATTGGTAGGTCAGTTTGTTTAAATAATTTTGACAATTAAAGATGTCTGATTGGCAAATGTGTTTTCTGTCTGCCAAGACACATGCACACACTTTTATATACATCACCTATGTTGGTATAAGCAATGAAGTCCTTACAGGTCAATCACAAACTATAGTGGTACTCTAGGTCAAGGGTTTTCAGTCTTTTTCAGACCATGGAACCTTTTAGTTAAAAAAAAATCTAAGTACCCTGATCATGAGACAAAGCTCTAGTGATAGAAAATTGATCAAGTTTAAGACAATTTTTTTTTTGCCCTCAATCTCTCATGGAACTTCATCAGGTTCTTGAATAACCCTAGGGTTCCATGGAACACAGTTTGAAAACCTTGCTCTAGATGAGCTGTAGATAAATTGAAGTGACACTTTAAGCAAACTCTTGATATTGAGTTGCTAAATGTGAAAAAAGTCTTCTCATATTGCTAAATTTTAGCTGGGTACTAGAAGCCCTGGTGGATGAAATGCAACAATACAGTTGTTCCTCTAAGATTTGATGACCCAATAGTACATTTGCTTCTTTTATTTTATTCTAGTGAAAATACATTGGTATTTATATTTTTTTTATTAAAAAAAATCTTATCTCAAGTAGCTGTTTGGAAAGTTTGTGTTTCTAAAATCATTAGATAGCTTTGAATGGGTGAGCTGATTATTTCAGAGCAAATGAGTAACTAATGATGTCTCCTGTGCATGCTTGGTTATAAATAAGCCCTATTGTGTTCAGTGAGGTTTGTTCTGTAGTATGTGCTTAGGATTTATTGCCCCTATGAATGTGTGTTATTTCTTGCTGTGAGTCAACTAAGAACTCTGTTGTTGGATTGCCTATAAATAGGAATAAGCATTAAGAACGATGACAGTCTGTTTGTTACAAGAAATGCTTGGGCTGCAAGCATGTTAAAATCGAAGCACTCTGCCTGTTCAGTTTACTCTGTGGTGCAAAAACAGCACCCTGAAATGCTGAACAATACATTTTTCAAGAAGACTTATGCATAAACCAGAGATTAACTCTAGTAAGCTTTGCCTTAAATTTCACCTTCAAGGTCTTGCGTATTTGATCTCAGTACTGATAAAAAATTCTACAGGCCTGCTTCTCTGGGAATGTACCATAGTCTTTCCAGAATGGTAAATACTGACATGATAGAGTGGGCTGCACCACTTTAAAATACAGATGGAGATGTGGATTTATGATCACTTCTACGCATTAAGAAATATCAGCCAGCACTGCAGGTGAAAAGGTAAGCTTGATCATTTTTATAAACTTTTAATACCTAGTCTGTAATTCTAAAGGCTTCATAATATCCAATCAATATTCAAAATAATTTACCACTTAATAACCCTTATGGCTTTTTTAGAATCATACATGCCAGAAAGTTATAAAATGTTTTTGGCCAAATGATGTTAAAGAATTTTACACTGACTCCTGCAACATACATCTTTCTTTTCCTACTGATAATTTCATAGTAAGACATCAGGCTCAAATATTAAAAACACTGCTTACTTTCAGTTTCAGTAACTGTATCCTGTACTTTAGGATGAGACTGTAACTTTCTATATAATAATTGTTATGACAATTGTTTAATTGTTGAAAACTTGGATATAGGTTTTATTGAAGTGACAATACAAGCATATTTAGCTAATGACATCTATTGTTTGTTGCCACTGTAAGCATTCAAATAAATTAGCAAGTGAATACTTCTCATTTCCTAATCTATTGATTTTGCTCTTTAGATATCATTTTTATTGCTGTGAAACCAAGCTCTTTTTAATGATGTTTTTCAAAGAGCCTCTATGTATTGGCGTGCCATGTTTATGTGTACATGTATGGGTAAACTGAGCTTTCTGCTGTTTTTCCAGCAATAGCAGACTAATCCACCTGATGAGTTTGGGTGGATTGAGAGTTATTTATAAAAAAAAAAAAAAAATTGGCAGCTTGGCAAATTCTAAAATGCAGTTAGCAGGAACCACATCATGTTTCTTGAGGGGAGGCTCAAGAATGTCATTTGTTCCTTCTACACTTTTAAGTCAACTAGCCTGATTAATCTTTTCTAGATTAGTATGTACGTTGGAGCACTTTGTCAGATTTTATGACTCAAAATCCTCCAACATTTGTACAAAAATGGATATTTTTTTTAAAAAATGTTTATTATTGATTAATCCACCCAACTATACAGTACAAGAAACTCTGGGTGGTAAACAAAGTAAAACAAGGCATTCCACTAAACCAAGAAAGACCAAATAAAACCACACTGAGGCTTAGTAAAATCATAAAACCACTAATCACATATCATATATCTATACCAGAGCCCACATAACTATCATTGGATGAGCCAGATCTTCAAAGGCCAATAGAATGGGGCTGGCTATATTTCAGGGAGGAGGCTTGAAGGATAAGATGCATATTTAAGTATATATAAATTTGAACATATTTTAAATTAAAATATGGAATAGAACAGATTTATCAATAAGTATGTATAGAATTTACATGGAGCAAAATTAGGACAACCTATATGTTTCTACTTTCATGCGCTTGTTTCTCTCTACAACTGAAAATGCTCGCATATATCGCTTCTCAGCCTTTTGGCTAAGATCAAGTTAGTAAATGTTCATATGAGTTAATACTGATATATCACTATAATTGACTTTTGGAGACTAGCTTTACTTTTATTTATTGGATTTATCTCTCATCTTTTATACAAGATGCTCAAGGACATGTGCATAGCCAGGTTTTCTATTATTTCCCCAAGAGCTTTATGAGGGAGGTTGTGCTGAGAGACCAATTGACCCAAAATCTCACAGGGGCATCTGTACATTAATAAAAAAATATGGGGTGGTGGGGAGCTTTGACTGCATTTACCTTGACTTTTTTGAGTTTCTTGGATGATGCTGGATTAGAACCGGGGTCTGCCTGCTCCTGGCCCAAGGCCTAAACCACTGCACCATGCTAATTTCTCATTTATATATTTCAGTAAAAGTTTATGAGCTTTTGTGTTAAATATCTCCCCTTTATTTATTTAAACATATATTGTTTAAAATGTTGCTTTTTGTTAATCACTTCAAGATGGTCAAGGGCAATGATGTTAGAGATATCATTATGTCTCAGTTTAAACAGTGCCAGTTCACTGAGATCTAAAATCCCAGCAGAATTCAAATAAAATAAAATAGGTTAATGATATTAAATAAAATAAATAAATAAAATAGATAAATGATATTATTATGATTTTATCAAATTTTAAACTGTTTTATTGTGAACCGCCCAGAGTCCCCCGTATGAGGGAGATGGGCGGTGATAAAAATATGATGAATAAATAAATAAAATCATTTATTAGGTCAATGACCAGCAAAACTTAAAAGGAAAAAAACAAAGTGAAACAAAAAAATACAATAATATACTACCGACTAATAAGATATATCACATAATAATATAGCGTTCACTCTGCTATTACTATATTAATACATTTGTTACCTTAGTGGTGTGAGTAAAAATATATATCCCTTGACAATTTATTAATTAAGATATTTCAAATTTAAAAGTATTTTTTTTAAATAGGGAGTTAATTCTTTGTCTGGTTTTGTCTTATTTTCATTGCAGCAACACAGAATTTGGCAACTGTACACATAATGTATGGTTTTAGATCCTGAAGTAGATAGTTCACATAAAATTTATCTGGATACCCAGGGAATTTATCTATTAGGGGCAAAAAGTAGATTGACCTGATATCCCTGTAAAATTTACAGTGTAGCAGTACATGTGAGACGGTTTCTACTTCCTCTTCACCACAAGGGCAGATACGCTCAGCTATAGGGACTTTGTTACACCTGCCTTGGAGTAGTGCAGTTGGAAGAATATTAAATCTGGCTTTGAAGAATGTGATTCTCAACTTAGGGAAGGTTAGGCTTAGCAAATACCTTGCTGGTTCCCATATGCCCCTGTTTATCCAAATTCTGTTATGTTGTGGGAGCCTATTAACTTGATTCTGGAACTCCATGTCCCTTCTTTGGATGACTAGTTGTTTGGCTTGATCATAGCCTAATGATGTTAAGAATAGTGGAGAGAGTCCATACGAAGCCAGCTTATATTCTTCCATCTGCTTCCAGGGTGAAGAGAAATTATCTATTAGAACTAGTTGGGTTAAACCAACTGGGAAAAATTGGATTTTTAGCCAATAATTTATCATCGGCTTCCAGGCCCTCACTTGAATTGATGGCATTCCTGTCTCAAGCCTTAACTGGGCATTTGATATACCATTGGGTGCAGCCAAAATTGATCGCATGAATTTTGCTTGCACTGTTTCCTGTGGCACCTTCATATAAATTCCTATTTGTGCCCCATAAAGAATTTGAGCCAGTGTTTTGGCCTCAAAAAGTTTTAAAGCAGCAGGTACTAATTGTCCTCCACCAGTGTAAAAAAAACCATTTAATGGCGTTCATTGACCTGAGGGCTGATTGCACTATGTAATTCTGGTGTGCATTCCGAGTACCTTTCTAGTGGAAGACCACTCCAAGGTATTTAAATGCATCAACCTGCTCTAATTTATGCCCTTCTACTTTCCAGGAATGCTGCCTAGCTCTCTTGGCAAAAACTAACATTTTTGATTTGTCAAAGTTGAGAACCAAATGGTTTTGTCTACAGTACCTTAGTGTTGCTGCAATTGCTCTTTTCAATCCAATGGGGGTTTGTGAAATTAAAGCAGCAGCAGCAGCATATAAGAGAATCGGAATTTTGCGCTATGCTAGATTGGGTGCGCGAATATCCATGTTATGTAAGAGGTCCACAAATGAGTTAATATAGAGATTAAAAAGGGTGGGGGCAAGAATACATCCTTGTCGCACTCCTTTCTGCACATTTACTATGCCAGAGAGGGTCCCGTGGGGGTTACACCTCACTCTTAAGGTGGAATTGGAATATAATTTCTGCATGAGGTGGAGAAGGCGCTATCGATAGTTGTATTTTTTATTTTTTCCCAAAGAACATTTCTGGATATTGAGTCAAAGGCTTGTTTAAAATCAAGGAAGGCTACAAAGAAGGATGATTTTTTGTTTTGTACGAATATTTTTGTACAAGATGATGCAGTACCAATATGTGATCTACTGTTGATCTCCCTTCTCTGAAACCTGCCTGTTCATCTTGAATTATGCCCTCTGTCTCAATCCAGTCTTGTAGTTTGAGATTTAAATGTTTGGCATATAGCTTACTGACAGCATTCTTGTTACCCTTTTTATGAATTGGGACAATTATTGCCATCCCCCAGTCTTGTCCCAGCAGAATTCCATTGCTGCTTCTATAAAAGCCTTCAGTGCAGAAAGCGTCCTCTTGAATGTTGTTGCTACCACACAACCTTACACTTCTAATCGTACTCTTAAGAACTTGGTAAGTGCAGAATAGTTACCCCCTATAGTGCAGCACTATTTTGTGATAATTAAACTCTCTATATCTTTCTCCTCCTCCCCCACATTTCACTTTCAGGCAGAACTTTTTGAAAGTTTGCCTATAAATAAAAGCTTGATGTTCCATCCAATAAACCTTGCCAGATAAGCAGTAGGTTATAGGTTAACTTGCTATTTTAACATTTAAGAACTTAGCTTTATAATGAAAAGTTAGGTTTTAATACCCTGTGAGCTGGCAGCAATTTAATTAAGTTATGAAATAGCACTGCTGTTTGCTGAGCACTCACACTACAGCAGAGCAAGTTCTGGAATAGCTTGTCCAAGTAGCTAGTGCAACCCTCCCATCTACTTCCATGTGCCCACGATCCATGCAAGAGATGTAGCAAAGGGCCACTGCACAGGCCAAGACTGTGTTATCTAAATCACATTGAGATGATGATGGTGATGGAGTTGTTGCTTATCAAACAGAAGCTATAATAAAGCATTTGAAGTGATGTTCTGTTCAGATGTGGTATCTGAAGAGTCAGATACTATTTTATACCTGTCAGCTTGTGTGCCTTACAGATGGTGGTACCATGCCTCACAGATGGCAGCTCATTAACCTGTTTTCTTTCCTCCCCACCCCCACAGGTCGAACTCTGCTAGAAAAGCTCTCCAGCCAGCAGGAGAATGCACCCCAAGAAGAAGCAGAGAAGCTTTGTTCTTGGATCATTGCAATGGGTCTTTTGCTCCCCTTCAGTGACTGCTTCAGAGAGTCAAGTAGTCATAGTGCACAACAAAGTGCACCAGCATTTGATGTAAGCCATAGCTTAAACTGTTGTTGGTATTTATCAGAGATTTTTGTGATAATTTGCTCTTTCATGTTCAAGTTCCCTTAAGTATCTCTAAAGATACTTATTCTGAGTTGTCATTTAAATGTCTATAAAATACTCTGTCCTTTAAAATTTTATCTTGTACCATCCACCCCTATTTTGTAACCCAGGTAGGCTTTTTCAGTATATTAATATATAGTAATATACAGTATATTAATTATTGATTGATTGAATATGTGCCATCAAGCTGGTGTCAACTCTTACCAACCACAAAGATAGATTTTCTACAGGAGAATCTGTCCCCAACCTGGTTTTTCAGATCTTCCAATATAGTGCACCCATCACCACTGTAATTAAGTCTGCCAGCCTTGCTACTGGTTGTTGTCTTCTCTTTCCTTCCACTTTTCCCACCATTCTAGACTTTTCCAGGGAGTTAGGTCTTTGCATAATGTGTCCAATGTAGGATAATTTGAGCCTGGTCATTTGTTCCTTGAATGAAGAACACAATTACCCATTTTCTTCAACGATCCATTTGTTTGTTTTCTTGGCTACCCAATGGTATTCTCAGCAGTTTTCTCCAACACCAACATTTAAAAGCTTCAATGGTGTTTCTATCCTGCTTCTTCAGAGTCCAACTTCCATTTCCAGAGAGTATCACAAGGAAAATTATTGCCTGCACAATTCTGATCTTTGTAGGGATAGAAACATCCCAACATCTGAATATCTTTTCCCAAAATTTCATTGCTACTCTACAAGTCTGCGGTGTATTGTTGACAATTGATCCTAAAAGGCAGAAGCTTCCACCATTCAATATCTTCATTGCCAATTCTAAGGCTCGTTGTTGTACCTGTTGTCATCAATTTGGTCTTCTTTATATTTTAGTTCCATATTTTCATGGTACTCCTTGACTTTCATTACTACGCGAATTTCATCAGCGTAGTCTAGGTTATTGAAGTTACTTTCTTCAGTTTTAAAATCACACTCATCTTCTTCCAATCCAGCTTCCCTCAATATATAGTCCACATACAGTTTGAATAAATAAGGGAAGAGTGTACAGCCTTATCTCACCCCTTTGCTAACCTGGAGCCAGTCTGTTTCACCATGTTCTGTCTATACTGTGTTTTCCTGACCTTTATGTAGATTTTACATGAGGACAATTAGATGTTTTGGAATTCCCATGTTTCTATGCACATTATATAGCTTGACATGATGGATATAATAAAAGGCCTTTCTATAATCAATGAAACACATACTGACTTCTTTTGGGCATTCTTTGGCTTTCTGAATTATCCAATGTGCATCAGCAATGTCTCTTGTTCCTCAGCCTTTTCTAAATGCAGCTTGAACATCTGGCATTTCCCTTTCCGTATAAGGCTCTAATCTGCATTTGATGCTTCTAAGTGTTATTTTTGGCATGTGAAATTAAAGGTATTGTATGATAGTTTGCACACTCTGTTAAGTCTCCTTTTTTGGTATTGGAAGATAGATTGACCTCTTCCAATCTTTTGGCTGCTGTGTTCTTTGCCACATTTGCTGGCATAGCTTGGTAAGAACCCTTACTGATTCTTCTTTTGTTTCTTGCCATATTTCTGTATATATTCCATCAATTCCTGTAGCCTTCTGCCTTGGTAATGACTGGAATGCTGATCTAACTTCATCTACTAGTATTAAAGTACTTGTAAGTAGGCAATATATTCTAAGGTATCTTGGATGTTGACACTATTTCAGTATATTCCTTCCATCCTTCTTTGATCTTCTTTGGATTGGTTGTTATATGTCCACTGTTGTCCTTTAACATACCAATTTGAGATTGGAACCTTCTTCTGAGTTCAGAGATCTTTTGGAGTTCAGAGATCTTTTAAAAGACTTTACTTATTTTTCCCATGTTTGTTTTCATTGCTGATGTCTTTACAAATGTATTTATTGTCACATTTCTCCACCGCCCATCTCAGCAAATGACTGGGCAGTTTACAAGCAAATTAAGAGAATGAAAAATTAAAATATTGTTAAAAAGATTCATTATAAAAATATAAATATACATAAATATAAAAATATAAAATAATATAAAATATAAAATCCAAGATGGTGAGGCAACAGATAAAATTTCCCAGGCCCGCATCAAGGTACCAACCACTCCCATGATTGACTATCCCCCCTCCTGCCCCAAGCGAGGTGGCACAGCCACAATGTTGTTGTAATACTGCTTCTTGTCTCTTCTAACAGGTCTCTGAAATTCTTTGCTAGGTTCCTTCCTGAGGTCTTTATCTTTCTTGGCTTGGGCTTCTCTTCCCGGCAATTTCCACAGTTTGTTCTAACATCCAATTTGTGTTCTTCTCTTTCAGCAGTCTCTTTTCATATCTATCCTTAAAAACTTATTTAAGTTCATTCCATGGTACCTCTGGTTCCCCATCAGTGAAGTACAAGACTTTAAGTGATCCCTGACATTCTCCTTGAAAATGGTGGGTATATGCTGAAGACCATATTGCGGAAACTGGTTGGCTTTCTTCTTCTGCTTTAGTTAACTTGGAACTTGCACATGAACAATTTGTTCCATAGTCAGCTCCTGGCCATGCCTTTGCTGTTATAATTGAGCTGCTCTACTTCCTTCTACCAATAAGATAGTCAATCTGATTTTGGTGGACTCCATCTGCTGATGTCCATGTACAGGTATATAAGCATAGTTTTGGTTGTTTGAAAACTGTGTTTTATAAGACATTGGCAGAAATTGATAAATAGTTCTCCTGCTTTATTTCATTTTCCTAGGCCATATAGCCAATTATATTTAGTATAATTACTTCTTTAAGTTCATTCCATGGTACCTCTGGTTCCCCATCAGTGAAGTACAAGACTTTAAGTGATCCCTGACGTTCTCCTTGAAAATGGTGGGTATATGCTGAAGACCATATTGCGGAAACTGGATGGCTTAGTATAGGGATGCGGTGGCGCTGTGGGTTAAACCGCTGAGCTGCTGAGCTTGCTGATCGGAAGATCGGCGGTTCGAATCCGTGTGACGGGGTGAGCTCCCATTGCTAGTCCCAGCTCCTGCCAACCTAGCAGTTCGAAAACATGCAAATGTGAGTAGATTAATAGGTACTGCTTCGGCGGGCAGGTAATGGCGTTCCATGTAGTCATGCCAGCCACATGACCACGGAACTGTCTACGGACAAACGCCGGCTCTTCAGCTTTGAAACAGAGATGAGCACCGCCCCCTAGAGTCGGACACGACTGGACTTAATGTCAAGGATGGCTTAGTAAATTACTTAATAAAGTAATATATTAATGATTAAATGAAAGCAACTAAAATCATTATAGAGCAAAGATTATGGACAAAACTTTTGATATCACAACTCTTTGCATTACCTTTCAGTGGTACCTCTTTCAGTGGTACTCCTTTTAGAAGCCTCTTTAGACATCAATTCAGGTAAAATGAAGTTTGGTAGTGGTGGTAGGAAAGAAATAGCACAACAGCAGGCTCTGTGTCATCAACCAGTGGACTTTAATTATACCATATACAGAGTCCCAGATATATACCTCCGAGCCATCTATTAATACAAGTAGATTGATAGATGCAATCTACACCATAGAAGACTGGCCTGAATTCAGTACTTCTTCTCTGCATTCATTCATGGTACCTTAGTAAGTACCTGAAGAAAGCTTATATGCTTATTAGACCAGTGATATACCGTATGTGTGTTTGTAAATTAGTCTGTGTTTTTCTAGAACAGAGAAATCAGCATTAGAACGTTTGATTGAATTGTATTTGGTCAGCTCTTCTCTGAGTCCAGTCATTTAAAGTTGTTGTAAATATCCATATTGTTACATACAGTATATGTATTTTAATAAGTTGGAGGGGCATCACTGCTTGGAACATTTGGTTGTAGATGGCTAGCATCGGGATTCTTTCATATCCCTATTAGATCCAGAGATGTTTTGCTGTACTAATTGACCTTGAGCATGTTTGCTAAGGCATAATACTGGTTGGCATTTTACACTCCCCATACTGAGTATGAATCTTTGGTATATGGGAAGAAATTTAGACTTCATCAAAATAAAAGCTAAACAATAGTTATAACGAGCACTCAATTTAAAAATAAAATGAATTCAAAAACGTCTGTAATAATAAGCCTCGTGCTTGATCATTGGTTAGATAGCTTGAAATAAGAAATCTAAAGGAAAAGGAAGGAAAGAAAGGAAAAATTTATGGCAGGCTTCCAACTTCCGATTTCCCTGTCCTTTGGCCATAGCGGCTTCTGGTGATGGAGATAATAATACAGAATATGTGAAGGTAACATATTGGGAAAGGCTGTTTTAAGCCATAATACAGTTTCCTTGTTTTTGACAGGTATAAAATGCCATCAGGACTATATTCTAAGAAGAATCAGGGCTAGATTTTAAAATAAAATACCCATATGATAAGAACCTGTACTGCATAGATCAGCATGGAAACTGAAGATACCCCCTTAAGTTAATTGGCTTAGATAATCAGACTTATCTTCAATCAGGAAATTTAAGGACTTGAATATTACCTTTCTTTTCCTTTTTTTTTTAACTTAGCATGCAACATAAAATCAGGATGTAACCAAAACTTTACTGGTAGAGTCAGTAGCTCACTGAGCTATACATGTAGCTGCTACCATTTTTCTTTATTCACACAAACTTGATCCACAACTAAAATTTTATGCTAGTAGTTCCAACTCACAACATCTCCTCCTTTTTTTGCTTTTGACTTAGCTTTCAATAATAATAACAACAACAACAATAATAATCTTGTATGCTGCCTAACTTTCAGTGACTCTGTCAGCTCACAATGTTCCCATATCTTACTAGCTTTTGAACTCCTCTTCCTCTTGAAATCACCACTGATTTATTGATTATCCACTTTGGAATTCTGTTGTTACTGAGCAGAGGCAGCTGTTCCCTTTAACATTTCTTGTCAAGGGCACCCAACGTGACTGTCAGAGGATCAATATATGTCCTCATTTTTCTACCTACATGCAAATAACTTCACTCATTAACACTGTCACTTAAAATAGCCCTATCGTATCTTGTCATACCTTTCCAACAGTATTTTGTACACTGCACACCCATCAACTGAATTTTATTATAACATATTAGCTATCCTAGACTCATTTGAAAACAAGCCATCTACAGGTCAGGAATGTGGATATTTTGTCCCTCTTTCTCTTCATCAGATGGTAGACCTCTATTCCACTTAAAAAAAAAAAAAAAAAAGGTAAAATGAATTATTTTCCCAAAGTTAGACCCATGCACACACTTTTTTAAAAAACATAGTAAGGATATAAGTAGCATGGTCAAGGTAGTTGCAAGACCTCTTGAAAATGGTTAATACGTGAACATCCTCATATGGAAGAGCTGAATTTGCCCGGATTAGAAGCTGAAGTATTGCTTTTAATGGCAAACTTTTAGTCTTTATTTTCAATGGTTAACAAAGCATATTTAGTTAATTTGTAGGAAGAATATGTCAATGTTATATTCTATGCTGGCTGCCTACAGGAAATGTGTATGCTTAGAAACATGATGCTGAATCTGAATTCAGGATACACTTAGAAAAGATAGAATGTTTTTTAAAGTAAAATATAAAATGCTTTCCTTTTTGCATCTAGCCACAGGCAGACTGGTCTAAGACCTGGAGTGAATATTGGTTTTTAGCCCTAGGCCATTCTGAAATCCTGACCTGGAGTTTGGAATGGATCCACCTGATCTGGAACAGATAATTATGGTATATGTTCTGTAGTAGGGCATCAAAGTGATTTGGAAAAAGTGTTTGGCTCCCATGGTGAGCCTGAGGATCATATCAGTGCTTCAGTGAATGAAATAATTAAAGCATTGCCTTTTTAATGTGCCTCTTAAAAGCAACAGCATCTTTTTTCAGGCCTGTCTGTTGGCTAAGTTCGGGACAACATTCAGAGGAGCTCATTTTCCAGGTATGACCATAGAAAACAATAACAAATCATTAGTTTGGAGGTGGGCCACAAGAACAGGTGTGATGACCATCCATGGAGATTTGCAGAAATATTGGCAAAAGGGAGTATTTTAAAAGAAAAGAAAAGTGCCCATAGGAAACAATGGAAGTACACAGAAAAATTACAGTGACCCATTTTAAGTCCTTTCAGTTACTATTTTCTCATCCTAGGCCTAAAGGTCAACAGACAGGTGGATGAGTTTCACTCAAAATACAAACTTCAAGGGAAAAAAAAGAATTGCAGCAAAAAACAAACAATAGTTCAAGCAACAGCCTAAACTCTGTCTTCATTTATTTTTAATATCATTTTAATGTGCTGCCTTAAGGCCCTGAATGAAATCAAGATAGAAAACTAGCAAGCAACAAAGAAAGAAAGAAATGCCTTAACAGGGCAAAACCCAAATAAATAAAATAGTTGATTCACACATCCTTAGCTCAGTAGCAGAGCAAAAGATCTCTTGAAGTTTTCACAGGACAGAAAGGAAAAAAACCTGGCAACGCAAATCAAGACACCTTTGTAGAAAATGCCCTATGAATGCAACAGGTTGCATGCACACACCAAAACCTCAGTATACCAATCAATCTTTGCATCTTGAAAGTTCCACATCAACAGGCACATGAGTTCAAGGTCAAAAACCAAGCACAGCCAGCACAGAGAAGTCTTTTTAAGGCATTAAGTCTGGCAGCAGGTGTTTATGTGCAGTCTGTGCATATTTTTGTGTCTGGTTCATGTCAAAATTCAAGAATGTGCTGGGAAATGAAGACTCATTTCTTTTTTAAAGGCACCCTGAATTAACAGGGTGCACTCACATCCTGCATCCTTTCCTGGAGAGATCTGTGTGAGCCCCCCAGAGTGAGCAACATTTCAGATGCTGCATCAGGAACTGGAGAAACTTGAGAAACATGTCCGTCTCCATCTAATACGTGATTTTCAGGTGACAAGAACCAGTGACTCATCCCAGTTTTCCTATCAGCTGAGTCAGTAGCAAGCTCTGAGTACAGCCCAGGTGAGTTCATGTCTAAGGAAAAGCATCCATAATTTTGAACATGAGCAAGAAGCTGTCAGTGGTATGGACACTGAGGTTTATCTCCAGTTGCCTGCAATAAGAACATGTCTGTTATCTTGCCTTTCTTTGCTCACAAGTAGCATAGAATGGAATATTCTGCATAAGTGGCCAAACCAACAGACAGTGCTTCTCTTCTCCAAGGCGTTGCACAAAGAACACTGACCTCAAAGAAGGTTAACATGCTTTGCTCTGCCAAGAAGAATCTGATTTCACATGTTGGCCCCAACGTCCATGACGTGAATTTTCAATTTGGCTGCCCTGGTGGTCAGCAATTTATTGTTCTTTGTGGCCATTCTTACCTCTTCTGCCATGTGAGCCACATCCAGCACTTCAGTGAAAAGTCGCACCTACCTCTGCACGGGTCCTGTAGCTCAGGAAGTGCTATTGGTTACAATGGCAAATGCCTCCTTCCTCCACCACCTTACTACAAGAGGAGAGAGAGGTGAAATAGACCCACACCACCTCAGCTGGATCAGATACTTGAGGTGAAGCAAATGTCCCTGTTGGGATGTGCCCTAAACGTCTTCCATGCACTAGCAATCCATGGGCACCACTTGCTAGCTGAAGGCGATATGAAGGCATTTTAGTAATCAGGGTCACCCAGATTGAGGAAGCACTTGAATCCAATACCTGAAGAGATGATCGTTCAAAGCCATCACCTCCCTGTTTGCTCCTGGTGACTGCTTCTACCACCACACAGGTACTTGGTTCTGCTGTGCCTAGAGTTATCCAGAGATAGGAATGGCACTTTCCTATGATGATGATACCTAGACAGGTCTTAAGCACTCTTGGCATTCTCCCCCATGCTGACCCATGCCTATTTAAGGATTCTGCTTTAATCTTGTTTTGAAATGTTTTCTTACTTTGGAGACAAGCAGGGATACCCTGAGTTATTACTTGATTTTGCTGAAGTTCCATTCCTCTCTCAAAGTTTACATTCTTTATACTAGGTAACAGTACAATTCTTAGGAAGGCTTTGTGAAGCAAACAAACGTTCTGGTAGGATGCACCATTAAACTTTCTTGAAACAAAGCCAATTATTGGCTAATCAAAAATAAATGTTTAAAAAGCCAAGGAGGCTGTTTTGGAAATGACATTGTGCTGCTGTTGTACCTGGCATTTTTTAGCATTAAAGAGAGAATTGGAAAAGAAACCCAAGAAACTCCAAAGCAAAAGAAGGGAAAACAGATCTTATAGTAATATTCATCCTTTAATTTCCCACAATGCTATCTACCTGCCTCCTTCCTTCCTTCCTTCCTAATCACATATTGCTGACTAAGAGTCATTATAGTTTCCTTGCAACCATTTCAGGCTGCAAGTGTGAACTGATTTAATTCAATTTCTATCACGTGTGGCTCTTAACCATTTCTGGGAAGTTTTCCTTGTTTGAGGATTTTCCGAGAGCTGATAGCTGTTGTGAACAGCGACTTAAACTGCTTTGAGTTACAATATCTATGTTGCTGCGAACTGTACTGTAAGACTTTAGTTGCTACTTATTTATTCATAAGATGAATCTGCCTACGTCAGTATAGAAACAAACAAGATAATAGCATTCCTCTTGAATTCAGCTTGGAGATCTGAACTGGTTTGCTCCTAGCAGTAAGTACTACATGGCTTTAACTGATAACATCGCAGTTAACAATGCAATTTCCCATCAGTAAGAAGTGATTGTTTTGTAAACTAGAATAGAGGTAGGTCGGTCAGAAAATTACAACTGTTTGGGTGATTGTAATGAGAGAAGGCAGTAGCTCTATTGATTAGAAAGTGGAAGCGCTGTCCAGATTCTGCAGGCAAATAGTGTGCCTCGCCCTTGTAAGATAGCTCCGCAGTTTTAAACAAGAAGCCGACATCACTGTGAAAGAAGATATGTTGCTTGTGTTTTGTCAATAACTGCATACTGAGCAACTAGCTTGCAAAGCTACTCTGCTTAATAACAGATCAGATATCTGTGTTATTGTTGTTATTGTTGAAAGTTTTAAAGAAAAACTGGATGCTTCATATATATTCAGTAATTTGATAGTGGCAATAAAGAACTTTTCTTCCTTATAAACCAGAATGACTTCAACAGAAGCTTCAAAGGTAAAGCTGTATTTGATTTATCAAGATAAAGAACAGAGAGGGAGACAAAATATATAACTTTCATAGTTAAATCTTTAATCTTTTTTGTCACGAAAGGCCATATATGCTAATATCATAAAAGTATAACATTGCTATATTAAGAACTGATACTTTCCTTTCTTAATCTTCAGCAGCTATGTTGGGTTTTGTTTTAAAAAGTTATTTTGTATGTATGAGCATGAAAGAGATTTTCCAGAGTATAGAAGCTATCACTTCCAAATACATGCTGATGCTGCTGTGCAAGGAAAATAGAGATGGGGTATCACTTACTGAATTCAGTAAGAGAACTGAACTGAAGAGAACTGTATAATTTTTCCCCAAACCCCAGATTAATTTATATAATCCTTTAAGATAAATGTATATAGAATTTTTATTGATCTTTCCTTTGCAGTAATCTAAATATAATCACTGCATCTTATTGAGATTTCAATTCTCTTTGAGCACCAAGTATTTATTTCCAGTTTGAGACTATATTAGTTTAGAATTTTCAGTTTAGATGAATAATTTGTTGCACACATGCTATTAACATGCTGGTTGTATGAATCGTATTTCTTTAATGGATAAGCTTGATTAATTTTCATTAAATATTGAGACAAAAAAGTCCACAACTTTTTTATATTATATATATATGCACACACACACACACATGCACACACACACACACACAGACCCATACATAAACACACTCACATGGAGTTAATGTCTAATTCATGTCATATGATTTCCTCACATCCGTGCTTTCAGTTATGTCATCTTTTTTCTCATTTTGTATCTGGTAAGCTAAGCAGAGGCAGTGACTGACCCAGGACATTTATCTTATTCCATGACTAACTTGGCATTTAATCCAGGTTTTTACTCCCTAGCATGGACTTTAAATGTTTCTAATTTTAAGATCGGTACTATGCTCTTTGCAGATTTTTTTTTTCTTTCCTAGCCTTTTAAATCATTTTTAGTGATAACTTTTTCTCTTAATTTGATATACTTTTTCAGACTACCACTAAAAATGAGTGGCAATAGTGATTAGTCTGATTATTCTCAGTTGCTTGACATGAAATATTAAATACATTTTGTTGCTTCCCTTACTCATGGTTCCTCTTTTTTTTAATATATACATACATACATATATACATACACACACACAGTATATTTATTATCAGTCACAAATGTATAAAAGTATAAATTCATCCTGAGAAATGTCAATGTATAAATACCATGGTTTCTTTTCAGATAGTTCAAAGTAATACTGTGCTATGGTGATGGTCTTGAAAACTCTAGGCTGAATTAGTAATGTTAAAAAAAAAATTAAGTAATGTGGGTGGAATTCTATTCACCCAATACAGTTTCTGTTAACCTCTCCCTAGATCCTCCTATGCATTATCAAAAGTAACCATCTCTGAACTGGATATTAGGGACACAATAATCTTTAAGAAGGGAGGAAGAGGAAATACCATTCAATTACATTTATAGAAATTTACCATCGAATTGTATCCTATATTACTTTAGTTGCCCCTCTTCTCCTTCGTTAGTCTTGTCAGTCTTCTCTTGACCAGCTAGGCAAAAAAAAAAAAAGGTATAGTCAGGCTCCCAAGACACAATCTCTGTTAATATTTATCATATAAAAGCTATTAAGCCATCATGAAAGAATTCCAGTAAGTGTTGTGAATCAAATGCAAGACTTATTTATACTGAAATGAAGGTTCAAATTCTTGCTCCTCTTTCTCCTGGCCATGCAGTGTAATAGGCTTGAACTCACCCTCTCGCAGGAGGAAAGGCTTCCACCTCTCCTTAATTTTCAAGAAGGATAGTCTTGTTTCAGACTGCTGCCTTCTGAGAACTGACTCTCACTACTAAAGTCTTCGTCAACTCAAGCTTTCATCCTGGTGACTTCATAAATAGAACACTAGTCTTCTCTTGCCTTATTCGTTTGTGCTGCAGCCTAGCTGGGCCCTTCCTCATTAGTCATAAATAAACGCATGATGGAAGCCACAGTTTTATGTCTCTCCAAAAAACAAAGTAACATTTTTGTGACTCTTAACATACTAAGAATTCATTCAATATATGGAAGAAACTGTCAGTAAACTTAAATATTTTTATACTGAAATTGGGCTTCACTTAGATGCTGTTCTGCATTATTCTCCCATTTAATAGGCAGCTTAATTCATACCATTCCAATTTAGCATAAGTTTATTATTTTATAAAAAGTAAATTTAAGTGGTGGGCAATGCATTCATTCATTCATTTATAAACCACTTCAGTTGAGGTGATTCTAAGAAGTAGCAGCAGCTGCAGTCAATTCAATAATAACAATAAAATACAATAATATAATGAAACAGTAATTTTAATAAATTTTAATAAAATAAATATTCATAGTTATGGTTAAAATATATAATTAATATAATAGTAGAAATGCAAATACAGATCCTTTTTGGTCCAGACAGCTGGTGGTTGCTTGAAATGGTGAGGCAGTCAAGAACACTGAGAAATTGTAAGGGATGGAAAGGTAAAAAGAGCTGTGATTATCAGCTGGTCTTACAGCACGCTAATACTTAGCAATCACATCCTTTAATAGAGGGTTTTCTGAACGTCTCTGGAAGTTCTTTGGATCAGATTGCACCCAAGTTTAACTAAGTAACAGAGGGTTTTAGTATTTTAGTGGCTGTGAAGTGAACTGTTAGAGCCATTAATATGAATTGGGCCATCAATGCTGGGCATGGGAGGATAGATTAATGGGACAGGAGTAACATAAAACAAAAAACACGAGGCACTTGGGATACATAAGACACATTTTCAGCAACTATTACAGAAATAATACAGATTCAGCTTCAATACTTGTTAAAGTACTTATTTGTAGATATATTAAAACAACCTAACAGTTTGCAGCTTTGGTAAATTAAATTAACAAATCATATCAGGGCTGTTTCAGCAAATAAGCTGACCAATATTACACCTTAGTCTGTTATTCTATCAAATGTCTGTATGTCAAGTTCTAAGATAAAGTTGTTATTCCACAATTTATGCTTCTTAAATGTCAATAAAGAGTTCACTTAACATTTTCTATTCCCAGGGTATTTCTAATTGTTCCATAGCAACCTGAGGATGGCAGTGTGTTTATGAACTAAACTGACTGAGCTGACAAACAGGCCAAGCAACTCCTTATTTATTTCTGAGTTCAGTGTGTACTGTCCCTTATCTAAAATTTATCTTTAGTTTTAAATATTATCCTAACAGTCAGAAATCACGCTGAGATGAGGAGCAGGTCTCTAGTGTTTATTACTGCTACATTAAACAGAATCCTAACAAACTGAAGAAGCGTGGGAAAAACCCAGACAGATAAACCCCAAAAGTTAGGGCGGGTCTGATCTGTGTCTCTTTGAATGGCTGCTTAATTCCTCAGTACTACGCATGCGTTTTCCCCCCTGGATAGGGGCCCCCTCCTGCTCGCCATCAGTACTCATGACAAATATCAAGGTATAAGTCCTCTATCCTATTCACAGGTAACTGCAATTCCCCTGAAGTCTTTCTCTGTACCAGGTCATGAGAATCTTTCTGTACAATTGAGGTGTCATGGTTCCTGTTTCAATGTTCCTGTGAACATTGTAACTAGTTCCCATGCCATGCTGGTGCTGACATGTGTTACTGTTCGGGAGGGTGCTGCTCTTGTTCTTTTGTACCAGGCACTGATGTAGAGACTTTGGAATGTCTGTTTGGGTTATCTCGCCTGTTCAAGGATACTTTCCCGAAGACTCGCAGGAACCGTTAGGTACACCTGCAGGCTGCAGGGAGTGGACTCTTTCTGACTCTGGGGGGAGGGACTGGAACTGTTTAAGCTTTAATTGTTTGAAAGACACGTGTTTTTGCCATTCTTAGCTTTGCTCTTGAACTTGCATACTATCCAGTAATAAATCAGATATCCATAACCTTCTTGTGCGAGTCTGGTTGGAGACTTGGGTAGGCGTTCATCACATGAGGTCTCCAGAAACTGTGACTTAAAATATTTAAGTTGATATTCTGATGTTATTTAGTAGGTAGATATAAAGATGGGCATTTTAATGCTAGTAACTCAGCAAATACAGAGCCAAGAGATTCCTGGAATTTTTAAAAAATACATTCTAACAATTTCAGGTTTCATGAAGTAAGATATCAAAATAAAAGTCTGGAGTAGCACTGCATTGTGAAAAGCAGATGCGAGGTAATACCTTGGAAAAGATGTAATGCTTGTATTTTATTTTTGTCTTGTAAATAACTACAGCAAGATCAACTTTATACTTGGGCTGCAGTCAATCAACCCACTCATTCATCAGATTACACTGAAGGAAGATTTCCAGGGAGGACTCCATCAGCGTGGCCAGCACCAAAGCCTCCGGATGAAGAGCAGAAGGTGAACCATATAAAGAAAGGTGAGGGGATAGTAATACATGGAAATGATGGCAATAGCTACCAAAACTTTGAGCTTGTATTTAAAGCCAACATTTCTACTATAAATTGGAGGTCAGAAAAAAGCCCATGCTACCTCAGAAGTTGTTCTTGTGAAGAAAAATATTAGGAGGGAATGCTGTGTATGCTGCTTCTGAATGAAAAGCAGGACATAAATCAAAGAAAGAAAGAAAAGGTGGGAGGTAAGTTATGCATTCACACACTCCAGATCATACAATATATTTTGCATGACACTGTGATGCATTAGATCCCCAATTTCACTACATTATTATTTTCCAGGGGATAAGCACGGTTAATTTTGAAGCTTCAGCCAAAATGTTTGTTTTAGGGAGGAGACTGAGGCTTAATAGCAATTTGCCAATTTTCACTTTTTTAAAAGTTTAACACACTTCCCAAGATAACTTACAAAGCAAACATCAAAAGAACAAAATAAAAACCAGCATAATGCTATATTTGTCGTAGTATTTACAACCCACCAGGAAGTAACAGCTTATTGGTGGGTTGTAAATGGATAAGGGTTGAGCTGAATCTCCCCAGCCCTATTTCCTGCTTCAGGTGTTGTACTGTGGGAAGAAAATCTCTCCGCCCCCCGCTGCCGCCAGTCTTCCCACCTCAATCAGGGCAAAAGTTTAAAAATTACAATTAGAACAGGCTCAACACAAAGATTGAAATGTAGCTGGAGGCACTAATCTATTCAGGTAAGTATTCCTTCCAGGTCGAATTTAGCCAGAGATCTCTGCAATTAAAAAAGGAAAGATATTTTCCCTGAAGAGATTATTGTTTCAATCAGCAGTGCTAAACAAGCTGAAACCATGACTCAGTAGGATGCCTTACCGCAGAGCACTCCCTCTTGGAACTCCGGCTAACTATACTTTCTAGGAATACCTAGAGGTCAGGCACACTTTCGCACACTTTCAAGGAACCTAAGCAAGGTTTCTCCATATAAAGGGCTTTCATGGAAGACTTAGCGTGGCCACCTCCTACCGCTGACTCTATGTTGCACTCTCAGAGATAAACCTCACCTCTGATTCAAGCAACTGCCTGTGCGTTTTATTCCCAG
Source organism: Candoia aspera (assembly GCF_035149785.1). Taxonomy (NCBI): domain Eukaryota; kingdom Metazoa; phylum Chordata; class Lepidosauria; order Squamata; family Candoiidae; genus Candoia; species Candoia aspera. The sequence continues at coordinate 70,450,619 of NC_086153.1, read as the reverse complement.
CTCAGAAACAAACTTGGTAAGATTTCTTTCCAACAGTATCTATTTGGCTCTTATTCACAGGCAACTAGCGAGTGCATTTTATCTTGCTCCATTTTGATTTTATATTGATGCTCTGTTTTTCTCTAAAACTGGTAAATTGCTTGAGGTGCTACTAAAGGCAGGACAGGGTAATTATGAGGGCAGCAAGGGAGAAAAGACATGGAGGAATGGTGAAGGAGAAAATTAACAGATTAAGACAAAGTTGAATAGATTTTTTAAAAATTTCTATTTTAAAAATAATATATCAACAGTATCTAGCTGGGTAATGAATTTGGGGGGGATGATTTTGGCATTCTTTCTGCTTCCATTTGGAGGAATAAATGCATTTTAGAGGAATGTATTTAATGATGATTTAGGTGGATTCACTGGATTGTTTTCTGCGAAATGAGTGCTGTGGAGAGCAGCAAACAGCAGGATTCAAAGAAGTGATTTTGTGCTTCAGACCTTGTTTGCCTCTTTGTGATATTTTTGGAGAAAAGTATTTGACTTTTTATTTCACCCTTCAATCAAGTGGCATTTTGTGACTGGACATCCCCTTTTTTAATGACACTTAGAACACTTGAACTCAAAGACTCCAAAAGATTAACCATCTCTGATATGGCCCTTCCTGTAGCAATTTATAGTGTCACCGAGCTGTTGCCATGGTGATAAATCAACCAACACAGGTTACTTTATATTGGTCCACCTTAATGGCTGGCTGAAGCTACAAATAACTATTGTGGAAATGTTCCCCATCTTAGCTAAACTAAACTTCCCAGATAGCTTCCCATAGCTGATCACATGCATTTTTTCAAAGCCATCAGTAGCAAAGCTGTGACATTAAAATAATAGGAGAAAAATTCAGTTGATCAGCAGCATACATTGGTGGATTGGTTTGTTTTGGTCTTCATTGATTGAAAATGGAATGCTTCTTTTTTAGACCCTGGACATAAGTTTTTTTCTCCTCCTCCTCCTGATTGTATATGGGTTGTTTATTTTGTATAGTTGGACTGTATGTGTGTAATATTTTATGCATGCCCAGAATCTGTGATTTTGGCTGGCTGTATAAATTGTTTAACTAATAAATACATTTAAAGATAATCCTGGAGAAAGAATCCCAAGAAGAACAATCAGTACTAATATATTCAAAATATAAAATCCCATCCCTCTCTTCCTCAAGACTAGTCAAACAATATTGTTCCTTTGGCATAGTAGTTTGTCTCAATTACTGGTTAAATAAGGGGAAAATATTCTTTAGAGCTTTTTTCCAATACTGCTTGGACAATGATTGTAATTGATAAAAGAATTTTACTTTCATTGGAAATCCGTTCAACAAGGTGCACTGTGTGGGATTATACAAATATCTAAATGCAAACCCAGATTCTTCCCAGTCAGTACCATCTCTGTTGCATTGGTGTTTAGAGTACAGTTCCTGATGAAATTAGAGAACTGATGTTGCTAACATTCTGAACAGGCTTTAAAGATACATTTTTCTGACCAGGTTTTTAATTGTTGACAGTTTTAATTGAACTTTTAATTGATACATCAGTATGTTTTATTCTGATTTTTTGTTTTGTTTTATGGAATACTGCCATCAGATTCTGACAGTCAGCAGAAATTTAGTTATAAATCATACAGTTTTGTGCTTACATCTTCTGTTTTGTTCAGTCAATCTGTTGCAGGTCAGATAAATGTTTCAGTCCTTGTGCTATTGATGAGTGTGCCCTTTTAAAAGTACATTTAACTATGCAGTATTGACTTTGATTATTCTAACTAAATAAAGCACTGAAATTTGCTTATTGATAAAAATGACTTCGTGACCATCTTTCTTTTTCTTCATTTATTTTCATTCATGCGAACAGAAAATGGTCAATGTCAGGGATTAGGAACATTTTCTTAAGAGGAAAGTTAAATTGAATGTGAATGAATATTTATGAGTATTATATGAGTTAATGAGTTAGAAAATGTCACACCTCTATTTAAATAATTGTCTTAGTAGAAAATATTGTGATTTAAAATAACGGAAGAGTAATTTTTCACAAGGAGGTCAGTAACTCTCCAGAATAATAGATTGCAGTTTTAGCATGCTGTGGACTTGAGGTCCTTTATTATAGCAGCAGCAGCAGCAACAGAAATGATCATATTAAGGATCATCTTGCTGTAAAAATGTCCCTGAATAGCCCCTTTCTCCAACCATGTCTTACTTCCAACCATGTGGAATGAAAATCATCTCCAGTTCTCATTTTTATCACAGCCTGAAAGCTAACCAGTACAGCAGGGTGGTACAGTCATGCTTGATTCATCAGATGACCTGGAAAAGATAATCATAAGTCCATAAAAAATAGAGCTTACATGTGGATAATTTAAATAAGCCATCATACTAAGTAACTATATGATTCAGCTCACAAACAGAAGGAAAATAATATACCTTAAACTCAAAAGAAATTATGTGGCTCTAATATTTGATATGTGTATCTAGGGACTGTGAGCATTTCAAGATAGTTTGATATTTGGAACAATAAAAATAACTTTGAATTTTACTTCCCAATCCAGAACCTGAAGCTGCTGCCGAGGCAACAGAGAGAGAATGTGCAGAGGTTGTTCAGCAGGTACAGGTAAGATCTTGTTAGGAGAACACTCACTATATTCAAATGTATTATATTTAAACTACTATTGCTATGGACAATATTTATTTTATTTATGAAAGCTGATATGCAAGACTAATTTTACAGATGGTAGATGGAAAAGAAATTTCTTACAATCTGCAAGGTACAGTCCTTGGTTATGTTTGTTAGCATAACATAATTTGGTTTTAAGTCTATTTTTCAGAATCAGTGGTGGTGCTAGGAATAAATCTTTGGGCCAACGTCCAGGGCTCCAAAGACTGGAAGGGGCCAAACCATCCAGAAAGCGTTAGGAGGTGGGAGGTCAATATCAGTGTCTGGGCATCTTGGAATTTCTTTGGACTGACTACCCCTCCCTCCTTCCCCATGTTTTGTCAAGAGAAGGCCAGCCATGCTCACGGTTACAAAGTCTATTTTAATGATATTGTGTTTTATTATTCTTTATGATAAAAGAGAGTTCATTCTCAGGGAAGTTTGCTTAGCATCAGGGCAGCAGATACAAAGGTCACTTTTTTGTTATTTATTTCTGTATTGTGATTTAAATGAGTTTAAATGAAAAAAAACACCACCCCTGCAAATGGTCATTTTGATTTCTAATCTGGCTTAACAAGCAGTTTTTTTTTTCTTTTGCTCATAACATACTCAGAAGTGGAAGCATGGAATGGCATGATGAGCAGAGGAGAAGATGACTGCGTACACGTGTAGCTTGCCTTAGCTTATATTCTATCAAAACAATTACGTTCTAAACCTAAACTTACATAGCTGCATCCTTATCCAGGATGTGTTAATAGCAAAATACTTAAGTGCTGAAGAGACTAAATAAGTGAATGGTAGTAGATGGTAAGGCAGTGCCCATTAGGAAGAAGTACTTTGGACCTTGGGCAGAAAAAAGGCCTTTCTGCTATTCATTAAAGGCCTTTCTGCTATTCTTTCTTCCATGTCAGCTGAGAAACATTGTAGTGGCTAAAGTCAGATGCTCCTTCTTGCAATTTCAATAGATGAGATGTGTTTGTGTGATGTCCAAAGCACTTCTTTCTTTGTTGTTTATTCATTTAGTCACTTCTGACTCTTCGTGACTTCATGGACCAGCCCACGCCAGAGCTTCCTGTCGGTCGTCAACACCCCCAGCTCCCCCAGGGATGAGTCCGTCACCTCTAGAATATCATCCATCCATCTTGCCCTTGGTCGGCCCCTCTTCCTTTTGCCTTCCACTCTCCCTAGCATCAGCATCTTCTCCAGGCTGTCCTGTCTTCTCATTATGTGGCCAAAGTATTTCAGTTTTGCCTTTAATATCATTCCCTCAAGTGAGCAGTCTGGCTTTATTTCCTGGAGTATGGACTGGTTTGATCTTCTTGCAGTCCAAGGCACTCTCAGAATTTTCCTCCAACACCACAGTTCAAAAGCATCGATCTTCCTTCTCTCAGCCTTCCTTATGGTCCAGCTCTCGCAGCCATATGTTACTACAGGGAACACCATTGCTTTAACTATGCGGGCCTTTGTTGTCAGTGTGATGTCTCTGCTCTTAACTATTTTATCAAGATTTCTCATTGCTCTTCTTCCAAGGATTAAGTGTCTTCTGATTTCCTGACTGCAGTCAGCATCTGCAGTAATCTTCACACCTAGAAATACAAAGTCTTTCACTGCTTCTACATTTTCTCCCTTTATTTGCCAGTTATCAATCAAGCTGGTTGCCATAATCTTGGTTTAGCTGCAAGCCAGCTTTTGCACTTTCTTCTTTCACCTTCATCATAAGGCTCCTCAGTCCCTCTTCGCTTTCAGCCATCAAAGTGGTATCATCTGCATATCTGAGATAGTTAATGTTTCTTCCAGAGATTTTAACTCCAGCCTTGGATTCCTCAAGCCCAGCTTGTCACATGATGTGTTCTGCATACAAGTTGAATAGGTAGGGTGAGAGTATACAGCCCTGCCGTACTCCTTTCCCAATCTTAAACCAGTCCGTTGTTCCGTGGTCTATTCTTACTGTTGCTACTTGGTCATTATACAGATTCTTCAGGAGGCATACAAGATGACTTGGTATCCCCATACCACTAAGAACTTGCCACAATTTGTTCTGGTCCACACAGTCAAAAGCCTTGGAATAGTCAATAAAACAGAAATAGATGTTTTTCTGAAACTCCCTGGCTTTTTCCATTAGGTAAAGGTAAAGGTTTCCCTTGACGTAAAGTCCAGTTGTGTCTGACTCTAGGGGGCAGTGCTCATCTTCGTTTCTAAGCCATTAGAGCCGGCGTTGTCCATAGGACACTTCTGGGTCATGTGGCCAGCATGACTCACGGAACGCCGTTACCTTCCCGCCGAAGCGGTACCTATTGATCTACTCACATTTGCATGTTTTCGAACTGCTAGGTGAGCAGGAGCTGGGACGAGCAACAGGAGCTCACCCCGCCGCGCGGTTTCAAACCACCGACCTTCCAATCGACAGCTCAGCGGTTTAACCCGCAGCACCACCGTGTCCACCGGCTTTTTCCATTATCCAGCAGATATTGGCAATTTGGTCCCTAATTCCTCTGCCTTTTCTAAACCCAGCTTGTACATCTGGCAATTCTCGCTCCATGAATTGCTGAAATCTACCTTGCAGGATCTTGAGCATTACCTTACTGGCATGTGAAATGAGTGCCACTGTTCGATAGTTTGAACATTCTTTAGTGTTCCCCTTTTTTGGTATGGGGATATAAGTTGATTTTTTCCAATCTGATGGCCATTCTTGTTTTTCCAAATTTGCTGGCATATAGGATGCATTACCTTGACAGCATCATCTTGCAAGATTTTGAACAGTTCAGCTGGGATGCCGTCGTCTCCTGCTGCCTTGTTATTAGCAATGCTTCTTAAGGCCCATTCAACCTCACTCTTCAGGATGTCTGGCTCTAGCTCACTGACCACACCGTCAAAGCTATCCCCGATATTGTTATCCTTCCTATACAGGTCTTTTGTATATTCTTGCCACCTTTTCTTGATCTCTTCTTCTTCTGTTAGGTCCTTGCCATCTTTGTTTTTGATCATACCCATGCTTGCCTGGAATATACCTCCAATGTTTCTAATTTTCTGGAAGAGGTCTCTTGTCCTTCCTACTTTATTGTCTTCTTCCACTTCCACGCATTGCTTGTTTAGAAATAATTCCTTATCTCTTCTGGCTAACCTCTGGAATTTTGCATTTAATTGGGCATATCTCCCCCTATCACTGTTGCCTTTTGCTTTCCTTCTTTCTTGGGCTACTTCTAGTATCTCAGCAGACAGCCATTTTGCCTTCTTGGTTTTCTCTTTCTTTGGGATGTATTTTGTTGCTGCCTCCTGAACAATGTTGCGAACTTCTGTCCATAGTTCTTCTGGGACCCTATCTACTAAATCTAGTCCCTTAAATCTATTCTTCACCTCCACTGCATATTCCTTAGGAATATTAGTGAGCTCATATCTAGCTGATCTGTGGGTCTTCCCTAATCTCTTTAGTCTGATTGTAAATTGTGCAATAAGAAGTTCGTGATCTGAACTACAGTCAGCTCCGGGTCTTGTTTTTACCGACTGTATAGATGTCTGCCACCTTTGGCTGCAAAGGATGTAGTCAATCTGATTTCGGTGTTGTCCATCTGGTGAAGTCCATGTATAAAGCCGTCTCTTAGGTTGTTGGAAGAGAGTGTTTGTTATGCAGAGTGAGTTGTCTTGGCAAAATTCTATCAGCCTATGTCCTGCTTCATTTTGTTCTCCCAGGCCATGCTTACCTGTAATTCCAGGTGTCATTTGACTGCCCACCTTAGCATTCCAGTCTCCTGTGATGAAAATAACATCTCTTTTAGGCGTATTGTCCAGTAGGTGCTGCAGATCCTCATAGAACTGCTCTACCTCAGCTTCTTCAGCATCTGTGGTTGGGGCGTATATTTGGATCACTGTGATGTTAGATGGCTTGCCCTGAATTCGAACTGAGATCATTCTATCGGTTTTTTTGGATTGTATCCAAGCACTGCTTTAGCCACTTTACTATTAATCATGAAGGCTACCCCATTTCTTCTGTGGTCCTCTTGTCCATAGTAGTAGATCTGGTGGTCATTTGATGTGAAGTGGCTCATTCTAGTCCATTTCAGTTCACTGAGGACCAAAATGTCTATCTTTAATCTTGACATCTCACCAATAACCACATCCAATTTGCCCTGGCTCATAGATCTTACATTCCAGGTTCCAATGGTCTGTTCATCCTCAGAACGTTGGATTCGCCGTTCACCACCAGCACCGTTGGCCGCTAGCTGTCCTTTCAGCTTTGAGCTAGCTGCGTCATCACATCTGGGGCTAGTTGAACTCATCCTCTGTTCCTCCCCAGTAGCATTTTGACCATCGTCCAACCTGGGGGTCTCATCTTCCGATGGTATACTGACGTATTTCTGGTTGTACTGATCCATTTAGTATTCATGGCAAGAATACTGGGGTGGGTTGCCATTACCTTCCCCAGGGATCGCATTTAGTCTGACCTCTCTGTCATGACCTTCCCGTCTTGGGTGGCCCTTCACGGTTTAGCTCATGGCATCATTGAGGTGCTCAAGCTCCAGCACCATGACAAGGTAACGATCCTTTACTGAAAGGATCTTCTTTCTAATCATATTTAAAGCATGCACAACCTTAGAGAATATTCTGTGTATCTCTTTCATGCCATTTTATAAGCAAATGTTAAATGAGTCACCATCTTTGCATGGTGCTTCTCTAAAGTTAAAAATTTATTTGCTGTACTTCTCAACTGTCTTTAGCTTCTATCTGGCATTACCATTTCAATATTAACACCTACTAGCTGAATAATTGAAAATGTATTTACTTCTACAAACTCTTAGCTTTTCTTTCTAGCTTGCCCATCTTTTTCAAAATGAATGAGGTACAGTAGGAAAGAGTATAATGTCCAATAAATCTTTATCAGCCATAAAGGATATTAGGGACCAGGGATTCAACCAGGGCTGGTTGGGATTATACTCCTCTTGAATGCTCATGTTCTCAATTTGTACATGCTTGTAACATTCAGCCCGGTATCTGGATGCCTAAGTCTGGACAGTAGCTGGCAGTGTCTTTGCATAGCTAAGGCTAGTAGGCCAAAATACCCATTTTTGAGATGTCAGGTCTAGCCATTGTCTCACAAGCTTAAGTTTCATCCTGTTAGGCTACTCTGATGCACTGGAAATGATTCAGTCCTTGAACAGTATTTCAAACTTCTGCTGGTCAAGAATGCCCTGATCAGGCTGGGGTTATTTATTGGAAACAAAAACTGTTTCTTGTTACAACAGATTCACTGTCTAAAAATAAAGTGTCCTTGAGTTAAGGTCAACCCCTGGTTAGGATTATTTGATCCTTGCTGGGGAGGGACAAGCCACGGGATCATCTTCAGGGCCAACGTTGGCTTCTGGGTACAATTCAGGGCACTGATGGTCACGTAAAAAGCCCTTCATGACATAGGGCCAGGTTGCTTGAGGAACCACCTATCCTGCTGTTTCTTCCTGTTCTATATGATCAGGCAGAGTGGGTGTGCTCCAGGTCTCTTTGATTAAACGATGCAACGTATTGGGACATAGGAAGCATGCCTTTTCTGTCATAGCATGTGTCTTCCAGAACAGCATCCATTCTGAGAGTCATATGGCTCCCACTCTGATGATGATCAAGGACCCCTTGAAAACCCCAGGCCTTGGGTTAGAATGGGGGCCAAGCTCCTGTAGAATTGTATTTGATTAAGGTTTACATACATACACTTCATAGATACATCTAGGTACTTCCCTTGGCAATAGAACAGAGGTGGTTTGTCATTTCTTTCTTCTAGGTGGTCTGTCCTGCCACCACCACCAAGTTGCCTGGCTAGCCAACAATATTCTGTTTCCCAGTGTGGTCCTGCACATTTCTCAGGACTAGAATTGGCTTAGTGGCTATTCCCAAAATGTGAAACTTCCTATTAAGGGATGCAAAGTTTTCCATATCAAACTATTTTTATTTTAGTGTTTTAACCTGTTGGATTAGATGTTTATTCTGTATTTTTATTTGTTGAACATTAATGCTTTAATCATGATATTATTTGAGTTGTTTGAGCAGAGTTTTTGGTGGAAATATCTGCATTAAATTTATATCAAATTTTATTTTAAAAATGTATGTATTTGATTTGCTTCTGCCTCTTCCTTCAGGGAGACTAAGGGAGTTACAAGTAATCCTCATTTAAGTTCTCATTTAGTTACTGCAGTTGGGACCAGCAACTTGGTCATTAAGCAAAGCAGTTGCTAAGTGAAAAATTATGTGACCACAACGGTGCTTACACTTTTACTTCAGCTTTCTTTTGCTTTATAGCATCAGAAGGATACAACCCCAAACAGCAGGTGAACCTAAACAGTGGGAAAGGTTTCTGGAACTTGACTCATGAAGAAGCTGGTAAAAGGGCAAATCTTATAGCCCTTTCCCACCAGTGCCCTGCCCTTTGGAATGCTCACCCAAGCGCTGGGATAATTAGCAAGAAGAGAATTGATGTTTGTATTTACATTCATTGGAGAGGAAGAGATTACAAGAGAGTAAGCAGGCACACTATGGGGAATGCACACTGAAAGGAATGCACTAGCAATGAGCTGCTTAGGAGCCAAACAGAAGCTTTTAGTGTGAAACCCATTAAAGTCTTGTCACTTTCAGGCAGCAGCTGCAGCCAGTGAAAGATTGGAATCAACTAATTAAGGTCACAGAGCTGAGCTTGTTAACTCGCAATTAGCACTTTTTAGGAATGCACTGTGCTGTGGAGAAAAGCAGCTCAGGAAGAAATAGCTTGTTTAGGCAATCTCACCACTCTGCGAGGAATGCTGGAAAAAACAGATCAGGCACAGGACAGTGCATATTAACTGACTGTACTGGCGAACGCGTGACTGAGAGTAAAACTGTGAAGGCTATAAATGAGGTTGCAATGTTACTTTTTCATCACCATCGTAACTATCAATGGTCGCTGTCCGAGGCAGTAGCTAAATGAGGACTACCTGTGTTTCGTTTCCTTATTAGATACAAACCTGAGGGCTCTACAGGTACTGTATAGCAATGGAAAATCCTGTGTCAAAGCATGCAATGCTATTTGGAGAGCTACACATGCAAGCTTATCACCACACATTTTCAAGCAGTGTTTAAAATGACCAAATATCTGTTAAAAATATCTGTTAACTTTTCATGAAGAACAGGGAACAGAAATTACAGCTATTAAAGGAAGGTTCGTTTTGAAGATTTTTCTTTTGGCCTCTGAACTATGGAATATATTCGAATTTGATCTCTAATCACTTGGATAAATTGTTATTTCAGTCTGATGAGAAATAATAGAATTTTTTTATTGTAAACTGCCCAGAGTCCCTCCTTTGGGCGGTGATAAAATCAAATAAATAAATAATACAACATTAAACAAATGCATAAATGAAACTAGAGAAATCTATTGTGGAATTTAATAAATTGAATCTTCCTTGGAGTTTTGCAGTAAGAAGATGCAGTCCAGATGTCAGAGATAATGCCATTAAATATTAAATTGCTTCCTCTTAAACATTTTTGTTACAAATCTTTAATGAGAATTTCTATTGCAATGTAATAGCTTTCCTGAATCATCTTGTTCTTTGGACATAGTAACATGTTCAAGAGTCATAGCTTTGAAATTTAAATTTAGGGCTAGAAGTCCACGATGGTATGTTTCTACACTGGTTTCCTTTATCATGTAACTGCTCTCTAGAGATCAAGATTTCATAATAGAAATGCACACTAAGGAAAGGCATCTTTTTCCCAAACGTTGTGCTCAGGTAAGCATAGAGCCCTTTCTCCAGGAGTAGGAATCTTAAACAGGGGTAGTTTAATGCTCCTCTGTGCTTCAAGGGATCCTCCTCCTTCCTTTTTATTGAATTTCAGTTGAACTAAGAGAGTGTTGCCTTTCCCACATTTTCTTCCATAGCACTAAGTGCCATTTTGCATTTTCTGAAGATACAATACAGTGAAAACCAATTTTCATTCTACCAGTCCACTTGGGTGAGTACTGGACTTTCTGTAGTATCTAGCATGGTCATTCCTGATTAGAAATTGTTGGCTCTGGCATGACCGCTCCCTCTCCCCGCCTCCTGACCAATGGACCCTTTGTTCTCTCTTACTATAGCAGTTGCTGTGGCTGTGCAGTTGTAGCATAGAGGAACAACAACCTATTGTACCCTCATTGGGGGGGGGGGAGTTAGAAAGTCCTCCTACAAGCTTGAAAAGAGCCATCAGAGTGCACAGGTCTGTACATGTTGACACACCTATGGCTCTTCCTGAAGGGATTCTACAGAAATCTTCTGTGATCACATCCCTGTTGGAATGAGCTTCTTTTTTAGAATTAAGGGATTTGGGAAAATTCTCATAGCAATCCTGCTAGTGGGAGAAATTTAACCAAGGCTCCTAATAAAAATTATTTCAATCTCAGTGGTTCTTAAAAATATATCAATCAACACAGCCTCGGATGACAAGGCAAGCATCTTGACTGCTTGTTTTTTGTCCCTTTATATGGATTACTGTACATGTTATTTCTTTAATCACTGAGGTCTGGAAAAGCAGTTTATTCTGGAATTTATCAAAATATCATGTTCAGGGCACATAACAATTCTTTATTGTTTTAGATCTTCCACATCCGCCAGGCAGAGGTTAGTCAACACTATGCTATTTTTCGATCTTGGATAGTTTCACCGTCGTCTTGGTGTGGAGTTACAAATCTGGAATAAAGATTGAGACTGAGGTTTGGATAGTGCCTTGTGATGAAAAGAGATTTCACTGTTGGAATAAACAGAAGGAGATTTATATCTCCTTTGGAGCTGAAGCGGAGTAGTTTTCCCTCTTACAGAGAAAGATGCATAAACATAGCATTAGATATTTGAAAAATTAATAACTCAGAAATGCAGCTTTTACTTCCACCATCATATTAACTTTGAACCCAAGATTTACAGAGAGTTAATCAAATACAGTAGAGTAGTCAGATTCTGCAGTATATAAACTTTTTTGTTGTTAAAACTGTCTGTCATTTTACATTATCTAAATATTTTCCTATGTGTCTTATTTTTTTAAGCAGACTCCCATACCAAAATAATCATTATGTAATTGATACTTGTTTTATTTCACTTTTTTTTAAAAAAATGAGTCTCAGTAACTTATATTTATCCTTTTGGCCATCCATATGAATTTCCTCCACAAACCCAATATTTGTTGTGTGTGTGTATCTCTGTCTACCTCTTCCATGCCATAAAATTTCAAGTGCATGTTTGATACTGATTATATTCTAATTATGCATCCTGTTGGAGCCCAGGGTGTCTCCACTGACAACTAAACACAGATGTATCTTGCAAGATTTAATGATATATTTTTCCAGGCGCTTGAAAATAAAAATATTAACTATGGAAATCAGGGTTCAGTGCTCAGTGCTTTTTGGAATACAGTGTGAAAAAATCCCAGAAGAAGGCGAAAAGCTTTTTCATTGCATTGCTGTTTTTACGTTATAAGCTTGAAGACAGAATCTATACTTCTAGTTTTTAGCACTTCTTTGTTTGGAACCTAAAATTACTAATCATGTTTAAATAATCACCTTATTTTAACTTCATTATTTAACTGGACAAAATTCCATGGCTTTTGTGAGATATGTTCAGAGATATTTTAACTGGGTTTTCAGGATGCTTCAGAAATATTGCATTTACTGGATGGTATGAAAACATAAATTTTGCTTGCAGTGTTTTCTTTGCTCTTGTATCCAGTTAAAAGCTCCTATGGGCCTTTCCTCACTGCTGAACTGAAGTGTTTTCCACCTATGATTGTGTTGGCAGATAGCTTAACTTGCATGGAAATGTTTGTCCTCCTACTTCACTTACTACCAGTCACCTGGCTTCCCTTCAAGGTGATGGGTGGCAGAGCCTAACAATGTTTTGTAAGTTGGAAGCAGAGAGAGGCAAACGGTGACTGAGTAGCATTGTGAGTTTATCTTTCAGCTAGCTTGAGCTGAGCAGTGATTTGCTGAAGGTCTCCCTGAAAGCTCCCAATTCATACTAAATGCATTTGGGAACTGTGAGTAGTGGGACAATAGTTGGATTCAAAGTAAACTGGGAATGTTTTGCAGATGGAGTGGATGGAGGTTTGATAGTGCTAGACAGCTGATTTGGGTTCAGTCTTCTCCTGCAAGAAGGTATATATTCCTTCAGGTAATTGTAAAGAGCAGGAGAAGGCCTGAATGTTGCTATTTTAGTAAAGCATTTGATAAGAGTATTCTGTAACATTCTGACTAGGAGGCTGTTTAAATATGGATTGCATGACAAGTCATTGTATAATTGGCTTGAAAATTGTACTCCAAGTGAGGTCATCAGAGGCTTCTCATCAAAGTGGAGTGAGCCATAATATTAAATGTAAGATGAACAGGTTCTGATTGAAGGTTAGGGAAAAAAACTTCCTAACAAAAAGAGCAGTGGAATCAATTTTCCATGCATTCAGGCAGAAGCTAGCCAACTATCTTTCAGGGATACTTTAACTTGGATTCCTGCATTAAGCAGGGGGTTGGACTTGAAGACCTTCAATGGCCCCTTCCAACACTGATTCTTTCAGGAAGTATATCAGACAGTTCTTGAGCAAGAGAATGGGAATGTCCTATCACCCTCATGTCCTGCTCGTGGCCCTTCCATGGGCATCAGGTTAATCACTATGTGAATCAGGAATGGTTAGGGCTGTTAGGTAGAGACAAAAATTAACATAAAGTCAGGCACTAATTTCCAAACAGAAAGCATGGGATAGGTAAAAGGCAGTAGATAAGCTTTGGGAAAAGAAAAGAAACAAGTTAAAAACGATAACTATAAATCAAACTGTCAGGTCAACAGTCAACTTCAAATAGACTTCAAGAGGAAGAATTGGAGTTGGAAAGGAAGGAAGTATTCTGGAATGAGTAAGGAACAGGTATAATAATCCAAAGGCTCATGGCATTTCATGGTAATCATGGTGGTGTGGTGTACTTCAGATTCAAAAGCAAAAAGTTGTTTTGAGCATGCAAGGCCCGAAGCTGGCATCTGTCTGTGGCTTTTTAAAGTAATGCCTCTTTACCAACATTGTGCAGCTGCTGTAAGGAGTTGTGGACAGTTACTATATTTGCACCCCAGCATGTTTCTAAGCACTGTTTTGCCTTCCTACTGAAGCACTGCACAAGCCTAAGAGTCACCAGGCTTACTAGAAAGCTTCCTTCAAAGAGCACTACTTTAAAAATCCTTTAACCAAAATGCACTCTGCATAATTATTTTATAATTTAGAAATAATTTATTTCAATGCTTCCTTCTATTGATTTTGCTAGGACAACCTTCTTTCTTAAGATTCAGCCAACCAACCTAAAACCAAGGCTACAACCTCAGAAGACCACAATTTAGCAGAATATATTTAATAAGGGATTTCTGTAGAATCTCTACTCAGGCACTAGGTGGCAGTTGCACATTTCAAAACAAGTCTAGCAAATCTAACCAAGTGTTTTTCTCCTGTAAAACTTGTTATTTTTAGTGGGGATATTTATTTATTTGAGTCAGATATTGGTGGCTGTCTGAATTACTGCAATGGTGCCTCTGTTGTGTCATCACAACTGGCCAGCTTTTATTGAAGTCTTACAGTTGTGAAGTCCCACTTATATTTATCACCCTCCATAGAATATGGCAAATAAGGCCTGAGAGTACTTGCCCCATAACACAGATTTGTTTACTGAAATGTATTTAAAATAACTGGGCTGATGATTTAATATTTCCTCATACTAAAACAATTACTTAACAATTTATTATAGACAACAACAGTAAATATAATCAACTTGTCATAGAACTATAAAGGAAAGGAACATTGTTTTAATAAAAATACAAACTGTAATAAAAACTGTTTAAACACTGTAACTTAAAAACTGGATCAAAAAGGAGACAAGCCACTTATAATCCCCAAAGCCTTTTAAAATAAGGAAAGCTTTGACCATCTTACACAAAGCAACTGAGGGAAAGCAATTTGAGATTCATGGAATCATAAAAAATGCTCTATTCCTTTTCCCCCCCCTCCATTAAACGTATTTTCTGAGAATATTGGGACACTGTGATGAAGATCTCAGCAAGCAAACAGTTTCATACAGGAAAAGCACTCCTGATAACTTGATATTAAGTACAGGCTATAAATTCCTGGTTTAACAGAGCCTATGAGTAAGAAAAAGGGCCTCGTATGGCACAGAGTGCTAAGTGGCAGTATTGCGACCAGAACTCTCTCCATGACTAGAGTTCGATCCCAGCGGAAGCTGGATTCTCAGGTAGCTGGCTCAGGTTGACTCAGCCTTCCATCCTTCTGAGGTTGGTAAAATGAGTACCCAGCTTGCTGGGGAAGGTGACGACTGGGGAAGGCAATGGCAAACCACCCCGCTCTATATCTGTCAAGAAAACATCGCGAAAGTGGCATCCCCCCAAAGGGTCAGACATGACCTTTCACTTTCACATGAGTAAGAAGCATCCAAATATTGTAGTAAATTAACCTCAGTCACGTGGGGCCTTTTTTCCCCCTCCTATCTGCAAAATAATCTTTAACTCTATATCCTATTCCAAGTTTGACATGTAGAAGATAGATTTAAATTCTTGCATTGAGCATAAAAGAAAGACTCAATAATTAATCTACTCAAACATTTACAGAGTACCAAAATAGAAATTAATTTATTCCATGGCCTTTGCCTACTTTAAAAAGCATTATTTTAAGGGAAATATTCTCTTTACTGTTAACCTCAGGAGCAATATTTCACTATATTAAAAAATGGATGCAAATTATGTAAACTATGAAAGAACATACCATGGCATAGTAATGTAAATCAGGGGTTGTAAATCAGATAGCTATTGGGTGCAATTGTTTGAAGAGCTATAATTACATTGGAATAGATGTCTACTTTTGTGCCAACATAGTTATGTTTTCAGTGAAACTTCCCTAAAAAGGTTTCAGATGTAGGAAGAAGTGTTTGTATGTAAAGAGCTATAAATAAATTTAGTATCAAAATTCCTTCAAATGTTATGCTAAAATATATTTATTACTAGATAGAAATATTTTTCTAAACATGTCCCTGAGGGGGGGAAAATGTATTCCCATAATCTTTTCTTGTAACAATAGCTTGTTGCTATAAAAAATGGGTGCTTTGCATTTTCAAGAGGAATTTTCTGTGCCTTAAATTGTTAGAATTAAGTTGCCTAAGGTAATTGTTATAGAGTCACTTGGAGAATTTGAAGAAGCTGATAAAGATCCAAAAAATTCTTGAGAGGTTGTTTTCTGGTTGGAGGTTTTTTGTTTTTTTTTTAGAACTTCTCACCCTAGATGTTCTCAATCCTAATAGGTTTAGGGGGAATAAGAATAAATGACAACAGTAAATTGTCTACCTAACAATGCAATAAGTGCTAGATTTCTGATAGATATATCTGGGTGTTATCAGATTTCTTTATATTTGTTTTGTTTTGGTGTGTGTGCTTCGATAGTTCTTAAAATAGCTTGTTCTATGAAATATGATTTTCACAGGGACCGGAATATAGGAAGTGAATTTTGGGTTGATGCTAAACTGATGGGTGCCATGTTGCAGCTGTTCTACATTTCTCATGGGTGCAGGATGAACTGTTGCATGGTTTTCTTCTAAATATTTCTAGTCATTATTTTATACCTGCTAACATGCTTAACATAACAAGTTCATTATTACCTATGTAACTCATCTTTCCTCCAGATTTTCTAGGTGATGTGTTTAATCCGTTTATTTAATTCATGTAACAACAAACCTGAGTTAGGTTAGGCCAAGATAAAGTGAATGGCTCTAAGTCACTCAGTGAGCTACATATATGATCATATGGAGACATGAGCCTGGGTTTCCTGATCCTAGTCTACCACTTTAAATGCCACAGCACACTGTTTCTCACATTTGAACATGAAGCCATAATAGCTGCTTCCTTTATTTATTTATTATTTACCAGGCTGATATGCTGGTCCAATCACTGCTGACTGTGAGTGAGTTACATATCCTATCTTTATAAATAATGTTAAAACAGAATATAACAATTCATCTAATATACTTATTAGGCACAATAAAATTCCATTAAAAACAAATATATCACCATTGCAAGAGGAAACAATCTTACAGCATATCCATCCATAAGGCTTGTTGAACAGCCAGGTTTTAACTGTCTTCCTAAAACCTAGCATGGATGGGGCCATATGGATGTTAGATGGAATGTTATTCCAGAGTGGGGAGCTTCATTTGAGAAGTAGGGCCCCAATTGAAAATACATGCTTTTGTGGATCCTGTACATGGCATTCCCCAAAGATGGAATCTGAAGAGAGCCCATTCTTCTTGAACTTATTGGACAGGCAGGTTCAATAGAGAATACAGCAACTGGTTCCAAAGATCCTCGGATCCTGAGCCACAAAGGGCTTTAAAAGTTGCGACCACCACCATTAATCTGTCCAATTTAGATTTTTATTTTACTTCTTATTCTGAAATAAGAATGCTATAAAAATCTCTCTCTGATTTCTGCTTATAGTGATTTCAGTTAACCTGAAAGAATAGAAATAATAATACATCTTTTCTACTTACTATAATTCAATTTAAAGGGAAAAAATGCCTTTTACTCAAATTGAGGTTTATTTTCTGCCTATTGAATCCAATTCATATAATTATCGATAGAGAAGTATCTTTGATTTGCATTTATACATATAATAAAACATATATTTGCATTTATTTTACATTTTGTATTTTGAGAAGGACAATTGTCTAATCAATAAAAGTGAATGAATGGTGTAACGTTTAAATCAGGCAGATTATTCAGAATAATTCAGTGTGAGATTTTGATGAGCTGTTAAGTAAGATGAAGGAGATGATATATGAAAGATGAAGGGAAGGGGGGTGATTAATTATCCATTTGCTATTTATTTTTTTTAAAGATTCTTAACTGAAGAAAAATATAAAACATTGTAAGTCGTGGATACCTTACAATCATTTCTTATGAAGGAGACATATGTTCCTAATATTTCTTTATTAAGCCTTCATTATGGAAATAATAGTAGTGATCATTTCCTTTCCCAGATTCACTGGTAAATTTCTCTGGAAACTGGCAAACGTTTTGGCAGTCTTAACCTCAGTATTAAAGTTTTACTGAGATATCTGTACATTCATCAATGGGAAGACAGATTTGGCAAATAAAGAGTTCAGAAACAAATATGTCTTCCAAAAAGTGCTACTAAGATGAAAATCTGGGGCGTTTTACAAGTTAGGCAGTTCTGGACCATTTCCAGGGCCACTTAAAGGAGTCGTAGGATAGCCGCAATTACTTCAGCAATTCTATATGCCTCTAGCCTTTCAGTATACCTGACTCCATCATTTAGTTGCATGAAACACTGTAAAAGGGTCCTACTAAATCAGGCCAATGGCCAATCTCATCAAACAGTCTATGTGACTCACTGGCCAGCAGGATACACAGAGGATTCTTACAGCATGAACAGGCAGGAGAATAGTTAGCTTTTCTGGTGTTGCTCTGCAGCAACTGCTACTTAAAATACTGTATGCTTCCTCAGATTCAGGACATAGCATCAACAGTAGAGGAGATCAGGAAACTTCCTTGCTTATCAGCACTCCCAGCCAAATTAGAACGTAATAATAATGAATTGGAGAAGGGAGAATGGTTCTTAACTCCATTTAGGGTATTTATTTTATTTATTCAAGTGTTTAATGGGTCAGATGTTAAATTTCTTGAAGGAAGAACAACCATTCTAAAGGAACTGAACGGTTAGGGTTTCCTGACAGATGGTTAAGAGGAAATAAGATAGCTTTTGGATGGTGATAATTTGAAATAAGGGCCAAGCATATGGTATATGGCAGTTCCCATACAGGATAAAAGTAAACTTTGCCAACTAAGAGATTTTGTATATGCATTTCACATTCCTGACCTCCTCAGCCTTTTACTAAGTAACCCTGCCAGGATGTATGTAAAATGTGGCTATATCACAGAGAGGTTTTTTTTTTTCTTCCAGTAACAGATCAAGAGAAAAATGAGAGGCAGTGGCAAATGCTCTACCTGAGGAAAGGTGACTCTGATTATTAAAGCAGCACTGATTATTTACAGCAGCTCATCCCAAATTGCATCTCTCCAGGTGATCTCACCTGTAACTTCCATCCTCACTAGTTAGCCAGCCATACTAAGGGATGATGAGAGCTGTAAGCCAAAATGTCAGGAGGGACTCAGGCTAATCTAGGACATGATATATTCAGACATGGAACCATAAATTCTGTGTTATAAAGGAATATATATCTTTACCTCCCCAAATTGGAGAGTATTAATGAATAAACTTTACCAACCAACCTATTAATCTTCTATTTAGGGTAGCACTTGGTTGGCAACTATGGCCAAGGCAGTTTAGAAAGTAGTTACACAGCAAAATCTGACTCTATCATTTGTGTTCAATGCTTGTTTGGATTCAAGAAGCACCTCTGCTTTGCCCTAAGTGGCAGCTATTAACTTCATTTTCTTTTCTTTTTTTCGGAGCCTGATTTTTATATCAAGAGAACCTTGGTACTTTGTCCACCTTTGATATCACTAAAACACCTGTAGTTGTGTAAAAAAAGGTTATGTTTCCATCCTTTCTGTGTTGTGCTAGAGTAGTTAATTGTACATAGTATTTAGTTAGTTATACATAGTCTATTGTAAGGGTCAGCAGTATGGAATCCTTGAATACCAGTATTTAGAGGGAAATTGTTGATCCCTTTCGTATCACCTTTATATACAAGTTACAGGTTTCATTCAACTACACTGCAAAATACATGTCATTTATTCTGCAAAACAGATTTATTTACAGGTATTTTTGTCCAGTATTAGCTGTTTGTAAATCTTTGCAGTAAATAACTGCATTTTTAATCTTAATGCATACTTAAATGAGAACCTTCACTTTTTTGCATGTGTGATAGATTTGTAGTGTCTTATACAGCAAACTAAAAAGCTCTCGAATTTCCGAAATCAAAATAATCTGCTTTTCAAAAGAGAAATAACTTAAACTTTTTGATTATATAAATGGATATTGAATATTACTGCTGTTAAACTTTAAAAGTTCTTTAGGATTCCTAAAGACTTTGATAGCTGCAAAAGAGACATAAAAATCAGCTTTAATTTTAAACAGGCAAGAGAAACTGTCTTCAATCAGAAATGCCATCTTTTATGTATCTTATTGTTTAATAACAATTTCTTCATGTTGGAATTGGTTTGTACGGATGTTATAAAATTAAAGGATATGGCCAATTCAGTGTTTTCCTCTTTGGCTGAACTCAAAGGAAAATTCTATCTTTCCACAAATGAGATCTTTAGATAGTATAAACTGAATTATTCTTTTTAGTGACATTCTAAACGTTATCTCAGAAGCAAGCCAGTTTGTATGGAGAAGGTCACTGACTTGTTTTCCTTGAAGCAGGCCTTTCATCTACTCAGTGGACAGATAGAACATCTTGCCTCTTTTAATTTTTCTGAATCTATCTGGGAAAATAAAACCTTGAAGAAGATTTGGGACTAGAAGTATTTTCGAACCTGTTCCCAAACAAAATTTGCTCAACTTTTGTAGACATGTTTTAAATTTAATATTTATCTTAATATTATATGTGTTTGGACTGATGTTTCCACACTTGGCTTGGTATCCCAATGGATCAATTGATAGGTTTACTACAACTGTCAACCCATGAGCTTCAATAGAACTTTATTATTAGCAGATGTATCCAGTGGCCTCCCTTAATTGTTTTATAAGACATCCATTTCTATCATGTACTTAACCATGCTATAAATATAGTATCACTGTGCTTTAATTTAATATCCATATTTTTGCCTACATGGACATTTCTGGGTTTTTGGTTTGGCACTTCAAACCAAACAGTGAGACAAATTCTCTGCAAAAAAGACAATGCCTTATGAAGGAGCCTTACTGTCTATACCAGTGTTTCTCAGCCTTGGCAACTTTAAGAGGTGTGGACTTCAACTCCCAGAATTCCCTAGCCATCTGGCTGGGGAATTCTGGGAGTTGGAGTCCACACCTCTTAAAGGTGCCAAAGTTGAGAAACACTGGTCTATACAGTGTCTTTTGGTTGTGTATAGCTCTCCTACTAGTCTGATTTTGTCTCTGCTTCTCCAGACAAGCAAAGATCCAACAAGAGCCCTTCTTAAGAGTTTGTGTGGCTTTGGGAGGGAATAAGTCAAACAAGCATTAAAAACCACATTAAATGAAAGCACATAACTTTTCTGTTTCTGGCACGTTCCAGTGACATTAATATTGTAGAGACTGACTGTCCTTATGTCTCCATATCAATGGATCATACGCCACTCTTGGCAGGTTTATCTTAGTTTTTTTTTTTTAAAGTACACAAAGAAAGGATAAGCAGCCTTTGATTCCAGGCATGTAGCTGTGCATCTCCTCTGTCATTCTGTTGTTCTTTTAATTCTAACCACCATTACCCGTCCTGGTATCAGAAATGATGATGTAAGTAATTGGGGGGGCACACTATTTTTTTCTTTGTGTGTATAATGTAAAAAAAAAAATCTTCCATTAATGTTGATTGTTTATTTCTTTTTTAACATTAAATTGAAATTGTCAGCCTATAAACATTCTTGTCTTTGAAAGCATCCTTGTTTGTGAAATGAACTCCCATAAGTCTGTGATTTGCTTATAATTTTGTGGTTATGAATACCGGAAGAGTAATCATGTTAGTTCGAAGCAGCAAGACATGCTGTGGTGTCAAGCCCAACTTCTGTCAAATTGGGATGAAGAAGTGGGGGCACAACTGAACAAGAGAAAAGGAGTAGACAAGCACTAGGAAAAGCTGAAGCAGAATAGTATAGTTACTTAGTTTAGCAGGCAGATACTGTATAATATGCTTAAAACTGACTTTTTTTTTTTCTGAAGTCCTTTGCTATCCAAAAATAGGTAGTGATGATGGTTTGTGTCGAACCTTAACAGGAGCTCCTTCAAACCCAGGTACAAATTCCTTTGTAGGGAACAAGTACCGGCTCTGAGTAAAAGACCCAGGCACATCTGCCACTACTCTTAGTGGGTAGGTCACCGTGAAGTTTGTGGTATATAAAGTACAGCAAGAAACATTATGTGGTCAAAGGAAGATGTGAACAAGTTGTTATCAGCTACTTTCACATGGCTTTTGGTAGAAAATACCCAGTGCAGTTGACTAGTATCTGTGAAATGCATACTATGGTAAACAATGCTCTCTGAAGTGCCACTGACAATTCTGCTTGTAGATGCTATGGAATAGATGTGACTTTTCTGAAGCTTTCATATTACATTGATCAACTTTAGTGTTAGCTGATGTTTCTTCTTGTTTCTTTCTTCTTGTGTGTGTCTTTAAAGCAAAGCAATCACCAAGATCTGTGTTTCTTCTTCAAATAAGCAAACAAGGCAACTGCAACAATAGAAAAACGCCCATGATTTTTACTGGAAATTTAATGAATGAAAAACTGATACAAAATGTTGTAATTGGAGAAACAAACTAAGTTATCCTTAAGTCTCTTTCCATTGTACTGCTTAGAGCTTTGGATAGCTCTTTTTTGGCTTTTTCAAACATCACAAATCGAAGTGGCTCCAGTGGTAAACACAGGCTTATTTTAGCATTCTTGTAGCCTGTCATTTGCTCCAGTGGATTAAAATCCCAAACAGCTAATGCAGCAATGTTAATCAGTCAAAATAAGCTATGCCTTTATGGAGGAGCAATGCAGGTCTTTCCCCATACTCTTCCCAAAGTTGCTGGTAGATATTTATGCATTGCAGTTACCTAGTAAACTTAGTGAAATCAGTCTCACCTAAACACCAAAGGCAAATTGCATTAGATCTCTTGGTCTGATACTGTGACTTAATTTGGGGTGGGGTGTGGGTTACTTTTTCCGAATTAAATATATTCTCTCTCAGTTAAAAAGCTGTTTGCTTTTTAAAGGAAACTTAAAAAGTAAAGACATTGAAAAGTGAACTAGGAAAAGCATGCAGAGTATGGCTTCTGGAACTCCTTTCAACCCCTTAACATCAGCTCCATTCAAGGTCATATGATCAGGAAGAAGGAGGTGTTAAGGTCAAAGCCGGCGACAACATCCTAAGCTGCTTCCCAACTGTTTCTCCCATATGGATGCAATAGGAAAATTTTTCTAGATTTTTTTCTTGGCAGCCCTTGGCCAAACCTTGCCTATTTTTGAAGTCATTCTTGCTTTTGCCTGTTTCCCTGCCCACACCAAATTTGGTCCCATTCCATTTTGGTTCTGGAGGTTTCTGCTAAGAAACAGAACAGTGTCCTGAGCCCCTTTACATAATTTCTTTTCAACATTTAATTGGGGTGGATAAAACATGCACATACCCCAAACTGGCAGAAAGACAAAGTTAAATTCAGCGCTTTGGACTGTTTTGTGGTATACTTAAACATACATATCTATCTTATATGTTACAGGATGCATATGACTTAGTCTTTAAAGTAAGGTTGTGAAGTAGCCCACACTGAACATTTAGCAGAACTAAGGTTTTCATAATGCATTAAAATATTCACAGGATATGTATTTATTATATTTATTTATATAAATAGTTTCTGTATACATGCAGGCAAATGTCTTATTTTCTTTTTGCATGTTGACTTTTCTTTCCTGTTTTCTAGGAAAACATTGCAACAAAATCAGAAATGCGGACAAGTGAAATTCAGCGGCTTGAGCAAACCATACAAGATTTAAAAACAAAAATTGCAGAGCTAGAGAAACAGTTTCCAGCAACAGAGGTGTTGGTTTCAAGCAGAAGCCTGTGGAATGAGACTGAACAACCAACTCACAAAGGACTGCCTAACACAGCTCTTCAAGAACATGAATTGTGTGCCCTAGTTAAAACTGTAACTGCAACATCTGTGCAGACATCTCCAACAGATGATTGTTTAACACACATATTGCCTTCAGACAATGCACTGCCACAAGCACCTCCCCACCTCAAAGGGGATCTGGGTCAAGGGCCAACTCAGCCATTGCCAACACTTGAGCCACAACCCACCTTTTGCTCTGAAATAGCTTTAGTTCTGTCACCAAAACAGATTTCAGTACAGCTGGATGCTTCCCAAGAAAAAGTGACAATGCCACAAACTTCAAGACCATGCTTATTTCTAGAAGAATCTGTGCCATCAGCTCCCCACCCTTCTTTGAGTATGGAGACTGTAACAGGGAATGAACATTCCCTGTCTTCTCACATCCCTTCTGGTCCTCTGCATACTGACACTGGAATTTCCCTGCCTGGAGCAGGAGGTCCATTTTTAATTTCATCAGTGTCGCCTCCCTCATCCCTCTCTGCCTCAGGATATTTGGTGTCTTCATCTGATGTACTACCATCTTATTCTCCATCATTCCCTGCCAAAAGGATTCCTTCCCCATCAGGTCTGCCAGGAATGGACATGATACCACCTGCCCCTTCTTTATCGCTTGAAAGCATATCTTCTAGGTCACCTTTACCTACAGCTGGAATGCCTACAGAGATCCCATCTCCACCACCTCTTCCTGTAACTGGAGTTCCACCTCCTCCACCTTGGCCAGGAGCAGATATTCTGCCTGTACCACCTCTGCCTGGCATGGGTATTCCACCACCTCCATCTTTGCCAGGACCAGTTTCCCTTTTGCCAGGCATGGTGGCACCCTCTTCTCTCCCAGAAACAGTAGTGCCACCACCTCCCCCATTGCCAGGCATGGGAGTGCCACCTCCTCCGCCCCCACCCCCATTGCCAGGCATGGGAGTGCCACCTCCTCCGCCCCCACCCCCATTGCCAGGCATGGGAGTGCCACCCCCTCCACCCCCACCTCCTTTGCCAGGCATGGGAATGCTTCCACCACCACCAACCCCTTTGCCAGGCATGGGAGTGCCACCCCCTCCACCCCCTTTGCCAGGCATGGGAGTGCCACCCCCTCCACCTCCACCCCCTTGGCCAGGTATGGGGGGCCCTCCTCCTCCCCCTCTACAAGGACTGATAGTGCTGCCTCCTCCACCTCCCCCACCTTTGCCAGGCGTGGGTTTACCACCTCCTCCCCCACCTCCCCCACCTTTGCCTGGTGCAGGAGTCCCTCCTCTGCCTGGAATAGGCATGCCACCACCCCCACCTCCTAGTCTTCCACAAGTTTCTGGGTTTCTTCCTCCTCCCCTGCCAACTGGTTTATTTGTAATGGGAATTAACCAGGAAAAAAGTAGCAGAAAGCATGCAATAGAACCTTCTCGACCAATGAAGCCTCTTTATTGGACAAGAATCCAGCTTCATAATAAAAGGTAACAATATGTTAGAAATGTTGGTCTGAAGCTTTTGAAATGATAACATTAATAGCCTTAGAACTGAAAATACCAGTAAGTCAAATGTCTGTACATTGTTCTTTCTGTGGCACTATAAGTTCAGAACTGTCACTTAAAATGCTCTTTCACTGTATTGGCTTTTAAGCCTTTGGGAGACAATGTTAGGAAGAAGTATTATCCTAAGTATTTTTAAAGGTAAATGCTACCATCTGGTATAGCCCTACCACATATTTCTTGCCAGGTATGCTTATCTTTCCAATGCAGCAATGTGTATTATGATCCTTTCTTAATCAAATGTAACTATAACGGTATATTTTAAACTTTTTCATCTATATTGGTTTTTCTCAAGGACCAGTTCATATACATGTTGCAGCACTTCTAGATTCCTACATTGGTGGTGGTTTTTCAGCTTTTTCCACAGCCACATGAAGATAACCTATTGTGAACTGAGGTCTATGTGTGCATGGCTATACTTTAGCAAACATAAGCATGTGTCCAGACATTGGCTGGAAATGATCCAGTAACAGCCAGGCTTGTTGCATGAGCAACTTGGACCAAAACAAACAAACAAACAAAACCCCTTATTACCATCAATTGTCTGAAACTATCCAAAAGTTGCTTCTTGTAGCAGGTCTGAAGACTGATATGGGGAGAAGAATTTGTGTGTACAGCAAAGGGGCACAAGTGGTTTGGAATTGCTAGAAGCTAGCGTGAGTGAGCAAGGGGTTTTTCAGATGTGTTCTGTTTACATGTTTTAGTTCTGGTGCTCAGTTCAGGAGGCAGAGTTTCTATCCTAAAATAAGAGATGTCAGACATTGAGTAAGCTGATCTGCTTTTGAATTTCACTCTTCCCATGAAGAAGCGTAAGTGGTTTTGAGGAAAGGATGATTTACACATACTCAGAAGTTTATTAGTATTTTATAAGCTCTTTCCAGCTCAGGGAACAAATGTATGTTGTCGGCCTCAGTAATACCAAACATTGCATATCATGGGATTAAAACTTGTTGCATCTTTGTGTCTTTTTGCAGAAAATTAAGGGAAGCTAGATTGGCCTGGAGGAATGGATGGTATATGTTGCAGGACTTGGGGTGGGGGGCAGAATTTTATTCTTTGATAGTTACAGTGTTATACTAGTAAATGTAATCAAACCAACTATCTACTGTATATATTTAGGCAAAAGTTTTTCCCATGTTAGACTTGTGAATAATAAAATTTCACAGCATTGTTCTGTATGGATGGAGAGCAACTTCAGTGAGGCTACTTGAGAAGGGAGGTTTCAGATGTGGGTGATACATGATAGAACCCTGTACCTTCTAGTTCTTTTAGTGTCTTGTTGATTTTTGACACCTTAAAGCAATTTGCAGAAAGAGTATAATACACATGTGAATTTATCTGTGTAGTTGTTGCCACTTCCGATGGTGTAACTGCATGTCTTAAAGTCAATTAAGGCCAAGGAAGAGGTGGAATTTAAGTGAGCTGGGAGGTTGCTCACATATATGCAAATTTCTGAAATGTAGTTCTCCCATCATTATCTAAGTAGAACGTGTGCACTGCTTTTCTCAGATTTGGTGTTGCATTCAGTGGCAGAGTGACTCAGTGCTTAGGATCCTGAGTAAGGCTTTCTTAAGAATGCAACTGATTAGTATCTTGAACCCAATTACAAGGCATTTGAACTGGAACCTGCTTTTCTGTAAGCAGAACAGGGGCTTCCTAGGAGTCATGGCTAACTAAATTCGTTTGAAGGCAGATCAGGATGTAGGGCTTGACTGTAATGCAAGGGATACAAAGAGTCAACACTGCTTGGACCCTATTCCTTCTGATGAGGATAGCCTGCTCTCAAGTCAATAATGTATCTTGTGCAAAGTAGAGAGCCAAGCATGTTTTCAGACAAATCACCCAGTTCTTAACTTAGTTCTTTATTCTCACATTAAAATAAGCTCTAGGCTTGTCAAGAAAAAGTATAAAGAGAAAGACCTGAAGATAAGGATGAATGGCTGTGAAAAGGATATTGCAGCTTGCAGTTGGGTGGACAAGGCTACTGTAGTGCATTGATGTTTCTGTGTGTGGCCATAGAATGATGGATTCATTTTCAGAATGCTTCATGATAGTTCTGAGAAACAGGAAATTAAAGTGAAAATCCATCTGGTTCCCCCCCCCCTTTTCCCCCTGCTTTTATCCATTTCTGTATGCACAATTCCCTTTCCCCATTTTTATAAACTGTTGACAGGCTCCCCTATATCAAATTTCTCTTAAATGGGGATCAAAGACAAACATACTGTATAACTGTGCTAGTAAAGAGGAGAGTCCTTAGGAAAATCTCAAGGAATCAGGAGGAAATCCTGATCACTCCATGTGAATTCCTTTCTGATATAATTTGTGGGCTATGTGCAAATTGATCCTGCTTACTGGAAATTATGGGAAGTCTTCTCAATGGTTCTCATTATCAGACAATGCCTTGTGTAAAATTTATGCTATATTTTCTTTTTGATCCTCTATGTTAACTTTCTCGACTATTGTAATAATCACGGTAAGCAGCCTTCAGTATGAATCTGATAATACGTAAATTATAGCATGTATATCTAATACCTCACTATATATTTAGACCCCACTGAAAATACCATTTCTACGTTGTGCAGGAAATTGGCAGCATATTCCTTTTACAAATCAGAAATGTTCAGTATTTTTGCAGTCCATTTTCAATTGGAAAAGCTGAATGTTAGCAATTAAACAGATAATTCATCTATCTTCATTCCACCATTTTGTGACTATTTAGTCTGATGTTGTCCTACATAGGTCTTTTGCTTAACTTTAGAGATTCTAGTGCTTCACTTGTGTGGGAAAAAATTGAAGAGCCTTCAATAGATTATCATGAATTTGAAGAACTGTTTTCTAAAACAGCTGTTAAAGAGAGGAAGAAACCTATTTCGGACACCATCACCAAGACAAAGAATAAACAAGTGAGTACCAACTTGCACTTTTCTTTAGTGGGTGTTAGTAAATTTTGGCTGTCTGTTGGAAGACAGTAAGCAGGAGCAGGAGATCTGTGGGTAGCTTACATCGTTCATGTAGCAGTCTGAAGGAACAAGAAGATACATTCAGTGGAAACAAATGGTTATGAACTGTGCCATATTGAATATATTTATTTTGTTAGAAATAGGGAATAAATGCTAAAATTTAAAAAAAAATGTACAGGGCAGAACAGAGAGAAGATGAGCTGAGTGTGCGGGCTGCTAGATGTATAATAGCAAAACAGAGGCAAGGAATAGAGTGCAGAGGGAGATGAAGTATATGTAGAAAGGAGTGGTGTTTGAATCTGTAAATATTTGCTATTCAAACATATCACTTAATATATTTAATCTTATTCAGGATTTAGTTAGTAACTGGGACAAGGTGATAATGTGTAGACAGCTAAGAATTCTCCATTTTTACTTGTTTTTACTATTGTTGAACAATTGTTGGTCCCAAACACTTTGCATGTACGACTGATATAATCACAGTTAGCAGAGAAATATAACGTAATACTATAGCAATAGATGAAAGACCTGAAGGACCAAGCTGAAGACAGATCCTCCTGGAGAAAATCTATGAGATCACTAAGAATCAACACGAACTGGATGGCACATAATCAGTCATCAATCATAGCACTAAGTAATTATGTTGATAGATTGCTCGAACAATTATATTCTTCTTTTGAAATACTATTTTTCTTTTAATTTTCTTCTCTCCATTCAGACCTAGAGTATCTTGGGACTGGTAGTGACTTTTCAAGGGATCAGGCATATTACCAGTCTTCTACCTAAGATTCTTTAAACTGACCTGGGCCCATTCATTGAAAATGTACATCTACATGTTAGAAAAGCAGCAAAGTTTATCTTTAGTATTGAGTTAACATTTAACATTGTAATAATATATAGGGCAAAGTGGCATTCTTGGCCAAAGTTATAGCATGTGGCTTTATCAAGGTGGTAAGCACCAAATGAATACTTATGAAATTTGGGATTGTAATACTGGTATTTTTCTAGGAAATCTGAATTATAAAGATGCTTATTTACATTTTATTACTGGAGATATATTTCAGTGTAGAACAGCTGAAAGTGGAATCAGAATGTAGTATTTTAAAACAGAATGTAGTATTTCTGTTTTTAAAAATACAATTAAATAAGAATTCCAGCCATTATGAGCATCTATACTTCCATTAAGTACACATTGACATGGTTAGAACAGCTATTCATCTTTCAAATATATCTGTTTGTGCAGAATGAAGTTTTGTTTTCCAGAATTTCTTAAATGCGTAGTATTAATTAACTTATTAGTTAAAGAAGATCCAGAATGCTGTAGTTTTTGCCTTTTCATTTATGATAGGGACACTATTTATTCAAATAAATGGGCCTGTCTACTCTGTGACATTTTAAGTTTTATTTAACGTATCATGAAATTTAGAAACACAAACTTCTGCTAACAATAAAATGATGGCTACTGAGTTGTGTTTTGCAAACAATGATTAAATCGGCAGGCAGTAGTTGTGGTTAAACATTAGGGGCTGTGGTTTCAATGTCTGGCAGGATTTGTTTTCTTTTGCAGTAGTAAGCACTTGATTGTATTATTTTAAAGTATATTTTTAACACCTGGAGCTAAATACCCCAAAAGGTCTCTAAAAGGACATGTTTTCTACAAAACAAGTTCATTGAAAATGTAATAGCCGTCTATTAAAAATGTGAATATATGTGCTGATGTAAAGACAATTTGATGTAATTAATCAGATAGTATTTGTTTTGTTTTATTCATTTAAAAAACTTGTATGGCTGCCTATCTTATACATCACAACTCTGGGTGACTCACAAACTGATATAACCCAACAGAACAGTAAAACTAATATACAAAAAAGAAAAAAAAAGCTAATCCCAACCCTCCCCAACCAATCCACAATTGCAAATGCTGGGCTCCAGCCTCACCTGATCCCAGTGCCTCAGGGAAGAGCTGGCTCTTCAAGGCCTTCTGGAAGACTAGGAGAGTGGGGGCTTGCTGGATCCCAGGGGGGAGGGTATTTCATCAGTGGCCCCTACAGAAAAGATATGCCTAGATCCTGCTAGGTGGCAACATTTAAGAGAAGAGACTTAGAGTGTGCCCACTCTATCTGACCTGGTGGAGTGGACAGATATCCTCAGGGAGAGGTCCTGCGCCATTCAGGGCTTTAAAGGTGGTAACCAGCACCTTGAATTGCACCCATAAAGAAACTGGGAGCCAGTGCTGCTGGCACAGTAATAGTGCAATATGGGCAAACTTGCATGTGCTATTGCATTCTGGGCCAGTTGTAATTTCCTGATGGTCTTTAAAAGCAGCCCTGTGTACAGTGCACTGCAGTAATCAAACCAGGAAGTAGCGTAAGGCATAAGTGGCTATGAGCAAGGCCTCCTGGTCCAGTATTGGGCACAACTGGCACCCAAAGCAAATCTGTGCAAAGGCCCCCTGGCCATGGCTGCCACCTGCTCAAGCAGCAATCACAAGTCCAGGAGGACCCCCAAATTATGCACCAACTCTGTCTGGGGAAGTGCCACCCTGTTGAGAGTCAAAGATGTCACATCACTAGCTCCTGGGGGGCCAAAACCCCAAAGTCACTCGGTCTTGCCATGCCAGTTCCTCCCCATCCATGCCCTCATGGTCTCCAGGCCCTGGGTCAGCACTTAAAGGCAATAGCCTTTCTTGTTCCCCTTGCTTTCTTTTTATAACCTTACCACCTGATGTCTTTCCGTAGAGAACTGTAGCTGTTTGGAATTAATCTTGGACTATCTTTGTGTAACAGTACATAAGCTTGAATCATAAGCTGTGCTCTTGCAAATAACTGTTTCTCCATACTGAAGATATAAATTAAAATGCGATAAAACTGCACCTGAATTTGTCTTAAACTATGAAGGATGCAGTTCTGAATTGTTGTAGGTGTTGTTGCTGTTGTTGTTGTTGTTGAATATTGAATAATGCATAGGCATTATATTGAATATCACCAGTTTTGTAAGAAAAAAGATTCCTTGACCATTTGTCTTGAAAAGAAATCTGTAATCTGACAATCAGTCTAACTACTGTTACAGTCATGGCAATAATAAAGTTTGTAAAGATTTTCTGCTTTATCTTTGGCTAGCAGAGTCCAGATTCTTATGCTCTATCAAGAGCAACTTGTTTAAATAGTGAAGGACAAGAGGGATGATAATGAGAGGGATGTTCATAAGTGTAGTCATTTTTAACATTTGCATATCATATTTATGGATATTGGTGCTCTATAAATGATCAAAATACTGTCTTGTCCTGTTCTAAAAAAAATGCCCCAAGGAAGCATGTCTAACAAAACAGTACTGAAAAAGTGAAGAAATGGGTCACCAGTTTTTGGACAGACTTCCTTACCCCAGCCATAATTCACCCTGATGGTACCATGTTGAAAAAGTTGACCCACTACATTTTAGATATTCCCCTGGATGTTCAAAATACACATGTTAGGATGTTGTTTAGGATTTTTAGATGTCAAAACTCCAAAATTATATCAACTTGTAGCTAATGAATTTGGAATGTGATGGTAGCCTTTCCCAGGAATTCAGTGTGATATAAACAGGGGGTACTTTTTTGTAGCCAAAAAAGACTTTACAATGGTATTGCCATATTTCAACTTGTCACTATTACATATGCTTAAAGATGAGCTATTGCTCACAGCTCTTGCGTCAATGAAATAAATACTGTCTGCTGGAGAATATGCATGGAAGGTTGCCCAGTTGTCTTAGCTATGGATGTAATGAAAAATCCTCATATGTACACAGAACAGTCTTCAAGTCATAGATGGTAATTGGTAGTCCTTTAAGCATGCAGAACTCTGGGCCCATGGAAAGCAGTTCATCCTCTGAAACACAGTTGCTTTGAGCTCTGTGCATGCAGAGGTAATACCATGCCTAATAAGAAAGGACCAGAGGAAAGGACCAGAGGAAATATATAATGAGAGGGACTTTCGTAAGTGTAGTCATTTTTAACATTTGCATATCATATTTATGGATATTGGTGCTCTATAAATGATCAAAATACTGTCTTGTCCTGTTCTAAAAAAATGCACCAAGGAAGCATGTCTAACAAAACAGTACTGAAAAAGTGAAGAAATGGGTCACCAGTTTTTGGACAGACTTCCTTACCCCAGCCATATTCATGATAGCTGAGATAAGGAGCATTTAAGTATTGCCACATGTTAATGGAGGCATCACAACAGGAGTTAGGTTTTATATTCAGAGGAGAACAGTAATGTCCACTCCTTCCCCCTCTGTGTGCATTGGTGCTCTAGCATCATGCCCTTATTTTTATGTAGTATTATTGCAAATGCGACACTGTAGTATTATGGGTGAAGCTTTTAAAAAGGTCTCTTTATAACCCCTTCTGTCACTGAGTTCCATAGCTAATAATTACCTTTGTTTAATTTTAAAAAATGACATTCTGCACAAGAAATTTAGTTTAAAAACAGAATTTGAAAACATTTCTTCACTTGCTTTGGACAGTTTTTAAATCTGAGGATTCCCTGATTGTTTCTAATTAGTGAAATGTTTAAATTTGTCTTGCTCTGTCTCTTGTGTAGAACATGATGCTTATTTTTACTTATTACTGTATATGTGAATCTAAACAATCTGAGAAATTTTTCATCCAATGTCATACAAAGAAGCATTAACAAGAACAGTTCTATATTAACGAGGGATTAGTTCTTTAAAACAACACATGTAATGCATTTGTTTCATCCAGCCAGTTGAAATACTGCAATTTCAATGACAAAAACACAATGGAAGGTTGCTTACAATTTCAAGCCCTCTTTTTTTAAAAAAATAACATATCAGGCAATGGATGGTGGGTAGGGTGAGGTGTAAGGAAAAGAAAAGACATTAATGGGAAGGGCCTCTATCAGTTTTATTGACAGTCCCAGTTTAGAACAGAGAGTAGGTATTCATAGATATAGGTGTTAGATACAGTACCAGATATGATATAGAAGAATATTTGTTACCATATAATAAGGGAAAGTTGTGACATCACTAATTGATTGGCAAAGAATGGTAATATGTTCTTTGCTACTGGGAAAAAAAATAGAAGTCAACGCAAAATGCTGCTTAGTGTTTGGAAGTTGTTTTACTCCTCACTATTGAAACATTTGGTGGCAGGTGGAAGGAAGAGAGGAAAGGACGGGACCAAAATACTGTTTCCAATTAAAGGAATGTTAACCAGGTGGTTTCAACATTCTGCCAGAGAAAATAACGGCATACTTACAATGCCTCTGTTTTCATCCTATGCTCTTGTTCACAATTTTAGGCATTTGTCTTTTTTCCCTTTATATATTTACTTTACATCAGCTTGTTTTGCACTGCTTTAAAGCCATGAAGGTGCTTGTTCTTTTGTTAAAGATGTCCTGGAAGGGAAAGGGGGACAGAATGTCTTACAATCCATTCTGTTAACAACTATTCAGAAATGAGAGTCCCCAAGCTTCACTTCTTCAGGAGTTACAGGATCAAGATGTAGTCAAGCGTGACCATGCCTCTGTCACTTCAACCAGACCCGATGGAGTCCAACTCCAATCAAATCCAAGCATCTTTGTCCACTAGATGCCTAGTATGTTCTTTTAATTCAAAAGACAGAAAACACATATCAACAAGCCGCTGCTGCAACTGAAGAATTATTACATAATGACTGTGTTAATTGTTGTTGTTGGTTGGTTTTTGTTGGCTGCTACAGTATATATGTTGTTTGTAATATTGTTACATGGTTTTTATCTTGTTTTAAGTATTTTTTAGCCACCCAGAGTCATGGGTTTGAGAGGGGTGACCGTATAAATTGAATAAATAAACAAACAATTCCATTGGCTATGCCCTTGCACATAAACTTGATTGGTTCTAACAACTGGAGAGACGGCCATATATATGCAGTCTTAACATGTAATAACTAGTTTAAGTTCATATTAGAATTCCTGTTGAATTCCACCTAACATATAGCAATGGTAGAAGAATGGCATGTGAGTTAATGTTCCAACTCT
The DNA here is from genome assembly GCF_035149785.1 of Candoia aspera. Classification (NCBI taxonomy): domain Eukaryota; kingdom Metazoa; phylum Chordata; class Lepidosauria; order Squamata; family Candoiidae; genus Candoia; species Candoia aspera. The sequence continues at coordinate 70,416,626 of NC_086153.1, read as the reverse complement.
TAAGATATCAAGATTTCAGCAAAGTCATTAACAAATTTCAAGTTGATACCAAAGAGCAGATGAATTCTAAAATTCCATATTCCAACAATGACTGGAGCTAAAATGAATACTCTGTCATAGGCTTAACATTGTATATCTTTTTATTCAAATTGTAATTGTAAACTGCCCAGACAGCATTGATTTAAAAATTTTAATAAAATAAACAAAATGGTGGAATATTAAATTAAATCCACCTTTTCCAACAAGCTCTTATAAACTATGCAATGAAAATCTTGTTATTCAATGGTACATAAATTTTCTTAAAATAACATGAATGAGTAAAAATGGAAGAACTAAAATATACTGTACATCAAGCCCAAAGTTTTATTATTCTTAATCACCTTTATCTTATCACAGTTGCTGAAAGAAATTCTAGACTTTGTCTAAACCTTTATTTCTTTGTGTCAAACTGATGTTAAAATCTAATTCGCCACTTAAGAAAATTTTATGCTGTAATAATTCTCATTAAGCCTTGATGAAAAATTGAAATTATATAATAAAGAATAAGATTTTAAAAGCTGTTGATTAATTGAGGATTTATCCTTTACCATATGTATGAGAAATAAGATTACTAAAATTGTTACTTGCTTAATTTTCTTTTTCCCAGTATTGTTGTTTGGCACAGTGTAATAAAAATATTTTTTGGAAGAATAAAGTCTATGGAATTAAAATTTGGCAGAAACCATAGATCTGTATCAGGAGATAAAGATTTCTTTAAAGACATAAATTTAACCAATTGTTCCTTTTGGAAGAAGCATAAGCAGTAATCTAACTTTGAATATTTTTTTTCAGACACTGATGTAATTGAAACCCTGTTAACATGAACAAACATTATTTTCCATCTGCTTAATAAATCATTTGTCATTTATCAAAGAAATTCAGGGATGATTTATAAATAAATAGTAAAAATAAATAGATTTAAGCATCACAGGGATATGGTCAGAAACAGTCATGGAATTTGTATTCCTTTCACTTTAGATACTAAAGAATGAGACACCAGGAAATAATTTAGATGAAAACATCAATTCTTTTACTAAATAATTCCTATTCATGCTGAGACAAATTAAAAGAATGCCAGGTATTTACTAACGTAAATTTGCACATACAATCTTGTAAAATATGATAAATCTGAGAGTACAATTTAGTAATGGGGTACCATATTTTGCCGGCAATTACTTCTAGTTACTAAATCAGTTATTTTTTTAGCCCTACCCTTTTCTTGAAAGGTGGCTTCTAGCATGTATACACATCTGCGTGTGTGTTTGTGTATGTGAATTGAACTTGTTTATTACATAGGTAGGGATCTTTAGCATTGGTTTCATCTGGAATTGGTTAATCTAAGTTGACAAGATGGGGAAGTGTCTGCATAACATTTTTAATTTTGTATTTATAATTTTTCTTTGTACTCTTCCCTTTGGGTGGTATTTCAGGATAAATACAGTAATAAATAACTTTTCTCATCTGATTCTTCAACAATTTTGGAAAATCCAATTTAAAATCACTGCACCCTTTGCACATATAGAATTACCACTTATGTTAACTTCTTAACCCCAGCTTTATCCATTGGAAGATGAGGTGTCTCTTGTTTTTTAAAAAAGTTTGCATTACTTTTTTTTTTAAAGTTTAGATAACAGTTGCCCACTATAAAGAGACCCTGATATGCTATATGGAAAATGTTTATTTGTGAATTACAAATGTTTCTATGCTATTTCAATCATGCAACTCTAAGCAGTTTATAGTATAACCTACACAGTATATCATATGTTACAACAAATCCAAATTTATCAAAATTATTAAGCATATCCATAAGAAATACTGTCAGTGTAGATTCACCCTAATTATAACATCAGAATAAAATCATAACCTCAAGCAGCCAGAGTCATCTCAAGAATGCAAGAAAGCATATTATCTGTGATCTTGTTCTCTACATTTTTATGTATTCATGATTGGTAATTACAGACTAAATCTCATATGTGGATGGAGTTTTGTGCCTGTACAAGGTACATTTTTCAAAATCAAAGTTAGATTGTCTCTGCAATGACCCTGCAGTTGCCCCCCTTTTACTTCCTTGGTTGTAGCAGATCTCATTGGGTCAACCTCATTTTGAGGCTCCCCGTTGCTTCCTTGGGACAGCTGGCCTTCCTCAGATCCACACACATGGTTAGTGATAGAAGAGTTGCCCTGCTTGCCCATGTGGCTTCGTCAGGTTTCTCCTCTCCAAGCAGCTCTTCCACAATCTTGGAGGAGGAGCAGCCTTTTCATGACACTAGTGGACACCAGCACCATTTTGCAGACCTCTCATGGCTTGGTCCAGACACTCTGAGCAGTTTGTGCACAGCACTAACATTTGGTAGTTCCTTATCTTTTAAATGAAGGCTGGAGAAAGAAAAGAACCCCATTTCAGTTGTCCACAGAAAAGTCTGACGTTATGCTCTTGATGCTAAAAAACAATGCCACCTTGGCCTGAATGGAGGGTTTTGCAGTATGAGAAAGGAAACTGCCTCTTAAGGTTAATGTCCCTGTGTTGGAAAAACTGCATGCAGTGAAGGTACCCAGATTTAGCCTATTAATGTACTAGCTAGGTAATACTTTGTCTGTGCACAAACTTTTACAAATTGTATTATGTAAACTAACTTAAAAAAAACTAGCAGATACATATAGCTAGGTAATATTATAGTGTATGGATAGGTGAGCTATATGGTTGTCTACAGACTTATTCACTCAGGGCCAAGAATGCTGGTAGTTGAAGTCCACATGTACTGAAGGTGCCACAATTAAGATGAGGCTACCTCAGTAATATGAGAGGAGAAGGAGGGACAGATTGGTTAAATTTACACATCATGCTCAATCAGAATGTTTAACCATGCTTTGCTGAACAAACCGTAGTAGCCTAGTTCACATATAACACTAAATCACAATGGTTGAATTCACATCTCCTGCAAATGCACCTCATTATGATTAACATTGTACGAATGCAGAACATTGGTATTAAATTTTGGGAATATCATTTTAGAAAAGAAGTACTATGTGCCTTAGAAATGCCCATTTAGCCAGATTTACAAGCCTGAGCACAGGCATTTACATTTGTCATTTTGTATGTTCCTGTTGAATTGTAAACTTTTGATTCATTTTACAAAAATTAGCATCAGCTAATAATTTAGTTAGTTAAAATGAATAACAATTCTGAGACACTATCCATTAATATCCACATTTAAATCTCTTCCAGAAAGAATTTATTTCAAAACAAATTCTGCAGGAAGTTGCTATTATTTTGGAGTGAAAGGATGCACTCTTCCTTTTTCTCCAAGTGTTTAATTATCTAACATCTGCATTGCATTATGTCTCCTTAAGTATTTGACTGTTTTTGCTTGTGTTATCTGTGCAGGAACAAATTTGGCATGTCGTTTGTTTACTGATCAACAATAAGGACCACTCAATAGTTAAAATCTTGGTCATAGAAATTAGTGTACTGATAATATCTCAGGCTTCCTTTATATTTTTAAAAGTTGTTTTTAAAACATTGTTCCAAATTGTAAACTTAAAAAAGGAGATCTGTATTGTGTCTGAGATGATTTGATCTTGTAGCGATTTGATTAGCAAACTTTTGTAGTTGTTCAGTTCAATGGCGTCTCCCGTCTGTAGCCTGTAGGCTTGTGTGGGCTCAGTTAATGGGTTTATTTTATTTCTAATTGTGGGAACAGCTTTAGGCCTTTATGGTAATATTCATATTTTGAGAATTAGCCATGAATTGTTGCAGCCACTGTGCTGGAGGAAAGATGATACTGTAGTACTCATTTGACATGTTTTTAATTTCAGGAAACATTTAACATTATATTTGCTGGTGACAAAAGCAATTACTATTCTACAAAGAAGGGTTTTTTTAATTAGCTATATGGAACTATTTCACAACAAATGAGAACTAAACATATAGCTTAGTTTGCATAGTTTCATAAATGATCCTTTGCTATTCACATATTCTCCATGTATCCTATGAATAATTGTTTTGCTTTAAGAAATACTTTGTTGCCTTCTTTATGGTTCTTCAAAGAATTTGAGAATTTTATCTTCATGCTATCGAATGATTATACTATATCACTTCTTAAGGTACATAGGAAGCTGTTTTATGCCATACCAGATTTTTTGTCAGTCTAGCCTGGTTTTTGTCATCCTGAGCTCTTTCCGATAACCCGTTACCTGATTCATTTAAATGGGGATGCTAGAAAGTGAATGCATGAAACTGTGTAGCTGTGGTGGAACTGCACATGAAAGCAGTCCATGCCAGCATGAGCAATAATGAGGAGTGCCAAGAATTGTAGAGGGCTGCAACTATCTCACCCCTAAGGTGTAATTTTCCCCCCTCTCTTTATGTTTTTATTGGTGGTGTAATTTTTTTTCTCCTTTCTCTTTGGTGATTGTTCATTTTTATTTTATGTATGTACTAAACAAACAAACAAACTCAAAGGTAATAGTAAAATATATTTGACTAAGCTGGGCTGCTTTATCTGGTTTCTTTAGACTGAATGGTCACCTTTATTGAATTATCACAATGTATCACTTCTCTAGGTGTCATTTGCATGGTTTTGACAAATCACCTACTTGACTTACTGTTTGCTTTCCCATTATTCCTGCTTTTTCTTCATTGGGAGAAAAAAAGAGTTGGGCAGAGCTATTTAGGCCATCAATCCTTTGCTCAGGGCAGGAATCCAAATTAAATCATCTCAGACAAATTTCAACAAATCTAGCTAGGGGAAGCCCAGTGGAATCAGTTCCAGTGTGAACTGTTCTTACTGTTAGGAAGCTTTTTAACCTTTAATCACACACTGTTTCCATTATTCTGTGTCCTGCACTATAGGTGATGGAGAATAGGTCTTAACCTTCTTTTGCGTGACATCATCTCAAGTTTTTGAAGAGTGCTGTGATAGCTCTTCTCAGCCATATTTTCTCAAAGCTAAACTTACCCAGCAGCTTTAGTCTCTCTTCACAGGACTTAGTTTCTAGTCCTCTGCCCATCTTCAGTCCTCTTCTCTGAACCTGTTCCAGTTTTTCTGAATCCTTTTTCAAGTCTGATGCCCCAAAATGAACACAATATTTGAGGTAGAGTGAAGCACATCAGCATTGACAATTTCACTTTCTAGTATATTGCGTAGGATGTGACTTCTGTTAGCATTTCCTTGTTTTTTGCAAGCACCAAGCCACTAAGTTACTATGGTAACAAATCACTCTGGCAGAGTCAGAAGGTCAAACTTAAGTATCCTTAGTTTTGGGTGTGAAAAGGCATGACCATATAAGGTAAAGCTCCTGATTTGCCTGGAGGGCAGCTTCCCTGTGCTTGTTAGTTTCAATTTCCTTTCTATCTGCCTTCCTCCCAGTCCTCTTGGAGCACGTGTGAATGCATAAGCTTGTAAATATGTTTACGTAAGAAGCTTTCTGTAAATTTATTTTTATAGAAATGCCTGGTGTGTGATTTTTCTGATCTCTCGGGCCAAATGCTTTCCAGCACTCTGTGACAGTTTCACTTAGGTCAACTCTCACCAGAAACCTAATTTTGAACACAGTGTGATTATATCTGTTTCTCTACCATCATCTGCATATTTCTACTTGAAAGAGTTTTGAACTCAAACACTAACTACTCTGGAATGGACAAATTCACTCACTGTGAGTGTCTTCGGTGAACATTTTGTTACAATGGACTCCAGACACAATGTAGTACTTACTCACTTAACATAGCAACACTCCTGCTTACTACCCATTTTGGTACTTGTTTACTCATGATTGGCAGCCCCCTTTAAATTTAAGAAGTATGTCTGGAAATGATTTTCCTATCATGAGTTATCTCTTCTCTACTGGCGAGCATCTTTCAACTCCAGAGCTCTAGGCAATGTTTAATTGTCGTTATGCATTTATAATTTGTTAGCTAATGTCAGTTCACAAAAAATGCTTATCCAACTACTAGAATTCAAATTTAGTTTTTCTTCTGAATTCATGGTTTCTTTCCCAGTTCTTAATCTTAGCTGTTCATAATTATCTAATTATTTTTTTCCTTTGAAAGCATCTGTATATTTATCTGTTTGTTTTTACAAATGGCCCAGTGTAATTATTAAACTGCACTTGGAAATATGCTACTTCCAGCAAATAAAATAAATGTGTAACCCCAAAATACTAATTGTAAAAATAAATCCTTCATATTTCTGAAAATATTTCAATGATTTTTTTTTATTAAAGTTCAGAAGATCGTGTCCTTGATGGAGGTCTAAACCTCAGTAAACGTGCTCCCAAACATGTTTATCAGGAAGAAATGAAAGCACAGGGGATAGATGTGGACCAGCTAGCAGATTTTGGTTACTCATTAGAAAACAAGATACACAGAATACAGGTCTGAATGGAGAGAAACAGGTAATGTTAAACACAAGCAAGATAGGGCTGCTGTTTATCCAGCAAGGTACTAGAAACTATTATGAAACATTGAGAGATGAGAAAGGAAGACCAACGAAGTATATGATAGTACCCTTCAGCTACTTAAAAGATGTCTCAAAGAAGAAAATCAAGACTTATTTTCTATCCTCCCGTAGCACAGGACACAAAATAATGGATTTAGATTACAAGAAGGAAAATTCTGGTTGAATAGTAGAAGAAAGATTTCATGCAGTAAGAGCCATTTGACAGTTGAATCAATTAGCTAGAATGGAGATAGATTTTCCTTTGTTGGATGTGTTAAAGCAGAGGGTAGGCAGCAATCTGTCAGGCATGTTTTGATTTAGACTTCTGCACTGAACAGGAGGTTGGACTCAGTGGCTTCTTCCAGGTCTGTCATTCTTTTATTCTATGAAAGCTACATACAACATCAGTGTATTTGAAAATGTTCTTCAAAAACAGAGTTTTAAAAAGTTGTTGAAGAAATGGACAGCACAGGATAAGCAGTGAATGTGTGTTGCATGAATGTGGAGCAGATTTATGCTGATCAGAATAGTCCTACCTAAATTAAAACTTCTGATGGTCAGTTATGATAGATGGATGACGCACTTGAATGTGGGTAAAATACTCTTTAAAAATATGTTGAGTCACCTCCCTGATTATTCTTGATATGTTTATTTATTATGCAGCAAGGGGAGATTTACTTGAAATATTTATTGCTATTTCTAATCCCAATGAGTTGAAAATAATACTGGAAGTATATATGCTTTTAAAAATAGCGTATTTTCATCTTGTGTTTTTTTTAATTGAGCAGACAGCATCCCAATATGTATTTGGTTTGTCTGATCTTATAAATACTGCAAGATAAAGTACTATGGAAAAAATAGCACAGTTTTACCTTGCATTTAATCTGGAAACAGTGGTGCAGTTTTGGAAACAAAATCAAGTACATACTGTAATAGATACACTTAGAAATATCTTTAATATATTATAAACAAGCTATAATGTATATGAAAGGTTGAAGCTGAAAGCATACATGGTGTTGAAGGGCATGCACGTGTGTTTTTTTCACAAAATGAAGAGGTCAAATGTGTTATTAAACTGAGTCAGTAATCATGATTTTACTATATTAGTTCACTATAATTTGTGTGTTACAGATTTATGATGGGAATGATGGGAAAATACATGTTTGCTACCTATTATTTAGAAGATAATACCTTTTTCTTTTCCATGACAGGTTGTCAAGTTATTAAGCAACAAAAGATCTCAAGCAGTTGGTATATTAATGTCCAGTCTTCATTTAGATATGAAAGATATACAGCATGGTAAGTGAGATACATTTTTTTAATTAAGCAGCTTCTTATTTTCCTATTGAAAAATCATTGCTGGCTTTTTAAAAAAAAATAATGTCATTTGTCTGTCTAGATAATACAATATCATTTTATATTCCAATTTAAATAGTCAAATCTAGATCTTCAGTTTATCTTCGAATCTAACTCTTCATCAGTAATTTACTGAGATTCTCTCTGACATGATTCCCTATGAAATGAATAGTGACTGGACCATGGTACAATATTCCCTTTAGCTTGTGCAGAAATCATGCCTACTTAAAACAGAGCCTTGCTGATTGCAACTTTCAAAAACTAGGACTAGAATATAAAAGTTTGGTGTCTTTTAATGATAATTACCATTTTCTCATTTAAAATTGAAATTCCCATTTGCTTTATTTTGCAATAAATACTTTTTAAAAACATCCTGAAAGCAGGATTTTGAAAGTTTGATATCAACATGTGTCTTTGGAGTGTCTATAATTCCTTCCTCCCCACTGACATTAAAGTTGGCTCTGTATAAAGGTGAAAAGTGGAGCTATATTTATATTTGGAGGGTTCTTCTTGCCTCCTAAGGCCTTACAATAGATTTAAAGCAGATGGAAGAGAGCTGCATAGTGCTAGCTTACCTATTAAATAAATATGGTTTCAAGTATGTTGCAGACTTCATAAATCATAAAAACATCCTTCTGGCTTTTCTAACCTACCTATTTTAATTGTGAATTCTATTTGCTTTTTTTGGTGGAATAAATTCAACATAGTGCAAATGTTGGTGCACCCTGTCAGTCTGCGAGCAACTTTTAATTACAATTTAAGCTTTTCTTAAGTTGTTTTCATGGTTACTAAACTTCCTCAAGTTGAAGCATTTAGGCTGGTAGTCATAGATCGAGGCGCCAGTACTGGCGCCAAGAAGTACTTGGTATTTCTAAAGCTGGCAGATGTAGTTCAGTTAAGTCATAGAGTGAAATCTGAAAACAATGATATGGTCTTTCCTTCAGTCAAATATTCAGCTTGGTTTGAGTTAATAATGAGAACCTTATGAACAAAGGAGTCCGCCTAACATCTGTGTCTGTGGTAAAGCCAACACAAGTTGATTGAAAATTTGCTTGCTTAACATGCAATGCTAACAATAATATGGCATGAATGTCACTCATTGAAGAGGTTAGGATTAAGTGCGAGTAATTGTCCTGTCCTACGAAATTTCTTGCAGCATTTTTTTTGTTTTCTCATTTGGGCTTAGTATTTAGGTTTTGGTCTTGATGAATGTGCATATTTAGGAGGAACTTTTTATTGATTGATTCATTTTGTTTGTTTGTTTTTGTTAAATGGAGTGCAGCAGTAGTACAAAGGCATTTGACAAGGGCTGTTCACAAGCTGGATTTCTGAACATAGAAAAGTATATGGATTGTAGATGAGAAAATCAACCCCAAACAGATATGACTATGTTCCTATATATCTTTACATGCTGTCAATAGCCTTATATTTTCCACGTGTGTCAAAGGTGATATGCCATCGTGTTTCAGGTGACACACCAGCGTTCACCAACACTGAACAACTGCCACACCCCAGGAAGCCACAGCCACCCAGCCTAGTCCCAGCCGCAGTGGCTCTCACCCCCTCTGAGACCCTGCTGCCCTGCCCTCCGCCACCTCAGCTCACCTGGCCATCTTCTTTCTCCCTCTTGCACAAAACTGGTTCCTGCAGAAGCTGCTTGCAATTTGCTTTGCGTGAGGGGCAATAGTTATAATAATAGTTATTATTGTTGTTGTTGTTATTGCCCCTTTGCGCAAAGCCTGTTCCTGCAGAAGCCATGTGCAACTTGCTTTGCGTGAGGGGGCAATAATAATAATAATAATAGTGAGGGGGCAATAATAATAATTATTATTGGCCCTTTGAGCAAAGGCAATTCCTGGAGCTTGCTATTTGTGCAAAGGGGCACGAAGGGGCGCCTTTGAGGGAAGGGGCATGCTTTTGCTGGCTTCGTGCAAAGCGTTTTTTGTTTGTTTGGGGGGGGGTGACACTCCAGCAGAGTCATTTTCCAAATTTTTGACACACTGAGCCCAAAAGGTTTGCCATCCCTGTGCTAGGGGAATGGTATTTAAATCTTCAACCCTGCAGTGTAGGACAGGCTCCCAGACCCTTTTGTTATATATTTCTGAGATAGGTATGTTGCCATTACTTGCTCAATGTCAACCCACAAAAATCCAAGCTGGACAAGCTGCACTTGTAAAACACACAGGATCCTTCTCCAAACTGCTATTTTTTCCTTAAGAACCAAGTATGTGTGTACACCCAGCAGTCCAGCCAATGGCTAAGACTGCTCTTCCAGGCGAGACAAAAAGTCACAGTCAACTCCAATTACAATTAAACAAAATGTAGATGTAGATTTTGCTAACTAAAACTTATTAGACATTGCTATCTAAACTCATCAGGGAACTTAAACCATGATTATACTTATAGCCTATTGAAGCCATTCCATCCAAGAGGAGCCATTCTAGGTGGGTGGCAATAGGAGGGAAATTCAAACTGACAAATCAGTGCCTTGGATGACCTATAAAACCTGTGTGGTAAGACCAAATAGGAGCAAATTCAGTGGATTTAGGTTGGTTTTAATCTGAGCATGCCCGGATATGTTCTTTCCTGATTTAGCAAATGGAAAAGGAAAGCCTGGGATGTCCCATAAAAACTTAGAAAAAAATTCCGCACCATTTCTCTGCCCCTTGAACAGTTTGTTGCTAAGACTTTGTTAGTTTTGGGAAAAGAGTGAAAGAGACAACTCAAAGGTGGGTATAGACAGTGCTTTTAAACTGTTTTGTGGGAACAGCCAGTGTTTCCCTAATAACTTGAAGCTGTTTTCAATCCATTTAATTTCATTGGCCAAATCAGAACAGTAAAAGCATAAATGAAGAGGAAATGCTAGCAGATCCCTCTTCAGGTATCACAATGAAGCAGTTGGAAAACAAAAGTACTAGAAGGCTTTTAGATGAAAGAGAACATATAAACTTTTAAATGAAAAAACATTGAAGGCACATCTACCTTTTCCAATATACTGTATCTCTGTGAAAATGGAATTTCAGTTTATATTTCAGTCAAGACCATATAGGGTGAATATTATTCCAGCTCCTTCATTTACAATGCTCCCCCAGACATTAGCAAAATATGCCACCATATGACAGCATATACTGTGCATCCTGTTCAGGTTTATAATTGACTTTTTTTAAATGTTAGGGAAAATAAAGAGAACTATTAAAACATGTTTTATTACAAACTTCACTTTATTTGATCTGCTTTTTAAAGAATGCCATATGTATTCCTGATTAACAATACATCATTTGGTGTTCTATGATCTTGAAAAGTTTAAGCAACCTGAGTTAGGAAACCTTCAATTGTTCAAAATTGGTCCTACAGTACCTTTTCTCCTGGACACAGGAGAAAGCTGCAGAAATCAGATCCAAGATAAGATGGAGAAGTTTATGCCTTGAGATTTCTGTGAATAAGCCTACTTCCCCATGTAAACTAATCCAACCCCTTTGCATAAGGAGGAGGCTAAAAGTACACATGACATGTCACTGAAGGAAATGGCTTTGAAATTGGACCACGTTTTCTTCAACAGGCAGTTAGAGTTAAACAATAGTAAGTGCTCAACATCACATTTTCAGCATTTCATGGTGGGATAGGATGAAATCACTCCCCAAAGATTTTCAGGGATGGGTAGAATTTGAAGAATGCCTAGAGCTTGGCCTTATCTTTCTAATATTTGTTTTATAATTGTTCTATGCCTATATTTAGGCAAACTGAGTCTAATGGAAATATACAGACTCCTAAAGAACCGCAGCAAAATAACCCTGTATCAGGTTCCTAAGGAGTCAGTGCTACAGGAACCGAGGCTGCACCTAAATTCCAACAAGCTCCAACTGAAAATTCCCAGCATTTTCCCAATTCTCAAACCCCCATGTTTATCTGTGAAACTGATTCCACATCTTGTTCACTGAAATGATACTGCTTTCTGGAGTCTGTGGAGAGATTTTTGGGCTTTTGAGGTTAGGAGATTTCAAACTGAAGGAAGGTGGAATATTTGATCATCTCAGACAGAGTTCTGATGCTCTTTGAATAGCAAATGGGACCACTCTGTTTTTGGTATGCTTATAGGGTAACATATGTAACATATGGCTGTGAGAGCTGGACCATAAGGAAGGCTGAGAGAAGGAAGATAGATGCTTTTGAACTGTGGTGTTGGAGGAAAATTCTGAGAGTGCCTTGGACTGCAAGAAGATCAAACCAGTCCATCCTCCAGGAAATAAAGCCAGACTGCTCACTTGAGGGAATGATATTAAAGGCAAAACTGAAATACTTTGGCCACATCATGAGAAGACAGGACACCCTGGAGAAGATGCTGATGCTGGGGAGAGTGGAAGGCAAATGGAAGAGGGGCCGACCAAGGGCAAGATGGATGGATGATATTCTAGAGGTGACGGACTCGTCCCTGGGGGAGCTGGGTGTGTTGACGACCGACAGGAAGCTCTGGCGTGGGCTGGTCCATGAAGTCATTAAGAGTCAGAAGCGACTAAATGAATAAACAACAAAATAGAGTTTGAAGCATTTCAACTAGCTAGTTCTTCTGGGATCCTTTCCACCTTTAAGAAGAAATAACACAATCCCTAAATCATGGTTAATAACATGCATGAGTTATGAACATATAGCCTCATCAGATAAACTATATTATTGCTGAACATTATGGCTTGGTTCAGGCAATATGCTAAGACAATGGCTGTATTCTCACAAGATGTTGATTAAAGGAGCATTGTGCCATATTGAAGCTTCATGTAAATAGATTCCTTTGTGTAAGCCATATGCATTTTTTTTTGCTCTTCCTTTGTTCATTACCATTTTAAAAATCAAAACAATATATATATATATATGTATGTGTGTGTGTGTGTGTGTGTGTGTCTAGATTTAGTTATTCTTCTCTTATTTATTTCTCATTAGGCTGGTTCCCCTGTCACACCAAATCATGGTATTATATATGTAAATGGTAGGCAACGTATACCATTCTAGTTTGGAGAGCTAACATAAATTAATGTAGTTTCAGATGTAAATTTGAGATACAGTAGATCTATCTGAATATTGTAGATAGATCTGTGCAAATCAACTAAGATTTGATTCAAGATTCAAAGCTGGCAAATTTTGATTTGAATTTGAGTTTCAAAAGCACCAAGGTTTTATCTGAATTGGTTCAAGATGTGATTTGATAAAGCTTCAATCACAGGATATATCAGGGAAACATCAAAATGCCTGTAGCTGCTTTATTTTTTGGCAAAATACGACAAAAACAGCAAGCAAACATGGTAGATGTTTCAGAAGACTTTACTACTGTTTAGATTCAGTCAGATAGCTTCAAGGATTTTGCTACAATAAGTTTTTAAAATATTTTTCCTGCATCTCCTTTAAGGTGGAAATAATATCTAAATAATAAAATAAATAAGTAGAAGAGATGCAGAAAGGACAGTGCAGCAACTTCTGAAATTGCTCAGTAAATAGTCTGTAGAGGTCTGTGCACATTTCAAAAATGAACCACCACCACGTTTTCATGTGGGCCTGAAAAAAGGTGTAGCTGCTTTTAGGAGTTGATTCATTTAACTTAATGCCACTCTTAAAGGAACCACACTTTTTTCAGGCTCATTGAACCAATGCTGAGAGTGTCCCATTTCAACTAAAAATAAAACTTTCAAAAAATATTTTAAAAGTAAGTTCGTGCTAAAGACTGAAAAGACCACCATCTTCAGGCCACTTACCCTTTTAAGCTAATAGATTCGTTGGTACAACTCATTGTCTTTTTTCTGGGATTGAAGCTTTACTCGCTGTTCTTCACAATGAAGAAGCCTCTCAATATAAGAAAAGACTATCTATCTATCTATCTATCTATCTATCCATCCATCTTTGCTTTGGTGAAATGTGGAGAATGAAAATGAATTAAAATAGAATTAAAACTCTTCTGTCTGAAGAGCTGCAGACAGACTAGTTACAGAGCTATATGGAACTTCAGTGATTTGTTTGATGATTTGATCAAATCAATTATCCCTTTGAAGTTTCTTAGAACCATAGTAAATGAACTACATTTCAGTGATAATTTTCATTTGTTACACGGTGACATGAGTGCAAAGGGAGCAAGAAGAATCTGCCTTTTTAGCATATGGCTGACATTTTGTAAATCTGTCCTGCAGCTTCAGCCTCAGGAACCTATCATGAACTTCACATCCTACTCTAATTAACTCTCTGGTTATTATTTGCTATAAAAAGCAGTTAATTGCTACTCATATCCACAACAAATCTCATCAATGTAATGTGTTTGCCTTCATCATAGCAAATTTAGCTTATCACATAATTTCATTGTTGTATCACATTTCTCATTTCATCTGCTGCAAGAATTGGGTTGAGAAACAGGAGTTGGGCTTACTGACCTCTATTGTGTATAAGGGTGTTACCCCTTATAGTTATATTGTGTATAAGTGTTCCCCGCTTTAATACATCCTGCTCACAAGTTGTCAGTTTGCGCCATTGTGGATCTGATATTTCTACAATTCCGTACCAATGTTATCCTAGCACAGATGGGAGTTTCTAATTCAACATACTGCTTCTTGTCTCAGTCCTTGGCTTGTGTGAGGGACTGAGAGAATGTAATCAGCAAGCAGAATATAACCAGCAAGCAGAATATAATCAGCAAGCGACATCAGTTGTGGCTTTTTCTAACCCTTTTAATCTACACACGATTATTTATTTATCATATTTGTATAGCTGCCCATCTCACAAAAAGTGACGCTGGGCAGCGAACAACACTCAATTAAAAGAAAACCAATCCATACATATAAAACAATAATTATTAAAACTATAAAGAACTATTTAAAAAACACACAAAACAAGAGAGAATTATGTTAACCCTAGTAAGGGAGCCATTGCAAAATCTCCCCGGTCCCCTGGAAACCCCAGGGCTGATCACATAGGGATCTTGAGGGACTTGCGGAATGTAAAGAGGGATAGCGCTAATGTCACTTCCGGAGGGAGAAGATTCCATAAGGCAGGTGCCACAGCAAGAAGGCCTGCCTCCTGGGACCTGCCAAATGTAATTCCCTGACAGGCAGGACACACAGCATGCCTTTTCTGCCAGACCTAATGGGACAGGCACATGTAATCAGGGAGAGGCGGTCCCTCAGATAATTGCTTTCATGCAATGTGCTCCTATTCCACTCTGCTGGCATAATATTATGATTTCAAATGAAATAAAAACTGCAGTTTGAGGGGCACTAAAGCCCTTTCAAGTATTACACAGAAATATACAACTCACCACACAAGTAGTGATGAATAGCCCCTCCACTCTGCCAGGTTATTCTGGGGATATCTTTGATAAGGAGCTGATCTCAAGAGATACAGCAAGGAACCTTTGCATCTAGATCTTTACAGACCAAGGCCACCATGGGAGCTGGACCTCCAATAGTACAGCATACTCAAATTGATGTTTTTCATCTACATTACCAGGGATCTGTACAGTAAGTGGTATACTTCTTTGGAATTACTGAATAGGGCTTTATCTGCAACTATCCTGCTGTGAAAATAGTTTCACGTACTGTGTACAGTGGCAAAAGTATTTCTTAAGCTGTAGGCACCATTTCTGAAACTAGTAGGTATCTTCAGAACAAAGTTCTGATCATCCTGAATTGATACATTCCATTGAAGGGCACAGTAGCAAGAACATTTTTAAGAAGCCACATGTAATTGAAAATCTCTCTCCTGTAAATAGATAAATAAAAATAATAATGAGGATCATGCTTATTCCCCTACCAGCATTGGACACACTGTCTCTCTCCCATATGGAAACAGAGCCAGTTCAAAATGATCTCTCGTGAAAAGAACAGAGATTGGGGGTGGGGTGGGGATATTAAATACTGTGTTAACTTGTTAATTTCGGATAGTTTTTTCTCATTGCTTCAACTATTTATGCTGTGACTGGATCAAGGTTATTGCATTTTCCAAACATGCATGTCTTAAGATAATTAAGAAAGATTATTTCCTTAGTAAAATTTTATCATCACTGTTACATCTGGACAATATCATTACGGCGTCTTCATTACTACAATTGGTTTGACACCCATTCTTTTGTGGGAATATGAAGTGCAGACGCTTTTTGGTTAAACTTCTGACATTATGATTAAAAGACATTTTACGCTTATATTGAAGCCAGCTTCTCTATTTATTTCTAACTGACAGTATTAGAACTGAGATATTTATGCATATTGGTATACTCTTATTAAGTATTTTTAAAATACTTTTTCTGTTTGCTATAAAAATTATGAAGGTTTTAGGGTCATGCAAGATGCCAGACCCAACTTAGGGAGTCTACCTGAGATCATGGAAATGGCCCAACCTGGGCCAACATAAGAGTTTCATTGATCCGACTAGACACCCACATATGCCACATAATTCATAAAAATGAAAATCTGTTCCTCTGTAGACTAGCATGGTTGAAAAACGGGAGTGACACTTTGGTTTCACCTCCATTTTTCAGGCAGTAGATTATGGCACCCCCTAGATACTTGACTCAGGCAGTTAGGAGTTACTGGGTTAATGAAAGCATTCCGAATGAAACTGGCAGAGAAAATACACTAGCAAAAAGGTCCCAGATAAAGTGAACAGAAAGCTGAAGATTCAAAATGGCAAATCCAGCGTGTAGGAAAATATTCAATCAGTACAAATTCAGTACAAAAATAATAACAGGAAGGCAATTATATATTCTCAGTTGCCCTTGATCTTTAAATGGGGAAACAAACCAAAACTTTTTTAAAAACTTAAATTTAATCCAAAAACAATGATAAGCACCAAGAGAGCCCACTTTTTTCTTGATGTAAAAAGCCTCTCCTGGGGTACATGAACTTTAAAAAATATATAAACTGGGTGATTTAGAAATGGGGTGCTTGACCTACTGTCCCTTTAAGACTACAAACATGGTGTGAAAATGATGGCGTCCCCCACCTCCCGTCGTCTCTTGCCCAATCATCGTGAATGCTGTGATGGTCTGGCTGCAAGATGGCATTTTGGAGAGCAGATGGGGTGATTCTGAGCTTTTTATTCACATGGAAAAGCTCTGGGGTCCAGGAAAAAGCCTATCAAGCCCACAAAAAAGTGCACGTTGCCAGCTCTGCCTGCAGAGCCTGCAGACACAGCTGCTCAGTCGGCCATGTTCCCATTTTGGTTTCTCATCAGAATTGGATAACATTTGTAGGTGAGCTAGAGCTTGATGAGAGAATGAAGCCTGCCAAATTTCATAGAAATCAGTAATTTGTAAAGTGTTATTTATTGGGCGGGGGGGTTATATCAGTGTGTGATTAAATTTGCAGTAATAAATCTGTACAGAAATCGAAGACAACATTCAGAAAGATGAGTTCACTAGGTTTCTGCAAATGGAAGAGGAGCTTGCAAGGTATGTACTGTAGATACTTCTTCTTTGAACATAGTGAAGCCATTTAGGGGATAAGGTGGAAGTTGTGCTTCCTTCCAAAAAAACATCAGTCACTAGACGGAGTCAGCTACTTAATACAACACACAAACACCATCTTACTACTCAGGATTACAGACTAATAACACTGAAGTAGAGCAACATGGAGGAAATGATCCAGCTAGGAATCACTTTCGAACTTTCTAATCTCTTCACTCCAAAAAATGCTGTCTTCATGGCTGACCTATGATGGACTGATTGCACAAATCAGTCTGACTTAAAAATTCTACTTCACTGCATCGAACATTTCTCCAACTCTTCCCTCAATGACTGCATTTTATGTAAAAAGAGGTATTTTGTGTATATCTTCCTTTTGTCTTGCTTTATAGTTGTTCTTTCTCTTCAAAAACTGCCACACATGCACTTGCTCAAGGTAGAGCAAAGTCTTCCCTTGTATCTTGGCTGAGTGACCCTACTGTTGGTCGGGAATCATGTTAGGCTGAAGTCTTGAAAATTAGACCATGTTAGGCTTTAATTCTTGAAAAAAGTCATAAAAAGATGAAATAAAAAATCACCTGCAATACTGTTCTCAAAAACATGCAGGATATCATTACATAAAGAAAATGAGTGCCCAGCCTAGACTGCAGCTTATAATCAATTTTGGCTTATCAGAACTGGTTAGTACTTGGAGACAGAACTACCAAGTAATACCATGGCAGTAGTTGAGACTAGGAAGTTGAAAATACATCCCAGAAGACAAGGGCAATCCACTTCCATATGGTTGCCATGGAAACTACATAGACAGTCACCTGGATTTCAGCTTGATTGAAACGAGCTTTTACTTGCGGAGGAAGAAAAGACAAGTGCACAAATCCCATTTGGCCATGAACCATTCTTTCCTCCCTGTATCTGATCTTCTTTCTTTTTTCTTTTTTCTTCTTTTTAATTTTGCTCCCTACAAAATAGGAAAAACAGAACTTTTGAAATTCTGAAATAGAAAAGGGTATTTTTGGCCCGGCATTAATTAAAAATATTAAAACTTAAGGCTATTCTCAGTGTCTTCAGAACAAAGTTTGAATAATATGATAATTAGTACACTGGATGTATTGAAAAATACTGGGGAGACAGTAAAATCAGCTTACAATTCATTTTGATAACATGGTTTAATTTTGAGCTGAGAGATATTATTTTAATGCCCTTAATATGAATCTTATAAAAAAAGGTTATATAAAATATTTTTGCATTTTAATTTGTAATGACTATATAGTAGAGCAGAGTATGCTAGTAGTATTTTGTAGACAATTAAATTTGTTTTGGATTCTAATAAATTTCTCAGGATTTTAATAGATTTCTCAAGATTCTCTCTAAGAAATTTGATTTATTGGTTTTAAGATGTTCCAAAATACTGTTCCTGGCAGTGTCGTCATTTGTTTCATAGCAACATCAAGAACATTTGTACAACTTCTTTTATTACTTGAAAGATTTGCAAACCTTTGAAACATTTATTTAAAGGAGTAAGCTTCAGCCATCAACTTTTTTTGGTAAACAGCATTTTTTGCTCCAACATTGTTTATCTATGAAATTAAAGAAAATGCTGTATATTAAAATTTGACTACAAAACTAAATTCTCCATCCTTTTATAAATTTATAATGCTTTTTGTACATTGGAATGAGAAGGCTTATACTTTGCACATGCTTTGAATACAGAAGGTCTCAGACTGCAACCCCAGCTTTTCCAGGAAAAATTGGAGAATCTTCATGGATAGCAGCTACTAGTCAGTACTAGTTGACTCAGTCTCATATTGCTTAAGACAGTTTCCTACATAATTTGTTACTAATTTTAACTTCTGTGTAGTAAATCTAACAATTTGAAAACACAAGCACTTGGAAACTATCTTATTAGGCTAAACTAATCAACAAAAGAAAACCACAGATATATCAAACAATATTAAAGGATCAGCACAACCACAAAGCATTAGCAATTAAAAAGGCACAAATGTTAAAATACCTGGAAAGTATGTTATCAATGGAACAACTCCAAAAACACTGACCATATTACTCAAAAGTCTCCTTCTGTGGTTGTTGTTGAACAAAAGACTAATTCTAGTGTTGATGGACAACAGACAACAACTCCATTGCTGCAATACAGGTACAATATACTGTAGGTACATTTCTCCTCCTACTGTTGTATAGTAATTGTTTTGACCGACACTCATATCTGAAAAATCCACAATCGTTACTGTCTTAATAGATTCCAAAAAGTAGAAATATAGCTAAGAAAAACTTAAGTCAACCCAGTCACTGTCCTGACTAAGCAAAGACCACACCAAGACAAGGAGAAAGTCTCTAGTGTTTTATTTAACTGCTATTGTAGACAGAAAATCCTACCAAACTGAAGAAGCGTGGGAAAACCCAGACAGATAAAGCCCAAAACTCAAGGCAGGTCTGTTCTGGGTTTCTTTGAATGACAGCTCAAAGTCTCTAAACTACGCATGCGTTTTCCCCCCTGGATAGGGGCCCGCTCCTGCTCACCATCCGTACTCATGACAGTCCCATTGATAATCCTCTTGATTGCACCCCCAAATTCGCTTGAAGAGAAGCAAACTACTGTATGTGGGCTAATGTTTCAGCTCCTTATATTTGCAACTGGAAGGTGATTTTAACAATATCTACTGAACTTTCTTTGAGATGTTCAGTGTTTTTGAAAAGAATTATGTTTTTTGTTGTATTTTTTGTTTTTTGCTGTATTAACCTTATTTTTCCATATTATAGGAAACCATTTCACGTTGCTTAATGCAGAGGTTCCAAACTGCTCTTAGTTCAGAGTGCCTTTAGTGTCTCAGTAATTTTTTAACAGCTCCCCTAGACCAAGACTGTGAACTACCTCGAGCTAGTAGTTCACAATCCTGAGAGTTCACCCAGCGGTCTTGGGCACCACAGCACACAGTTTGGGAACCACAGGCTTAATGAAACCCTCCACCAGTTTATCAGGACAGGAAAGATATGATTGGTTTAAGGAATTGCATGCAGGTGCTACATTCTCATTCCAATGAACTCCAAAGCATCTTTTCTACTTTTCTATGAAACACACTGCAATACTGGTTTTACTTGTGGAGAACTACTATATATTATCAGTGTTGACTGCTGTAATCCATTAAGGAACAGATTTGATAGATTTGGTCTCATCTAGATTCTTTCCTTTAGAAATATATTTGCCCATCCATCTGAGAGCCTCATATTTTATTCAGTCTGTCTTTATTACTTTACAAATTTAAATAAATATTTCAAAATAATTAAGATAAGACTGAAGAGCTCAGTATGGCCATATCAATAAAAGTCTAAAAAATAGAAATGCAACATAATCTCCCTAGATTAAACAGTCTACAATACTAATCATGTTTGCATTTAAACATTTTATTCTGAAAGGATTAGAGCACAGGGGTCTTTTTTTTTTTCTCTTTTCCCCAGACAAGAAGGCGACATACTGACTCAAACAAAATGTATTTGTTCTCTACGAATTTAACTTCCACAAATTTTATAAACAAACTGTATAGGTGTATGAAGTTTTGGCTGATTTAATCAGTAACTTATGTCTTTGAATTTATATAAGCTTGTTTACTCAAGATGCCTGCATTGGAAATGTTTATACTAAAAATACCTCTTATTTTATAGCATTTTCTTTAAAACCTATATCAGTGTAACATTATTGCTATGGACCAGAACACAATGGTCAAGACACAATACTTTATGGAACCCTATCCTTTTCCACTTATATATACTGTCCTTTGTGAGAAGCAGTGCTTAAGACATCTGCACAAGGCACATGCATAAGATTGCACATGGAATCAAAATCTCCCTCCTCCAAATCCATACATTTTCAAACACTAGAAAAAACTAAATGCTAATGTGAATACCATTATTTTGCCCATTTGTTTTAGTTGTTTAATGCCATGATTCTTTCCAACCCAACAGAATGTTGGAATTACATTATGTAAAGGTGTTGGGACTCTGTGTGTCTGTCAGTACAATCAAAACTCCAAATTGACGGAACAGATGGGGGGGGTATGTAAATGTATGTATGGAAAGAAGACAGCAAAAAAAACTTCAAAAATTGATCTGATCAGGCTGAGGCATATGGAGAAAAAAAATTCCCTTCAAATTTCCCCAATTCACTCCTATTGGAAAGAGGGGGGGCTTCATTTGGAATTTTGGCAACTGCTCTATTTTAAGCTCCCCTTCCTCTGGGTCACCCACACCCACCCACCACATTTCTTTATTTCACAGAAGAAAATACCACCTGTGACCACTGCTGGTAAAGAGATTAGAAAGAATACCAGAAGCTATGCTCTGCATGCTTTCCCTACCATGTATAGGAAGGGAGGGAGGGAGTGAGACAGACAGACAGACCGACAGATCTCCTCTACAAATATATATTGTAGAGGACTGTAGCTCTGGCCTGGAGAAGGAAATGGGAGAGGTAAGCCAACCTCTGGGAAAATAAAAAGCATAAGAAAGAGAACAGCCCACCCTGACCTTGCTGTCCTTCAGAAGGAGGTAGAGAAAGTTTGTGGCAAACTTTCAAGATTGCGTTAATATACCCTACAATAATAAAGTACCCTTCCTGGAATCCCTTTGGTGTCTGTTTCTTGGCCTGGCCTACCTCAAAGGGCTGATGGGAAGATTTCCCTGGCTATGTCCCTAAATACATGACATAAGAAATCATTTTGGCAGAGAGTATATAGAGAAAATGACATTTAAACCAGATATCATATGACATATTGAAAGATATGTTAACTGAAATACAAATTTTGAACAATATTCCCAGCATCTCAGGCCACAATTATGTCATTGTTATTAATTATTTAACATAGTGGAAGAGGACAGGAGTGGAGACATTTGCTGTTCTTTAAGCAGCAGCTAAAGAATCACCTAAAATATACCTGGATTGTTAGGAAAGTACGATGTTGGCAGGAACATATAATGCCCAAAGTAGGGTACATATCTACCCATAATGATATTCCTTTCCAAGTTAGCAGCATTATAAAAAATGTAGAAAAGGAGTAGCAAATTCTCAGTCAATAAAGACATGAGATAAAAAGAAAGGAAACAGCTGAAACTAGTTTACTGTTCTTTATACTTTTCCATAATTTTCCATCCTTGCAAACTACAGTATTCCTGCATATATACACCCTTCTTATATCACCTTTTGCAAGATCTCATACCTGCCTCCAACCTTGACTTCCTCCAATTTCCCCTTCTTCTCAACCCATTCACCTTTCCTTTGTTGCTCTGTTTTGCAATTCAATCCTTATTCATCACCCAGCCCACTCAAGGTACTTCTTCCAGCCTTCTAGCATCTAGTAAGTGCCAGTAAGTTTATTTATTTAATTTTTATCCCACCTTTATTATTTTTATAAATAACTCAAGGTGGGGAACATCCCTAATACTCCCTCCTCCTCCTATTTTCCCCACAACAACAACCCTGTGAGGTGAGTTGGGCTGAGAGAGAGTGACCAGCCGGCTTTCATGTCTAAGGCAGGACTTGAACTCACAGACTCTTGGTTTCTAGCCCAGCACCTTAACCACTAGACCAGACTGGCTCTATACTTCCTAGCTGGTGGGATATAGGCAACAATATGTTGGCCAGCAAGGCAGCCTCCAGAATTGCCTGAGCAGGCTTATGGTAAAATTGGCTTTCATTTCATCCAAAGGATACTGTGCCATAAATGACCAGTGTTGTCCTTATTCCTGGCAAATAATACTGCATTGAGTAAGGAAATGACTAAGGCGGGTCATCTCATTTCTGTCTTACTAAAAAGCTGCTTATGAGAGTAGAGTAATACATATGTAGCCATGAAGCCTCATATATAGGAATAAAGGTCACTGATATTTGTTTCAAAATATAGAATTATGTGCATAATCAGTTTTTTTTACCTCAGCTTTCTATTCTAGCAAGTACTGGAAGGTATCTTAAGATTTTTTTTAAAAAAAGTAAAGTATCAGAAAAGTTTAAAACATTAATTCAAATGAATACTAAAATGAACAGTTAAAAAGTGTGGAGAAAAGGATGCACCTCTACAAAGTTGTGAGGGTCAAATGAAATTCCAACAGTTGGGAACAGTGCTGCAGAAAGCCTTGTCCCAAATGCTACAAATACAATGGGGATATTAAAAGGCCTCTTGTATCGATCAACAGCAGGACAGGATCATAATGGAAGATCTTAGTCACATGAATAGCCATGTAGATTTTTAAAGGGTAACATCAACATCTTAACTGTGCCAGAGAAACCACTGGCAAACAGTACAAATCTTTCAATGCCAACAATAGTATGGCAACCATCTGCATTTTATTTCCTGGATGCTATTTTCGTACATGTCTGTGCTGTATTTATGTGCTATAATAATTATAGAGTTGTTCTTGTTGTGTTTTATATCCTAATATATGGGCAATGGTATGAAATACAGGCACTGTCCTGCATACCTGTGCCGCTGAAGATACACAGGCCTGGTACCATTGTTTTCCCCAGACATTCTCTTATCTCATGCAAGTATTCAAACAAAAGTGTTCTATTGCTGTGTATCTCATTCTTTGGCAATCTTAACAAGCTTCAAAAATTTAAAACAGAAGCTATACCGTATTTCATGTACACCAAAGTTAACATTTTTGAGAGGAGGGCAAAAGCAGGAGCTCCAAGACAGAGTTTAAAAAGAATGCAAAAGCACTGTGCGGTGTCTTTCCTCAAAAAGCAGAAAAGTTTTATTCAAATGTACATTCCATAACAGTCATCTTTATCATCAGTTTAAGGGTATGCTGCTCTTCCCATAGTAAAACAAGCTTACTGTAGCTTACAAGAACTGCAGAAAAGTTTATGTAATTAAAAAATAGCCTTTTAAGAGAATTCACTAACAGAAGGCATCATATTTTAGTGGTTATACAAATATGAATAGGCCAATTAAAGCATTTCATTAATAAATATATGACAAGATTAATCAGTCCATTAATCATATACACTCAGGCTTAACATAATTCAAATAGTAGTAAAAGAAATTCAAAATGATCTAATTTCAACAATTTAACAACAGTTCTTCAGCAAGGCTCTATTAGTCTAGACAGATGGAATTCCAACCAAAAGGGGGCTGGAAGAAAAGCAGATAACTCAGTATCAATCCTGGGGGTGGTTAGCACCTTGAAGATCCCATGAATTAAATGAATTTAACTTAAGAACTTTTTAAAGTCTCTATCTTGGATTTTATATTTATAGTTTTATTTAAGAATATTGTTTTATTGTATTTTAATCTTTATTATTTTACTGTAAACTGCCCAGAGTCACTCATTGAGTGAGACAGGCGGTGACAAAATTTGAAATATAAAATAAATCTGCTTCAGCTCCAGATACTGTTGGCAGAAGTAGTCTTATATGGCTAGACTGTGAATCTGCAAAGAGCCAAACAGCAAAGAAACCAGACTTTGTAGAGCTTGCATTTAGTTAAAGTACACTCTAGGCCAGGAGCTTTGAAATATTTTCATATTGTGGAATCTGTTAATTAAAAAAGAAAAATCTTGGAACACCTGATCAAGAGGCAAAGCGCCAGTGATAGAAAATTGGCTGCATTCAAGTGATTTTTGTCCTGCATTACTCTCTTGCAGAACCTCATCAACTTCTCACCGAACCCAATTTGAAAACCACTGCTCTAGGCCACCTTTGTAATTAGAACCCACCAGAATCTTATTCCTGTTGGAAAATGACCAGTTTTGTGGTCTTTTTAGGAGCAGATATCTGGCATTTAACTGGGGAAGCATTTTGCATTTTGTATCTTAGAATTCTGTACAGCTTTTTATTACAAGCACAATATTTTATTAACAAATTATATTTAAACTGGCTTTTAAACTGGCTACCCCTGCCCTTTGCAAATCTCTTTAAATCCTTTTGAGAGGTTTAAACATTGTGGACAATGTTATCTGTACAATCAGATTCAATCTATTCCATTACTGAAATGTCTTGCAAGCTTTTGTTCATAATGAAGAATAAAGTGTATGGCTAACCATGTACAATTTCTCCTTATTGAAGATAGAAAATGACAACTTGGGTCTGTATAATAAAGCATCTTTTCCTCTTCCTGCCCCCCCCCCCCCCATCTTGTTCTTTATAAACTCTTTACTTTCATCCCTTCGGCTTTGCCTGTCATATTTAATATGTGGAGGGCCTTCACTGGCTTAAGACTGTACTTGGATGTTCTAGGTAGGTGATCTGCTTTGGTTTACATGTAAAATTACTTTTATATAGAACTCTACTCTGGTCCATTATGATACTGATCCATTTTGCTATTCAGGTGAGGGAATCTGAAAGTTGTATGTTTCTCATTTGTTGAAATTTTTAATGCAGTTTAAGGATATAGTTCAAGGATTATGTGTTTGATTTTGGAGGGCTTTTTTTTAAAAAAAGAAAAGTTAACTGTTACTGTTTTCAAGAATGAAAGCAGTAAAATGTCAAATGTGTTAACCTTTAAAATATTTCATGCAGATGTATAAAAAGATAAATAAGTTATTGGTAAATAAAATGTTTTGTGCACATGGGTAAATGAGAGAAGGAAAGAAGTGAAACAGAATAAAACATTTGAAAAAAAAAAGGAAATTACTTTTTCAGACTACTCTGAAAATAAGGATATATTCTGAAGAGAAAGAATGTTATTTTCATCTTTTTAAATTCTTTCCTCCAAACTCTAACTATCCTCTGGACTCTGCTTCATGCAATCAAGATCAACATTTCCTTATTTATATATTCTTTTATTATACTGTAACTAAAGTTATATTTCAGACCTGTAGGGAGAAAATGTGATGAGTCCCAGACACTGAATTTTATCACTAAATGCTTTACAGCAATGAAAAACAAATGAGCATGAATTATATTGTCTCTAATCTTGAGGTGTATACATAAAATCATTTAGAAAGGTACTGATTTATAGAGGGCAATGTAATCTGTTGTTAAGTTTTTGTCAGGAATTGTCAGAGGAAATTCTAGCTAAGTTTTGCTCCAGGTCAAGTTTTGCCTTATAGGTATATAGATTAAATAGAAAGCAGAAGAAAATGCTAAATGGAAGAGAGGAGAAACATGAAAGCAATTGCATTGTAACCAAGGGACTTTTCTCCCTTTTTTGGGCTGGGTGTACGGCACTTAATCGAATTCAGAAAAGACATCAGTTTTGTGTATGGATGGTTTTCAGAGTCAGGAAATGCATATTTTTCCTCTGAGGAAAGAATATTTGGGGTAAATTGAAATTCAGGAATATAGCCCACATGGACTTAGTGGTACAAGAGTACCTTCTCTCTTTTTGGGCTGTTTTGCTCACTTGGGAATTTCTGATTTGTGTCAGCTTTAATTAAGGCTTTAAACTTTGCTTTAGTACTTATTTTGTAAGTGTAGGTTCTACCCAGACCTGAAATTCTGACAGGATGTAAAGGATTATATAAACCAATTTTAAATAAATAAAGGACCTTATTAATAACACCACCAGAAATCCAACTACAGGGCATGTAGAAAGCCTGCCTCATGGATAATTCTGGACTTGATAAATTATTACTAAACATGGTCCACGAATTTAACAGAAGCCCATTCAAGATTTAAAGAAACAATGGCTTTCCTTAATAAAGATGAACCAATATTTTTGAAATTGCCCCACTAGATCATGCCAGTCTGCTCTGGCATGATGTAACCAGGCTGCATGGTTAAGAGACTGGTATACATACTTCTCAGTCTGAAAGTTTCCTGCCTATCAGAACTCATAGAAATTTGACCTCCTTCACTTGAGATCTCTGTATATTAAAAACTAATTTTGCTTAGGTAAAGGTAAAGGTTTCCCTTGACGTAAAGTCCAGTCGAATCCGACTCTAGGGGGCGGTGCTCATCTCCGTTTCTAAGCCTTGGAGCCGGCGTTGTCATAGACACTTCCGGGTCATGTGGCCAGCATGACGACTCGGAACGCCGTTACCTTCCCGCCGAAGCAGTACCTATTGATCTACTCACATTTGCATGTTTTCGAACTGCTAGGTGAGCAGGAGCTGGGATTAACAACGGGAGCTCACCCCGCCGTGCAGTTTCGAACCGCCGACCTTCCGATCGACAGCTCAGCGGTTTAACCCGCAGCGCCACCACGTCCCTACTAATTTTGCTTAGTTTCTTCATTTTTAAACAGCACTAAGACAAACTTTTGAAATAGTTTTTATTGAATTCTGTATTACTAGCCTAAATCCTTATATCTTCGCTATTATTAAACATGTTACATGTCCTTCCTGGTTAATCCTAAATGAAACTTTCCCTTTCGAAGTCATACTGATTGAACTGTTTGTGTAATGGCTAACTACATAAGTTGTTTTCAACAAAGCGATATCTATGGATATCTGTTCCATAGAGATTTTATATATCAGTTGGCTATCCTGTCAGGTTGATCCATGGATTAAACAGTTAAAAACTGAAACTCAACTAGAGACAGGTCTCCTGTGCTACTTATTTGCATACATTTTTGATTATAATTGTAGTTTTTTTAAATCAGACCATCAAACTCTGGTGTAAAGTTTATTGTTATCCTTTGACTTTTGCTGTACTTATGGGTAACAATAAGCTCATCCCATGCATGTTTATGGGGGAAAGATTGCTTGACTTTATTAAAATTTGACACCAGATTCCACCACTTTTCTTTTCTACAGTCAGATGGAGCACTTTTTCAAAGCATTAATAAAGTTTAACCCACTAATCCAGTATGTCATTTTAAAAAAAAGCTACTGTACTGTGCTTAGTCTTTTTTTGATGTATAATCTTTTTTTTTAATTTTGTCTGCCTTT
The DNA here is from genome assembly GCF_035149785.1 of Candoia aspera. NCBI lineage: Eukaryota > Metazoa > Chordata > Lepidosauria > Squamata > Candoiidae > Candoia > Candoia aspera. The sequence continues at coordinate 70,388,528 of NC_086153.1, read as the reverse complement.
TTCATAGCTGTCATGAACTTGGACAACTCTGTGGTGGACTTAGAGACTCTTCAAGCCCTTTATGAGAATGTGAGTAACAAAGCAAAAATATACATGCACTAATTATAGTTTACAATGTTCGCCAAAAAAAATGGCAGAATCATAATTGTGACTGATTGTATTGCTATGGTAGAAAAATATCACAGTGACAATCAAATGTAAATACCATGCAAAAATTGAAGGAATAGTACCAATTGTGAAATTGGACAGGCCTGGGTTCAGTATTATAAATTAGGGTTAGATTTACTAACAGAGCAGTCACACAGAGGTGGAGAAGCCATGATGGATTAATTACCAGAAGGCAACATTTGTTGGGCTTGTGCCAAAAGGGGGAAAGATAGAAGAAACTGCATTCTTCCTTACAACCTTTTTCTTTCTTTGTTGAATGTGTTGCTCCCGTTGTGTTATGTGCCAGTTTAATGCCTAGTGCACTCTTCCCCATTCTGACTGTGTGTCAGATAGGTGTACCAGATTATATCCTGTAGTTCCAGTGTTGTCCTTGTTTCAAGGTTTCCCAAAAAGATTTATATCATCTTATGGACCTTTGGATATCCTTGTAGGAGCAATATGTTGCCTCCCTAAGACATGTGATACAATATACTGGAAAAACTTCATGGTAAAATATATTTAGAGAGCCATTTTAACCACTAGGTTAAGGCATCAGGCTAGAAATCATGAAACTGGGAGTTCTAGTACCACCTTAGGCATAAGGCCAGCTGGGTGACCTTGGGCCAGTCATTCTCTCTCAGCCCTAGGAAGGAGACAATGGCAGAACATTTCTGGAAAACCTTGCCAAGAAAAATTCAGGGACTTGTCCAGGCAGTGTCTGAGAGTCGTACACAGTTGAACGGATACATGCACACACACACACACAAACACACTAAATTTTGATTTATGCTTATTTGTGTGTGTCATGAGTACTGATGGCGAGCAGGAGGGGGCCTCTATCCAGGGGGGGAAACGCATGCGTAGTACTGAGGAATTAAGCAGCCATTCAAAGAGACACAGATCAGACCCGCCTTAACTTTTGGGGTTTATCTGTCTGGGTTTTCCCACGCTTCTTCAGTTTGTTAGGATTTTCTGTCTTATGTAGCAGTAATAAACACTAGAGACCTACTCCTCGTCTCAGTGTGATTCCTGACTGTTAGGACATCAATCCTAACAAACTCCTACTTCCATTGAAAGAGGGAGGGACAAAGAAAAATAAAGGAGAGACATTTGGAAAATGTCTTCAGAAAACCAGGAAATTCGGCAAGCCATCCAACAATTGGCAGGAGCCCTGCAACAACACCACCAACAAGTAGACCTCCAGATCAATACATTACAAGCTGCCATGCTACAGCAGTTACAACAACCAGCTCCGATTAACCCACAACCGGTGCCAGCAGCAGCAGCTCCACCAGTAGTCTTGAGATCCCAGGGCAGTCTACCAGAGAAGTTTGGAGGAGAAGCAGGACAGTTGAGGACCTTTCTCACACAGTGCACAATGTTCTTCGACAGCGGACCGGCAGAGTTTCCCACAGACAGAACCAGAGTCACCTTCATTCTAAGTCTGCTAAAGGGACCAGCAGCCAAATGGGCTATTCCCATGGTGGAGAACAACGACCCAATTCTCAATGACTACCAGAATTTTCTGGCAGGGTTCCGAGCACACTTTGATGACCCGATCAGAGAGGTCACTGCCAGCTGGGAAATTTGGAAGCTCAAGCAAGGCAAAAAGAGAGTGGGAATCTACACTGCTGAATTCAAGCTGTTAGCAGGAGATCTGGACTGGAATGAAAGTGCCTTGAAATACCAATTCAAACAGGGGCTGGATGAAGAAATTAAGAATGAATTAGTGCGCCAGGGAACGCCAGCTACCCTAGAAGCTTTATATCAGTTGTCTGTGGTCATAGATGCCAGGCTAGAAGAGCTCAGACAGATGCAGGGAGAAATGGGGGCCTCAGAGCGCTTCCAGGATTTCCAGCTCTCTCTGCAGCATCTCCTTACTCAGGACCAGAGGAGCCGATGCAGATCGGGGCAAGCAGGAGGCCTACTTCTGAGGCTGAGAGTCAGAGAAGGAGAGAGAGACCCCTCTGTTTCTACTGTGGAGTCCAGGGGCACATGGTGAGAGCTTGCCCAGCGAGAAGCCAAGCAGATTCCATAAAAGCCCCAGGGCAAGCAGCTGAAACAAGAGCCACCTCTGCCTCTACTTCCAACCAGGGAAACTCCATCGGTCTCCCTCCACAGAGCTCAGCAGGGAGACCATCAATCAGTTAAGAAGGGTTCATTCCGAGGATTCCAGGCAATCCTTTTACTACTTACCAGCAATAATGCACGTAAACCCAGAGCATCAGGTCAAGCTAGAGGCCCTCATGGATTCCGGAGCTTCCACCAATTTTATTGATGTACAGACTGTACAAGACCTCAACACCCGACCATAGAATTGCCATGTCCCATAGAAGTGGAGACCATTGACAGCCAGCCCCTCAAGGCAGGGCCGATTAGAAGGTTCACAGAACCTTTGCAGCTAACAACGGGAGACCACACTGAGTGGATCCAACTTTATGTTACGGCATCACTTAATGTGCCTGTAGTCCTGGGCACACCTTGGCTGAAGATCCACAACCCATTGTTGAACTGGACTACGGGAGCAATCTCCTTCCCAGCTAAGGAATGCCAGCACCACAAGATTCAAGCCGCTCTCCTCTCTCCAGCAACCAACGCAGTCACGGAAGCAGGGGGGGTCCAGTTGCCAGCCAAGTATGCAGATTTCGCAGACGTTTTCAGCGAACAAGAGGCCACAGCACTACCCCCCCATAGGGACTGTGATTGCACCATTGAATTGATACCAGGAGCCAAGATTCCAGCAAGGAAACAATATCCCATGTCCCCCAAGGAACTAGCCACCTTAAAGGATTACTTGGATTCTAATCTCCAAAAGGGTTTCATCCGACCATCTACTTCCCCAGCATCTGCTCCTACCTTCTTCGTACCAAAGAAGCCTGACCCGTTGGCACCGGCAAAGCAGGAGGCACCCATGAGAGTGGTACACAATTTCAGTTCCCTCAATAAACTTACAAAAAAAGAAAATTATCCCATGCCGATAATATCTGATCTGCTGGATCGCTTACAGAAAGCACGCATTTTTATTAGGTTGGACCTCAGGAATGCGTACAATCTGATCCAGATGAAAGAGGGGCATGACTATCTGACTGCCTTTGACACCAGGTTTGGTAAATTTGAGTACCTTGTTTTGCCCTTTGGCTTGTCTAATGCAGGGGCCATATTTTCCCGATTTATGAATCAAATTTTCTCTGATTTACTAGATAGGTATCTGGTCATTTATCTAGATGACATATTAATTTTCTCTGAGGATGCTACAACTCATGTAACCCATGTACGTAATGTCTTACAAAGACTGAGAGAGAACAAGCTGTTTGCCAAGCTAGAGAAGTGTGCCTTCGATTTAACTGAATTATATTTCCTGGGCTATAAAGTATCAACAGAAGGCATATCCATGGATCCGTCAAAGGTCCAGGCAATTCTCTCTTGGCAACCCCCCCAAAATGTGAAAGATGTACAGAGGTTCCTAGGGTTCTGGAGTTTTTACAGGAGGTTCATAAAAAAATTTAGTGACAGGGCTAAACCCCTCACACAGCTTTTGAAGAAAGGATCAAAATTCATTTGGGGGGAGAGGGAGCAAGCAGCCTTCCAAGACTTCAAGCAACTCTTTGCATCCCAGCCGCTGTTAAAACACCCTGATCCCATGAAGCAATTCATAATGCATTCAGATGCTTCCGATATTGCCATTGGGGTGGTGTTATTGCAATATACAAACAAAACTGAGAATACATTGCTTCCTTGTGCCTTTTTTTCACGCATGCTCTCACCAGCAGAGAGAAACTATGATGTTTTTAACAAGGAGTTGCTAGCAATTAAAGCAGCATTCCATGAGTGGAGGCACTGGCTAGAAGGTGCAGCCTTTCCTGTGGAAGTTTGCACCGATCACAAGAATTTACAGCTTCTACAAAACACCAGATCCCTCACCCCACGCCAAATCAGATGGAGCCAGTTTTTCTCCCATTTCAATTTTGTTATTTCTTATGTTCCCGGGGCGCAGAACTGTTTGGCAGATGCCCTGTCTCCTTCCATTCAGGCAACCCCCACTACTCACCAGGAGGTACAGGCTACTATATTACAACCTCACAACTTTGATCAGTCTATGAGGAGGAACCAGACAGAGCTTATAGCAGCAGGCAGACAAGCAGAGGACCTATTTACAAGAGTCAGAACTCAGCAGCAACAAGACCTGTATGCCAGGGCCAGGATGGATGACCTCCAGAGGGGCCCGCAAGACACTGCCTCGCCATTCAATGTGGAGACAGGAATCCTCTGGCATAGCGGGCGATTATACATTCCCCCCTCATTGAGGGAAGAAGTACTGAGACTTTGCCATGACCATCAAACGGCAGGCCACGGAGGTGTTTTCAAAACTCTCCATAGAGCTCTGAGAGACTACTGGTGGCCTAAGATGACTGCAGACATAAAGGGCTACGTGGCTTCTTGTCATACCTGTAGACGAGCCAAGCCTCTCCCAGGGAAGCCCACAAGACTCTTGCAACCCCTACCCACCCCCAGTCAGCCTTGGGATACAATCTCCATGGATTTCATCACTGATTTACCCCCGGTCCAGGGGCTGACTTCCATACTAGTGGTGGTGGACCTTTCCACTATAATGGCGCATTTTATTCCTTGCAAGGGCCTCCCATCTGCACAAGCCACAGCGCAGTTGTTCATGGACCATGTTTTTAGGTATAGAGGCATGGTAAATCACTTGGTGAGTGACAGAGGCCCTCAGTTCACTTCCAGGTTCTGGAGGGCGCTTTTCCAGTCATTAGGGGTCCAGATCCACCTATCATCATCGCATCATCTGGCTAGTAATGGGCAAGCTGAGAAAATTAACCAATGGTTACAGCAGTATCTCAGGTGTTACACCACTTATCAGCAAGACAATTGGCTAGCCCTACTCCCCATGGCAGAATTTACATATAATAATTCTGTGCAGGCCTCTACCAAGATGTCTCCTTTCCAAGCACTCTACGGGGTTAACCCTTGGGTGTTGCCCACCTCCTCCCAGCAGGGAACTGTTCCAGCCGCAGCTGATTTTCTTAAAGAGCAACAAGCCGCACAGGAATTGTTAAAGGAGCAGCTGAACAGGGCAAAGAGTGCTTACAAGAGAGCTGCAGATGCTCACAGACAAGAGGGGCCAGCGATTGTGGTAGGAGACAAAGTGTGGCTCTCTACCAAGTTTTTGACCTCTACCAGACCCTCCAAGAAGTTGGACTCTAAGTTTGTGGGCCCTTTCACTGTGGTACGGCAGATAAATCCAGTGGCTTATCGCTTAAAGCTGCCAGCATCCATGAAACTCCATCCAGTCTTTCACAGAGCCTTGCTAGCCAAAGACCCTCCCCCAAGTACCTTGCGATTGCAAATACCGCCCCCTCCAGTAATTGTGGAGGGGGAGGAAGAATACAAAGTCGAGGAAATTCTGGACTCTAGGAGGAGGGGAAGGGGCATCCAATATTTCATACACTGGAAAGGGTACCCTGAGGAAGAGCACACGTGGGAGAATGCCAGAGATGTGCATGCACCAACGCTGGTTCATCGATTCCATCAGCTTTTCCCTCACAAACCCAAGCCTCACACTCTACCAGAGATTCCTCACTTGTCTGAGCAAGCAGAGGAATCCCAAGCAGAGGAGTTCGTAAGTTTGCAGTTTCCACCCCCGCCTGAAGCCTTGACACCAGTAACAGAGGAGGGAGGGGAACCGCAGACCTCCACCTCGGGCTTGCATTTCCCAGGGGGGAGGGGGGATGACTCTTCTAATTATCTAGCTATTTTCCAGCAGCAGCCAGCTGGGCCAGAATTGTTATCAGACCTGGAGACCAGCATTGATTCGTCCTTGGAGGAGTTTCCCTTTGAAGACTTTCCATCATTGCCCAGTTCCCATGGGAGCTTAGAAGGAGACACAGACTCTTATCAAACCTCTGGAAGGGAGGGGGCTGAAATGGAATGTGAATCTGGAGGGGAGGGTGATGTCATGAGTACTGATGGCGAGCAGGAGGGGGCCCCTATCCAGGGGAGAAAACGCATGCGTAGTACTGAGGAGTTAAGCAGCCATTCAAAGAGACACTGATCAGACCCGCCTTAACCTTTGCGGTTTATCTGTCTGGGTTTTCCCACGCTTCTTCAGTTTGTTAGGATTTTCTGTCTTATGTAGCAGCAATAAACACTAGAGACCTACTCCTCATCTCAGTGTGATTCCTCACTGTTAGGACATCAATCCTAACAAACTCCTACTCCCATTGAAAGAGGGAGGGACAAAGAAAAATAAAGGAGAGACATTTGGAAAATGATTCCTGACTGTTAGGACAGTGTGTATGTGTTTATAAAATCAGTTGCTGTTCACTGTAACAGGTTTTATTGTGTAGTCAGACATCTTTACTTTTTATATTTTTATACATCACACAGGCATACATTTAAATAATTCTTTAAAGTCATTTATATCCCTGTATGTTTATGTTCTCATACCATATTATTCTATATTCTACATTATTTTTGTTCTGCATATTCTTTGATCTGAGTTCATGTTAATTCTGCAAAGCTTTCATTTCATAAATTATAAATTACATTGTTTTTACCTAAATAATATATCAAAAAAGAAATAAAGTCCCAACCACTTGCAATGCAAAGAAAATATACTTTAAAATGCATTTTGAACTAATAATTTCTAGGGAGATGAAAGGAGAGGTTGGTCAGCCATTTGCTGCAATTTCTACATGATGTTCCTTCTGAAAGCCTTGCCATGTGGCAAAAGTATTATCTAATCTAATGTTCACGTATCTTGGCTAGTAAGGTGAGCTAGAAAAGACCTACAGGAAGAGGAGGAAGAAGGTGGCATGAGCCACCACAACTGTACCTCTGCAGTGGGGATTGTCCAGCACCCAGGATGTGCCAAGAGCCACCAGTTCTTCCACGTTGAGATGATGACTGATCAAAACTACTTGAGCACCCAAGCTCTAATGGTTCAGTGGCCTTGGGTGCATTCTGTTTCTGGCTGGGTCAAAATCTGAGAAAAAGGTTAACAACTGATTTGCACAGACTAGACCAAACCACCAAGATAATATCCTTGCTCTTCAGATGTTATTGTTACCTTGAAACTGTGCCCTGTGCCATTGTAACAGTACAGGTCTCTTCACAAAGAAGCATTCTCATTAGCAACAGTTCCTGGGATGTCCACATGATCATGCAACTTGTCATGGTCACATAGGTATTCTAGGATACATTCCTAAAGAATCTGTTTTGGTACACAATTTTTCTTTGGTATCACTTCCTGAATTGCCCATGTGATCATCAGATAGTATATAATGGGCACCCTTTAAGACTGAACAGGAACGAAAAGTAAAGAACAAAGAAAAAGTGGATACGCCTTTTCTGTTTCATATATTTAGTAGAGTAGGTATAACAACATGCACAGGTATGTAAGCCCACATACACAGATTTAGCAGTGACTAGATTTCCTTTGGGAGCAGGCATCTGTGTAGCTGCCAAGTATGATGAGAATGGAATGCACAAATTCACCAGAATCAGTGGCAGAATTTGTTTGTATCACTAGCCAAGACCATTACATAACTCATAAGCCACTTTAACTGCTCAGCCCTAATACAGTGCTGTAGCTTTTTTATGTCATTTCTTATTTGTAATAATTAATAATTATTAATTATTTGTTACTTTTAAATTGCTTTTTCTTCTTCCTCTCCTGGCTGCCATGTTTTTCATTAATCAATGCTGATGTGAATTTGGAGAACAGCAAGTGACGGTGAAGACAATAAGTTTGAAAATAGTTTCAGTGTGACCCATACTTTTGTGTCTCTGTCTGTGTCTGTGCCTTTGAGTCAGTTTTGACTCCTGGTGACTGCCTGGACAAGTCCCTGCAGTTTTCTTGGCAAGATTTTTCAGAAGTGGTTTGCCCTTGCCTCCTTCCTAGGGCCGAGAGAGAGAGATGAAACTTCTCTCTCTTCCCCAGTGTGAATGACAGTCACCTGAGGATTCAAACAAGGGTTCTTTAATCTCTTCCTTCCCATTACAGAGTCCAAATAAAAAGATTCTGCAAAGAGCTCCTTCTCTATATAAGTGTTCGTATAAAAGAATGGACAAAAATATGCCAGAAGTTCTGTTGGGCTTTACAGTGAAGAGAGTAAATGAATTGTGGAATATACTCTTCTTATTTTTAATTACAGGACTATTACAATTAAAGACCTATTGCAATTACTGAGCAGTGTTGCTTATTAATAGCTACAGTACTAAGTTAAGGAATGTTTTAAAATAATACTTCCTTTTTAAAAATAATTTTTATTCAAGAAGTTTTCACAAAGATTAAAAAAACAACAGAAACACAGAAGAAATAGAAAAATAAAAAGATTATAAAAGGGTAAAAGAAAAAGTGAAGAATAACAAAAAAGAAAGAAAAAGAAAGATACCTAAAGAAGCTACTTCCAATCTCCTTTCCAAAAGTTGCAGCCATAGTAAGTACCATCTCTACCCTCCCGTGTTGCACATCATAGCTCCCTTCTTCCCATAAACAAACCTTTTTAATCAATAAATCCTGAAATCAGCAGTTCATTTTTAGCCATTCTCAGCAAAAAATCTATAAAGGGTTTCTCATCTTTTATAAAAGTAGTTGTGCTTCCCTCCTTAATCAAACAAGTCAATTTAGCCATTTCTGCAAACTCAGCCATCTTCACAATCCATTCCTCCATTATTAGTGTTTCTGTAGTCTTCCATCTTTGTGCATATTATAGCCTCACCACCGTTACCATATATAAATTAAATAATTTATACTTTATAAATAGTATTTTCTAACATTCTCATCAAAAATCATCATCTTTCTTGGAAGATTATTTGGTCCAATACTGAAAGGGTTATTGGATTTATAGAAGAGAGCAATGCAGGATCCTAGCAATTTAAAGAGCTTTATTTTTATTTTTATTTTTTTTATTAATTTTTATCCTGCCTTTATTACTTTATAAGTATCTCAAGGCGGTGAACATACATAATACTCCTTCTGCCTCCTATTTAAAGTTCATTGTCACTACTTTTAATTCTGGTGACAGGAAAAAGTGATATGTATGTGTGGTAGATTTGGAAATACCTGGTTTGGGGGCTGGTTTTTGGGCGATTTATCATTGTCAACGGCAGGGGACTTCCATATTGATTTTTGGACCAAATTTTACATTGAATATAAGCATTCCATCTTGTTTCTATTTGAATATTAGGTAGTCTGAATTCTCAATTTAACAAGAATGATGCCTCTTGCTTGTCTCATATAGGAGATATGAGGCAAAATATGCATGAATTATTCTACTCGGTAAGTTTGTGAAAATTGAGTCTGAAGCTGCCCTGAGCGAGGACACAATTTCATTTGCCATTTTCAGGACCTTAACAATTAGAAAAGAAAAGAAAAGAAAAGAATGCCTGCATAAAGCTGTCTGCAAAAAAAGACTTCCTGATTCATTTTGAATCCTTTTATGTTTCTTCATTTTTTTCTTGTACAGAAAGTTTAACAAAATGTTCAAAATAAAAGTTAGCAGCATTCATATTCTTCATTTGGTCATGTTCGACATAAAGAACAATGTGGGATTTGTTTTTTTCATGGGTCTGTACTTATTGAATAAAACTACCCTGTCAATGCAAATAAAAAAACAGAGGAAGCTGGGACTTAAACCATTAGCCACCTAGCTCAGTATTGGGTGCTGTAAAACAGGGGCCCGAATCAGCTGCTGCCCAAAAATCCTACATCATGCAGAGGTTGAATGGCAATATAACTGTAGTGCTCCAGATGCATAGTCTTGTACATGGTCCAGGATGGGGGTTCATTCTCTTCAGTACTTAGAGATGCCTGAGATTGAACCTAGGCTGTTCCACAGGCACACCAAGTGCTCTATGTTGTGGTCCACACTGAATAAAGTTCAAGATAGTTCTGTCCATGTAGAGTAAAGTTTTTTAGATGGCACAGTATAGTTGAGATTAATGTAATTGAGATAATGTGAATTATACACTACTATAAAGTACATGCCACAATGAGATTATGAATTACATGCTGCTCCAAAGCAACCCACTATAGGGTGAGGAGGAAGGAAAAAGAAGAGATGGTTATTTGCTTTCTCATCCAGTGGTAAAATAGGACCTGGATGTGTTTAGTTCATACTATAATACTGTAGTGGTATCTGCTGCTTCTCCAGGCAATTTCATAATACTGCCACCCCCAAGGTCTTAAGCGGAACTTGTGATAACACATTTAATTATAGAGGGCTTATGTGATTGCTCATTTTTCAGACAATGTCATGGAAAGCTCACAATAGGCCATTAAATGACATGCTGCTAGATTATGAAAACTTTTTATGCATTTTATTGTTAGTATTAGCCAAGATCACTTGTTGCCTTCAGATTTGAAAATATTCAAGGGGAAAATTTTAACCCGAATGTTTAGCACATTCTTTATACGGTGGGTGGGTTTGTTTTGTTTTGTTTTTGATCAGTCTTGACTTCTGGCAACTGCCTGGACTAGTCTGCAGTTTGCTTCGCAAGGTTTTTTGGAAGTGGTTTGCCCTTGCCACCATGCTAGGGCTGGGAGAGAGTGACTGGCCCAAGGTCACCCATCTGGCTTCCTGCCTAAGGTGGTACTAGAACTCACCGTCTCCCAGTTTCTAGCCTGGTGCCTTAACCACTACACCAAACTAGCTCTACTCTTTATAGTTAGGAGATTCTATTACTATTAGAGTGATATAAAATGTGATTTATTTATTTTTAGAATGATTAAGATTCCTGAGCATTATTTGGCCAAGTTATCTTTATAGAATAGAGAAGAAAGAGTGGTTGAGAGCCTTCATGTTCTGAAAGGCTGGCCTTTTCTCTTTCACCAGAATCAGTGATCAGCATCAAAGTTACAAGATGCAAATAAAGATTTAGAAATGATTCAACAAGGCAAAGTTAACAGCAATACCATTTTTATAAGTGAAAAATTATTTCTGCAATTATGTTATTTCCTAGACTTATTTGGTGTCAACATAAGCATTTATGGAATTACATTTTCAGAGTATTTCTTCTTACTTAGATGAGCTATATATAATGGTGAAAACTTTAGATTACATACAATTCATATGATTTCTGCTAAATATTTTTATCATGCATTTCTACTTAAAACACTCTAAGTGGCTGAAATGCCTAACTGACTGACTCTTCTAATGAAAAAGTAAACCCAAGTACAATTCTGATCTGCCATTGTCACCAATCATTTTGCTATAAATATGTTGGCTTAGATAATCATTTCCTTAATTCCTCCATAAAGAGTGTTAGGGTGATGGGAACTGAACTGTTCCTGTCCTCCTTAGTCTTTGACCCCTGATTTCTGCTCTAGGAGATGATAAATTACTTATTTGAATTGATTAGATTTTAAGCAAAACCTGAGTTAACCCCCTCCCCCATACCCATACACACATTTTAGAATATGCTGTTCCTCATTCTAAAATTCTTTATTAACTTACATGACCTTTTTTGTTATTTTTCACACACTGCATTAATTGTCAGATCAGAACATTCTTTTCACTATATAGTTAAAACATTGCAGTGCAAGTTCTCAGATATTCTTTTTGATCTCTGCAACATATGGGAGCATTTGTTTTATGATCTTTCTTCAAAATGTAATCACTTTTTTGCTGATTACATATGTTTGGCATTGTGCTTTTCCTTCGAGATGTGAAAGAAATTTGGGCAGCCTCCAAGTCTAAACACACCCTAATTTCAAAAGCCACAATCCCGAGGCTCAATTCCTGTTTACTGAGGAATTCAAGTATTGTTAGACTACATAGTTACTAAATACATTGTAGTCCTTTAATCTGTCACCCTACAGCAAAGGACCCTAGTTGTTTAGGTTTATTCATCTATATTATTTTGAGACAGTAAAGATATATTTATCTAATCTTTACACAGGTATTCATTTTGTTCCACAGTTCCTATTAAGTTTTCCATCTGAAAAAAGTAGACTACCATTTGTTCAAGGAGAACACTGTTATCATTACTTTCCTTTGGCCTTCACAGTTTCTCTGGATTTATTTTGTTTTCTAATTTTAAGTATATATTATGCATTTTTATACACACACACACACACACACATATATACATATACATCTACACATACATACATATATAATATATATATAATATAAAGATCTTGTATCAATTGTTCAGCTACCACTGTGCTTTTGTATTGAATAAACCGCTGAGCTGCCGATCGGAAGGTCGGCGGTTCGAAACCGCGCGGCGGGGTGAGCTCCCGTTGCTCGTCCCAGCTCCTGCTCACCTAGCAGTTCGAAAACATGCCAATGTGAGTAGATCAATAGGTACCGCTTCGGCGGGAAGGTAACGGCGTTCCGAGTCATCATGCTGGCCACATGACCCGGAAGTGTCTATGACAACGCCGGCTCTAAGGCTTAGAAACAGAGATGAGCACCGCCCCCTAGAGTCGGACACGACTGGACTTTACGTCGAGGGAAACCTTTACCTTAAAAAAAGAGCATCCAAATGACTTGGGAGTTGATGAACTTTTCATTTATATGTGGAACTAATATTTAAGATGGACAACTTAGTACATACACTATAGTGTTTCTTTAAAACAACATGGGACTTTTTCCACAATTATATTTCAATTATATAATACCTTCCTTTGGGAAATCTGTTGTTCAGTCTAGGGGTCATCTTGGACTCACAGCTAGGGCTTTTGCACAGTTTCATCTGTTCTGCCAGTTGGATTCTTTCCTGGATCAGGAGGCCCTTGTGATGGTCAATCACGCCCTAATTCTCTCACAGTCAGAATATTGCAATGTGCTGTACTTGGGGGTACCCTTGAAGACCACTTGGAAGTTGCAGCTGATCCAGAATGCAGTGGCATCAGCTGTATTGGGCATGCCTTCGTATGCCCATATGATTCCACTGCTCCACAAACTGCACTGGTTGCCATTAGGGTTCCAGGGGCAATTCAAGGTACTAGTTATGTCCCATGAAGTCCTTCCTGGCAAAGGACCAGGTTATTTAAGGGACAGCTTATCTCCCATTATCTCTGCCCATCCAGTAAGATCAGGCAGGTCGGTGCACTTCAGGTCCCCTCAATCAAACAGTGCCATCTATCAGGACCCAGGAGGCCTGTCTTCTCTAGAATAAGATTTCCTCTGAGATCTGTTTAGCTCCCACCCTGATGATGTTCCACAAGTTTTTAAAAACCTGTCTGTCCTTCCAGACCTTGGGTTATTTATTTATTTTTAATCGTTGTCCTATTTTGAGTGTAAATGACCCAGAATCATTCTAGAGTCAGGTGATTTCTAAAATACATAAATAAATACCTGGAAAAACCTCTGTTTTCCTACTGTTAAATATGGTTTGACATTTTAAAAACTTATTATTATTATTATTATTATTATTATTATTATTTAGGAAATGCCATATAATTTTTTTAATGTATGTATGCTGACTGGCATTTTGTCTACAATGATATTACATACATTTTGATGCTTACTGTTGATTATTTTGCTGTTCTGTTGTTTTTCAAAACCACTTGGGAGGTTTTAATTCTACAAAATAGCTAATTGGTCATCTTTTTATTATAATACGCTTTACAAAGATTAACATAAATCCTAGGATTTAAATGCCTGCAGAAAGATAGACTGGCAAATGAACACTCACCCATTTAAATTAAGTGGTCATTCTACTACTGCTTTCTCTGCATGATGATTAAAAAAAAGAATACTAATGCACTAAATGACTATTGCTGCTGCTTTATAAAACCAAACTCCAGCTGTACAAATAGCCACCTCATTTTGGCTAATGAAAGAAACTGAACTATTATTAGCTTTTGATTACTTAGAAAGCCGTTCGTACTCAATAACCAACTTGCTAAGATTTCAGTTTCATGGACTGAGGAGTCAGAATTAATGAAATATTATTGATTAAAAAATAGGAGTGTGGGAAGAATTCATGTTTCATGTTAAGGCAAACTTAATTTGCATTAAGTTTGCACTAGACCGTCTGAACTGAAGAAAAGTGTTACCATCCTTCTAGACAGAAGAGAACTAGATAGGGAAAAGGCTGAGGACCAGTTAGTGCAGTGGAAAGAAGAGCAAAGAAATAGGTGGTGGTACTGTTACGTGTGCTAATGAAAAACACCAATTAGCCATGCAGTCTGAGTCTCTGGAAGGAATTTGATAGAAACAGAAGCAAGTTCTATATTCCATTTTTTTCCACCAAACACTGATTGCAAGAATGGTCAGGAAAAGAGAGAACATGTACAAGTACAGAGCAAACAGGCTTGCTTGTATAGATGTAGGGAAGAAGATTTAGGCTAGGGGCTGCAAATTTGTGTCTCATTTACTGTGCTTTATTTCTACAGATTTGTATACAAATACCTTGTTATTTGAAATAGTAGTCTTATCATCCTCATTCACAGACAGATAAAACAGATCTTGGGAAGGGCAAAAAAATAATAAAACAAGCTGAGGCTTTGGTCATACTGTCTATTCCATTTGTATACAGTCATTGCAAATAAGATGAAATGTATATATACTTGAGCTTTTGGGGGAAGAGGGGAACTTGTTACTCTTTTCAATTTGTTTCCTTCACTACTACAATCATTACAGTCAGTTAAGGGGTCAGCCAAAAGAGAGTTCCTGAAATTGGCTTTGTTAACCACAGATATAACTCTGCTATAGCAGATAATATTAAACTTATTTATATGCACCTGTAAAGAACTTTGTCTTTATGAACAGCCATAGATTTGTGAGCTCTGAAGACTGCCTTGCAAGACGTTTCCACCAAAATGTTTTGGTTTCTAATGTGGAGTATAATTGATAGGGAACTGTAAAAGAATATATAGTAATCCTACATTCCATTTGTTCTGTATTATAATTAGTTTGCACCCAGTGGGTTTCTATTTAACTTATTTCAATGTATCATTTCAAAGATGTGTCAAATGTAATCAGGAGCTAATGAAATTTTATGTGAACCATCTGCTGAATATTCCTTTGATAAAGTGTCTTTGAGGGGAAAATTCCTCCTTTATTTCCTATGTATGTTTAGCTTAGGTTTTAAAAAAGAAAAGAAAAAAGGAGTGATATATAGCCAAAATTATCTTTAGAGGCTTCTACCTCATCACCCAAATGATATGTTACAAAATTCTGCTTGCATCAAAGAGATCCGGTGACCTATTCCCTGGACATGTTCATATTGGTGTGATAGTATGTTTGTAAAGAAGCAAAACTGCATTCACTTGCTGTACCCACTGAGCTATCTTGCCTTTGCAACATGCACACTGGTACCTTCTCAGATGTGCCCCACACACCCAAACCCCTGCATCAGGGAGGCTTTCTGGCTCAGAATAAATTAGATGTCATGTGGAAACTGTGTTTGATTTTAAGACTCAAACCTAGAGACATTTTCCTAAGAGATTAGAAGTCTTCAAGATGTTTGCTGTTTTTCTCCCAAATAATGGTATAAACAACATTTCCACCATGATGTATGAATATGTAGTAATCTAACTGATGCAGAATAATAACTTCCAAGCCCACTTGTTATTGTTTGTGACACTGATCCAAATCAGGGGAGGGGAATGCTTAATCCTTTGCCATCTCACAAAAGTTTCATCCAGATATGTTGTAATCAGGAAAAAATTAAAGAGGAAATGAGCTTTAGTCTATTTTAAATCTCATCATTTGTGAGAGCCTGGTTGGATCTTACCTATGGCACACTGGATAAGAACCCAAATAGTAGGACATGACAACAATTTTTAGAGGTTGATACTCAGAATCATATTATCTCTGATTCTGGAGGTTGTAGGTAAGTAGGGTGACCACTGGACACTGATTAGATTTAGCCTTGGTGAATTTGTTTTAGTGTCTGTTTAAGTTAGGGGCCATTGTAAATCCCATAGTTGAAACTTAGGGGCCATTGCAAATTCCATAGTTTAACTACAAGTTTCTTCTAAATTCTCCCCCATTTAGCTTCACTGAATGTTGGAGTTCTAATATTATAAAAGAGAGGTAAAATTATCTTCCAAGTCCACCCTTTACTTGCATAAAGTCCCAAATTCCTTCAGTAGTAATTCTTGATAGTAATTTATCAGCAAATGGCCAGTTTAGATATAGAAATAGTGTAGCTTTAAAATACATATAAGGAATCTTTAAAAACAAACAAACAAACAAAAACTCTTGAATGTTAAAAATTCCTCTTCTGTTTGTATAAAATCATAACTGGTAATTTGAAGAATTTTTTAACTTGAAAGATTTCAATAATGATCACATAGGATCAGCACAGAGTAGATTTATACCAGCAGTGGGTATTTGTAGCCTCCAGATTTTGCTGAACTACAGCTTGCAGCATCCCTCGTAATTGGCTATGCTGAGGTTATTGAGAATTACTTCTCAACAACTTCTGAAAGATAGCAATAGCAATTGTTGCAAAAGGTGATTATTATGCTACTGCTTTGTTGATATTTAAATACTTCTAAACACATCCATCAGCCCAAATGCATGGAACATGTTCATGTGAGTCATATAATGGCAATGCCATTATAAGCATAATTTATATGAGCTGGCTGAGATAAATTTGTAGTATTGACCTCTTCTTAGGCCCTTGAAATGTGTCTGTTTTGGGGGAAAAATGATAGACTGATTAGTGTGATTTAATTTCTTTAGATATGTTTATTAAAGGTCCTGACATTTCTAAGTTTGTATTTATAACCAAACCTGAGAGTATGGCATGGATGTGTACTAATTTATAGACACCCTGTTGATTGTGTGACATGTTATTTTGTATTATATTATAGGGAGTATATATCTCTGGAGTCACAGGATTTTCTTTTTCTTTTGTATTTTTGTATTTTTTAATATAAGCTGCCTGGAGTCATTGTGGAGTTGGGTGGCTTCTAAATCTAAGAAATAAATATTTATAAGTAAGCAATGAATGTATTTTTGACACTGGCCTCTATGGAATCAAAATATTCTGCTTATTCTGGAGAGATTAAGTATACTTCACTCATAACAGATGTCCTAGGCCCACATATGTTAGAAGCAATGCTGTCTTCTGTTATCCTGGATTTTTAATCATACTTGCCTTTCTCTCCTACTATTTATCAGATGCTGGGAACCCCTCTGCATGCATAAAAAATAACAGAGGGAACTAAGGAACTGAATAATATGTAATTTTTTAAAGAGCCTATTTCAAAGAGGGTACACCTCTTTTCCTACACACGTGTGCTTCTTATTCATTTTGTTCCAGATGGGGATTTGGGCTAATGGTTCATCGTTCAGAACATTTCTTAATCTTTTGTAACTCTACTTCTGATTGGCTGCAGTAAATCTCAGAAAATCTAACAAGATTTGGATAGCCACTACAGAAACATGGATTTGCCAAAACATCCTGCAGCATTAATTTAGCATAATTTTTCCCATGTGGCCTGCAGCCCTAGGACCTCTGAATCTGGCAAAGTATCTCCTCCCACCTCCACCCTCACCACTTCCCAGGATTGTGTCTTGCATGCTGATTGTTGCTGGCAGTGACATTTAGTACTTTATGCAAGTTTTCAACATATGACTTGTATGTGTATATCTGGTACTTTGCTATAACTGTGCATGTTCTGAAAAATAAAGCTATCACTGCTCCAACACAGATTCATGCATAATTCATCATATTTTGGATTATAATATTAGAAATCTGATATTTCTTCTATACTGCGATGTTTTCAATCATTTTGTATTATGTATTGTGTTTTTTTCAATTAGTCTTTCTTCACAAATAGACTGATGACTGTATCATTTATAGTCTAATTATGAACGTTGTCAGAGTCTACTACCACAGTTCTTGCTAGTTCTTCTTCAGTTTAGAATTAAAGTTTCAGTTGAAACATCCTTGCAGATTAGATGCTAGATATTTCCTTTACAACATTGGATTATGCAAAAGCATTAAAGATTTTACACAGCTTTCTTTCTGAATGTATAAATTATAAGGCTGATGGCTTAAGAGCTAGGATTATGGTGAGGGCCTAAGCTATATGTCTTGGTTTCAGCTTCAGAAAGAAGGACATGTTCTTGCACACATTATAAAGTTCTGTGAATGGAATTCCATTTAGGAAAAGTCCCTTGAAAATACTTCAGTCTTTAAAATAACAATTACTCAGCCCAACCCACCTCACAGGGTTGTTATTGTGGACAAAATAGGAGGCCAGAGCGTTTCAGTATGCACACTGCCTTGAGTTCTACAAAATAAAGGTGGGATATAAATATAAAATATTAATAACAACAACTGTTGTTTTTTACCTTGAACAGAATACTGCTGGGGGAAAAAAAGTATCTCCTAACTCATATCTGTAAGGCAGCCCTTTCCAATTTGCTGTGTTCCAGATGATAAGTTGCAGAATGCTTTAACAGAATTTTCACTGTATTTGTTCGACTGAATCTCCCATAACTTCTCCAGACTAAATAAAGTCATCCTCAGTGTGAATTTAAAATAATGAATGCCTTTACAGTATTTAAAATGTTTTTCTCTCCCATTTCTATTGAAAAAGCAATAAAAGTGGCTTTGTAGTTCACAGTATGCATTGTCTTAATGCATGCTTAAATGGAATGACTTATTGGAAATGTTTAGTGCTCAAAAGTACATAGGTTTTTATTTAGTGATAGTTGTCTGAGTAAGCATTTTATACATAACATTATTTCATGAACTACGTTTATTACATAGAGTTGTTAAAATGGAATATGTGTGTGTATTGAAGAAATTATAATTGAATGGTTACAATTAACTGTAAGTATTACTTAATTTCCTAGATATTTATTTATACAATTTATATATAACTTCCCATTCATAATTGTTTCTTTATATTTGTTGATCTTTTTTTTAAAGAGAGCACAGTCTGATGAGCTGGAAAAGATAGAAAAGCATGGCAAATCGAGTAAAGAAAAGGAGAATGCCAAATCTTTGGACAAACCTGAACAGTAAGGATACTATAAACCATCTAAGTTGATTGGAGAGAGTCAAACCGTTAATGTTCAGGTTGCAACAATGTCTGATGAATGTTCCCATCCTCTTCAAGAAGAAGTATCTAAACCTGTAGAGACCCCAGATCTATAAATCCAGCTAGCTCATTGGTCTTTTTTTAATCTGTTTTTTTCTGCTGATGATGAGCATGCCACATTAAGCATCTGAACCCAAATTCTGAGCCCTAGTAACCGATTAGCACTGTTAGTCATTTTTTAGGACCCAAATGCTTTCATAGGCCCAGTATTTTAATATATCTTTTCTTTCCACACACTCTTTTTTCCCGCCAAGGCAGGTGCTAGAACATTTCTTTGTTGGGATATCAAAGTTCTTATGGGAAATTAAAATGGTAGTCACTGGGGTACATGTTTGCAAGACTGTTGTTTTCCCATTGCTTACCACTGGCTAAGGTGAGGTGGTAAGGTGAGGGAGGCATCTGTATCTGCTGGAAGTCTCATCTCAGGTGGCTCCAGCAATTCCACTGCCACTCCCAGGGAAGGAATGGGCCTCATTATTCTTTAGTCTCATTGTCTCCAGAACTGCTAAATACCCCCTGCCTGTTACTACTCCTGGATGAACTTGTTACCTTTTCCCCTGTGTTTGGGTTCAACAGATATACAGATAATCTGTTCCTGTTCAGAACAAATTTTCATTATTCATTGGTTAATTGGGCATTGTTTTGGACTATAATTTTGAGACCCACCTTTTGGAAGAAAAATCCCTTGTCAAGTTCTTTTAATAGATCTCAATCATATTTTTCATTAACTTCTCCAGGTTTCTTTATGAGCTCTCCCTGATTCCCAACTTCTCTGAACGAGCCTTTTGTATCCTGTTCCAATCAACATTCTCTGAAAGCATTTCCTCTCTCCGAAGCAAACTTGAATTGCTGCAGAAACTGTGTGAGGTAGGTTCTGGGCCATCTGATGTGAGAGCTAGCTTGGCTGATATTTAATCTTCCTCATTCAACGATACTCATATTTCAAAAGTTTTATTTACTTTACATGCTCATTAAATGTGAAGGAGAGCAGTCCTGCTGAATGGAACATTTTATGATTGTGCTTCAAGATCAAAGTAAATCTTAAGATTTGGCTTTCAGTGCTGAAGTATAACATCACAAGTCTATAGCCAATGCACATCAACCTCTAGAGAATAATGTACCTTCTTCTTGTGCCAAAGCAAAATCTCTCTTTGTAACAAGCACTGGCTTCCCTTTAGTATTTCCAAACAAACACGCTTTTTTTTTTCTTTTGGAAGAGCCTTAATTTTTGTAATAATATCTAATAATCAGCCCATTGTAATTTGGATGGCAATGGCAACAGCAGAAAACTCTCTCACACTTAGCTATATAACAATTAACCAAATATTAGTTAATATTATATAGGCTATATAATCTTGAAGATATATCTACTGTATAACTTCAAGATTCTTCTTCACCCTCAAGTAATAATTGTTCTTGACAATGCTGATTACAAAGATGATTGTGAAACTTGTGGAAGGAGGATGCACCATTGTTTCTGCTTCATCACATCCCCCTTTTTTCAGTACTCTCAGTTCCAAGTGAGACTTTCATACCTGTATTTCTCCATGGGAAAAATCTACAAGGAAATGACAGATTGCTTTAAAATGTTCTGTTAAAGACATGCTCCTCAGGGGACTGAATAATTCCTCAATCACCAAACCTGGTTGCCTTACTTTTTTCAAAGCTTGCTTCATGGTTGTTTGCAGCCTGTTCTGCTGCAGCTGCTGCTACATTGAAACCAGTTTCCTCCTAGTTACAGCTTTTTGCTCATATGATTGCAGCCAGTCAGGGATCAACCCACTGATGAACTTTTTGCTGTCATTGTCCCATATAGCTGATGAAATTTAGCTGGAAGCAGTGTCACTGAGGGAATAGAAAGTCCTTGCATTGTCCTCCTCCTAAAATGTGGAGAAATTTTCATGGAAACCCATCTACTTTATATGACCCTCCCCCAAATGTTGAATCCACTATTACCAATCTTATGAGAATGGGCATAGTATGCAGAGGAATAGTGGAGGAATAGTGTATCTACTTTGCTGAAGTAATTGAGTCAGTGTTCCTGTTTAATGTACATTCAGAGTGGTGGCCTGCCTATTGATTGATTGATTGATTGATTGACTGATATCCCACTTAAGAGAACAAGGAGGCGTACATGGAGCTATCCTTCATTTTATCCTCATAGCATTATCAATATAACCATTTGTTCTTTTTTAAGAAGAGTGTTCTTTTTGCTTGTCAGGCTTTTCATACTGTAGCCATCAAGAATCCTGTGCCTGAAGGAAAGGATGGATCTGTGCCCCCCTTATTACAAAGCTCTGTAGGTTTTTACATCTGCCAAATCAGGAATATTCTTTACAAAGTTTAATTTGCATGGTTTCATTTTGCCAGATGCCTCCTACCATTCAGAAACGTCTGTGCTGACTACGAGGCTCAGCTGAGGGTTCCGAAGCTTGTGTGGTTCTGCCAAGTATTTCAGCGCTGGCATGGCTAACTCATTCTCCTACAGTTGCTGCTTGTCTCTGTTCAGTCATGTTCCACTGTCTGCTTAGTCGTTGTAGGAGGCTGGTTAATGCAACGCTTCCTGCATCTTTTCTGTGGTGGTTTCACGTCAAGAATAGTCTCCAGAAGTGATTATTGTATTGGCTCTGTGCCCCAGCCTGTCATGCTAAAATTGTTCAGTATTACTGAAGAACACTTAGCATAAAGAGACTTGAGCAAGCTTTGGCAAAAATTGACAAGGTGCTGGAATATGTCTTTGTACTTGAACCTGGACATCTCTTACTCTAAACTATAGTTCACAAGTTTTGTTTCTATTCCCTCAAGCAATGCTAGAAAAGTCCTTCTCCTGTGGTATGGGTGGAGAACTTGTGTCATTATAAATGTTGCTGAACGACAACTCTTGTCCACCCTGTCCAATAGTGGAGTGCTTTAGTGACATTTAAAAGGTCATAAGCTCCACAGCCCTGTACTACTGTTCTAACCTTAAAATAAAAACTACATTTAAGCTCCAAGCTCACAGAGCTAATATTCCTGCATCTGTAAATAGCACTGAGGTATTGGATTGAAATGTTCAATAATTTGTGTTCTCAAGTTATACGTTTCTTTGATTTTTTTATAACTATTTTATTAGTGATACATGTCCATAATAGTAAGGAATCAGAAATGTAATTATTACTGAAATTTTAGAATCTTGATTATTTTGGGATCATTCCAATACGAATATGAACTATTTAAAATTAAATTGCATTAAATTGTTTTGACAAGTGCTACTTGTTTATATACTTTTTATTAAATAAAATGAAATGTTTCTAACATGTTGTATAGTAACTGCTCTGCATCTTGTTTCCCCAGATGTTGAAAAGTGGCTCAGGAGTTATGCGGGTTTTAGGCTTGGTCCTGGCTTTTGGGAATTACATGAATGGTGGAAATAGGACAAGAGGACAAGCAGATGGTTTTGGATTAGACATACTTCCCAAACTAAAAGATGTCAAGAGTAGTGTAAGTTTTACCTCCTATACCTCAATTGCTATGATATTTAATAT